>NC_064638.1:985176369-985798535 GCF_023864345.2 Schistocerca serialis cubense
GGATCTTGGCGCTTCCCAGACACCTGTACATAGTGTCGCAGCTGCCTCTCATACCTAATCTGTGACAAGCCGTCGCTTTCTGCCTTGTTTGGTTTTAATTATGCTTCTTCAAATATAGTTTAAATTCCTCAGAAACTGTAAATCGATATCATAAAAACATTCTAGGAGTTACATAACCGTCTCCATCAGAGTGATCCTGGACACATCTACCAACTTTATCATTTATTAACACTGAAACTTACTGAGCGTAGGGAGAAACCCTTAATGGAACTGAATATAAATGGTGGTTACCGTTTGATGAGCGGTCGTCACGCTTATAATAAAAAAACTGTCAACGAGTCGTGGAAGATCCCCGAGACTGCAGTGAAACATAACGGAGAGTTAAGTTGGTCCTGAGTGTGAGTAAATATGAACGAAAAGTCGGAAGCTTGGAAATACTTTCAGCTAAGCAGATATGGAGAGGTCCTACGGACAATGAAAAGATTAGTGCGAGCGAGCGACTAAGTTTTACTGACAGTGCGATAACAGGTGGCCGCAGGGCAGTCACTATCGACCACAGGTAGCTGGACACTAAAGTATACGGTTGGCTAACGACAGACATACTACATGTTTCAATAACATGAAATGCGGGTACGAAGACTGTAACTGTAAATGCAAGAGCATCAAATCAATCAATAGAGTGCAATATATCATATAGAAAACTATCACAAATAGGTCTCTGATAAGATATGTAATTAAAATGATAAGAGTTTGTGTCAGCAGACACATCACGACATAACCTGTCAACTAGGAATTGTATTTTAGCTATACAGCCTTTAGTGTAAGAATGGTGGACCATCTTCTTATATGTCGAAGTGCTGTACCGAGTAGGTTACTGTATGGGGAACTACTCAAGCTCTCATTGGCTGAGGTGTCATGAGGATGGTGGTGGAAAAGATGCTCTTTGGAGCAGGATGTATGAAGAGGAGGAAGAACGGGATATTGAATGAGAGTACGGGGGGTGTTGTAACTTAATTTGTGTAGAGACACTTTGGATCACTTATCGGATCGAAATTACCGGCATTCAAGAATTAAGGTGAATAATGTTAAATTTAATTATTATTTTTATTTGCATGTAAAATTGCTTGTAGGACTACCATTCAGTCGGAGTTCGGAGCCTATTGAATAAAAAACAATGATTTAGTGTTTGTTTAGATTAATCAATTTATAGTACGCATCACTTGTCTACCCTCAATTATCTGATCACAGGATCACACTTCAATGAAGTATTTTGCTAATACAGCAAAAGGGTGTGAAGCAGATGGTGAACACATTCCTACGAATTTACAAGCGAAGCTCTAGTCAGAAGAAGAGCAGTGACATCAACACGCAGATTTTTACACTGCTGGCCGCAAAATATCAACACCAGGAAGGAAAGAAAATAAAATTTTACTTAATGTCATTTTGAAGTATGTCTCTCTGAAGTACAACGGTTAGTTTATTAGTTAAAAATGAATATGAACCGTCACAACCGCAATAAACTTTCTTATATGAGGTTAGCGGTTTCGGTCTGTTTTAGACAATCTTCAGTCCTTACACCACGATGATAGATAGCGGCTGTGAACCGAGGTTGCCGAAACCGGTAACCTCACGTAAAGGATAAACAAAAACAAGTTTATTGTGGTTGTGGATATTAATTTTTACGTAATTTCGTTATACAGTTTAGTAGGAACAATAGACGATTACATTTGTGGGCGGTTCGGGGGCGGGAGGGGGTGTAACAATGTGAAATTTAGTAGCTAACGGTGTTGCCAGTTCTGGCAACAACAATGGCACCGAGTGGAATGGGGCTTGATTGAAAGATATGACATAATTCTGTAGTACTTTAGATCTTTGCCACACTTTCTGGTGAATGATCGTGTGCCAGTCTTTGCGCAAACCATGATTAGGCCGTTTCAGTTTCAGACAAGGCAGTGTTATGGGTGTCCACTGTCTACCCTCATGGTACTCCTTGCTGACGTTGGGTAAATTAAAATAATTAATGAGTAAGTAAAAGAAAATCTAGCTGCATAGAGAATTTTTTTTAGATTAATGGAACTGCAACGTAGTCAGAGTAACGGCTCACGACATACTGACGTTTAATTTAAGGTGGTCGATCGTAGCTCACCACAGAGCGAAGTGAGTGGACACCTACTGCTAGTGCCGCGACGTGGGACGGTGTTGACCGAGAGACCTGTCACCCGTGCGCGGGCGTAGCCACCGCTTCTGGAAAATTCAAAGGCTATTGTTCGGTTATTTACGTCCAATAATCGAAATCCATCGTTTTCAGCATCTGCTTCTGGAGATACGTATCAAATTTTATGTATTATATATAAAATCTGAACACTCATAGCTACGAAAGGTGGATGCGAAATGTGTCCTGAACCAAAACTACTGCGTAATTTGCTGCGGAGAATACTCTTTTCCGAACGGTCGGACGAGTCCACAGCGACATAAAAGGTAGTGCCCGAGAAAGTTAAATATTTAATGGTTGGGAGAGACGTCTAATTATGGTAGATATCATTCAGAAAGCGTCTCACTTGGAGGTAACGACAGAAGCGAGTCTAATATCAAAATTATTCGCAATTATTAAAGGTGGTAGCGTGAGGTCATTTTCGCTCTGATGGGGCAGAAGACATAGGACGCGCCATTATCGGAGGAGAAAGCGGGTGGGATCTGAAGTGTGCGGACGTATCGCGAGATGTCTGTTCAGTTATGGCAAAATAAGCATTGTCTGTGCGTATTTTGCATGATTAATGTTGTCAATAGTCAACCATTGTAGGAAGCACATTTTTTAGTGATTAGAAGTGTTTGTTTATCTTTGCGACATTCTGATGCTTAGACGCCGTCAGATACTGCTCAAAGTTTTTGTCAGTCGCATCGGCATTGCTACCATGCGAAGAAGAGAGATGGTTGTCTTTACTGTTCCACTGTGCGCTGTGTCAACATTGTGTAAATAGTGTCGCTGATGGCCATTTGGTTGCGACAGGGAATGATAAGACCCGCATGGCAGGTACAGTTTCCAACAGAGAGTGCCTTCTGGAGCATGTCACTGGTATTGCGTATCAGTAGTTTCGGGCCAACAAGCAAAAGTTACGCCCGCCAGTGCGCTATGAATTCTGATCGAGATAGCTGGTACTGTATACAAATGATTTAACGAATGAAACCGTACTGGGCCTAGATAGTATATCAAGATTTTATCAGCTTTTTCTGTGGTTTATTTACCAGAGTAACCTCTTCCATGGAGTATCATTTTTGGCCTACTTCCGTCCTCAGAAGTCACAGGTTGGGATACTAAGTGCGGTTAGTTGTTCTGTTGGTAAGCTTACGACAGGTGTGGTTGGTGCGTTTGGGCTCCAAATTTGCGGCAACACAACGGTCGGTCTGCTTGATCCACGCACCCCAGGTGCACCGCAGGCAGTTGACATATACGTTGCTAGTTACAGTCTATACAGCTGAGACTTCCTCTCGTTACGTACCAATGTGTTTTAATTTAATAGAGACGGAGAAGGTTATAAGAGAAATTTACTCAAAATGCCAGAAGAAAGACAGATTTCGCTACAAATTTGAGAGAGATCTGGAGATTGTATGGGTCTGGGCAACAACGAGAAACCACCTAACAAGATAAGTCTTCCCAATAACGCGGAAAAAAAATACACCCGTCATGGATACCTCTAAGGGAGGGCAAAGTCACAGGCCTCCAAAGGTAATAAATTTGAGTCCTATTTTTCCAAATTACCAGCAACAAAAGTCCAGAGGTTATAGTGTTGTGTACACAAAGGTACCCCATAGTATAGGCAGTGGGCACGTATGGCTGTGATAATTGCAGTCTAAGCCTTTGTCATTCCCATCAGAGTTGCACACGAATGCATCCATTGCGATGCTGTAAGAAGAACCGAGACTTGCCTGAGGAAAAAAAGGGCCAGTGTCGTCTCTGGGCGCTCCACCGTCGGCGCGCCTCTCTCTGCTGCCACATAAAGGGAACAAACGTCAGTGGCCTCCGTGCTGACCGTCCATGGTGATCCATAAGTCGCCGTACTGTCTCTGTGAATACATGTCTTGTTAAAAACAAGGACATCTCATGACTCAAAGTGCATATCGTGACAATACGGTCCACAGGGCTTAACGAACATTTGTCTTTTTTGGTGCTAATCGCTTGTGGGCTGATGAGATCCTGTGTATGGATGCAGAAGCCCCTTCTGAACTCTTCGATTACATTTTCGCATGAAAGCCGTTGGATCCAGCCGAACACGAGCAAAAATATCGTGGGGTGGTAAATTGCAGCTTCGATCAACCGCGATCTTGCTGCTCTCTAATTCTGACTATTGCTGATACTTTTTTTTTCATACCGGAAGTACAAAACGCTTTTCTCACAGACAAACAACGTTCAAACGAGATTTTTAATGAACAACGCGCTTGTCTAATACACTACTGGCCATTAAAATTGCTACACCACGAAGATTACGTGCTACAGATGCGAAATTTAACCGACAGGAAGAAGATGCTGTGATAGGCAAATGATTAGCTTTTCAGACCATTCACACAAGGTTGGCGCCGGTGGCGACACGTACAACGTGCTGATATGAGGACAGTTTCCAACCGATTTCCTATACACAAACAGATGTTGACCGGCGTTGCCTGTTGAAACGTTGGTGTGATGCCTCGTGTAAGAAGGAGAAATGCGTACCATCACGTTTCCGCCTTTGATAAAGGTCGGATTGTAGCCTATCGCGATTGCGGTTTATCGTATCACGACATTGCTGCTCGCGTTGGTCGAGATCCAATGACTGTTAGCAGAATATGCAATCGGTGGCTTCAGGAGGGTAATACGGAATGCTGTGCTGGATCCCAACGGCCTCGTATCACTAACAGTCGAGATGACAGGCATCGTATCCGCATGGCTGTAACGGATCGTGTAGCCACGAAATGATCCCGGAGTCAGTACGTGTCGACGTTTGCAAGACAACAACCATCTGCACGAACAGCTCGACGACGTTTTCAGCAGCATGGAATATCAGCCCGCAGACCATGACTGCGGTTAACCTTGACGTTGCATCACAGACAGGAGCGCCTGCGATGGTGTACTCGATGACGAACCTGGGTGCACGAAAGGCAAAACGTCGGTTTTTCGGATGAATCCAGGGTCTGTTTACAGCATCATGATGGTCGCATCCGTGTTTGGCGACATTGGAAGCGTGTATTCGTCATCGCCATACTGGCGTATCACCCGGCGTGATGGTATGGGGTGCAATTGTTTACACGTCTCGGTCACCACCTGTTCGCATTGACGGCACTTTCTGTATACACCAAATGTTCGACTGCTGTCCTGGCCAGCACATTCTCCAAATCTCTCACCAATTGAAAACGTCTGGTCAATGGTGGGCGAGCAGCTGGCTCGTCACAATACGCCAGTCACTACTCTTGATTAACTGTCGTATTGTGTTGAAGCTGCATGGGCAGCCGTACCTGTATAGCCATCCAAGCTCTGTCTGACTCAATGCCCAGGCGTATCAAGGCCCTTATTACGGCCAGAGGTGGCTGTTCTGGGAACTGATTTCCCACGATCTATGCACCCAAATTGCGTGAAAATATAATCATATGTTAGTTCTAGTATAATATATTTGTCCAATGAATACCCGTTTATCATCTGCATTTCTTCTTGGTGTAGCAGTTTTAATGGCCAGTAGTGTACTTTCTTATACGGAAGCTATCCATGATGGTGTGCTGAAATGATAATTTTCATATCAAACCACTGAAGCATATTAATATGAAAATAATAAAAATATGTGCTTATCTGGCAATTCTTAATTCTGTAAAAGTGAAAGAAACCATCTACCTATTATCACGAACTAAATTACAGATTCCCAGAGAATAAAATACTTTTCATCAAGGTAGCAGACACTAGAACTAACTGCTTTAATGCTTTCCGTGCCTTCATATCTGTTCAAGTCATAGCCGGGACCTTCGTACCAGTAAGGCAACCATTAGCTGAAATGAAAAGTAGCGGCGCTCATGTGTGTTTGTAAGGGGACGCGCAATGAATACCACAGCTCTGCCTCCCAGTAATAGCTGCCACAATCTATCAAAATGAGCTCAGTTCCTGTTATTTGTACTTGAAACAAGAAGGTATAGGCATGCAGCCATTTAACATGCTTAAAAACTTTATAGCTGAATGTTCCACGGGATTCGTAAGAATTACTGATGACCCTACAACCAGTTTTGCATGATACCGAGGTAATCAGTAATCAGTTCCACCGTCTTGGAACAGAACCGCGCTGACTAGCGCAGCTAAGAATGCAGCGCTGGTGAGTCGCTGCTGGACTGCTGTTTATTCTTCGTGGTCTACTGTCCCTGTGAAAACATACCGATAAAACGAATATGGCACTAGACTAATCTGGGACCGCCCTATCGTATGGGCAGGTAAAAGTCACATCACTGAGCGTCGCATCTAAGACGTAATGAGCAGAATTTGTCTGGGCTGATTCCAGCTATACAACACAAAAACGAAATTGCAAATATGTATCGAAAAGCCAGAAAAATTGGGCTCCGCGATTCTTATGAGAGACATCATAGATATTTGCGAAAATGCCTTATATGTTGCAGAGATTCTTGGACATTTCGTCGTGTGGTATCGCTAAAATTACACTTCGACGAAACAGCTTACCTTGTAACAATGACGTTGACTGTTGATGAAAGATCCCAATGGCGTTGCGATGAAATAACGTTGCATGTTATTGGAAAAGCAGTCCTTAGCCATGAGTAACATTTCATTCTCTACCTCAAAGGATAGAGCGAGCTGCGAAGCGCGGTTCTTTCAACCCTAGCCCCGCGATCTATGAGTGCTCTTCAGAACTGGGAATATTTGGAATGAGATTAGTAGCTCCAGCATTTGTCTTATAATTATGGGAACTGTCCGAGAACTCTGGAAGATTGGAGTGCACTTGGAGAAAGTACACTAGAGGCATCTCTCCCAGTCCGAAGGCTTTTTATTTCTTTTGCAGCGTTTTCTTCTGTTAGCTTCACGCTTTTATCATTGTCATTTCTTGATTATGCATCTGATGTTGTATCTTGTCTTCCTGTTAGTTAAAATAACGTGAGTACTAAAAGAAACGCTAAATTTCGATTACGCGATGAGTTATACAAATCTGAAGGCTGTAAATTCAACTAAATACATAGGGATTTCAATTACAAATAACCTACATTGGAACGATCACATACATAATGTTGTGGGTAGAGCAAACCAAAGTCTGCGATTCATTGGCAGAACACTTGAAAGGTGCAACAGATCTACTAAAGAAACTGCTTACACTGCTACACTTCTCCACCATATTCTGGAGTATTACTGTGCGTGTGGGATCCGCATCAGGTGGGACTGACGAATGACATCGAAAAACTACAAAGAAAGGCGGCTCATTTTGTATTATCACTAAATAGGGGAGATAGCGACACAGACATGATATGTGAATTGGAGTGGTAATCATTAAAACAAAGGCGTTTTTCGTTGCGACGGGATCTTCACATGAAATTTCAATCACAAATTTTCTCCTCCGATTACGAAAACATTCTGTTCGCACACACCTACGATCATTCATTTCACTAACGTTCAACGTGGATCTGTCTCTAAGTGTACTGCATATTTTTGCTTCGTCGCTATCGGTAAGTTTTAGCGACACCATACGTCACGACAGGGTCAGATCTCTATTACAGCGAAAAGACTAAATCACACGTATGAAGAAATGTCGACTGGAAACTGTACTTTCTATGTTGGTCACACTGCTGAGATACACACGCATTCTCTGTCTGCTGCAATATGCCCATCACGATATTTAACTACTACTCAGCCTGACAAAAAAAGTGAAGCATCCAGAAGAATTTAACTCCGTACACGTACAAACCAAAGGCGGCTACATAAATGATTAGATTTGTACTCGTAATTGTCTGTGACAGGTAGAACAACCATCAGAGTTCATTAGTGCTGTTACCAGACGTCGTAAGGTATCGATATATGTAAGGGTCGTTAACAGCGTCAGATGTTGAGTGATCACTGTCAGGGACACGGAGATGCCACACATTTGTGTGGTATAGTGTGATCAGCATCAGAGTTGGGAACGGCCTCATTGTGGGTCTCCACTTGGCCGCCTGGTCAAATAGTGCAACTCACAGATTTCTGTGGAATTGTGATGCGACAGCGACACAGTCTTGGACTGCGTGGGAACCTAAGTCTAGTACAACATAAAAAAGTACAAATCCATAAGAAAAGGAACAAATGTAATTCAAACAGGGGAAAATTACCCAAACAACCAAAGAAATTATCAAATTGTAAACAGGGGAAAAATATTGAAGTAAATAATCAGCGTCAAGGTTCCGGTCGGCACCATCAGAACATCAAGGGAGTATCCCTGCACTATGCACATAGCAACCCCCACCTCCACAACTGTGCCAGCGTCCAGCGTCCATGAACAGCGTCTGTTTCACAGAGGAAGACCGCACTGCAGTTCCTTCTCTAAATCCTCGCACAAACGAAAAAATGGCTGACATCGAAATAAGTGTCCAAGGAATAGAAAAGCAACTGGAATCACTCAATAGAGGAAAGTCCACTGGACCTGACGGGATACCAATTCGATTCTACACAGAGTACGCGAAAGAACTTGCCCCCCTTCTAACAGCCGTGTACCGCAAGTCTCTAGAGGAACGGAGGGTTCCAAATGATTGGAAAAGAGCACAGATAGTACCAGTCTTCAAGAAGGGTCGTCGAGCAGATGCGCAAAACTATAGACCTATATCTCTTACGTCGATCTCTTGTAGAATTTTAGAACATGTTTTTTGCTCGCGTATCATGTCATTTCTGGAAACCCAGAATCTACTATGTAGGAATCAACATGGATTCCGGAAACAGCGATCGTGTGAGACCCAACTCGCCTTATTTGTTCATGAGACCCAGAAAATATTAGATACAGGCTCCCAGGTAGATGCTATTTTTCTTGACTTCCGGAAGGCGTTCGACACAGTTCCGCACTGTCGCCTGATAAACAAAGTAAGAGCCTACGGAATATCAGACCAGCTGAGTGGCTGGATTGAAGAGTTTTTAGCAAACAGAACACAGCATGTTGTTATCAATGGAGAGACGTCTACAGACGTTAAAGTAACCTCTGGCGTGCCACAGGGGAGTGTTATGGGACCATTGCTTTTCACAATATATACAAATGACTTAGTAGATAGTGTCGGAAGTTCCATGCGGCTTTTCGCGGATGATGCTGTAGTATACAGAGAAGTTGCTGCATTAGAAAATTGTAGCGAAATACAGGAAGATCTGCAGCGGATAGGCACTTGGTGCAGGGAGTGGCAACTGACCCTTAACATAGACAAATGTAATGTATTGCGAATACATAGAAAGAAGGATCCCTTATTGTATGATTATATGATAGCGGAACAAACACTGGTAGCAGTTACTTCTGTAAAATATCTGGGAGTATGCGTACGGAACGATTTGAAGTGGAATGATCATATAAAACTAATTGTTGGTAAGGCGGATACCAGGTTGAGATTCATTGGGAGAGTGCTTAGAAAATGTAGTCCATCAACAAAGGAGGTGGCTTACAAAACACTCGTTCGACCTATACTTGAGTATTGCTCATCAGTGTGGGATCCGTACCAGGTCGGGTTGACGGAGGAGATAGAGAAGATCCAAAGAAGAGCGGCGCGTTTCGTCACTGGGTTATTTGGTAACCGTGATAGCGTTACGGAGATGTTTAATAAACTCAAGTGGCAGACTCTGCAAGAGAGGCGCTCTGCATCGCGGTGTAGCTTGCTCGCCAGGTTTCGAGAGGGTGCGTTTCTGGATGAGGTATCGAATATATTGCTTCCCCCTACTTATACTTCCCGAGGAGATCACGAATGTAAAATTAGAGAGATTAGAGCGCGCACGGAGGCTTTCAGACAGTCGTTCTTCCCGCGAACCATACGCGACTGGAACAGGAAAGGGAGGTAATGACAGTGGCACGTAAAGTGCCCTCCGCCACACACCGTTGGGTGGCTTGCGGAGTATCGATGTAGATGTAGATGTAGATGTAAAGGACTCGCTGCAACATTCTGTGTCATCTCGTTACATTGGTCAGAGGCTAGCAGCAATTGGAATGGCTTGGTTGGTTGATTTGAGTGAGGGGACGAAATACCGAGGTCATCGGTTCCATCGGATTAGGAAGACAGTCGGCCGTGCCCCTTCATAGGAACCATCCTGGGATTTGCCTGAAGTGATTTAGGGAAACTACGGTAAACCTAAATCAAGATGGTCGGACGCCGGTTTGAACCGTCGTCTTCCCGAATCCGAGTCCGTGTGCTAACTACTGCGCAACCTCACTCGGTACCGGACTGGTAATTTGTCATATCTGTAAGCTGCCGTTAACACCGAAACGCAAGCTTGTTAACCATTTGTAAGTTTCAGAGAAGTGCTATGAGGGACGAATTTTGAGTAAAACCTACACATTTCTCTGGTTGCCATTTAAAATTTGCTTCTTTTGCCAAAACACAATGGCGTTTACAGTCTCACTTCACTGACATGTTGTACAGACATTTGCGAGAGGATTCAAAGAAAGTTGTTTATGAAGTGAGGAAAGCTGAAGTCCAGTAGCTTATGAAAAAGCACATTCTTGCTAAAAAAAAAAAAGTAATGTCTTCACTTACGTTGTTCCAAAATCCATAGCATTTCTTTTTTGACCAGCTATCGACGTCCCTTAGAAATTACATTTTTTCATCGAAAAAGTCTGTAACTAGTGGAATAATATGGTAGATAATGAAGTTTTATTAACGATATGGCAAAATACTAACCTCTTTGCGTGTTACCATTTGCCAAGTTCTCATTACGATATGAACCGTTAATGAAATATGGGGAATGTTGTGGATATTTCAGTCCGGCTTTATCGCTGGTACAGCACGATCGCAAATGATTGTGCTAAGTGAGATCAGTTTTCTCGACACTGGCAACCGAAGCTAAAGAAAAATTCAGTATGTTAGCTACATTTCATACGCACCAACATATAGTGTAATATTCACCAAACGCAAGATCATAACGACCTTTATTTTTCATTGCAAACTATTCCGAATTTCGCGCAGTGTTTTACTTCCACGTAAATATCACAATAATTATGACACTTAACGAAATGATGGGCACATCATCATGATACTGACATACGGAGCTATTACTTCAGCAACACTGCTAGTTAATACCATACTATTTCTGAAATCCTATTCGAAATGATGGCAAGGCGTACGTTCCGATACGGCTGAAGTGTGGCAAACGATCGAGTGAACTCGCACATGGGTTTGAAAGATATTTGGTAGTGCAAATCACTTACCACAACCTTGCAAATCACTTACCATAACCTCAACAGGCTTTTTTTCATATGTGATATGTTACAACACAGCATCACCGGTCTTTTGCGGTCTGCGTTGGTGAGGCAGTAAATTTATCCACAGGGCAGTGACGTTGCGTCACTGCAGTGCACTTTGGAGGTGTGGCGGTGGGACTTGGGAGTCCTGTACCACACTCCAACGGTGACAGTACTTCAAACAGGCAGAAGGGCTTAGGCTTCGCCTGACACGAGGACTTACAATATGCCAGCTGTTCCCGCCAGGTAATGCATCCCTAGTGGGCGTGGCAGGCCATCACTAACGATTGTCGACGTCCATTTCCTTTTGAGGGGTACAGAAAGCGAAATGAAGAAACAAGCGGCGCGGACGTACAATTCCAGCATGGAATAACTCGTTGAAACACTGTAACAGACTTCAGAATCTTGAAAATATAAGCAATACATATCCATAATTCTAGTGCGAGAGAACTCACGGATATGCCCTGCTTGACCCGCAGCACAGGACAGATAGAATAAATTGTGGAAAGGGGCCAAAATAAGGGGCTGTTAGTTACACTCGAACATACAACTTTATTATCTGATCAAAAATTACAAGAACCCCAAAACATTTTTAAACACACAGCTTTAATCTTTGGGACTTACTGAAAGTTACTTTGATTTAAAAACAACTGAAGGTCAATCTTAAAACGCAAGCATAATGAGAAATTTAAAAGTCAAGCCTCATCTTAAAACCAGTTCTTTAGTTAGGCTGAAGTAAACATGTTAAAAGTCAATCGGCTGAAGGCCGAAACTTAAAACTCCAAAACTATTTTTTTTAATACCAAAGTCCTTTCGTGAAACAGTTCTTTAATTTAGGCTGAAGGTCTTAAGCACAACAACAAAGTAAAACCGGCTGAAGGCAGAAGACCTAAAAATTCAATAGGTTGAAGTAAAATGATTAAATTCAAATCGGCTGAAAGCCAAAGACTAAAAAATTCAAAAATTTTTAAAATGCCAAAGGGCTTACGTGAAACAGTACTTTAAACTAGGCTGAACGCCTTAAGAGTGAAACAACTAATTTAAAACACAAAACTGACTAGAAGCCATACAAGTACCAACAACAAGAACAAACAAAAAAAATAAGGCAGTCCACACAAAGGCGTCCAGATGTTCCAGGGTCGGCCTGTAATTCAAACACCAACGCTTGCTTAGGTTAGACAGGCAATCGGGCCAACCATTCACGATCCGACTACAACGCAACCGACCGACAGTCAGCGGACCCACCGACAAGATATCTTCCACTTCACCCGACCAGGGCACAACAGGGAGTTCAACGGAAGAACGTAGAAGATTTTGTGGACTGGCAAGACAGCCAATCCACTATGACAGGAAGTCGAAAGGCACGCGTTTAAGCTCACGCAGGCTGGGGTGAGGTCTGGAAAATGACAAGGAATTTATAGTAGCAAAAATAGTACGTAGCTTCTGGAATACTTTAATCCATAATTGGTGAACGTCGGTCTGATGGTACATGCATCACAAGATAAATAGCAATTGATAATGGCGCCTTGCTAGGTCGTAGCAAATGACGTAGCTGAAAGCTATGCTAACTATCGTCTCGGCAAATGAGAGCGTAATTTGTCAGTGAACCATCGCTAGCAAAGTCGACTGTACAACTGGAGCGAGTGCTAGGACGTCTCTCTAGACCTGCCATGTGGCGGCGCTCGGTGTGCAATCACTGATAGTGGCGACACGCGGGTCCGACGTATACTACCGGACCGCGGCCGATTTAAAGGCTACCACCTAGCAAGTGTGGTGTCTGGCGGTGACACCACAGAAGATATTGGCGCCCACAACCAATCATACATGGAGCTGTCAAACTACACACCGCGCTGGACAGAAACAACACGAAGAGGAAACTACGCTGCCTGAAATTTACGTTAACGCCCAGGGCAGGTAACCGGAACGTTAACGGCCACAAGACAGAAGGTTCCGCAGGTGCACTTCAATTCAAATAACCAAATACTGTGAAACTCCACCGGAGGGTGGCTAGAATTTTCGAACTTGAAAACCACGTTGTTGCTAGCGGCAATATTCCAACAGCTGACAACGAACTCCAAATAACACTACGTGAACAGTCTTGACTTGCTGGTAGGTTGAATCAAAACTCAAGTTTCGTGAGCAGGGTCGGTGAGCCACGGACATTGTAGCAATGGGAACAGCGCCACACACTCCGACAGCGCGTAGAGACAGCCAGCGGGCGCCGGCCAAACTACGCTCCGCCGAGAATTCCTCACTGCTCCACGCCAATCTACCGACTCCTCAGACCCAGTACGCCGACAAAATTAAAAATAATTTGTCAATCAAAATCACACAACCCTCACACAATTTCACGAACACTTGGACGAAGAACCAGACAATGCTAACGGCAGTGAATGCACAGTAACAGGGACGAATCACGAGTCGGGACACAGCCAACCCATTCGCGATCGCCGGCCACATGCACATCGTTTGGAAAGACAACCGACCGACGACCAACCAAAGTCATGGGCAACCGTCAGGCGAGTCATGCCCGTCCGGACCTCACTGCTGCCGCGCCGCGACTGAACTCGTGCCGCGTGACAACTCAAACACTGCCAGGGCCGAAGTAACTACTGGCACTTTCCAACTCAATAGCAGATACGAACTGACTCCGAACACACGACAACTGGGAAGTAATAGCAGTCAGCAAAGATAATACGCCAGGGCTTATCTCGATAAGCACCGCTGCTGCCGCTCACGGGCAGGCAAGGAGGCAACTCAGTGTCACCAGTAATCGAAATTAACATAATGAGGAGGTAGTAGAACCGAATCTTTGGAATGGCGTGTTTTTTCCACGACGATGTAGATTACGTAGACCTTCAATTTCGTTGTTTACCAAATCAACAGTGCTTAACCTGCTCTACTCCTGTTATTTGTTATCAGAAGACGACTAATTTTAGGGAATAGTAAAAAATAGTGCACAGAATAAGTCTTGAGAGACATACCACCTTTCAAGCAAATCTTTGCCCTACCGAAAAAATGAATGCAATCAACAATATGGCGACGTGTGACGTAGTATTTAATTTAATTTATAGACAGAATTGTTCTGAAAGCCATCGCCAAACTCGTGAGTGAGAAAGAAAATTAAAAAAAAAGAAAGACGGCAAAATCCGGCTTCTTGAAAGGAAACGAGAAGTCAGACCAGCAGCCTTATGTGTATGTGTGTGTGTGTATGTGTATGTGTATGTGTGTGTGTGTGTAGTTCATTCGAGCACAAAGTGTTTACTGTTAACTCAATAGCTCGTTTCGCTTATAAGTAGAATCTTGGCCATGCATGAACAAATAACCGCCCTCCAAATCACGTCTTTCACATGCAAATCGGAATAAGATTACGAACCTACTATTCCTTTTTACAAGAAGCATTTTACAAATTTCATAACGGACAGGAAATAATGTATCATACATGTTTTACCGTTATGTTCCACAATTACAGATAAGTCATGCTCTATGCGCAGACAATCCCATTTTAACGAATAATTTTTTTTTTCAGGCATGCAGATAAACTAAATATAGTCATAGCTTCAACGGTTGCATGTTCTAAAATAATACTTAGCGCAGATATTGTGATCTTCGGCAACATTTAACCCTTACGAACAGCGAGGTTTGGCCGCCCGAGAGCCGAAACTTCGGCTCGGCGATTCGTATCCTACGGACAGATTTCTTGCCTCAGGGGCCACAGAGCGGTGCAGACACTGGAGCCTCGTTAATCACTGCTCTGACGATGCGACCTGTGTCAGGCGAGGGCGACGCTCGCAGATGCAGTGAGACGTTCATCGGAACGGCTGCAGAGTTTTCGATGGCGGAAATGATTCATTCTTTCGGTGCGATGTTTACTTGGTTTTTTTGTATGTGTTGAGTTATTAACTCATCGAAAATATTACGTGGGCGAAACTAAAATCCTAGGTTACTGCAGATAAAAAGAAGGAAGTAGTGCGAAGTCAACAGCCAACTCTGTATTGGACCTCAAATCCATGTAGCAAGTTCAGTACAGGGATATACGCGATTAAATCCTCTAAAAGTCTGTTATATACTTAGTTTTTGCTATACGGACAGTGGTCCAGAATTTTCATGACAATCTTGAACATTTGCATTCACAAGTAATTGAATCGATATTTGCAGAAACGAAGTAAGTTAGTTTTTCTAAGTTTTACAGGTGGGCGAAGAGATTTTTATCTTTTCCAAGTTTAGATGAAATATGTTCATAAGTTTTTTTTTGTGTAGATATCTCTTACATAAAAACAAATAGGTGTTATCAACTTCTGAACTGGTTTCAATGCTGTTTCCAAATGTAAAACATTTATCTCTTTGCTCTGAATGGCGAAACAATTGGATGAAACAGAAGGTAGCACTTTTGAACTGGTTTCAGTTGCTGTTTCTAAATACAAGACTTTTTTTCCTTTTACACTGAATCAACAACTCTTTGATGAGATAATACTAACATTTATTTTGTAAACAAATTGTGGAACACAAGACTTCAGTCACTCTGCATTCTCAAATTGAAAAGTAATAAATAGATCTGTTACCAAGTATGCAATATTTTCGATCTGTTATGAAAACGTTTCACATATTAACATGTTTAGACAGCAACATAACGAAAATTTATTAAAGTACAATATTTTTAATAAAAAGTTTGTCAGAGTGATAATTTCAATAAAATCTTCATTTGAAGTGTCATTCTCTATCTTGGTAACAGGGTGCTGGACGATAGTTTGAAATATACAGGAATTCAATTAATTTTTCAAATCATTGAGTTACGTATCTTCAGCCGTTCGTTAGTGACAAAACATAAAAATGGTACCTTGCTGCTGTATAAATTCCATCTCTTTGAGTATATGAAAGGCTATTTAAATTCTTCATTTCTGTGGTTGTCGCATCTGTAGTTGCACTACAGTTGTTAAAGTTAAGTCTGTTTGCACAACTACTAAAAGTTTTGTGTTTTTTTAATGGGGCCAAAGAAATATATTTGTCACAACTGCAGCACCACAACGATTTTCTTTCCACCACACATACACACACACACACACACACACACACACACACACACACACACACACACACACACACATTCTGTTGCAGAGCAGAATAGTAATTAACTGCAGGACTAAAATTTTTTTGGAACCGACGAGGGTTTAGTGAAGCACGTCCTCCAAGTACGCAACAGTGGTGTAACCAATACCGGCACTCAGGAGAGGTAACAATAAAAGGGAGTTCATTGCCTCAGAGCGAGCGACGGGAGGTGTCAGGAACATCTGATTCACCGCTTAGACGACAGTGCAGAGCAGACAAACACTCTTCTGTAATGGATCCGTGGGTAGTATCTTCACCTAGCGTTGACGCAAGGACGCCTTTCAGGCTGCAGACTTTACATAAAGCGACACTCTGAAGCATTGACAGGTTCAGAAAACGGGAGCACAGTCGGTACCAGTATGGGGGAATTATGTCATCGACTGCTATAAAACTCTTGATTTCCAGCCTCTCACCCTCAGAGTCAGGCCACTCCCTCTGCATCACTGGTACCGATGGAAGACCAGCCCTCCGAGCTGCGAGATGGCTTGATGAATGCAACAAAGTGCCTTCTGCCGAAGCCAGTTTTGAATCCACTGCTCTGAGCCCGCCCCACTCAGGCTACGGAGGGAGCTTCAACTTTGCAAGCTGCATTCCTGCCATTCACAATGGTGACTGATGAAGGCTCAGCCATCTTCCACGGATGAAGAGCTGATCCGCCCGTGCGCGAGCTGTTCAGTATGGGAGCAGGCTGCTTGTGATGCCACGCCGGGCAGTACGCGTACTGGCTTTACCGGCTGCGTGATAGGGCCGCTTCCTGGGCTGTAGTCCATCGTATTCTTCTGCCACATACACGCCATCTCGACAATCGACAACCGGGGCATCCAGATTTCTCAGGTCGATCTTAAGCGCAGCTTCACTCAAAAAAAAAAAAAAAAGCGCTGAGGCTGTCCCAGATGTCAACAGCCACGCGAGGCTGTAGAAACACCCCGGTCGCAGTACTTTCTTGTGACGGAACTGCATCAGTGATCACAGTCAACAACAGGTACTGCACCAACAGATTTCTCTCCAGTCGCTGACGCCCTCTCCTGCGCCTCCGTGCAACGCGGGCTCAGCACGACCGTAGGGAGGCAGCACTGGAAAAAAGACAGAATGACTGTAAAACACTGAATATAAACGTCTGATAATTAAATATCACATCAGTCCCCCCCCCCCCACCCCGCCTTCCCCGGCAACCTCAGGACCCCACCACCGCTAACAGCTCGACCATACTACACACACGTAAGAGGTCGCCTCTGGTGGGCTCTAGAATACATACACAGACGTACACACACATACAGCAGTAACAACAGTGACAATAATAAACAGACAACCGAAAAACGGATCTACATATGACTGCATACAGCCACTCCAATACAAGCAAAAGGTGACAGAACAATGTGCTGTTGAAGTTGACAAAACTTCAAATAGTAAACACATGGGATCAGTACAAGTCTCTAAAGACACACTGAAGATGAAAGAAGGAAATTTTCCTTTATTAAAGGTATTTCAAACCAGTTTTTGCAAATATTAAACAATGCTTTTGTATTTTATCTAAAAAATTTCCTTTGATCCTTTTTAAAACTTCGTCGGTAACGTGGAACTAAAAATATTGTCAATTTCGGTTTGCTTTCCAAGCCTAACTCACTTTTTTTCAGAAGATGATGAATGTTGTTGGGTTTTTTATTTTTGTTAAAAAAAAAAGAAAGCGTTTTTGTCTCATTTCTGCTTACGTCTGCATGTGTCACCTGATTTCTCGTTTCCTTGGTAATCTTGCGTTTAGCACTAATGTTTTCGACCTAATTTCATGTTGGCTTGTAGCCCTACACTTTTACGAACACGAAATACTTCAAGATATTGCTGTACTAGCATTTGCTTTTCCTCTACCGGCACCACTTCAACGTTGGGCAATAAATGGTGTCTAGTCATACCATTCAGAACCACTTCCTTACTGTAGGGGTATAGCCAGCAGTCCACACTGATAGCTCTGTTTGCAGCATGTTGTAAGCACAGAGACTAGCACAATAGTGATGCCACTGAACACTCCAAGCATGTCTAATGATTGCATGGAATGGTTACTGACGATACATTTTGGTTGCCCGTCAATTCAGAGGTCGAGTACGACGAGAACCAACTGAGGCAATGCAGTCCGCTTTTCATCTAGGCAGGTCTCGGGTACATTATAGAGCTAGTTTCGTGCAGAGTGTGTTTAATCAGGATGAAGTGAGGCTCCTGGTACGCTTGCAATTGCATCTCACGGTCAAGCTATCATGTGTACCAGGTGGTTCGCCTACTGTTCGCAACAGGAGACCCAAACATTCCGCAATGCATTGTACCCCGCTCCCTTTCCATCGCTCACGAACTGTGCCACGCTTGTTTTTAAATTTTCTTCGTTAACCTCTTCCATTAATTGTTGAGGTAAACAATTCAAGGTCATCAGAAAAATGAAGGTGGTTTTGGTTTATCCCATTAACATACTGTCTTCGCTTATTTCGTTGTTATCTCGTTTAGTCCGAACACATTATGGCCTTCAGGCCCTGTATTCCATCAGACCAGAAAAAAATATACAGTAAAAGTATTACAATACATTTACAACAAACTTCTCAACTTGTTTGTACACCTATTAAGTATACATCTGACATATATTATTATTGTAATAACAATTATCACCTCAAATAATATCTGTAATAAATTTGTTGTTTTGATTTGTAGTTCGAAGACTGGTTTGTTGTAGATCTCCACACTAGTCTCTCCTGTGCAAGCTTCTTCATATATAAATAACTAATGCAACCAATTCATTTGAACCTTCTTACTGTAGTCATGCCTCTCCACACTTTCCTCCATTACCAAATTCACTGTTTCTTGATACCATAAGATGTGTTCTTTCAACCGATTCCTTGTTTTAGACAAGGTTCGCTATAAATATCTCTCTTCTCTAAATACCTCTATTTATAGATATCTAGATTTAGTACCTCCTCTTTAGATACTCGATCTAACCGTTTAACCTGCAGCATTTTTCTGTAATACCACACTAACAAAGTATCTATTCTTCTCTTGTAACTGCTTATCATCCATGTTTCACTTCTGTACAAAGATACACGCCAAATATCTTCGGAAAAGACTGTGTAACACTCAAATTTATATTGGATGTTAGCAAAAATCCTCTTTTTCGTACATACTTTTCTTACTTTTACCACTCTGCCTTTCGTATTCCATCTATTTCGACCACCAGAAGCTACTTTTATTGTCTCGTTTCTTAATCTAATCCAATCAGCACCTTCTGATTTCATTCGATAAAATTCCTGTAGCCTTGTTTAACTACTGAGGATGTTCGTAACCTTATTTGAAGGCACTATTTCTTTAGTTCAACTACTCTTCAAAGTCCTTTACCGTCTCTGTCAAAATTATTGTGAT
This sequence comes from Schistocerca serialis cubense, assembly GCF_023864345.2. NCBI lineage: Eukaryota > Metazoa > Arthropoda > Insecta > Orthoptera > Acrididae > Schistocerca > Schistocerca serialis. The sequence goes on from NC_064638.1 coordinate 985,196,268, forward strand.
GTAATACTTAACGCTTTTAATTCTTTTTCCTAATATGTCCTTGGTTTCCTTTACGCTTGCTCAGTGTCCAGTCTGAATAAAATCGTGGATAGACTCCGACCCAGTGTATGGCAACCGCTCACAATGGACACGCCCATCTAGCTGCATTCACAATATAGAATACGGCACTTTCAAAGTAACAGAGGAGAGATCTAGCGATGATGTAGAAACTGGGAAGCATTCTGCTGTGTGATTACCTGGCCTTGAAAACACTGAACAGCTGGTATACTTTGATTTAAATGACCAAATGTACATACTACACAGTCATCTATCTGCATTCGTAATCTGGTATATGTTATTTGCTAAATAATGCAGGGGTGATTTAGCTATGTTAAAAATATTGGAAAGTATTCTACCACGTAACTGACTGGCGTTGAAATTACGAAACAACTGGTTATCTGCTACTTGTCACTGTGGACCATGGGAAGAAATGTCGAGGTCATCATTGCTAAATCACCCCTGCATTATTTGTATTGGAGGAAGATCTACCCAACAGACTGTCAATCACATGAGAGGGTTCCAGCATTGTTCGTTCACAAGCAGTTTAAAACATTGTTTTCTCAATTATAACCCATACAACAAGTGCACACCGCCATACAATTTCTTTTTCTACCATGACTTTGAGATCTGCGTCGGCTGCTACTAAACAGACATTAACACGTTTCCCACAGAAAGCTGAACCACTCACAGTGTGAGGTGTACAGCTACTACAACACAAAGTTTGACTGAAATTAAACACAGAGGCGAAGTTTATGAATGAACAATGAAGGAACCCTCTCATGTGATTGACAGTCTGTTGGATAGATCTTCCTCGAATACAAACGACAAAACTTTGTGCAAATCTGCGCAAACGACTTCGAACATTGGCCTCCAGCTCCAATGGAGCGATACATGTACATGTAATATGCTCAATGATAACACGTAGACGGTAATCGTTTTTCACTATATCAGAAGAGAGAGACAAGGCAAAACCTTATAGGAGGTTCCATTACAAGTTGTACTATTGCTGGTTAAAGTTTTGATACAGATAGTTCTTTCAAAACTACACCGATTTTGCTCATAAAACTAATAGGAATTGGCTGTATCTATTCTCGTGGAATCATGACTGTTTTATATTATCGTCACGATTGTGTGATTAAAACATAGGTGTTACCACCCATCCTATGTTATTTCACACTTCATAAGCTCTAATTATAGACACCGTTTGAACTATACATAGCTCGTTGCGGAATCTAGAAATGGTAGCTATTTTTTCCCGACATGAGAGGTGATTGCGTGAAACGGGCTGTGATGATCAAATTGCTTACAAAACTAGATAACAAGAATTTGTTGCTGTATGACAGTACCTTTACAGACACATCGGTAGAGGTGAGTTGTGCATCAAAAATGTTAAATGGAAGCACACAGACGGAAATTGGTTTCGATGTAATGGAAGAGTGGGCTACATGATATAATCTTATAGGAGGTTCTAGTACAATAGAGGCTCTCTCGATTTGTTTTGAAAACGCCAGTATGATATAGCACAGCATTGGTAAAACGAGACCTGCCATGGTGTACAAAACAGCTATGTCCTCTTGTACTGTAGCTTGTTGTCATTGAAGGTAAAATGATTGTGATTTAATTTTCCGACATGTGCGCAAATGGCGTGAAAGATTGAATTTTATAATGTTATTTCACGTGTCTGAAATGTTTGTAATACACATCGGCATGACAGATTATTTGCAGACACTGATTTGAATGTGATAGACACTCTCAGGTAGCGTAATTTGTCCATCAAGCTGGAAGAAATTCTCTAATGAAATTTTCATTCTACAGCGGAGTGTGTTTATATTGACAAGAGAAGAATATTTTTATGCTATTAATTTTTAATTATTTTCTTTATTTAAGTGTGATGTTTGTTTTTTAAGAAGTTTGTTATCAAAAGTGAGCAGTCTTTGACATCGATTTTCTTAGAAACATTTTTTTATAAATGTAGTAATTAAGTAAAATCTATTCATATCCCTTTTTCTAAATGTCATGTATAAGTAAAATGTTTTTGTTTCTAGACACTCATTTCAACATTGTTACACTAACAAATAACAATTGAGATCCAGAATGAGATCTTTCTTTCAGGAGTGCTAGTTCTGCAAGGTTCGCAGGAGAGCTTCTGTAAAGTTTGGAAGGTAGGAGACGAGGTACTGGCAGAAGTAAAGCTGTGGGTACCGGGCGTGAGTCGTGCTTCGGTAGCTCAGTTGGTAGAGCACTTGCCCGCGAAAGGCAAAGGTCCCGAGTTCGAGTCTCGGTCGGGCACACAGTTTTAATCTGCCAGGAAGTTTCATATCAGCGCACACTCCGCTGCAGAGTGAAAATCTCATTCTGGAAACATCCCCCAGGCTGTGGCTAAGCCATGTCTCCGCAATATCCTTTCTTTCAGGAGTGCTAGTTCTGCAAGGTTCGCAGGAGAGCTTCTGTAAAGTTTGGAAGGTAGGAGACGAGGTACTGGCAGAAGTAAAGCTGTGGGTACCGGGCGTGAGTCGTGCTTCGGTAGCTCAGTTGGTAGAGCACTTGCCCGCGAAAGGCAAAGGTCCCGAGTTCGAGTCTCGGTCGGGCACACAGTTTTAATCTGCCAGGAAGTTTCAACAATTGAGATATTACCCTAACAAATGGTACTAATGATAAAAAAAAGGAAAACATCCAACAAAATAAATTTTTATTCTTTGTTTTTATAAGGAGAAAATAAGTAAAATATAGTTATTCTTTTATTTTTATGAGGAGAAAATAAGTGGCATATAGTTTTAGTGTTTATTATACCTTACTTTTGTTCTTTATATACTGTCCATTTCAGAACTAATGACTTATTTTTATCGATAGTCTATTTTTAATTTAAGTCCATAGTCAATGACTGTTATTTAGTAGTCTAATAGCAATATTGTGACTTTTACACATATTTTTTTGCCAGTGGTGGCTTGCCTAAGCCATCTTCTCATTGGGCCGTTTTTTGCTCGCTCCGCTGAGTCAGGGCATCCCAAGACCCTTTTGGCCTTTCATGTTCTGTCCCAGCAGGGTTCCGCCACTCTGTGGTTCCGCTTAGCAGCAGATTATCTGCCCACTTAAGATACTTTGTTGGTCTCGCTGTCCTTTCCCTTCTCTCAACGCTTCTGCCTTGTAGGAATCGGGTCTTGCTAATTACGTCCTTTTCTTTCTCGATACTTCTCTCTTTGCCACTTGTGGATTATTGAATCTGGTTGTTGCTGGACTTTTCACAAAGGTTCTTACAAATAGTTTTACTTATATTCATGTAACATTTGTCTAGTACCTACATTGTTTTACATGTTTTTAAAAAGCTTTACAAATTTCGGCGCCCTTTTCACGTTACAATTCTAAAATATTTTGAGTCTTATCTTCTACAAGAATCCTCAAATTCGTTTTTTATTTTTGTGTAGTGTCGTGGTGTATAGCATTTTAGTATTTCATGCTGTTAGACTATCTACACTTTATCCCTTCACCTTAATCTATGGTACTATTGGTATTATTTTTGTCTTTGTTTTTATTGAAACTACTTTCTTTTCCCCACCTTCCTCTCTCTTCATTCATCTTTCTCCTGACGATCTTATCTGCTACATAAACTTGAAATATTTTGCTAATTATTTACTTGAACTTCTTGAAATTTTTCCTCGATTTGACTTCTAACATGAGTTGAGGCGATTCCCCCTTTTGTGCATACCATTCTAATTCTTCATCCTCTTTATCTCGCATCATTCTTAATTGTTTGTTTATAACTAGTATTTCCTCTAATTTTAGCTTTTGCTCAAAGAGAAGTGTGACATTCCCGTATGTTACACTACCTTTCCCCATATCTATTATCGCTCATCTCTCATTTAAAAAATCTGTACCTATAATCAAATGTACAGTTGGTTTAGGTATGATCACAAAGTTGGCTTCAATCTTTTGATCTTGGCACGAAAGAGTTAACCTTGTTTGTCTCGTAACTTCCGCAGCATTGTTTCTAATAGAACCTCTTACTTTAATCTTACATGTTTTCAGAACTGGCAATTCCTCATTGGCATTACACTGCATGAACAAATTTTCTGAGATCGCAGTCAGTTCACTTTCGCTATCAATTACAATATTGACTGGGATATGCCTTACCATGGCCTTCACGATTGGTTGAATTTGAAAGGGTTGGTTCTGTTCTTCTTCTTCTTGCATCAACAAATCCTCCACTGAATCATACATTAGTCTTTTCAGGAATTTCCCTTGTGAATTCGAACTTTCTGTAGGATAAGCTTCGATTGCTACTTCTCTCTCTTTTATTTCCTCTTCTCTATTTCTTCCTTCATTTACGCTTTCTTCAATATCCTCTACTTTTTCCTCATCATCATCTATATTCTCCTTCTTCGTCGCTACTTCCACATAATCGCATTGAAATGCTCTAATTATCGCTGCATAACTTCCTCCATTATATACGTTGGGTTGTGTGCCCACTAGTAACTTATTTTCAACTTCTGATGACTGCGCATTATCCTCATTGAATTCGCTATCCCTGGTTTCCATCTCAAATAGCTCTGCAATACTCATTACTTCGTCCTTTCCTCCTACATGCGTTGTGCATGCCTCTGGTAATTCATCTTCCTGGTCAGTATTCTCCAAATTAATTTTGTCCCAACACGATATTGTTATTTTCCTGTCTTCGTTTTCGTCTGGTCCCTGCGATTTTGTTTCTTCCTTCTTCTCTTCTCGTGATAAGGTATTTAGATCTCTGTTCAAGGTGGTGCAATTGTCCTTGGTTGGTGCGTCATTCTCTTTTGCATGGGCGCTTAGCTGTCCATTCGAACGTTTTTCGGGGTTAGGTGGTTTACCCCCACCTCTTCTATCTGTATTCTCTTTTCATGTTCAGCTTGTTGATTTTGGTTTCTTTGCTGATAATTTGTCGATCTATTGGTTCTCAAATACCCGTTCCGGTTGTCGTTATTCCCTCTGTAATAGTTGTTGCCGTTCCTGGGTGAGTTATAGTTTTTGCCGTATTCTCTTCTAAATCCGTAACCCTTTTTTTGTCGAAATCTGTTGTCATTTCTTGGTGTGAAGTTATCACGTGGTTCGTAATTATTGTTTCTTCGTACTGTGTCTTGTGAATTCCACTGCTTTTTGCTTTCGTTTTCACGTGCGCTTCGTCTTTTTCTTGCCTCATTTTCCGAAAATATAAACTCTAGTTCCCGTATAATTCTTTTAAATGATTCGACGTCATTGCCTCCGCGACCTACTAATGATTGCTGGTATTTCAATGGTAACTTCATCGTGCATAATTTAATCAACTCTCCGTCACTGTATGGTACATCTAAGTATTGATTTTTCTTTGCCATTAATTCGAAAAATTTCACGGGTCTCTTCTCTCCTGAATTTTCAAAATATGGGTTCTGTAATACCTCGTACCTCACTCTGATCTGTGCTTCACTGGACCAATATCGTGAGAGAAACTTCTCTCTGAAATCTTCGTACGATCGGCATGTCGCTGCAACATTCTGCATGGTTTCTGCGACTGTTCCTGACATGTGTGCACGTATAAAGTCTAATCTGCGTGCTAGCGTCCAGTGTTCTGGTAATCCTACTCGGAATTGATCAATAAAAGTTCGTGGATGTAATGAGTTTCCTTCTCGAAAGTGTTGAAATTTTCTGACTGTGAGGAAATGATCATTGTCGTACTTTGTCATGGTTCCATATGAAATTCGCAATTCTTCGCCACTTTTGCTTCTGATCATTTCTTCCGTCGTTCTTTCCGGTTGTTGTAGATCTATTAGATATTTTCCACTGTAACTTTCGCCTACACTTGCGTAGTATCGTTGGAGTGGTGCGCAATAATTTTCTTCCATCAGTTGTGAACGTGTAGCTGAATGCATTGCACTGTACTCTTCGCGACCTGGCTTTCCATTCTCACGTATTGGTTCGGTATCTTGTCTGGCTAATCTTGCCGCTTCATTGGACGATCCAGACTGTCTTGAAACACACATTTGTGGTTCTGCATGTGTTTGTGGTGCTGTTTGTTCATCAAGAGCGTCGTTACGTGTTTGTTGCGGTGCAGGCTGTCTGATTTCACGTATGTTACTTTCGGCCTGTGATTGGAATCGCAAATGCGTAATATCTTCGGTAATTGTGTTACAGATACGGATGTGGTTGCAGACTCAGTGCTTGTTCGATCCTGTCCACTACGCTCTTCAATAGTTTGCAACAACTCTGTTCGCAATTTCTGAAATTGTTGCATCGTTTGCGCTTCTATTTTGACTATGCGGTTATCATATCTTTTCAGTGCTGCTTTTGTGATATGTTTGTGTAAGACACTGTTTTCAACAATTCCACGCGATGTGCCTGCTGCTTGTCTAGTAACTACGCTTATCTGTTTCTCTAGTTTCTTGACTTCTCCCTGGGTGTTATTACGTAATGTTTTGATCTCGTCCTGAGTGTCATTACGCAATGGTTGTACGACCGCTTGTACCTTGTCAATATCTGTTCTCAATTGATTGTGACCTGTTATTAAGTTTCCTATCACTTCTAGAGATTCTTTTGAGTCGTCTTCAATATGACTTAGGTGTAACTGAATTGTATTGTTTTGTTCTTTAACCTCACGCATTTTGTCTCGTGGTTTCTGCAATTTGTTTCGTCGTTTCTGCATTCTGAATTTTAATTTGCTTCGTAATTTCTTTATTTTGCCTTGTCATGGTTTCCGTAATTTGATGTAATAATTCTGCCAGATTGGTGGGTAGTATTGCGATTTCTTTCGACGTCCTACGCTTTGTACTTTCACCCAAGTGTTGGTTTGCAACCGATTGCATTGAACTGTGCGGTGACACGTTTCTGCTCGAATTCCTTGTACTCTGTGATGAGGGAACTCTGATTACTTGTACTATGGGTTCTACGTATTCAAGACGCAAGTTAGAATCCTCATCGGCTGTCTCTCTATTTTCTTGCTCCTCTGTCGTATGCTGACCTAGGTTTTCTGTGCCTTGGCGTATATTATCCTCATTATGGTGCGTTATCTGTCCTATTTCTCGCGATACTGCATCGACTGTTGTACTGTCCTCTATTCTCTGTCCGTCTTCATGCTGGGTCTCTACCTCAATTCGGTCAACGTCTCGATCAGCCATTGTTAATCTTTCTGATTCCCTTATTTTCTGTTTTAGAAGCAATTCACGTGCCCCACTTCGCGTTAATATGCCCTCATACGATCTCACGCGTTTTATAAACTTTTTGCACACACGACTTGACACATATTATACCCAAGACTGACAATCCATTCACTTACTTGTTGGGTCAGAACCAACTTGTCAACGATGTATCCGCCACCTGTGCACTTGCATTGGAGAGATAACTTAATTCTAAAAATATTAAAATTCATAACTTAATTATGCTATTGTCTCTGCTAGACTGTCTCACTTTATATTGAATACTTTCTTAATATCTATCGCAGCACCTACGTTTTCAACTATTTATGCCTTTCAAAAAAAAATTATATTACGAAAATTTTTAACAGAATATTTTTCTGGCCTAGTTGGGCATGTGGTCGACCATCAATCATGGTATTTTACCATCCTGGCAGGGTCACCATTCTCTAACATTCTGCATGGTGTCTGTTTGTTGTAAGTCGTGTCTCCCTACCACTTTCGCATAACGACGCTCTGAGCGTGTTTTTTTAGAGAATTGACTATTTTGAACCTGTGGTAAGGAGACGCCAGACCACACATGACATGTAGAGTTCAGAAGAGTTCAGTGAGACTAGCGATGATATAATCAAATACTTAATGATTTCAGCGTCAGCTCCACTGCGTTCCCTGTAAAAGAATCTTAATACTAACTAAATTTAGTGGAAGGGGTTCAAGGCTTTCCTATTTTTAGTTAGCTGGTAAAATAACGTCGAAAAAGCAGTTAAGTTTACCATCGGAAATTTTATTCTACCCACAAAACATTGATCATAAATTGCACTATTGATAAAAGGAAATATTTTAATATAGGATGATAAAAACCAACTGCGTTCAACAAAAATGTGAACGAATATTATCTGAATGGGTTTCCAAGTTCTACAATGGATCGAAGGATGACCTATACCATATCACATCTATAATCCAGATTTAAGTTTTCATAAAAGAGAAAGCTATCAAAATGGTCTACAGTGACCCTCAATTATCTTTAACTACTTATCTAACTTGTCGTAAATTGCAGTGGCTGATGTGGCTTCTCAATAATTATCTAACAGAAAAAACATCGCGTTTCAGATTTTAACTTCTAGTAGCAAATGTGAACACCATGAAATTTAATTGCCGATCGACACTAGTATTACATAAAAATGGGATGTAACAGATGAGACTTTTGCAGTTTTGAGTGAAACCTTATGCGCTCAAAAATGCGGCATCGCGTGCGTTCATTACCTTGTCGGTGTTTAGGCAGCGTCAGGGGGCGGCGGGTGGCGCAGCTCCACACCTCGCCGTCTCGGAAGCAACTATCTCCTAACTTCCTTACTACAATTTACCGAAGTTGGTCTAAGAAAAGCTATCTGGCTGTGTTTTCAAGTGACCAATGAGGGTCTCAATGTTAACCTTAAGCTCCGCCTACAGAATTCTATCTATCCAATGAGAAACGTTATACTTTTCGTGTTGGGGCAATGTTTTTAACGTTTGCAACATAATAGAGACGCGAAAAAGTCTCACGCTAAAACTTGCAGCTGGTGTGGCCCTTTTAGTGTTATCGTAAGTTCTATACTGTTCTTCTGAAGGGCTCTATCTTTTAACATGGGCTGGGGGTGGTTTTGGCGGTCAGCTGGCGACGTGGGTGTCCGTCCCTTATCGTAGGGCCTCCTAGCCTACACGATTCTGCTCTCGGCTTCTGTTCTCGTTTCTCCCCTCAGAACTGCGTCTGTTTCACGGTGGGAAGGTATGACATGCATTTAGGCGTTCTTATGTTAGTCTGTGGTATTCCATTTGCTCACTCGTTGATCGTATTACTTTGGTTATTTTAATGTCAGGATTTATTCGGAGCTATGTGACATACTGCATGATTTTCTTATTATGTCAGGGTTTTCATGGAAGGTGTTGGATTTGCCTGACACCTTACATGGTCATCTAGCCCACCTAACATTACTCCTCTGGATTTGTTACTGTGGGGTTTTATTAAGGAAAAGGAATGTCGTACCAAAGTGACAACTCTGGAATAACTCGTAAGAGGATTAGAGGTAAAATTGGGGCAGTTACACCACATGTCCTGTTACAGATGTTTAACAAATCAAATTACAAGACTTTTGATATCTATTATTCCTATGTCTCTTCTTCATGCATCGAATATACTTTGTATTTCAGAATAGAGCGGTTCATCTCTGACACCCTGTACGTGAACGTAAATCGTACTTCGACTGGATCATATAAAAAGAAACTATTCAGTATTTCCATGAGATTTCAGAATTGGACTCAGATACAAAAATTTGGTGGAACAATCATTGCTAGGGAGGTATCCATTCCAAAAATTTAAATTATTCAGAAAAACTTAAACGATGAAAACATATTTAAGAATACACCCCATCGCCACTGCACAATATCAAAATAATAAGAGAGTAATAGAGCGTCACACATTTGTTAATATAAGTGCATGGCGACATGGACAAAGCACTGGTCTATTTCGAACCTGCTGTGGATAATCAAAAATTCGGAAAGTGTACGTTAACACTTGTGTCACCACTAGGGCTAATGTTTCAGAGCATTGGGAAGAACTGAAAGTATTATCCTCCCAGAGGCCGGCCGCTGTGGCCGAGCATTTCTAGGCGCTCCAGTTCGGAACCGCGCTGTTGCTACGTTCGCAGGTTCGAATCCTGCCTCGGGAATGTATGTGTGTAATGTCCTTAGGTTAGTTACGTTTATGTAATTCTAAGTCTAGGGGACTGATAACCTCAGATGTTAAGTCCCATAGTGCTTAAAGCCATTTGACCATTTCATCCTCCGAGTTACATAATCTAGTCAACGAATATTTGCCAGTTCCAGCGACACTGCACTCCCAGCCTTTATTTTTAGAGGTAGGCAGCAGTTGTCAAAGTCATGTACCACACTATTAGCGAAATGACTGGATAAAATATTGTTTTTGAGTGTCTGTGCGAAGGTAGAATGAAAAGTTTAGGTAAGGTTTTAATTATTTGCTTTTTGGAACTCTTGAGCTATTTTTCTGAAAATTTGTTCTTCAGTATCAAATTTAAAGTTCCATATTTCTCAAAATTGTAATCTGCACTGCAAATGAAAACATTGCTTAATGTAATGCTGGTGTCATTCTATTTAAAACATTTGAAAATCGGCTATGTCTTTGTGTTATAGGTAGATTACAAGAAAGATGGCGAGATTTCAGACTGTAGAGAGTTCCTAATCTAAACATTTTATCAAAAATATGTGTGGATACCTCGAGATATCGATATGTAGCCTTTGGTAACCTAACGAGAACGTTTGTTTCTTACGAGACCACACATGAGTAAAGTATCGATGCTTTATTTCGATACCACGTTCTGCTCATTACGCCTGGGAAAACGCGACTAAATAGACAGCTATTACGTTATGTGTCCTACTATTGTGTCCTACTACTGTACCAATATCAACACACATTCCCAGCTCGCGCGCATGGCCAAGCCGGAAATAGATATAACGATCTTTTGGCAAGGAACTCCGATACCGATCTAAATTTTGGAATAAAATATGATCAAAACCGAAAAAGACAGCTATTGAAAATACTGGCCCATTTCACCTATTATGATGACCTAAAACCCCAGCTGATGTCACCAATTTACATCATCACCACTTCCTTGTCATATCACTGTTATTAAATGCAGATGAAGCACGAAGCAGCAGTCACTGAAGTAGTGACTAAATGTGCAGCGTAAGAAGTTTCTCAAGAAACAGTGAAATTCGTCCCTCAAGAGTTAATCACGTGAAAAATGATGACTGATGAGCGAGTAGCTCTTATTGCACTTTCCCGCGGTATCCTTCCAGCCCGCCGCGGCCATGGAGGGCTCTCTCCGTCACCGCCGGACGGTGACCCAGTGGGCTGCCACTGAGCGCGTGACGCGCAGTACAGCCAACATTTCAGTGAGAAATGGCTCCAAATGCATCAGCGGCGCCTGCACTCGCGCGCTGAAGCCTTGATTCATCAGAAGATTATCAACATTGCCGACACGGCCGCCCGCTCGGATTAATGGCTGGCACTCCTGCGAGCGCACTCGTAACGCAATATACGAGCACGGCCATTTCTCTCACACTTCCTCATATACGCGCCACACGTAACGCACCGTGAGGGCGGTCAAAGGTCTGCCATATCTCCAACACCCTGACACCATTTTCTACCGGCCGGCTGAAGTTACGGTGTGGCATCTAGATCCCACTATGAGTTACGGCAAGGCCGAAAGAAATACAGTCACAACATGCGACAACACTTTTATGAGAATGCACGTCTCATATATAGCAATAATCTCGACATGATTCCAGTTCTCTATAACAATTTGAATGTTGCAAAAAATCACAGAAGTCGGCAGCTGCGGCATAATTCTGTTGAACCCTGCACAATTTTTCTCAAGCAAAGATCGATTGCAAGTTCTGGAGTAATAATCGATTGCTTTAGACCATGGCTCCTTATTGACCATAACATAATTTTCGCGTAATAAAGTTTGATTCTCAAGTAAAGTAACGACACTTTAGATTAAAATGTAATATTGCTTAAGATTAACCGTTTTGTTCATAAAAGTCTTTTTACACTACTGGCCATTAAAATTGCTACACCACGAAGATGACGTGCTACAGACGCGAAATTTAACCGACAAGAAGAAGATGCTGTGATACGCAAATGATTAGCTTTTCAGAGCATTCACACAAGGTTGGCGCCGGTGCCGACACCTACAAAGTGCTGACATGAGGAAAGTTTCCAACCGATTTCTCATACACAAACGGCAGTTGACCGGCGTTGCCAGGTGAAACGTTGTTGTGATGCCTCGTGTGAGAAGGAGAAACGCGTAACATCACGTTTCTGACTTTGATAAAGGTCGGTTTGTAGCCTATCGCGATTACGGTTTATCGTATCGAGACATTGCTGCTCGCGTTGGTCGACTGTTAGCAGAATATGGAATCGGTGGATTCAGGAGGGTAATACGGAACGCCGTGCTGGATCCCAACGGCCTCGTATCACTGGCAATCGAGATGGCAGGCATCTTATCTGCATGGCTCTAACGGATCGTGCAGCCACGTCTCCATCCCTGAGTCAACAAATGGGTACGTTTGCAAGACAACAACCATCTGCACGAACAGTTCGACGACGTTTGCAGCAGCATGGACTATCAGCTCGGAGACCATGACTGCGGTTACCCTTGAACTTGCATCGCAGACAGGAGCGCCTGCGATGGTCTACTCAACGACGAACCTGGATGCACGAATGGCAAAACGTCATTTTTTCGGGTGAATCCAGGTTCTGTTTACAGCATCATGACGGTCGCATCCATGTTTGGATACATAGCAGTGAACGCACATTGGAAGCGTGTATTCGTCATCGCCATACTGGCCTACCGCCCGGCATGATGGTATGGGGTGCCACTGGTTACACGTCTCGGTCACGTCTTCGCATTGACGGCACTTTGAACAGTGGACGTTACATTTGAGATGTGTTACAACCCGTGGCTCTACCCTTCATTCGATCCCTGCGAAACCCTATATTTCAGCAGGATAATGCACGACCGCATGTTGCAGGTCCCGCACGGGCCTTTCTGGATACAGAAAATGTTCGACTGCTGCCCTGGCCAACACATTCTCCAACTGTGGCCGAGTAACTGGCGCGTCACAATAAGCCAGTCACTACTTTGGTATCGTGTTGAAGCTGCATGGGCAGCTGTATCTGTACATTGTTGCTCAATGAACTCCCAGCTACGTAGCCCTTTAACGCATCAGTGTTCGTTGGTAGCAAGTCTCATATCAAGGATTGTCTGCTTTTATAGTTCACTTCTTCAGTTTGTCTTCCTAGATGGATAGGATGTATGCATTCTGTGTGCGGAGGCAGGAGAAGCTGGCCGCAGTTCGTTAACAGCTGGACGTGCTTTTGGCTCTGGTTAATCACCTTCTGGCTGCTGCCTCGGGGTATAGCGGTGGCGGAGAATCTGGAGCGGCGCCTAGGACACCTCAGATGTCGCTTGATTTGCCTACAGGCTCTGCTTCCGAGGCACCTCCTAGCGCACCCAAAGCTGTGGATCCAGCCTTGCAGCATGGTGAGTGGCGGTGGTAAAGCGTTCGCGTTGCTCGAGGCGGAGGGCCAATGCGGAGACAGGATCTCGTGCACCGTGTGTGTGGACGGGTGGCCAATCCTTCAGCAGAGTCCGAGCAGGCACACGGGAGGGGGGGTGGGGGGAGATGATGTTTACTGGGTATAGGGATCTCCAATGTTAGACACGTTATGGATCCCCTCAGGCAGACAGCATTCAGGGCTGGAAATAAAGCCATTCTGCACTCGCTATGTCTGCCGGGAGACCTCACTCGATATGTGGAGGCGGCCTTGGCTGTGGCTACAGAGCATGCACGGTGCAGACGTCTGCAGGTTGCGGGTTGCGTCGGTACCAACGATGCCTTTCACATGGGTTCTGAGGCTATCCTGTTCGTACAGGCTACTGGTGGAGGTGGTGAAGATTGTTCGCGCGGAGTGCAAATAGAGCTTGCAATTTGCAGCACTGTTCCCAGACAATCGGGGTCCTTCCGTTTGGAGCCGAGTGGGGGGTATCAACCAAAGGCTTCGTCCACTGTGTGACGGTCTTGGCTGTGTTATCGTGTGGAGATCTGTAGGACTCCCCTTGATAGATAAGGCGTGCACTACATAAAGGAAGCAGCTACTCGGGTAGCAGAGTACTTGTGGAGTGCGCATGAGAGATTTTTAGGCTTATCGGTAGTTTGAGGTTCTCTAATAAACACTCGCCAATCGATTCACAGCAAGAGAACTCAAAAGGCGCTCAGAATAAAGACATTCCGACTGTCACAATTTTGTCAGTAAACTGTCGAAGTATAAGTAATAAAGTACCCGAATTTACTGCCCTCCAAGATAGTTCTCACGCTCACATCATTCTTTGAACCTGGAACCTGAGATGGGAAGCTCTGATATATTTAACGAGTCGTGGAACGTATTTCGGAAAGACGTATTTGACGCCATAGGAGGGGAAGTGTTCATTGCAGTTGGCAAAAACATTTGCCAGAGAACCAGAGAAAATACTGGTCGTATGTAAAATCGCCAATCCGATCTAAGGCTTCCATTCAGTATAGTATTTTGTTCACCAGTCTCATATGACAGTTGAATTCAGCAAAACGAAAGCCGATGTTTCAAATATGCTGGTGAAGAAGTAGTTCACATAGGAGAATCGTACAAACGTTCCATCATTTGACCATCGGACAGACTCCCGCGTCGATGACATAGAAATAAGCATACCAGGCGTAGAGAAACATCTGAAAGATCTAAAATAAATAAATCACCAGGTCAGTTCGATTTTACATGTAGTACTCTCCGACACCCGTTGTCTATGGGTAGTGTCTTCGATTAGTAATCAAAATGTGCTACGTCCCGGTTTAGATACCCACCGCTACTAAAGTTTTAATTAATAATCAGCATTGGCGGCCTAAAACATCCTGCATAAGAAGTCACCCACATTCTGCCAAAGGCCTTGTCAAAGAGGGCGGAGTAGCGGACAAGGGTTCAATGCACTCTCTTGTCCTAGGGATGGGAAACTGCCCTAAAGGTGGAAGAATCAACAATCATCAGAATGATGCAGAAGGCAATGGAAACCACTGGATTGAAGACCTGTAATTGAAAAAAAAGGGTCATGATGACTCCTCCATTGGCAAAAGATTCTGGAACAGTCCCCCATTCGCATCTCCGGGAGGGGAAAAAAAGATAGCGTTCTACGAGTCTGGGACTGGAATGTCAAAACTTGAACGTAGTAAAGAAACTTTAAAATCTGAAAAGAGAAATGAAAAGGCTCAATACTGATACAATAGGGGTCAGTGAAGCGAAATGGAACGAAGATACGGATTTCTGATCAGATGAGTGTAGTGTAATACCAACACCAGCAGAAAATGGTGTAAAGGGAGTAGGATTCGTTATGAATAAGAAGGTAGGGCTGAAAGTGTTTCTGTGAACAGTTCAGTGGTAGGGTTGTTCTTATCAGAATCGACAGCAAACCAACACAGACAACGATAGTTCGGGTGTACATGCCGACGTCGCACGTAGAAGATGAAGACATAGATTAAGTATACGAGGACACTAAAATGGCAATACAGTATATAAAGGGAGATGAAATCTAATAATCACAGGGGAACTGGAATGCAGTTTTAGGTGAAAGAGTAGAAGAAAATATTATAGGAGAGTATGGGCTCGGGACAAGGAATGAGAGAGGAGAAAGAATAATTGAGTTCTGTAATAAATTTCAGTTAGTAACAGAAAATACTCTGTTTAAGAATCACAAAAGGAGCAGGTATACTTGGAAAATGCCGGATAATACGGAAAGATTTCAGATAGATTACATCATGGTCAGACAGAGATTCCGAAGTCAGATACTGGATTGTAAGGCGTACCCAGGAGCAGATAGACTCAGGTCACAATATGGTAGTGATGAAGAGTAGAGTAGACTGAAGTGTACATTAGTCAGGAAGAATCAATAGACAAAAAGTGAGGTACGGAAGTATTAAGGAATGACAAGATATGCTTGTAGTTCTCTAAGGTTGTAGATACAGTAATAACGAATATCTCAGTAGGCAGTAAGGTTGAATAGGAATGCACATCTCTAAAAAGCGCCATCAGAGAAGTTCGAAAGAAAAACATAGGTACAAAGACGGTAATTGCGAAGAAACCATAGGTAAAAGAAAACATAATTCAACTGATCGATGAAAGGAGGAAGTACAGAAACGTTCCGGGATCAAAAGTAACCGGGCATCCCCGAAAACATACGTTTCTCATATTAGGTGCATTTTGCTGCCACCTGCTGTCAGGTAATCCAAATCAGCGACCTCAGTAGTCATTAGTCATCGTGAGAGAGCAGAATGGGGAGCTCCGTGGAACTCACGGACTTCGAACAGGGTCAGGTGATTGGGTGTCACTTGTGTCATACGTCTGCACGCGAGATTTCCACACTTCTAAACATCCGTAGGTCCATGGTTTCCGATGTGGTAGGGAAGTGGAAACGTGAAGGGAAACATACAGCACAAAAGCGTACAGGCCGACCTCGTCTGTTGACTGACAGAGACCGCCGACAGTTGAAGAGGACTGCAATGATAGCAGACATCTACCCAGACCATCACACAGGAATTCCAGACTGTATCAGGACCCACTGCAAGTACTATTACAGTTAGGCGGGAGGCGAGAAAACGTGGATTTCATGGTCGAGCTGCTGCTCATAAGCCACACATCACGCTGGTAAATGACAAACGACGCCTCGCTTGGCGTACGGAGCGTAAACATTGGACTATTGAACAGTAGATAAACGTTATGTGGAGTGACGATTCACAGTACCTAATGTGGCGATCAGACGGCAGGGAGTGAGCATGTCGAATGCCCTGTGAACTTCATCTACCACCCTGTGTAGTGCTAACAGTAAAATTCGGAGGCGGTGGTGTTATGGTGTGGTCGTGTTTTCATGGAGGGGGCTTGCATCCCTTGTTGTTCTGCGTGGCACTATCACAGCACGGGCCTACACTGATGTTTAAAGCACATTCTTGTTTCCCACTGTTGAAAGGCAATTCGGAGATGGCGATTGCACGTTTCAACACGATCGAGCACCGAATCCTGTAGAACACCTTTGGAATGTTTTGGAACGCCGACTTCGGGCAAGACCTCAGCGACCGACATCGACACCTCTCCTCAGTGTAGCACACCGTGAAGAATGGGCTACCATTCCCCAAGAACCTTCCAGCATCTGACTGAACGTGTGCCTGCGAGAGTGCAAGCTGTCATCAAGGCTAAGGGTGGGCCAAGACCATATAGAATTCCAGCATTAGCGATGAAGGATGCCACGAACTTGTAAGTAATTATTGCGAGGTGTCCAGATACCTTTGATGACATAGTGTACAAGTCGCTGACGAATGAAATAAATAGTAAGTGCAGGGAAGCTAAAAAGAAATGGCTGCATAAAAAATGTGAAGAAATCGAAAAAGAAATGATTGTCGAAAGGACAGATTCAGCATACAGGAAAGTCAATATAACCTCCGGTGTCATTAAATCAACGGTGGTAGTATTAACAGTGCAACGGGAATTCTACTGTTAAATGCTGAGAAAAGAGCGTATAGATGGAAAGAATACATCAAAGCCTCTGTGAGGGGTGAGATTCGTATGATGTGACAGATGAAGAAGCAGGAGTCGATTTATAAGAGATAAAGGACGCAGTATTAGACTCAGAATTTGAAAGAGCTTCGCGGATTTAAGATCAAATAAGGCAGTAAGGATAAGAAACACTCCATCAGAACTTCTAAAATCATTGGGCGAAGTGGAAACAAAACGACTATTCACGATGGAATGTAGAATGTATGAGTCTGGCGACATATCATCTGAATTTCGGAGAAATACCTCCACAAAATTCCGATGACTGCAAGAGCTGCCAAGTGCGAGAATTATCGCTCAAGCAGCTTAACTGCTCAAGCATCCAAGTTGATGACATGAATGACATGTAGAAGAATGGAAAAGAAAATGGAGAATGAGCTACATGACGACCAGTTTGGCATTAGAAAAGGTAAAGGAACGAGAGAGGCAAATAAGACGTTGCGGTTGATAATGGAAGCAAGACAAAAGAAAAATCATGACACGTTCATAGGATTTGTGGACCTGGGTAAGGCGTTCGACAATATATAATGGTGCAAGGTGTTCGAAATTCTGAGAAAAATACGGATAAGCTTTAGGGAGAGACGGGTAATATACAATATCTACAAGAGCCAACGGGGAATAATAAGAGTAGATGACTAAGAACGAGGTGCTCGAATTGAAAAGGGTGTAAGACAGATATGTAGTCTTTCGCCTTTACTGGGGCAGGATGATACGACGTTGAAACATGGTGGAATGACTTCCATGGTACTAGAGGGAGCTGTAGAGGTCGAAAATTGTAGACGGAGACAGTGATTGGAATACATCTAGCAAACAACTGAATACAAGTTTGCAAGTGCTACTCTGAGAGGAGTTCGTGGCGGGCCGCATGAAACCAGTCAGAAGACTGATGACAACCCCCCCCCCCCCCACCCCCACTCCCACTCTCCGTTTTCAATTACGGAGTGGAATATAGTGTGTCCCGACATGTCAGGCCAATAGATGTTCAATGTGGTAGCCATCATTTGCTGCACACAATTGCACTCTCTGGCGTAATGAATGTCGTACACGCCGCAGTACATCTGGTGTAATGTCGCAGCAGGCTGCCACAATACGTTGTTTCATATCCTCTGGGGTTGTAGGCACATCACGGTACACATTTTCCTTTAACGTACCCCACAGAAAGAAGTCCAGAGGTGTAAGATCAGGAGAACGGGCTGGCCAATTTATGCGTCCTCCACGTCCTATGAAACGCCCGTCGAACGTGTACCTCACCCCTCATGGTAATGTACATGTGCGTCAGTGGAAAAGACCAATAAAAAGGTGTTAGCATGTGGACGTAATTTGCTGTTCCAGTCTCTTCTGTACCTAAGGTCCATCACCGTTCCCTTTGGATCCCTACGTAATTCGGTGCTCTCCGATACACACGATCGAACAGCGGAGGAGTGGTACTCAAGCGTCAACTTTAGGTTACAATATCTCCGGATGTAATTAACATTTTACAATGCAACAAACGGCACTGATTACGTATTTGTTCATATGTTCAGATGTGCTAACAAAACTAACGGGGTTCCATTTAAAAAAAACGTAGGTTTGTGTTAAAAAACATACTTCCGTGCATTTTTTTATGGTTTGTATTAACCAATTACACTAGCCCCTCTCCTCACGTTCGGTCTGTGGAATCGGTTCGTCAGTATTTGATGTGGTTTACTAAATATATCCAGCGGTAATGTTAGGTGACTCACCCTGTATATTGTGGGACACTTAACGTGTTGTCAAACCCAAAGTTGGTCACAAATTAAGAAAAAAAATGTATGACAGTTGCTCAGGAACATCAAAAACTGGGATTCTAATAGTTGCCTGACTCCAAAGATACTTTCCCAACATTCCCGGTAGTACTTCACGGAGAAAGATAAAATGTTTTCCTCCGCCAAGCGTATTGGGTAGAAAATACGGTTCAATCAGATGATCGTACACAATACCAGTCTGCATATTTATGGTAAATCTTTATTGATGGTGGAAGACACGAGTTGCCTTAGGATTTTCAAACTCGCTGGCAAAGCGATTGTGGCCGTTGAATACGACTTCTTTTGTTGTTGATCCGTTTAGCTAAGGCTGCAGCTATTGTTCGTGAAACACGTGGTTGTTTTGAGCGTATTACACAGTCATTAGCAAGCAGATATCAACTGTCGATAACTTAAACGGACGACATTTTTAGCAACGGACACCGTCTCTAGACATCACTGGCGTGAAAAGCTTCATGGATCGCCAGCGGGAAAAAGGTGTACCTGTGCCCTTTTTTTTTTTCAAACAAAAAGGTGGTGTTTTTTATCTCCCCTAACAAATGTAAAGTTTTGTGTAAGCAGTGTTATTTGTGTTGCTCCTTTTTCCTCTGCGTTGAACAGTCTTCCTACAAACACATCACCTGATATTTTCTGCAATGTCGTAACTAGCCTGTCAAAATAGACGAACCGTTTTGCATCCACGCTTCCACAGTTCAGCACCTACTATGCTGCCCACGGAAAAATAACTATTACTTGCCATATCTACTAGGAGGTACTAAACAGCCTAAGAAGAGTTGGAACAGCCATGATTTGTCTACAAATTACGTAAATATTGATGTACCACAAATATAGCGGAAAATGAAAGTGCAGTGCAAACATGACTTACCTTCCCACCGGAACTTTTCGCCGCTCTTGGTGAGTGCCTTTCTTGTGTCTCAGTGGCGTTTCAGGAACTAACACAAACTGCAGAATTTTTAGAATCGTGTCAGTCTACCCAGTGTCAGATGTATCGAGTTCAGGCACATTTGGCACATTACAGTAACTATCTGTCTGGTATAACAATTAATCCTGTGAGGTTGGATACCCGTCTTCATCAGAAATTACCGTGTGTGCTAAAGTGCGCTCCTTGAAGATTCGCCTGCTGGCTATTGGTTGAGAGGGGCAGGTTTTTGGGCTGAACCCGACGCCGAGATACGACCTTTATTGACTGAACAGCCGGCACGAGAATTACTGATCAATTTGCTCGTTTGCCTAACCCGACATTGTTGCTTATTAAGTCTATTAAGGAACTTTCCTTGGGTTATGTGACTCAAGTTCGGCAGGTGTTATGGTTGCTTGTACGCCTTCAGGTTCACGCGGATGCCTTACAGGTTCGTCAACCCGTTTTGCTAGCTTTACTTTATCTGGTAACTAGAGACGGGTTGAGTACGCTTTGGGCGGATGTTTTGCTGGAACGTGGGTCGTTAGGGCAGCTTAGGCAACGTGTGTTAAAGCAAAAACTGTTAGCGCGTATGCTTGTTCATATAGAGCAAGAATATTATTGGAAAGTGCAGGCGCAGCAGAAAACCTTGGGACAATATTTTGACCGAGTAGGTATCGCTGCCGACGCATTAGACATGCGCATCCAGGAAGCACAGAGCATTGACCACGTTATTGAGGGAATGCGGCCCCAGGACTACTCGCGTTTTACCTTTGCGAATAAGCCTTCCTCATGGAGTCACTTGCAAGATCTTGTAGATACGGAGGAAGCTCTTGCGTTTTCTGACTAATAGCGCGTTTCTTTGAGGGATTGTCAGGACAGTGTTAGTGAGTTCGCGTTTATACAGAAGCAAACACCAGAGATCCGTTGTTGTTTTCGCTGTGGCGCCGACGACCATTTTATTCACCAGTGTTCGAAGCAACGAGCTTCCCGTCCTAATAGTTGACGTTCAAAGAAGAGGGGGTCGGCTCGTGGTAGGAATTGGCCAGTTAATTGTAGGGCTATTGGCTCATCGGCCACCCACTCCCTCCCTTATATTTTTACACTCACTTGCATCGAACACGTATGTGCCCTGTTTCATTCGGGCAGTTCGGTTTCTCTCATAGATCAGGACTCAAAAATGGTTCAAATGGCTCTGAGCACTATGGGGCCTAACATCTATGGTCATCAGTCCCATAGAACTAGAGCTACTTAAACCTAACTAACCTAAGAACATCACACAAGACCCAGTCATCACGAGGCAGAGAAAATCCCTGACCCCGCCGGAAATCGAACCCGGGAACCCGGGCGCGGGAAGCGAGAACGCTACCGCGCGACCACGAGCTGCGGACAAGATCAGGACTGGTAGCCTACATGGAGTATCGACATTTGGGTCGATTTTCGGTTTCGAGGCCGGTCGCACAAAGAGGTAGACTTGCGGATTGCTAAGAGTTGCCTTTGTTAGGCAAGGTGCGCGGCAGTTAAGCGGTGCAGGGCTGCTCATGGCCCATGAAATTTATTACTGCTAAAAACTTTAGCATACCAGTAAGCCTGGGCTGTGATTTTATGCATCGTACCGGGTTAGTGCTTGATTATGCTGGCGGTACCTTCCACTTCCAGTTACCGCCTGGAGATTTCTGTGAATTCTATGCATGCCGTAAAGGCAGTTGGGGTGCATACCGTGCACAGCTGTGAATGCAACATTAATGTTGGTCACTTAGATGATCTGCAGCGTACGTCTATGAGGGAACTGTTGGATCGTTATCTTGATGTTGTGTCGGGCAGACCGGGTGTCACGACTCTTATCCAGTATGATATCCATCTTCTGGATGGAAGTCCTGTGAGCCAGGCGCCCTATAGACTTTACCCTCCTGAGATGAGCGTGCTAAAATCGACTTACGTTGGAGGACGGTGTCATCCATCATTCTACCTCCGATTATGCTTCGCCGGTCTTCCTTGTGCCTAAAGGGCAGGATGGCGATTTTCGAGCTGTTGTTGATTATAGGGCCCTGAACAAGGAAGTCATCCTGAACTCAGTTCCCTTGCCCGACATTCACAATTCTTTCACGAAGTTTTCTGGAGCGCGCTACTGTACCGTTTTAGATTTAAATCAGGCATACTATCAAATTCCGCTGGCTGAGTACTCGAAAGCGGTTACGGCTTTCTGTACCGATTGGAACTTATTTGAGTTCAGTTGGGTTTATTGCGGCCTTGCCATTGGCGCAGCTGTTCTTTCCCATCTGTTGGATAATGTTCTGTGACTCTCTGAATGATTTGGTTATTTTTAGCAATTCTTTATCTGAACATCCTTAGCATCTTGATCAGGTTTTCTCTAGGCAGTGAAGGGCTGGGCTTATGGTCAAGCCGAATAAGATTAGCCTGTTCGGTCTGGTATTTCATTTTTGGGACATCTGGTCTCTCCCGACGGTGCTAGAATTGATCAAGAGCGTACTAGGGCTCTCGGGCAAATGCCCTACCCCCAAAGACAAGAAGGGCATTGCCAGGTTTATTGGCATTGCGAATTTATTTCGTAAGTTCATTGTTAATTTAGCGCAACTGGTCGCGCCACTTAATGATCTGCGTAAGAAGCATCACCCGTTTGTTTGGGGGGGGGGGGGGGGAGAAGAGCAGTAACATGTCTTCGCAGCGATTAAAACCGCTATTGCCAATTCTCCGGTTTTAGCAGTACGACTTTCATTGAGCAGATTGGTGCTCTCATTCTGGAACTACCGCCGTTCTTCTTCAAGAACAACAAGGCGAAAGGCCCCCTGTAGCTTATGTCTCAGTCGGTTTACTTCGGCCGAGGCTAATTATTCTGTATACGAATGCCAGGCTTTGGCAATATTGTTCTCTCTCGAGTAGTTTTTTATTTGGAACACCAAGAGTTCCTTCAAAAAATGGCTCTGAGCACTATGGGACTTAACACCTTAGGTCATCAGTCCCCTAGAACTTAGAACTACTTAAACCTAACTAACCTAAGGACATCACACACATCCATTCCCGAGGCAGGATTCGAACCTGCGACCGTAGCAGTCCCATGGTTCCGGACTGCAGCGCCTAGAACCGCACGGCCACCGCGGCCGGCTCAAGAGTTCCTTCTTGAGACGGACAATGAAGCCCTGCGTTGGGTGTTATCCAGGCAAGACCGATCGAACAGCCCGTTGGGCGGTCCGGATATCTGTCTTCCGATTTAATGTTAAGTATGTATGGGGATCTGTGAATGTCATTGCCGATGCTCTTAGCCGGATGTTCACGGAAGAGTCGGGGGAAGGCGGGGAGAGCGGGGAGAGATCTCAGCCGGTTCTCGGTGCGAATAACTTTCTGAGACGCCCGGGCTATTTTGTGATTCTAAGGCTAAGCAGGGGGAAGATCCCATATGGGGACCATCACACCAGCACAACATGAAAAACGTGCTCTATTACAAAAACGAGGGGCAAGATATGCGAGGGATGAAATTTGGCTGGGGGTTTTGTGAGCATGGTCTTACAGCAAATCTGTTCTTTATTGAACATGACACTACAAAATGTGAGAGTAGGAGAAGATTAAAATCTTGACACCCAGTAACACAAATGAAGAATTCAGAAAGATGCTGTTACCAGAATTAAAACAATATGTCGCCCAGACAGATCCTTAACTCAAATCAGCAATAATAATATATAACACAACTTATTCTAAAACACATCCACACACGAGGGTGAGTCAAATGAAAACCTTAAATATTATTTACTGTACAGAAGTGCTGCGCTTACAAAGTGCATATTAAATTCCTTTAGAAAAAAATTCTTTTGGTAGTCCGCGCAACCACTCATGCACCGCGTGGCGCACCTCTTCATCAGAACGGAACTTCTTTCCTCCCATTGCGTCTTTGAGTGGTCCAAACATATGGATATCACTTGGTGATGAGGAATGGCGCCATTCCTTGCTCGCTCTCTTCATTTCCGGTTGGTGAAAGTGAACCCAAGTTTCGTCCCCAGTAACGATTTTTGCAAGGAAGCCATCACCTTCTCGTTCAAAGCGCCGAAGAAGTTCTTCACAAGCATCAACTCGTCGTTCTCTCATTTCAGGAGTCAGCTGCCGTGGTATCAATCTTGCATACACATTGTGAAACTGGAGCACATCATGCACAATGTGGTGTGCTGACCCATGACTAATCTGTAAACATGTTGCAATGTCATTCAGTGTCACCAAGCAATGTTCTGTGAAGTCACAAATGGTTGTGCCTGACCTGGATGAGGATCATCTTCCACTGAAGTCACACCATTTGCGAACTTCCTATTTCATTTCCAGACTTGCTGCTGTGACAAACATGCATCACCGTACTGAAGCTTCATTCGTCGACGAATTTCAATAGGTTTCACACCTTCACTACGCAAACACCGAATAACAGAACGCTGCTCTTCACTGGTGCAAATCGAAAGTGGGGTGGCCGTCTTTATACTGATACTGCGACGGTATGTGTGCATCTGCACTATGCTGCCACCTATAGGCCCTTCTGCACGCTGTTTGTAGCACGCATACCAACTTACAGGATAAGGTGCGAAATTTCGATTTATTATTACAAATTTAAGGTTTTCATTTGACTCACTCTCGTATTATAAGTGAGGGCGTTCAATATGTAATGCAATACATTTATTTTCTTCGCCCATTTCGGTTGAAAAAATGCGGAATTTCGTACGGAAGATCGCAAAGTATTCCTGCTGCAGCCCCTGTATTTGCATGAGGTACCGATAGGTAGCGGCGCTATACGTAGCCTTCAGAATGTCGTCTCCGACGGAGGTGCGTTCCAAGCAGGAAGCTGTCGCTCAGTTTCTTTGGACGGAAAATCAGAGCGTCGCAGATATTCATAGGCGCTTGCAGAACTTCTAAGGAAACCTGGCAGAGAACAAAAACACGGTGAGTCGTCGGGCGAGGCGTCTGCCATAATCGAAACATGTCCGATCTCCGGCGTCCTGGCCGGCTACACACAACTGTGAGTCCAGCAACGTTGGAAAGTGCATATGCTCTCATTCGAGATAATCGGCGGGTCACAGTTTGTCACATCGCTGCTCAAGTCGACATCTCTGTTAGTAGAGCTGAAACACTCGTCCAGCAGTTGGGGTTTCCACCCTGCATCCTAGGTCTCACACTTCCATCTGTTGAAACGTCCCCTTTGAACAATTCTTACAAGACTGTGCTTAACCTGACACACAATATTTTGTTAGCGCAACGCAATCTGACTTTCAAAATTCCCTACAAAAGAATGGCCCTGACTAACATTAAACTATACCTTTCACAAATCACTACCTCACAAAAATCTTTGCTGCTCAAGCTACTGCAATACAGCGAGCGCCACTACTGCCAGCTAAATAAAAGATTCAAACTATGGAAGGCACTAACTACTGATAGGGATAGTTAGCAAATGAAAGATATTAATAGAGAACGAACAATGTATTTACCTTGATATCATCACAAGTCATAATATATATATATCAGTTCATGACAAATTACAAACCTCTGCCATCTCTCTCCCCACATCCACCACTGCTGGCGGCTCACCTCCAACTGCGCAACGCTACGCGCTGTTCACAGCCAGCTGCCGCTGCCCAACACTACAATGGCAGACAACAATGCAAACTAGCCACAGACTGCACACAGCACAGCCAGTGATTTTCATATTGAGCGCTACGTAACGTTGCCAATAAGAAAACATAAACAGCCTACTTACATAGCCCCCATGCTCCCCACAAAAATTTTACAAATTTTTTTTTGGGCAGTGGCCAATAATGATTTGATAAAATTTTTCATAATTACAATAACAAAGAAATCAAATGCACACACTTATTGATACAATGTTGGTCAAGAGCTAAAATTGTCTCACAGTCCATAAAGACAGTCCTAATCGTACATAACAGGAGAATAGCAGTGTTTTTCTCAAAGTCTGAGCAGTAAAAGAAAATGCACACAGAAGTAGTGGATTTCCATGCAGTCTTGAAGAAGTAGTGTTGTCCTTCCAATGGAAAGACAGTGCTGACTCTCGACATGCAGACAGGTAATGGGCCACAACAGAGCAAACCCACAGCAGAGTCAGTCGAAATTTTGAAGAGTATTGGTAGGTAGGTCATCACAGAACAGACCCACTGTAGTC
Source organism: Schistocerca serialis cubense (assembly GCF_023864345.2). Classification (NCBI taxonomy): domain Eukaryota; kingdom Metazoa; phylum Arthropoda; class Insecta; order Orthoptera; family Acrididae; genus Schistocerca; species Schistocerca serialis. Next base: position 985,222,465 of record NC_064638.1, read on the forward strand.
CTTGTAGAAATAATGGTATTGATGGATCATCAAAGATGTAGACCCACTGTAGTCCTTGAAGAGATGGCCAGCAGCCATCTGTTGTGACTGTACAGGTTCACAATCACCATTGAAGAGTCTTGCGGATAATATAGCAAGTCCATAAACCACCACTTGTGCACTCACAAAGTTTTTGAAATTGTCCTTAGAACCAGCAATGCTGTTATCCAGTCCCTTGCTGAGTTATTAACACACGTGCAAACACTAACAGTCCCTACTTCTCACATATTGTCCACATACTATGACCAACAGAAACGTGTGCAGTGAAATGTAACTAACAAGTTAATAATGTCATGAACTGGTGACAATTACAATTTTATAACATGAGAATACAATAACAAAGGTACACAATACATCATTAAAAACATAACAATATAGATAACATTTGTAGTACAGGCTTTACAAAAGAATAGAAATAAATATATACATCAGTGTTACAAAAATAGTGACATAAGTACATACATAAAATAATGAGAATAGTTTTCGAAACATTAATTTCACACATGAACATTGAAACAGAACAGAATTGTAAACAACTTTACAAAGAAAATAACATATTATTAATGCAACTTATATTTGAGGATAACAGTATTCCTCCTCATAGTGAATATAGCTTAGTATTAGAAGAAGAAAAAATTCTATGAAACTACACAGAGACAGGAAGAAAACAAATACACAAGGGTACACAAACACGTAATGGGATAACACCAATAGGAAAGGACAGGGTTCGTTTTCAGTGTAACATTTGGTACTGCAGTCCAACCCAAAACTTCATATATCTTTCCTCTTATTTCATCCTTTGTTTCCACCAAAAAAAATTCTATCTAAGCATGCTTTCTGTATTTATATGTTCACACATTTCTTACCTCAACATTTATTTCCAAGAAAATCCTACCTAAACCTGTTTTCTCAATGCATTTCTTCCAATTCATCGCAACTCATTCTCTTAGAGGCTACCCCCTCTTAAGCTAACTTAAATCTACTGAGCTCAGATGCTAAACTAAGGAACGAGGCAATGCAGCATCACATAACAAATCAACACAAACAGCAATGCAAAAAATGCAAATTGGCAAAGCTAGCAGCATAAATGAGCAAAAGTCAAATTCAATAACACTATGCCTGGCAAACAGCAGCAACTTATACCTAAACATGACATAGCGCAAGCAGAAAAAATATTACACTAAACAACAATGCAGATAAGGGAAATGTATCATCTTAACGTCTATGTAATTAAAGTGGTGCACCACAAGAAGTTATTCTACCAAAAAGTTACCAATTACTTGAAAAGAAAATTATGAATGCAGTTACTAGTTCCTTCTTATTGTTCTCTTCATTCCAAGAGCTCCTTTTTTAAAGAATGTGGATCATAAAATAATTATTTAATAGATCTGTTGACAGAAAGTGTTCACATTAGCAAATGCTTTTCATTTTATAAAAGCAATGCTGCAACACAGCTGGAAACCAGATATCAAATGAAACAAGCAACTATGAAAAGCAAAGCATAAAAATATCATTCAGTAGTCATGTGACATTTCACAAGTTAGTAGCTCTCAACTCTCATAGAAAGACACTTGTCATTATCGGGTTTGCAGATGTACGAATATTTCCCATCAATTCATAAGCATTTCAGTAATTAGCACAAAGTGCGAGTAATCATATGTTTTCAAGTAACGAGGGTGTCGCATAAGCGATGAAAGGCACACCCTAATGGCTTGTTCTCCAGGTGTTTGACACTTCCCACGTCCCCTTTTTTTTTCTACCTGTGCCGCTGAAAAGGGCTCGCAATAATGGCTTTTTCTCCAGGCGTCTGACACAGCTGGGTGCCCGCGACGCATTACGTGCAGGTGGTCACTTAACTTTCTTATGGAAATATTTACCGCTACAGTGACAGCCTCACATAAAAATATTTCACAGGTCAAGAATTAGCGTTGCAAATCTGTAGAAACAAAATCCTATGAATATAACAGTGTCCAAAAAATGTTCAGTGGCATTGTGATACATTCACACATGATTCACACATGTCATAACTCTTAAAGTACGATTCTTGGTTTCCAACATCCTTTTTCATAAGTCAGAGTCCCTAATCACTATTCATTACTCCTTACCTTATTACACATATACGTATCCATCGACACTCGTCAATATTTCGTCATTATAAATATGAAGCATAATCAAATAACTCATATAGCCTCAGCCTATTAATCATAAACATACCTCAGCAGCATAATACAAATCGTCGTCGTAAAAATAACATCATAACACCTCAGTCAAATCTCAAAATCGTCGTAGCTTCCTCCAATAATTAAAAAAAATTCTCTGCTCATGTCAAAAGTGTCATCTGCCTCAAAAGTACTTTAAAAATCATGAGTCCATACCAAATACATCATTCAAAGCTCTCATAGTATCACAATGATTCCGAAAAAATATGAACAGTTTACAAAGTACAGACAAAATACAGTTTCATAAGTGTGAAGTTATCCAACTGTGTAATTACGTAAACATGTGTCACAGATGTAGCAAAAATAAATGTTTGTCTCTCTCAGTTAAATGATCGGATAGCTGTGTAAATTGTGTGTTAGAGAAATATGGTACCGATGTGTAAAGTTGTATAAGCAAATACCATATTAGCTAGGGTTCCTTGTGGTTGCCACACACATGGTGCACAAAGTAAGCGTGACCCCCCTGAGGATAAATGTAATTATGCCCTCAGGTGTTACAAATTACAGGAATGGAATGAAATGTATCACGGAAAACTTTCTTTGTAATTAAAAAATCTTTAAAAATAAATGTTTCAAGTACAAAAGTAATCACTCAAATACGTGTACTGTAGCGCTAAATGTGCGTCTTGTTGCAACATAATCTGTGTGGAAGTGTCGTAGTTATCGTCCTCCGAAAGCTAAGTTCTGCAGAAGCCAATGTACTTACCTCATGATAAACAAAAGTGAAATGCTTTGCGTATAGATATCATACTTATTACGCTTATTGCCGTGATGAAGAAAGTACTGTGCTGTAACGTATTGTTGTGCTACAGAAAAGGCTGTCTCCTTGTAGCTATACCATAAAAGTTACTACTAAAACATGTTTTACTTTCCAGAATAATACAGAAAAACTGTGCAGATATAAAACAGAAACACCGCAAAATCAACATTGTACATTGTCACTCATTAGTAGCCTCGTGATAAAAATCGTGTAGCTATCACATAAACTAACCACTGTGTCGTCTGGTATCTCACAGAAAGTACTTTAAACCCAGAATGTATTTTCAAGTAAACCAAAATGTTGCATTAAAATCTCATTAGCAGTACTGGTAAATGTTCTAATCGTACAACTAACAAGCAAGAATGTACACACACAATTACACTGTGTCGTCTGTTCGCAATAACAATGCATTCGTAATTTCTGTTTAAATAAGTTATCTTGGTTCTTGATTGGATATTTAACTTCAAACATTGTTGCATGTTAACAGTTTCTTAAGTAGTAATGTAAAGTGAAAAGTTTTATGGCAAAGACAAAGTTAAAAAGCAGATTATCTCTCAGTAAGCGGTTTTACATGTGAAGTGTGGTGCAATCCTTTACTCTTCCTAGTACGCAGACTTTCAACTTCAAAGCAATTATCATGTTGTTTACATCGGTAAAGAATGCTAAATCTTTTCTCAAGGCTAGCGTCTTATGTTGTTTTTCTCGGAGCTAGCGGGCGCACGCGGCTGCCTGCTGTGCGAGTCATTGTCTGTCTCTTTGTTGGCGCGCGCCGTTATTCGGGTTCGGAGACCTAACTGCTACAAATTCACCGTGACGAGAAGGCCCTGCTTTGTTTGAATCCCGCCAGTTCTGATGCAATTCACGTCTGTCGTTTTGTCGGTAGTTTACATAGTTTCTGTTTTGTCAGTCATGTGGTGGAGAATTTCTCCCGGAATCGTAACTGCGCGGTGGACCGTTGCATCTGAAGTTATGCTATCTCCCTTGATAGTATTTATTTTGGTTCCCATATTGTCTGTTTCTCTTATTGTCTCTGTGATAGTCATTACCACGGAGAGGTGATCTTTCCCTATAGTTATTACTACTCTGCCAACGGTTGTCATACGGGTGGTGTCTGTTTTGGTCACGATTTGTGTTGTGAGAATAGCCTTGTCGTGTAAAGTTATTACTTCTTTCATCGCGGAATTGCGACGGATGTGACCTGTAATTGCTGTGTTCCTGGTTTCGCGTTCCGCGATTGTCAGTGTCTATTTCTAATTCTTGTAAGAGTCCCTGAAATGCTTCAATGTCGTCTTTGCAACGTCCTGCCAAAATAATATGTCGTAAATGTTCAGGCAGTTTGATTAAGCAAATGCGGATGAGTTCTGAGGGGCTGTATGGGTTTGAAAGATACTGATTCTTATGCAACATGTCTTCAAAATATTTCATAAGACTGGAAAATTCAGATTGTTCGAAACGTTTCATCATTATGATGCTATGTTTTACACAGTCTTGTGTGGCTTGAGACCAATATGCTGAGAGGAAGGCATGGTAAAACTCTCCTTCACTGTGGCAATCGTGAATTACCGATCGCATTCTTACAGCTGGTTCATTCTCCAAGTAGCCACACATAAATTCTAATCTGTGTTCTAACGACCAGTTGGGAGGAAAACAATGAGAGAATTGATGGAGCCATGCTTGTGGATGAATGTCGTTGGCAGAATTCTTAAATGTTTTGAATTTACGTGTAGTAATGAACAGCTTATAGTCAAAATCATCGTGTCGGCGAGTAGCATCTCGGTCATAGTTACGTCGTTTCGGCGGTTCCATCTCAAAATTCGGTGCACATTCCCAATTTCTTTCATTACTTCCGAAATGCCCTGTGTTATTATTTTGCAGCTTTTCCGTGTTTCTAAGTCCCTCTTCCCGTGTTGGAGCGCGAGTGTTCTCTGAAATACGTAATTCTTGTATTACTTGTGCCAACTGATCTTGCACTTCCCGGATTTCTCTTTTGTACTGTGTATTGATTTGATTCTGATTTTGTTTGAATTTCCTAATTTGTTCATACTCTTCTGTGTCAGTGAAGGCTACAGGTGTTGTGTCATTCAGATCATCATCTACCTTTGTAGATAAGTTATTTAGCTGATCCGAAAGTTCGGCTACTTTATCCGATAGTGAAATCATTTCCTCTGTATGTTTTTCTGAACCAAGTTTCAGAGTGTCCATTTGTGTTGCAATCGTGTCTACTGTGACCTTTAAGTTTTCCTGAGTTTTTGCAAGTTGCGTAACCGAATCGGTAGATGCAACTGAGTCAATTTTAGCTTGCAAGGTGTTGTGATTTTCATGAAAAATAGTTTGCAGTTCTTTTATGGCTGCTTCATGATTCTGTAATGCATTTTCATGCCGCGAAAAAATAGGTTGGAAATGCTCACAAATTTGTGATTTTACGTCATTACAGACTTTTTGACATTTCGATTCAATGTTATGTAACTCACTAGTTAAATCTTAACGTGTTTGTTCAAGTGTGGTGTCTAACTTTTGAAGATTTTGTTCCATTGTGTCTAACTTTTTGAGATTTTGTTCCACTGTGTCTAACTGTTGCTGTGTTTGTCTCTGATTTTGTTCCATTTGTTGCATTAATTGCAATAATAATGTATTAGTGTCTGGAATCTGTTTCTCTACGCTTTTCGGCAGTGCATTTGCATCGACAACATTCACATTTTAACAAGCAGAAAATGTGTCTTGACTTATTTGAGAAAACGGTGATGACCCAAAACCTGAATCTACAGTATTTGCGAAATTGTGTCCTGTCATTTCGGATTCCTGAGGCGAGCTGTTGCCGACCGATCGATCGATAATGCTTCCCTCGTCACTAATTGTTTCACTGTCCACGCCATTGTTTGCCGCCCGCTCCATTTCCCTATGCACAATTACCAAATTACTACTTTGAACATCAGTTAATTCATTACTCGGTGGCGCTAACACACTGCTCTCATTTTCACTGTCATTTCTCAGTTTACTTTGGAGCCTAGTATTACGTTTTTCACACGCCATTATTGTCACAGTATTTCACACGACAACACAGAAAAACACAATTTGAAGATCAAAAATAAGAGAACACATTAACATAACACTGAAAATAATATCTAGTTAATTACAGCTGCGAAATACTTGGTGCAAATCTATATGCATGCCACAACTGTTTTACTGTACAACAATGAAAGGCTACAACTACAAAGGAGATTCTCTCTACAATTACGCGCTAGCAATAAACAAAAGCTACACTAAATACAAAAACTACAAGAAAAAATCAGAAGATTCCAGTGAGGTATCCTAGGCTAAGGGTCGACATATGAAACGTCCCCTTTGAACAATTCTTACAAGACTGTGCTTAACCTGACACACAATATTTTGTTAGCGCAACGCAATCTGACTTTCAAAATTCCCTACAAAAGAATGGCCCTGACTAACATTAAACTATACCTTTCACAAATCACTTACCTCACAAAAATCTTCGCTGCTCAAGCTACTGCAATACAGCGAGCGCCACTACTGCCAGCTAAATAAAAGATTCAAACTATGGAAGGCACTAACTACTGATAGGGATAGTTAGCAAATGAAAGATATTAATAGAGAACGAACAATGTATTTACCTTGATATCATCACAAGTCATAATATATATATCAGTTCATGACAAATTACAAACCTCCGCCATCTCTCTCCCCACATCCACCACTGCTGGCGGCTCACCTCCAACTGCGCAACGCTACGCGCTGTTCACAGCCAGCTGCCGCTGCCCAACACTACAATGGCAGACAACAATGCAAACTAGCCACAGACTGCACACAGCACAGCCAGTGATTTTCATATTGAGCGCTACGTAACGTTGCCAATAAGAAAACATAAACAGCCTACTTACACTGTTTGGTCCAATGAAGGATGCACTCTGTGGGAGCAGAGCTTGGATGATAGGGAGGTTGCTGGTTCAGCAAGATGTTGGTTCCGACATGCTCAGGATTCATACATAAGCTGGATGAGGAAGGGAGCTTAGCAAAACTTGCTCAGTGTTTGCTGGCTGCCTTGACCTCGCCGTTGAATACTTCGCAGGAATTGGTGGATGAGTTGAGTAAAGGCATAATCGTTTGTAAAAAATTGTTAGCAGACCTACAGGATGATGTGATAGGTTTTTTTGTTTGCCTCCGTGTCACAAAGGCAAATTTGCTAGGTACAGGCTCCACTTGATCATTTAGTCAGTAGAATGCACTCTATGTGCGCTCTTAGTAAAGATTATCTGGTGTTAACCGAGATTCAAAAATTCCCGTTCAAAGTGATAGCCACACAGAAGCAAATGTTATGCTTGAACAGGCGTTACAAAGAGCAAAATGTTGATATTAAGGTTAGTCAAAAAAGGCATGCATTAAACAATCATAGTGCGTTCGGGAGATTACCTAACCCAGTAACGGCTGTTCTAAATTGGGTATCAAAGTTGTCCATGGAAAGTACTGACAAGTTACTGGAACTGTTATTGTTGTTAGTTAGGTTGCACGAGCGGGCCAACGTGTCGTGTGTCAGTCACAGTGTATACTGCAACTTATTTAACCAGTGGCCATAGGATGTTTAGGGAGGATAGTTGCAGAACCATTAAGGCAGCAGGAAACATTTTGAGAATTTTCGGAAATCTCTCTTAAATAAGTGTGTTCGTACTTGTGAGAAGAAAGACATAGTTGATGAACTATTGTTTTGCCTGGATCAAAATTCGTTCAATCAGCTTACATCCGTAGTTAAGCCCTTTTTTAAATTTTAATTGTGAACTTAATTCTATGTAGCAGTAATAGGGTTTTTATTAAGTTTTTAGGTCATTATGCTGTTTATCTTGCACGCCAACAATTGTTTGATTAAATTGGTGCTAATTTTTTAATTTTGTTTCAGTTCATTCTGTAATCATGATCATACCACCAGTTGCTTATGATAGTATTATTCTGTAACTGTGTTGTTACCAATGTTGGCATTTTGGTTTTGTCAAATAAAGGTCCGTTTTTTACTGTTGCCTCAAATTGCAGCTCGCCATTCCACTTCAGCAGCCTTGTACCCTACAAAAGGAAAGGAAAACATAGGCACATTGAAGGGAACTGCGAAGAAACCATGAATAACAGATGAAATGTTTCAACAGAATGAAAAAGCAGTACAAGTTGAAAGTATTTTATTTTTCTTTCGATGAAATAATATTTGTAATTTGGACTGGTTTTTCGTTCTATTGATTAACCTAAGTTGCTGACCTTAGCTACTCCAGTGTGCTGGAAGTTCATAGAAATGTTTCAGTTGATCGATGAAAGGCGAAGTACGAAAGTGTTCATGGATATTTAGGAATGCAGATATATAAGTTACTTAGGAATGACTGCAATGAAGGCAATATGACTGCATGGAAAATATGAAGAAGTCGAATAAGAAATGATTGTTGGAAGGACTTCCTCAGCACATAGAAAAGTCGAAACATCCTCCAGTGAAATTAAAAGCATGAGTAGTAACATTATATGTGCAGTGAGAATTCAGCTGACGAATGCAGAGGAGAGGGCTGATAGATGGAAAGAGTACACTGAAGGCCTCTATTAGGATAGAAGAAAATACAAGAGTCGATATAGAAAAGATAGGGGAGCCAGCAATAGAATCAGAACTTAAAGAAAATTGGAGGGCTTAAGATCGAATAAGATAGAAAGGATAGACAAGATTCCATCAGAATTTCTAAAATCATTGGGGGAGGTCAGAACGAAATGACTATTCTCGTTGGCGAGTAAAATGCAAGAGTTTGGCGATATACCGTTTGATTTTGAGAAAAACATTATCCACATAATTCCGCAGACTTCAAGACCGACAAATCGAGAATTATCGCACAATCACCTAGACAGCTCATACATTAATGTTGCCGACAAGAATAATACACGGAAGAATGGAAAAGAAAATTGAGGATGTGTTAGATAAAGTTCAGTTTGTCTTCACGAAAGAGGAAGGTATCAGAGAGACAATTCTGGTGTTGCAGTTGATAATGGAAGCAAGTCTAAAGAAAAATCAAGACTCGTTCATGGGATCTGTGGATCTGGAAAAGGCATTTTACATTGCAGAATGGGAAAAATGGTCAGTATTCTAATAAAAGTGTGAGTAAGCTATACGGAAATACAAGTAACATACAAAATGTACAGGAATCAGGGCGGAAAAGTTAGAGTGGTAGACCGTGAAAGATGTGTTTGTTTGAAACAGAAAGACGGAGATGCAGTCTTTCGCAGCTACTGACCCACATACACATCGAAAAACCAATTACGGAAATAAAAGAATGGCTCAAGAGTGGAATTAAAACTCAAATCGAAAAGATAGCAGCGATAAGATTCGCTGATGCTATGCCTATAAATATTTAAAGTAAAGACGAATTACAGGGTTTGTAGAATGGAATGAGCAGCTTAATGCTTAGAGAGTATGGATTGAGAGTAAATTGAAGAAAGAGGAAGTAATGGGAAGTAGCGAAAATGAGAACAGCGAGAAAATTATTGGTATCATAATTTATGAAAGCGAAGTAGGTGAAGTTAAGGAATTCTGCTAACTGGACAGCAAAATAATCTATGACGGTTGGAGAAATGAAATGAAGAGCAGACTAGCACTGGCCAAAAGGAAATTTCCGGCCAAGAGAACTCTACACCAGGATCAAACCTAGGCCTTACTTTGAGGAAGAAAACTCTGAGAATTACATTTTGAGCACAACATTATTATTTAGTGAAACATGAACTGTGAGAAAACAAAAAGAGAAGCTAATCGATGCGTTTGATATGTGGTGGTAAAGAAGAATGTGGAAGATTAAGTGGACTGATAAATTAAAGGATGAGGAGGTTATAAGCAGAATCGACGAGGAAAGGAAAATATGGAAAACACTGACAAGATCAAGGGACAGGATGGCAGGACACCTGTCAAGAAGTCCGTTATAGCTTCCAGGGTACTAGAGGGAACTGTAGAGGACAAAAACTATAGAGGAAAACAGAGACTGGAACACCCATCAAATAAATGAGAAGGTAGGTTGCAAGTGCTACTCTGGGGTGAGGAGTTTGACACAGGAGAGGAAATCGTGACGGGCCGTGTGAAACAAGTCAGAACAGTGTTGACTGAAATAAAGGCTGCCGTAAAGTTCTATGGTGGCTTGTATGATATTGTTGGGGACGAATAACAAAGGCTAATGCCCATTCACATTGTGTAGCAGCACGACACCGAAGTGTAGAATGAGGCGTCCGAGAAGACAGCTAGTGGATCGTCGGGATTTGGATGATGGGTGAGGCCCGTCTGACAGGCTTGAAGTGCTCCCTGTAGTTCGTCAGTCCAACTGACGAGCGTGGAACCGCGCACCTTGTAGTGAATGAGGATAGCATGGAATCGCGCATATGCTCATCAGCCCAGGGTAAAAAGCAAAGGTAAACATCTATCATCCCCAGGTAGCGAAGGACTTCGCGCACTAGATTGGATGTAAGTGCGGATGCCCTCAGCTAGCTGATACTTACCGGTCGTGGTAACCCGAAATCTCAAGAATGTCACTATGCTACCAACTATGACGCTTTTATGAGGATTCCAGTGTCATCAGGACTTCGGGAAACTGTGTGCAGAGATCTTTCAAGTTCTTCAGAAGATGCCGAAGCCACCTAACGTACCATCTATGTACGAGAAACACGAGTCAAGTCCCCGCAAAAATACACCAATAAAGTGCTGAAAAGTCTGTCCCACGCTCCGTAGGATATATGACATGTAAGGAAATCCAAATAGTCCAAAAGGGATTTTTATAGATATCGTCTCCTGCTACATCTTCACAGGCCTTTACTTGGTCAAACGTAGAGAAAACGACTCGTCCTGTCAGTTGGCATGTAAAAATCTGTGAAGTGGCAAAATGGTTTCCGGTACGTAATTGCTCTAGAGTTGAGTCTGCTACAGTCGCCTCAGGAGCGCCCAGATGTATGGTTTCTTTCATACCAGATGAACGGAGAAGCCAAGTTGCTTTCTGTTGGTTGTGCCATGTCTGCACATTGCGTCAGTTTCTGCTTTTGCGGCTCGGAGCCTGCGGGGCGCCAGCCCCCCTGGGCCACGAGAGAACAGGACGCAGTCTTGATATCCATTGTTGAGTGGGTGAGGCTATGGCACTCCGGGCAGGGTAGCACGACTGACAGGAACTCTCGCAGCAGGAGCGGCTGTGGCACTGTGTGACGAGGAAGTGTATCCATGGCTCTCCGCGCAGTATAGGCTTACACGAAACCGCAATGACGTGACACAGTACAAAACGAATTGTTCCTCACATCCGGAATATGAGCTCACAGGAGAACAGGAACTCCAGCAGGACTGAGCCGTGGCAGGAAGCGTGGTGGAGTGGCTGGTGAGAAGCAAGTTAGGCACAGTTGGTGGAATGGAGACAGGGTCCGGCGAGAGAGTTTGTGAAGTCCTGTGCTGCTGCGAGCAGCTAGGTGGTTGGATCCTGTGTTGTTATCGGCTTGACAGTGCGTCGCTGTAGTCATCATCCCTGCACAGGACCCATGGATTTGTCGCATGTCTTCCTGTATGGAATATTTTATTTCCTTCAGCCATTCCTCTTCGTGTCTCGGGCCGAACTTGAAAGAAATGAAGGTTATTATTTAGGAAGCTGAGATATTACATGTCCTTGCTCTCTCAATCTATGCTTTGTGACATCTTGTCCTGATCTTTCATGTCTTGATGGTGTGAGAAAAAGATAGCCTCTCAGTTACAATTAGAACCCTTCCGCCTCGCCGAAACTGTAATATTTATGTGTATGATGTGGTAATATTTTTAAGGCCACAGTTTTAATTTAATCCTTAGAGCGCTTTCCTTGCACAAGGAATTGACGTGTATTTTAGTGTTGTCCACGGAGCCCACTAAGTTTCAAGTGTGCCCTTTGTCACCTTGCAGTTGTGCCGGTTAATGTCCAGGTCATGTTATTTACCTTTCGGCTTGCTACCGGTAGAGACGCAAACAGCAAGCTAATAGAGTTCTTCATTGCTCCCGCTTTCTAAATTTTACTGAATGCCAACCATTGAACGACGCCCCACAGGACCCTGAGTTGTTTGCAGTATTCAGTTTAGTTAAGCTGACTAAATATTTTACTAAATATTTTAGTTGTAACACAGTACCCTTTGTATTACTCATACTCGTTGTGTCGAGTAGTGTGAAAATTATTTAGCGGATGTTGTTGCCTTATATTTCTTCGTCGTCACTTGCTACTAAGGTGACTGGATTATATTTCGGCCAATAATTTACGGCTTGCAACTTTAAATGTAAAATTGTGCGCGAAGAGTAGCGTAATATTACTGCACCCAAGCTGTAGTTCAGTACCTGTGCCGGTTCATGTGAAGATTTGGTATTTACATCTTAACTAACAATATTTTCTGTATCTCAGGTGCGCCTGCCATATTTATTGTTAAAGTTCGGCTGGGCCCTTCCAGCTACGAGAGCAAGCTCGGGTCCCTTCGGAGCATTTGGTCGGTTCCACCGGCTTCCTGGTTTCGACGAAGGCAACATACACATCGGAAATGCTAGCCAGTGTGTGCAACGGCGGCAAGGGGTTCTCAGTCTGTACATAGAACCTGTCTCTATCAATAAGCGGATCCTGTAGGTAAGTTAGATTTACTGTCAAAAATTATCGTGTATACTTTTGGCTCCTTAGCTCTGATCTTTGCGTTTGCTATCTTGCTAGATTCTGATGTGCCCCTGTTACAGGGTATCAGCGAAAGAAGTTGTTCAAATTTCCAATTTATTTAAAAGTAAGATTTTAAATTGAAACTTTTAACAAAAAATTTTCAAAAAAATTATTATTCTTTTGGGCCTCCTATGATTTTCTCTAATTAACTACTTGTTTGTTTCAGGGAAGCGCAATTATTTCCTGAAGTAATATTGAACTTTTAAGAAACTGAGAAAGTAAACGCTTTTCATGTTAGTGTCCCGATAAAGGCAGTAATTTAATGAGTATAATACTATTTAGTGGACTTAACCTGTTTGGAGAGATGTTGTACCTTAATTAGAAGGTTATTTGTCTCGTTTGTTGTTAGTTTTATGGAAAAATATTCTGTGGCTTTAAATTTTTTCTTATTGTCAGATGTTGGTCAGTTAACAATTGTAATAGGTCCTTTCAGTTTTCTTATTAATCAATTGCTCTTGTTAACGGCTGGCACTTGTTATTTATGTAATAAACATATGTTTTTATTTTTATCGGAAGGTGAATATTGTTGAAGAGAAAACTCCTGGGATCCAGTCCTTCCATCTGGGTCCTACTCCGGAAATATTAATGTAGCTAAGGTCAATCGCCACTTGAATCACCGTCGTAAACCATTCTCAAATCTAATATCATGAACCCATACGTAGCTACAAGAGAATAATTTTGAGTTGATAAGTCGTAATTTGCAGACGATCGCGGTTACCCCAAGAGTCGCTTGGGAAACACACTCACGTCAGAGCTAGTATCCATCGGAAATAGTAGTCCTGCCTGTTACCAATAAACATCGTGATAGTTTTCCAGGCTGTTGCTGTTGGCAGACTAGATCGTCTGGCATGGGACGCTGCTGTTCACAGTTTTCGTCCAGGAACACAGCGTCTGTACCTACGCCAAAAAACGGTTGTGGTAAATAACATTCGTTCCAGTCTGGCGAGAGCGTGGAGCACACATTGGAGTGTCCGTGAGATGGCATGTTTTCTCACGTTTGTGTATACAGACGACTGCCGCCTGCCGTGTCTATCATCGGGACGAGAGGTTATATCGTCCAGGCTGTCTCCAGCTCGCGTTGTAGTAGTAACCTGTCTGTGATCTATGCCAGTGTGCTCAAATTCATCTCTTGCCTTACCGAAGGAATGCATCTTCGTTAAACATAGTTTCCTTACCGAGCAAAGGAGTGAGTCCAGGGCCTTCATCCAAGCAAAGTATGGACGTTTCGCAGGAAATGTGATTACCTCCTGTCGCCCATATCCTAAGCGTTACGAGTTAGAGAGGATAGCCGCAGAATGAGGTCGACTTATGGTAACTCTTTCTTTCCGTAGACAGGCAGGTTTGTGATAATACTGAGCAGTTTAAAATTCCAATGCGAAACTGCTGAAAAAGAGACCGCGAAGGAATGACAGTGTTTGTTTTCTAAACTATTAAAGAGGAATTTCTGAAACATAAGAGTTTAGATTTCGCCTTAAACATTCCAAAGCTTGGGAACTCTAAGACTCCACTGTGGAAAGCAAGAAGAGAAGCTACCTGGACGACCCAGAACCCTTGCAGTTATTCAGAAATTCATCTCAGCGAACACCTCTTGAAATTGAATGAACGTAACAGTTTTTTGAAAACTCACGATCGGTCTGTACCTGATAAAATAATCTTTATGTTCGTTTATGAAAACGTGGAGAAAATCCTATGTGAAATTGAAACTATTCTTATGGATGGGACATTGATGTTCAAAACTATTCAAACAACTGTATTCCATGATATCGGAAGAGATGAAGGTATTTCCTGTTTTATTTGGTTTGCTCTCAGATTTAAGTCAAAACACATATGAAAAACTTTTATTCTGGGTTGAAACATAAACTGCGTAGGCGGTCACCGAAAACCAGTGAGTCAGACATTAAAATGGCTAGGATTAAAGCTACGAAAACATTTTTCTCCGAAACTTCCTCTCCGTTTGCAGTTTTCAATTCAACCAGTACCTTTGGAAGAAAATGCAAGAAAACGGTTTAAAGAAGGAATACAGCGACAGAGAGGAAGCCCGATTGTTTTTGTATCATGTGTCTTGCAGTGGTACATTTTCCACCAAAACGTTTTGAGTGTGGACAATAATAATGGAGAATTTTCCCAGTGGAGAAAAGGTCATAAAATTCACGTACTACGTCCTCAGTCAGTGGATGGAAGATTCTTATGCATCAGTTGACATGAGAAACGCTTTTACCAGCGGCTCAGGACCACGAGAGATGTCAAAGGTCTGTCTAGAAAACTAAACATAAATCAGAATCTCCCGATGTATGCTTTCTGATATATAAGCTGAAGGAGAGAACAGTAAATGTTATACATGAAATTCAAAAAGATTCCTTTGGCCTGTGTCTTCAAAAAAGAAGAAAAACATTAATAGATAATGACATAAGGTTGAAAGACATTGTAAGAGTATATGACGACTCGGTTGATTCATTTGCTGCAGGAATGCTGTAAAAAGGAAAAATGTAAAAATTAAAACTGCTAATAAAATAGAAAGATGAAAATCAGAAAATGAATAAAACCAATTTACACATGCCCATGTACTATGTGAAAAATATCGCACAATCAGCTTAACATCTCATTCTCAAAGTTGCTGAAAAGAAAACACATTTACGAATGAAAAGGTAACTGAAGTTCTGTTGATGGCAATTAGCTTGGCTTTATGAAAAGTAAAGGCACCAGAGAGGCAGTTCTGACTTTACACTTGATAATGTAATCGAGACTGAAGAAGAATCAAGACACCATAATAGGATTTATGGACCTAGAAAAAGCGTTCGGCAATGTGATGTTCTGAATTCTGAGAATAATAGGAGTACGCTATAGGGAAAGTTGGGTAATGTGCAGTATGTACAAGAACCAAGTGGAAACATTAAAACTGGAGGACCAGGAAGGAAGTGCTCGGATTGAAATTGTTGTAAGACGGAGACGCAGTCTTTCACCTCTACTGTTCAATCTATACATCCAGAAACCATCGAGGGAAATAAAAGAAAGATTCTAAAGTGAGATTATAGTTAAGGGCGAAAGGATATCAATGATAAGATTCACCGATGACATATCTATCCTCTGTGAAAATGAAGAAGAATTACAGAAACTTTCGAAGGGAATGAACAGCATAATGAGCATAAAATATGGGTTCAGAGTAAACCGGAAAAAGAGAAAATTAATCAGCAGTAGCAAAAATGTGAATAGTTAGAAACTCAGCACGGAAACTGATGGTCGCAAGCAGATGGAGCAGACCAAAGTAAAATAACCCATGACGGACAAAGCAAGGGGGACATATAAAGCAGACAAGCACAGATAAACAGGTCATCTACAGCCAAGAGAAATCTACCTGTGTCTAACATAGGCCCCAGTTTGTGAAAGAGCTAGAATTGTGTGGTAGTCAACCATAGGCAGTTGAGAAATGAGGAACAGAAGAGAATCGAAGCGTTTGTGATGTGGTGCTACAGAAGGGAATTGAAAATCAGGTGGTCTGATATGGAGGTTCTCTGTAGAATCGGCGAAGAAATGAATATACGGTAATCGCTTACAAGAAGAAGATCTGAAATGGAGAGGTTGGCTTCGTCTTTAAATAGTCTTTGAAAGCGGCGAAGCTGAAATGCCTGAGCCATAGTAACTGTATGAATACTGTGGTCAGGACCTATAAAAGTGCCGGCCGGTGTGGCCAAGCGGTTAAAGGCGCTACAGTCTGGAACCGCGTGGCCGCTACGGTCGCAGGTTCGAATCCTGCCTCGGGCATGGATGTGTGTGATGTCCTTAGGTTAGTTAGGTTTAAGTTGTTCTAAGTTCTAGGGGACTGATGACCTTAGAAGTTAAGTCCCATAGTGCTCAGAGCCATTTGAACCACTTTTGAACCTATAAAAGTGTTTGAGTACAAGACACTGCATTGTTCTGTTGCGCAACAAGACAGACAACTGATATCACGACAGGTGGCGACGTACTGCCTGCAGCGTTGCCGGCGTTGGTCGTGGACTGACCTGCGTACTTAGGTCGCTACAGGTTAAACGTACTGGGCTATAGCAGCTAGAGTGACTGAATCTGTAGGTAGCTCGAAATCACTCAAGTGGTGCTGCACTTTTGCCGAACATTTGGTGAGAAAAGGTCATAAACACAAATTCTACGCAGAACTGTTGCATATTGCAGAGACATGGACAAAAACGTTTGGCCTATTGGAAATATTTGAGCTAAATAAACATTCGGCAAAAAATCACCACTTGGTTACAGCTGAGCATGACCCTAATCTTAAGCTTCACATTAAATCACATTCATCTCCACAAACTTGTGCCGCAATACAGTTTTCATAATTGCTTATTTCGTTTTACCTTGCAGATTTTAGTATTAGTATTAGTATTTTAGATTTTAGTATTGTGTTATATAGTATTGCATGTTTTGGTTTTGTACTGCGTTTAATACTATCCATCTTGTAAACAGTAATTTAACAGTGTAGTTTAAATGTTTGGTATATGAGACAAGTGATGAGATATGACATTTTCCACCTAATATCATGATACTGCTTTTGTTGCTGGTACCTTTGTTTCTAAAGTTTCATTGCCTACACATTAATATCTCTTATGGACGCAAGATTAATCTTTCCCGACGATGTTCCAATAAGCCGAACATCGGTTCAAAATAAACAAATATTCGTTGAACAAAGACACAGATTGTATCTTTTTCAACCTTAAACGCGAAGTTTTTCTATGCAAAAAGTACGGAGAAATCCAGTAAATTTATTGCTTGAGAAAGCAGGTCAAGCACCCAGAAGGGGAAGTGGAAACGAAATGAAACTTCACATTTTCAGAGGATACGTAAAGTTACTTTCGTGATTACAAAATCGAGTCAAATTTACAAAGAACTTGGCAGTGTGACTCCACTTATTAGTATCATTTTGCACGACCTCTGACCTGCACCTATTTGGTTGGGACGGGTGTCATAAGGCCGTTGTATCCCCTCATCAGGTAAGCTGACCCACAACTGTTGTAACAGGTCTTTGATTCACAGGGTACTGTCACCGGGAAGGAGCTTGAAAGGAGCGGGTCCCATAAACATTCCATCGGGAACAGATCTGGGGATCTTGCTTGCCAAGGGAGTACTTCATCATCAAGTACACGTTTCATAGAGACAATGTCATATGTAGACGAGCATAGACGAGCATCGTTCTGTTGAAAATTTGCTCCCCAATACTACCGTATGAATCACACAACGAATAACGTCCATAATGTACCATTGTGCTGGCACAGATCCCTCACTCACCACTAGCCGTTACCAGTATCCTGACTCCAGAAGTAATATTGCAGTGCTTCGCCAAAATGTTGCAAGAATGGAAGCCCTCCCCAGGTCGCCGCTAAGTCGTTCCACGCTAAGGACATTACACAATAAGAGTAACTCGTTGTTAGGAGAGAGTTCATGTTACGGGTTTCCTGCTGAGACAGTTCTATTCGGATAAAGCAGGTGCATCACCGCGAGGGAGTGAAATGGCGGTATCATCGGAAACGTGTTCCAAAGCTGAAGTACCCGTGGTAGTAGAATTCATGTGGGTAAATCGTCCAAATTTGACTCAGATTCACCTTGAAGTTCTGGAGATACGTGTACGAAATGCAATGTTGGTTTCAGGCGTAGTGAAATCTTACCTACAATTTAACCAACCCACACGTATGTGTGTGATCAGGATGTCCGTATCTATCCCTATGTGATTCCCATCTAACGACCAAGCTGTAAGAACGTAGGAGGGAAACGAGATTTTCCGAAAGAGGACGACGATCACACAGAGGTTCTCGAATAGCTTCAGATTTCTAGCGCTGAGGACCTTCGAGATTGGTGGTATGTTGCGACCTTTCTTTCTGTGATGTTTGCGAGGTAGATGATGAGTTACCGGGAGAAGTACACTGGTCACGGCGGGTCGTGAGTCATTCTTAGATACTTCAATCGGTGGCGTACTTGTCCGCGAAAGGCAAACGTTCCAAATATCCGTATCGACCCGAAAAATAGTTTTAAACTGTTGGGAATTTTCAGATTACGTGGTTTTATCGTGCGTATTATCTTACATAGCATTGGACTGGTCACGAAACACATTTACTCCTCTCTCTGACTCAAACCTAATGACACAGCGAAGTACTCTGGACTGGGCATGCGAGAGATGCGCGTGCGCAGACATGTGATAGTAACGTGACTTTCAGGGTCGATTCTGCGTCAGAATTATAAATATTTCCCGGGCGAGTCTTATTTCGCCCACTGTAAGTAACTGGAGAGTTTCTTCAGAATATATACAGAGCGTTCAGTATATCGCGACCAACCCAGAACAAAAATAAGAACCGTATTAGACAAATGTTTTAAGGCTATCAGCGCGCATTGAGCATTATGATGACTTCCTTGTATATTTAAACAGCAGTACGTTTTTTCTTTTACGTGCACCTGTGGTCGAGTGGCCGTTCTGTCTTCGTTTGTGATGAGGCGAGAACGCCTGTTGTGCTGCTTACGGGAGAGTGCACATTTGTTTAATTCCGAGCAGCGGCTTTTGTTAGAGTTCGACTTCAAAGACCATCAAGGCGTTTTCCCACCCCCAAGCCCCGATTAAATAAACCTTTCCTCTGGATCATGAACGACCAAACGCGTATGAAGTAGAACACTTTTACTGGACGAAATGCATCTCCCGCTGCAGGATGTTCTCCGAATACATTTTTCCTCACCTACTACTGTGTAAATTAAGCTGGTGAATGGAGAGCTGTGCACTGACGTTGTGCGGTGCCATAATAATGAAGTTCTGATACTCTGACAGCCATACAGCGACTCTCGCGGTTGATCATAATTGTTTTGGGTTCCAAACGTTGCAGGTTTTTCAACTCCCGGTCGAGTTGCCGGTGGACATTTTGGTGGCAGTCTTTAAACCTTACGGTAACATCATCAGTCACGTTACTGAAACGTGGATGACATTTGAAACCTACAGTGTCCTCAGTGGAGTCCGTCAGATAAAAACTGAACTGAGGAAGCACATGCCTTCCTACTTGGCAATTGCCGGTTGCGGAACTGTCGTATGATGGCCGGCAGCGCACTTGTCCAGGTTGTGCCCAGGAAGACCATGTCCGGTGCGAATATTTCCAACGTAGATTGCTTCAGACGCCGATCGGAGACGTTACTCTTCCTGAGGCGCCCACTGTGTTCGTCTTACGCTTCGGCGGTGGTGCTACCTGCTGCGCCCCCGCTGCATCAGCCGGTACCGGCACTGACTCCTCTCGACGACGCGATGGAAGTTTTGCCTCTCTATCCTACACTGAGGCCGGAGGCAGTACCAACGAACGACGGCTGTCAGAAAACGCAATCTGTCTGTCCCGACAGCATGGTTATTGGAGCTGTATCGCTCTCCGATTTTCTGCCGTCTGGCCACATGTCAGACGAAAGTCGCCCACTACACGACATTGAACAACATGTTAGGAAGCAACAATCACCGAGGAAACGGAAAAGACAACGCCTTACCTCTTATGATGACTGCCTGCATCGGGTGATTTGTACACAGGATGGTGCACTGGATGGTGCACTGGATGGTGCACTGTCCTCAGACGCCCTGACATCTGACGACGCGACTTCCTTCCCCTCCTCCATCTCCACTCAGCATCCATCTCTGGACACCGACCTTTACCTGCCTGCGTCTTTTGCGTTTGCCTCCCTTTCTGTGTCTGACGCTACCTGTGGGCACCTCTGGTAGTGCTCCACTGAACCAGCCAGGTGGACAACTGTCTCCTGGGCGGACGACGTCGATGCTGAGGGTGGACATTATGGAGGTGTACAGAGCAATGAAAGCCCCTTGATGGGGTCGAGTCACTCCTCTTCACAGTGATGTACCCTCCCACAGTAGCCTAATAGGGAACTTCCTGTTCTTCCCAATGTTTGTTTCGCCCGCACTATATGCTGTGCACATTGACGTTGACGTGGTTCATACCGCAAACTTTTGTGCTCCCTTTGGCTTTACGGCTCATGTCTGCCATACTTTCCCTATTAATAGTGGGCAGACGCTCCACCAACGTTACGATATCCTCGCTGAGGTAATTGCCTATCTCCCTGATGCGAGAGTTTTGCCTCTGTCGTTTAGAGGGGACACGATGATCAACGTCTATGCGCCAAGTGGTTGGGGTCGCCACCACAAACGTTCCATTTACTTCTCCACCGGCTGCATTGATAATGGGAATTGACTTCGACTCCACACAGGCGCCGAAAGACTAACTGCCGCGTCACACATTGTGCACAGCGCTACCGGGAATTCTCCAGCACCTCAACTTTGTGGACTATTGGGAGCATGTTCATAGCGATTGTCCCAGATTTACGTTTTTCTCCCACCATGATGCATGTATCTGTGCCATCATTCTCTGCCGGCGGAGGGTGTGACGCTGCCGGGGACCATGAAAACTGATCATCCATATTATTTCACCCGACAGCCGCAGCTCATCAAGACGACGTGGACAGTTTGTCATCGGCTCCATGTTTCACATGTCTGCCCTGGCATGGTGGGTTCTCCGCCCAAAGCCACCCCTCCACAAGGCCTTGATTTGTTATGGAAGGGAGGTCGCGGCGTGGTGACGACGAACCCCTGATTTCCACATCCCCATTCTCCAGGAATGTACTACGATGTCGCATTAATCACAGCTTAAGGCGGTGGCGATTCGTGCCAAGGCACAGCTTACATCCATTTCTCGACGTCACCGTGAGGGGACTATGGACAGTGCGCACAACACGACAGGTTAGAACAAGAGCGTCCGTCATGTAACATATGATAGCGGAATGGCGCCACAGTCGGAGAAATTACATTAATATTATCACGGCTGATGACGCTTGGTGCTTAGATACCCATCGCTTTATAGGGTCTGCCCGCCAAGCACATTCTGTTATGCCGCACTCTGAACGACGTCGCCACGCTGCCAGCGTTACGGCGGTCTCCCGATTCTCCATTGGCTCGGTTCCCGGGGATACAACGGTGGATCTGCAGAGGACGAAATTTATGATGCTATCTAGACAGAGTTCCATGAATTAGTCGTCCGGTCCTGACGGTCTCCCACTAGAGTCCCCTAATGGTGCCACTGTGGAGAGAAATTTGTCGAGAACTTATGACGCCTCTCTTGTAGATCCCAGACAGTTTCCTCGATGGTTTCCTCATTCCTCTCCACAAGCCTCGAGGCACATAAAGGCTATGCGATTACCACCCTCTGACGTTGCGCAACAGCGACACGAAAATCTTTATTCGGCTATTGGCTGCGCATCGTAACTGGACGGCCCAGTACGTGGGTTCCCCAGACCAAACTTCTTTGGGAAGTGCCGACAGCATTCGCACTGCCCTCTGTCACTAATGAGACATGATCGCTCTTGCTCACGCTCGTCGTGTGCCTGGACTTTTGGCGGCTCTTCACTCCAGCCAGGCCGATCACGTGTACCTGGAAGGTGTGCTGCGCAGTGTGGGATACCCCGATACTACTGTCGACCTCGTAATGCGTCTCCTCCGTGGAGCTACGTCCTGTGTACTCTACAACGGCCATCTCACTCCTCCAATCTTGATCCGTCATTCGGTGGGTCAAGGCTGCCCGCTCTCTGCGCTGTTGTATACTTTCGCCGTGGAATCTTTGTCTGCGGCTACCGTCAACGCCTGTTTCGAATGGCCACGTATTATGTGGACGACCTCTTAATCATTCTTCATAGCGGTGGCGAAGTCAGGGAGTCACTGGAATTGTTTACGACCTACGCCGAATCTTCTCGTAGCTGCCTTAAAG
The DNA here is from genome assembly GCF_023864345.2 of Schistocerca serialis cubense. Classification (NCBI taxonomy): domain Eukaryota; kingdom Metazoa; phylum Arthropoda; class Insecta; order Orthoptera; family Acrididae; genus Schistocerca; species Schistocerca serialis. Next base: position 985,244,954 of record NC_064638.1, read on the forward strand.
TACGCAAATCGAACTCCTTGGTTGTAGGTGCGGAGCTTCCTGCGGACAGCACTGTTCCAGTGCGTGTAGCTGCTACAGTCCGATGCTTAGGACTCGATTTCGCAAGTGATCTACACCGCACGACTGCTCTCAACTACCGGCGACTACTGTTCCAACTACGAGCTGGGCTCGTTTACGAGTCCTCGACCTTCTGCCACGGACACAATATATAAATGTATATTTGGCGCACATTTCCCTCACGTGTCACAGAGACATCCTGTTTCGCCGCTCAAGGCCCGCCGCATGCCAGTGGCATTGGGTTCGTATGTTTGCCACAGCTCGCTGATTCAAGTTAAGGTTTGAGACCTTCACCCTCCAAGATGCAGGGGCGATTTAGGCCTGTGTCATGTCCATGACACAGCGATGACCCTTTTCGTAAGCTCTCAGCCGTTGTCCTAACTGCCTTACACCCTTTTGCTGGTAACCCTTCCACCACACTCTCTCAGCCCCTATCCAGCTTTCGGAAGTCCCGCCGCCCTTATCTTACTTCCGCCATTTTCCCTCAAACTGAGCTGTGTCCGTACTGCGATACTGCCAGCGCACCTGCCATCCACGGAGGCGATCTATGGATTTTTTTCAGCAGCTCAGGTCACTGACGGGAAGCATTTCCATGTCGACAGGCGTGCCGAATGGCCATCGGTGTGTGCTCCTTTCGATGGTATCGTACTGTCATTTGGAAGCAAACTGCCGGTCACGCCTCCACGAGATCACCTTGCAGAGGCCCCGTTAGTTATCGTCTGTGATATTCTGGACACAGACGAGCATCGTCTAGTGTTCGGATCGGCGATAGGTATCCGGTTCTTGGTGAGAGAGATGTTGGCCCTAATCACCCGTACGATTCCTCATCAAATATGTCCTCATCTAATCCTCTTTCAGGTCTCTTGATACTTCCCAAAACAAAGACGAACCCCGTGAAGTGGATTTGTGGAATAGCAGTTCACTACTTGTTTTCTGACTGTGAGAAACATGTCCTTGATTTCTGGCACCTCCTTAATGAACGCCATTGTACAGTTGTACGTAATACCAAATACAGTAGTGTCTTCCTTAACCCAACCCGGAGTTGGAGTGTACTGCAATGAGAAGTTGATCCACTCCTTTCTCAAACCGGTTATTCTCTTTTCATCGGAATTTCGTCTCCAAAGAACTATGCGTCGGTAGTCTTACCGAATCTGGAGACTTGTCGCTCCTTCATCCTCTCGATGTCGATTTCTTGCTATCCTCCATGTTATTAATAATATTTAAAAATACAACAAAAAAGGAAAAAATAAACAAATAAATTATTTATTCTTCAGTTAAAACTTCCGGGCCGAGAGGCCGTGGTCGATGTATGAAATTTCCACCTACTGTTCCTTTTAGCGCTACGTCACATTTCCTACGCTTTTGTTGGTTCCTGAGTAGAGGGAACGGGAAATGGTAGTTAGGCCCGTCCTTGTATTTCGGCGCCAGAAAGTTCCCTTTGACAAAAAGTTTTGAAAAAGTCTTAACGCCTTTCATTAGTAATAAAAATGTCCTCGGTCCCCAGTCTGAACGCCGCCACGGCGTAAATTTGGAGCGAGAACCATTAGCAATGGAAGCCGAAGACTTCTAGCATTAGAAGTCACCTTCATCCAGCCAATGGCCTTGTCGATGGGGCGAAGAGCGGACAGTTCCATTTTGCCCTTGGGGTTGGAAACTGCTTTAAAGGCGGAAGAATCAGCAACGAGTAACGGTTTAGGATGCAGAAGGAAATGGAAACCACTCTATTAAAGACACGTAATACGTATCTACAGGACATGTGCGCTGTACCTGAAAAGGAGTCATCATGATTTCTCCATTAGCAAAAGGTTCCGGAGTAGTCCCCCATCTGGACCTCCAGAAGAGCGCTACCAAGAGGAAGGTATCCATAAGAAACTGTTTGAATAACTAACGAAAGGATAACGTTCTACGAGTCGGGTGGTGGAATGTAAGAAGTTTGAATGTAGCAGGGAAGCTAGAAAATCTGAAAAGCAAAATGCTAAGGCTTCTAAAAACGCTACCACAACAAAGGTCAAAAATTAATTATGATTGTGGTGTTGCTCACGCTGCTAAATACTGCATTTTCGGGCAACAACAAAGTTATATTATGCGGCAGGTGTCATTAGAGCGCAGTTAATAAAGTCATTTAATAAAATAATGGATAAACTAGGCACTCATCTTTTCGTGTTTCCCACGCTGGTCTCGTTGTGAACTCATGGCTCAATCGTCGAAAATCTAGGCGGTGATGATTTCAAGCTCGCATGCAAAGAGGCCTGGTGTTATTCTACGATATTCAAACGTTTAATAGATGTGTTTCATAAACCATTCTTGAAGATTAAAGATAGCACAATGGTGATGTAAAAAAAGTAATCAGCACTCAGAATGAAAGTTACACTTTTTTTATTACTTTTGTTGCAATACCACGTAACTCACAAAACATCACTTCACGATATAAAACATACTTGTAAATATCTTTCTCACTGTTAAAGTTCACATTTTATAAACTGACTACAATTTGCGTCTTTTCAACATGACGACCAAGACGTGACTCTCCAATAACCGCTTACGTGCCCAAAAATCAGAGTTACAAGTACGTCAAAGATCATAGTGACAAAAGAAAGAATACACATAAGAATAATATCATTGCAATATAAACATATCGATGTATCAAAGTACCTCTACATCAATGAAATCAAATCTGAATGTTGTCACAGAAATATGTTAACTACTTTACAGAAACACAGTAGAATATTGCTGGTATCGAGAGGTTGAGGTGAGGTGCCGTAATGGTTACGTAATTCAAGTACCATTTCAGGCTCAATCAAGATATAGTGTGGGCCAGTGAAGTAAAATAGAAAGAAGACAAAGGTATCTGGTCAGGTGAATGTAGGGTAATATCAAAAGCAGCAGGCAGTGGTATAAAGAGTGTAGGATGCGTTATGACTAGGATGCGTTACTCTGAACAATTCAGTGATAAGGTTATTCTCATCAGAACGGATAGCAAACCATGACCGACAACGATAGTTCAGGTATACATGCCGACATCATAAGCCGAAGATGAAGAGACAGAGAAATTATAAGAGGATATCGGACGAGTGTAGGAGAAGAGTAGAAAAAAAAGTTGTGGGAGAATAAGGGCTTGGCATTATGGATGAGAGTGGAGAAAGACTAATTGAGTTCTGCAGTAAATTCTAGGTAATAATAGTGAATACTCTGCTCAAGAATCACAATAGGAGGAGGTATGCTTGGAAAAGGCCAGGGGATACAGAAAGATTTCAGTTAGATTACATCAAGGTCAGACAGAGACTCCGAAATCATATACTGGATTTAAGGCACATCCAAGGGCAGACATAGACTCAGATCACATGACTAGTCTGAAGTTTAAGAGTCTAGTCAGGAGGAAACAGTGTGCAAAGCAGTCGGATATGGAAGTACTAGGTAATGAAGAGCTATGGTTGAAGTTCTCTGAGGCTGTAGATACAGCAACAAGGGAAAGCTCAGTAGGCAGTTCAGTTGAAAAGGAATGGACATCTCTAAAAAGAGCAATCACAGAAATTGCGAAACAAAACATAGACACAAAGAAGTAACGACAAAGAAACTTTGGGTAATCCACAAAAAAAAAAAAAAAAATTCAGTTGGTCGACGAAAGGAGGAAGTACAAAAATGTTCCTGGAAATGCAGGAATACAGAAATACAATTTTCTCAGGAGTGAAACAAATACTAAGTGCAGGGATGCTAAGGCGAAACGACTACACGAAATATGTGAGGAAATCTAGAAAGAAATGTTTGTCGGTAGGATTAAGTCAGCATATAGAGGATTCATACCAGTACTCGGTGACACTGAATGCGACAGGGGTAACATGAAGAGTGCAACGGGAGTTCCACTATGAAATGCAGGGGAGAGAGCAGACAGGTGGAAAGAGTAAACGGAAATCCTCTATGAAGGCGGAAGAGTCACCTGATGACGTGGTGCCGGCCATTGTGGTCGAGCGGTTCTAGGCGCTTCAGTCTGGAATCGCGCTACCACTACGGTCACAGGTTCGAATCAAAAATGGTTCAAATGGCTCTGAGCACTATGGGACTTAACAGCTGAAGTCATCAGTCCCCTAGAACTTAGAACGACTTAAACCTAACTAACCTAGGGACATCACACACATCCATGCCCGAGGAAGGATTCGAACCTGCGACCGTAGCAGTCGCGCGGTTCCAGACTGAAACGCCTAGAACCGCTGGGCCACCCCGGCCGGCGGTTCGAATCCTGCCTAGAGCATGGATGTATGTGGTGTCCTTAGGTTAAAGTAGTTCTCAGTTCTAGGGGACTGATGTCCTCAGATGGTAAGTCCCATAGAGCTCAGAACCATTTGAACCATTTTGATGACGTGGTAGAAGAAGAAGGAGTACTCGATGTAGAATAGATAGGGGACACAGTATTAGAATCAGAATTTAAAATATATTAGAAAGATTTAAGTTCGAATAAGACAATAGGGATAAGTAACATTCCATCAGAATTTCTAAGATCATTGGGGCAAGAGGCAAAAAAAAAAAAAAAAAGAAAGGAACAACTATTCACGTTGACGAGTGGAAATTATGAGTCTGCCGATGTAGCATCTGGCTGTCGGAAAAATATCCACAAAATTCCAATGATTGTAAGGGACGACAAGTGCGAAAATTATAACACATTTATCCTAATAGCTCATGCATCCAAGTTATTGACAAGATTAATATACATATGAATGGAAAAGGTAATTGAGAATCTGTTAGGACGATTAGTTTGCCTTTAGGAAGGATAAAGGCACCAGAGAGGCAGTTCTGACGTTGCGATTGATAATGGAAGCAAGACTAAAGAAAAATCAGGACATGTTCATAGGAACTGCCGACCTACAAAAATGGTCTGACAATGTCAAATGGAGCAAGATATTTGAAATTCCTAGAAAAATAGTGGTAAGCAATAGAGAAAGATTGGTAATATACAACATGTACAAGAGCCAAGAGTTGAAGACCAAGAAGGAAGTGTTCATATTAAAACGTTTCTAAGGCAGGATGCAGTCTTCCGCTCCTACTAATCAGTTTGTACATCGAAGAAGCAATGACGGAGATAAAAGGTGATGTGATTCGCTGGTGACATTGCTATCTACAGTGAAAGTGAAGAGTGATTACAGAATCTGTTGAATGGAATGAACAGTCAAATGATTACAGAATGTGGACTGAGAGTAAATCGAAGGAAGCCGAAATTAGTGAGAAGTAGCAGAAACGAGTACAGCGAGAAACTTGACATCAGGAATGGTGATCACTAACTAGATGGAATTAAAGCAACTTGCTACATAGGCAGCAAAGTAATCCGTGACGGAAGAAGCAAGGAGGACATAAAAAGGAGGCTGGCACTGCCAAAAACGGCATTCTTGGCCAGGAAGAATCTACTATCATCAAACATGGACCTTAATTTGAGGAATAAATTTCTAAGAAACTGCGTTTTTAACATAGCCTTATATGATGTGAACCAAGGACTGCGGGAAAACTTAAATAGAATAGAGTCCAAGTCCTTGAGATGTTGTGTTATAGAAGAACTCTGAAAATTATGTACACTGGTAAGGTAAGGTAGCTGACAACCTATGCTCCAGGTGACATGCTTCAAGTAGAATCATGTTTAGGGCTCATGCTATATAGGGGTATGCTAACTTTACGATATAAAACATTTCTGTTTTATTGTTTGCATTAACGCTAGAATCACAAATGTATTTTCCATAACGCGTACTACATAATGGGGGAGGGTTCTTTTTACCCATCAAAAAATAAAGTTAAAGAAATAAATTTCGCTACTTGTTGCTAAATTTAATTGACAACATAATTTTAAAATAGGTACTGATAAGTAAGTAGGCTCTAAAACTTGAAATTTTAGCACAATCTTCGCAACACCAAATCATTTCCCACAACGTCTACACTATGAAGAGAGGTAATTTATGAACAACACAGATTATTAAAAAATACGTATTTTGTTAACTGTAGATGACTTTTAATCACAACATACTTTTTAGAGATATGTTGATGTGCAAGAACGTTCTGAACCTTAAATGTATATACTATATATATTGTGAAAAGTCACAACCACTACTAAGACTTTTTGGGTTAAATTTTACTGAAATATTTAAAGGAATTACAGAATCTGGTGTAAGAAATAATTAAAAACAGTTACTATTTTTTCGAATTTTTAAGAAATTGAGTACAACCTAGATTACGATATTTTCAGGATGTGGGCATAAAGTAACTCACTCTCCTCCCCCCCCCCCCCCCAGCCCACCCCCTCACCTTTCGTATTGCCAGGGTGATTTCTTCTCTTAAGATACACAATTATACTTTACTGTAATAAATAAAAAATGTTTTCACGGTGTTTTCTGCTTTGTTTAGCTTTTACTAACGCTGCAGATTTTCTTCCATTTACTTCGTTTCTGTCTTCCTACGAAATGAATATAATTGCTAGTCTACTAATACGTGCACTACAATCATCTTCAGGATCGTACTCGTACTCATTTTGTGAATCTTGCTCGCTACAGTTAATGGCTTCCTCGTCTTCATCAGAACTGTCATAATATCCACCTGAATATTCTCTTTCAGCATCAGATCTTATTCGATAGCTTATGAAGTCTGTCAGTTGTGACGTTTTTACGCGACCTGAACAACAAAAAGTCTTTTGTACTCTATAGACCACTTGCATACAAAACCAGAAGCGAAACACTTCCCGTATTAGGACAATAGAAAATCCTAGCAGAAGAAATTTTGTAATCTCTTTGACTTTCCGGCGATTCGTTATCTTAATGATATCGGATGTTGTGCAGTTGGTCCATGTCTTCCCAAAAGTTATTTCGAGGTCTAACTCGACGTGTTCATGAGATGTCAGCCACAGGGAATACCTGATGAAGACGTCGAGCTACAGCCTGAAAATATCGTGCTTGGAAGACGCGGACCACCGGCAGAACACCCGGTCTCAAACGAGATGGTGATAGAAAATTTGCTTTTATGAATAACTGCGACGTGTATTTTGTACACCAAACGTGACAAACTCATTTGAACTTCTGACAGACGCACTACTGGTCTTCGACAATATAAGAAAAATGTTTCAGAACGGTAACTGAAGCAATGATGAAGGAACATCTGTTTGTGCTGACCCAATAAAAAACTTTAGACAGTACTTGGAGTTGTCCGCTGGAGGGTTAAATAGCACCTTATAATTTTTATTCGGTAATCTACTTCTTCCTGTCAAGGCCTGTTTCAGAACGTATCGCAAGGTACCATTCCTTAAACGTAATTAAAAATGTAACACAGAATTGACTTTGTTTCTAGCACATAGTGCGGTAGTGGGTATAAGGTACGGTCGAGTTGCTGAGGCCGTAAAGAAATGGGAACACAAGAAAAATTCACTCGTCACTAACGGTTTGTGTGGGTACAATGTACACCTACTAAGAGAAAATGAAAATGATTCTAATGGAAGACTTAAGTAAGAAGAGCTCCAATTGCAATACTTATTTCGTACTTCCAACACAGATATACGCCCTACAGTACTGTAGTACTTTTAAATGTTATGTTGTATGCAGTAAAGGTAGTCTCTAAATGGTTCAAATGGCTCTGAGCACTATGGGACTTAAAATCTATGGTTATCAGTCCCCTAGAACTTAGAACTACTTAAACCTAACTAACCTAAGGACATCACACAACACCCGAGGCAGAGAAAATCCCTGACCCCGCCAGGAATCGAACCCGGGAACCCGGGCGAGGAAAGCGAGAACGCTACCGCACGACCACGAGCTGCGGACAAGGTAGTCTCTGATAATACACAAACCTTCATCTGAAGACGCTTGACTGAATGATCAGAGTGCATTTTCTTTGTGTTTCCATTTCTTTACATTCAACTTCATCAAGGTCATGGGTACAACTACTAGTGCAGTCAGATTTGTGTTTCGGTTTTAATAATGTCATGTTTTTGTGAGTGGTACAGGAGGAGAGGAAGTGGATTGCCAACAAAAAAAAATAGGATGGCCTTTAAAAAATGTAGTGATGTTTGAAAATATGATGTGTTGCTGATTTGGGTGCTGGCCTTACGCCTTGACGGCACCCGCAGTCAGCGATATGCTGTCGGTACCAGCTTAAACGCACTCCGTCTTCTTGCGCCTACAGACTCTTGTTTCGGCTACCTGTGCGACAGCGCCGCATAGTCCTGACATACACCACAGCCGTGTATGCATTTCTTGTCGCACTCAAAGTTTGCGAATCGGCATGACTTCCTCCACGCAGGAGAAGACAGTCCACACTGGCAATAACAAGTGATAAATACGCTTCCAGACAAAGCTGTTTCTTTAGCCCCTTAAGGTAAATGACAGCCACCCTCACCAGCTTCTGCGCTCAGCCTCCTCCACCAGCAGCGTCACCACCTCATCTATGCAGCATCCACACCCTCTAAAAATCCTGAACTGAGGGTGACTGCTACAGGCGATAAAACTTTGCAACCTCCCCCCTCCTAATCAGCCTGTTGGATTGCGATTTAAGGACTGTGATCGCGTATGCCTTGTGAAATTTTACAATGAGTAAGGCTACCGTTGTCGACGGAAAATAATACCGTTTAGTAGGAGGAAAGTGTACAACAAACCCTTATGAAGGAAGTATCTATTCTAAACCTAATCTAAATACTGATAATAATTTCGAAATTGGTGGAATATACTGCAATCACTCAGGAGCTACAGGAGGGGGAAAAGGGTACCACGTAATATTTTTAACATATGTAATATTTTTAACACTGCCACTAGGGCAGTGAATATCCAAAATCTTAAGAAAGATATTGGCAAAGGAAATTAAGCAAATAATCACTGGCGTGGTAACAGAAGATTGTCACGCTTTTCTATAGCACAACAGTTCATGACAAAATAAATGAATCAGAAAGCACTGATCTTCCATTTACTCACTATGAAATGCTAAATTTTGAAAGCAAAGTTAAATGAAGTTCCTGGATAAATAAATGACTGACTTTAAGCGAAACTTTGTTAAGTAATAATTGTCTTTCAGTAACCTCAGCGTAATGGAATGCAAAATTTAGAAAAAGGCAAGTAATTTACTTTCAATCATTGAATGATTGTATTGAATTTACTTTAAGCGAATGAGGAACCGATTTACTTTTAACGTAAGAACAGTGAGATACATACCAAGCCAGCAGAAGTCACTCGCTAAGCTGAACACATCCACTAAAATGATGTCAAGTCGGAAAACTCCCCGGTATAGAAATACACTAGTGAGTGCAACGTTCTCAAAGACTTACACGTGCAACATCATACCTTCCCAAACCATGAATTTCGATCACCAAAACTGTCATGTTTGAGAATCTTCTGGTGTATATTACATATTCACCATATTATGCATCTTTTGAGGGGTGCAGTGGGCCCATATTTCATGTGCGAACAATACAATGTGCGAACGCATCAAAGAGTGCTGATGTAGGAGCTCATGGAATGAGACTATATACGGCGAACGGACTGGTCTGTCCAGTCCCCCAATCTAATCCCATCGCGCACCTGTGGGATGCATTATTGAGGAGACTTACTACAGCACGCCACGTGCATGTCACGACCATTTAGCTGTTGTCAGCTGCGCTGAAGGAGGATTGGAACGCCTATAGCAAGCACTGCTCACCAACCTTGGGGTCAGCATGGGAGCATGTATCAGAGCATGTATTGCTGTCTTTGGTGACAATACACCTTATTAAGAACCATTTAGCGCCGTTTGCAATGTGCAGGGGGCCTCATGTCTCACAGTACCTTCAGTGTAAATGTCTTCGAATATAAATATCCGTCACTGCTGTTTGTCTTATTGCGAATTCTCTCAGCTACCCTCAGTACTACAATGTAGCATTTATTTCTTTGTAGAGTTCATCTAGCCTTGTGACTTGGCAGTGACACCAAATGCAAAAGTGGCTTTCGTCCTTCAGTTTTTCATGTCAATGCATATTCAAGATGATGCTGGAAAACCATTTTGACATTAACACTCCGTGCACGACAATGCGCGATATCAATATGTTAAAAATGCCTCACACGAAAATTTAAATTTTCAGGCATTCATATCTCCATTTCTATTGGTCACAGAGATAGGGTGTCAAGTGTTTTGGATTGCCCTTGGCCTAGCGACCATTTGTATACCTACCGGAAGAACGGACATACTGTAGCTACAGTATTGTACAGAACCAAAATTTAAACATTATACACTTACTGAAGGCCAGTAAAAATGAGCAAATCGGTTGGACCTTTTGCACTAAGTATGGTACAGGGTTGGTCTTATACGGCTTATAAAAGCACCATTTGTTCATGGGTTATCCTGAGAAATTCCACCCCCCCCTCCCCCAAAAAAACCACAGTTTTTTGGTATCAAAACTACCTCTTCCGTGGAGGTCCAGATCTTTCATTTCTGTTCATAATAAACCGTCAAAATTATTACCTTATGTTATAGTTTCAGATTTTCAGTACCGCAGAAACCGGTTCTTTACCGTTTTTTCAACTATGTATCTAAATAACTAGCGATAGAAAACAGCTCAAATGATTTATGTCCATTATTTAGACATTTATCTAAATAAACCATTTTCCCATTTTCCAATACCTTTATCCGTAACCAATATAGACCTGAAAAACCATGATTTTTTTGGTATCGAAAGCATCAGTTCTGGGCATGACCATGTCTATAACTTCTATTCATGGCAAATCGTCAAAATTTTTACCATACATTCTTAAGATGTTCTCGCGGAAACTTTAAGCTTTCTTCGATATGGCTGTTAACAATATCCAGACGTTAAAATTTAATGTACTTGTTCACTTAAGATATACATTTAATATCCGGCCTGAGACGTAAATGTAGTTTTAATTAAAGTGGTAAGGATTATGGGGTTATCAACAAGGTTTGTAAGGTCACAAACTTTTGGTTTAGTTGACATATGTTCATCAATAAAATTTTACGACGGGCTGTCTCTGCATATTGCGCATTTCACGTCCTTACAGGCCTTTTTGACTTGGTGATTATTCGATGGTGCAACCTGGCGGCTTAACCAGCTTACGTAAAATTTATTTTGTCATCCGAAATTCATAGCACCTGCAAATAAAACGACGTATTTTTGTTACACCTATAGTGTAGCTAAAAACTGCTGTGCATTTTTAAGTTGATGTGTTGAAGGGACACAATTTTGCACGTTGAAAGCTATAAAGTGATCCCAATAACTAGTATGTTGAATATCAAAGTATCAGACACGCAATCAGTACGGATTATTGGAGATAACATGAAAAGTAACATCACAGCAGATATCAGAGGGCTTGCTACCAGCTTAGCATATTGACATTTCCGCCATATCAAGAACACAAATTTTCAAGTTTGCTCAACATGTTCGAAGGCCATCAAAACCAACATGGATTGGCTTGATGTTCATGAAATGACTCACATTACGGATGGTCAACACATTGATACACTACAGGAAAAGAGAGGAAATATTTTTTTTTTGTGGATTACAAAGAAGTGCTAGAAGAAAATGATTTGGGAACAGGAACAGACGTGGCATCACAATTAAGTTATTATTATTATCGCAAAATCGCCTTACGGATTTTATACACAATCCGTTAGAAGCGTGGACTCACATCACTACCTATCAAGACTCGGACTTTATTATTTAAGCTCTACAGCCACTTCGTTAGGTTCTGAAAGTGCTGCCTGAAGGAGAAACGTCTCTCAGAAATGTTTTTGTTATCCTCTGTAGACATCAATTTTTTGTTAATTTGTGGTAAGTTCCAATGGCACCAAACTGCTCGGGTCATCGGTTTCTAGGCTTACACACTACTTAATCTAACCTAAATTAAATTACGCAAAGGACAACACACACACCCAGGGAGGACTCGAACCCCCAACGGGCGAAGCTGTGCGAACTGTGGCAAGGCGCCGCTGACTCCCCGACTACCCCGCGCGGCTAATCAAACTGTGGGGTATACAGTGTTATTACAGTATTTGTTGATTAATCAGTATAGTATTTCATGTATTTATACGTTGCTCTTAATGTCATTTTATAGCTTCATTATTCAATACAGACGTTGGTGCTGTCGGTACTCGATGTTTATACATCGATGTCGGCCGTCGATGTTCACACGTCGATGATGAAACAGAAATCAGCGCCGATAATACATGAACATCGCATATCCCTGCAATACCAAAACAGTCCAATATGTACAATCACAGCACTCAATGTTGTGAAAGTTGTTACGATCAGACAGTAACACACTAGCGCCCCAAGGGGCAAGAAAGCCATTCGGCACTCAACCTCATATGTACTATAAGATTAATGATTATCTACAATTTTTTGTAGTTAATTTAAGAATTAGTTATTATGTTTTTGCATCCCAGGAGTTAGAAACATATCAGGAGACCTGACTAATCATAGAATAACTCTAAACAGAGCTAAAGCTCACGACTGAAATGACAAGAGGTGCAATTTCTTCGTGAAAAAATATTCTCTAAACAGCATATAATTTCAACTTATTCGACTAAAGGCAAGAAAATATGCACATGGTACTTTGTTCGTAAGAATCATGGATTTCTTTTGCTGACTGTTCCTGTGCCTTCCACTTTCTTCTTTTGTCGTCATTGCACTTCACCCGTCTTCTCAGTTCAACAAGGAAGGGGATGGGTGATCGGTAGGTAATAACAAAAAACATAGTTACATCAACAACATATCACGGGTAGAATGCCAACGAAACGTGACATCATAAACCATAACAATTTTATACGTAGCAAGTCATCATGGTATCGGAATAGCTTCTACGTTTTGTAACTGACATGATTTCATCGGTTATATATTTTAACTTTATTTCTGTTTTTATTTTTAATGGGAGAGTCTATCCTTCCCCATAGGGCATTTCTAGCAAAAAACAAAGGTAACCAAAACACTCACGCACATTTTAAAGTCGAATGGTTACCTCTGACTTAGTTGTTATTTTATTTACATTTTTCATAAGTATTTTAAATGTTTTAATGCTGCTATCTATTTGTATTTTAAATGGCATTGTAGGTACATTGTATACAGTACGCCCTCTATCATAATTATGGTTCTCTCCCTTTTTAACAAATTTTCATTATCATAATAACCTGACAATTGATATTTCTGTAATCAATCACTGTACATATGCCGTTTAGTAATAAAGAAGTTTCTTTGTTTCTCTTTACACAAATGTTTCAGACGTTGGTCAACTATGTACCACATTTTAAAATAATTAAACCTTCGGCCATTTACACTAGTTTCATTTTATCCATATAGATTATCCATTGCCACTGACACCTTATTTACAGTTATAAATAGTCAGCTGTGTTGCTCCTTTTCCTCTTGGGTGGCGCTTGCTGTCAGCATAAATGTACTGTGGCACTACCTAGTGGCCATGCTCTCTGTATTCACAATCTGAATTATGTCAGTCCGCTCATGTTCGTTACAAGTCGACCATGTAACCATGTAATTCTCTGGTTTTTATCTGAACCAGGATAATTAATTTATTGTAAAATTACATGTATAGTAATGTTCCATTTGCTACATGTGTCTTACCTGTAATTATTTCACGTACCTCCAGTTTTCTACATGCTAGCTCTAAGTATTTCCACTCATTTCTATTACATATGTATACATTTGTTTATAATTATAGACATTATAATGATGGCTAGTGCCGAAGCTCGTAAAAATGGATGAATAAATGAAGAAATATTACTTTCTAGCTTTTTTTCCGCATTACAATCCCTTCATCTGCGAGCAGTTCAGCAGATGGCAGACTACGCAAATAATTCTCCAGGTTCGCCTCCCTCCTCGTTGCCTTTATGGCACACCATTCTTGCAGCAACGCTGTCTTGAACGGTACGTTAAATACACTACTGGCCATTAAAATTGCTACACCACGAAGATGACGTGCTACAGACGCGAAATTTAACCGGCAGGAAGAAGATGCTGTGGTATGCAAATGATTAGCTTTTCAGAGCAGTCACACAAGGTTGTCGCTGGTGGCGACACCTACAACACGCTGACATGAGGAAAGTTTCCAACCTATTTCTCATACACAGACAGCAGTTGACCGGCCGTTGCCTGGTGAAACGTTGATGCCTCGTGTAAGGAGGATAGATGCGTACCATCACGTTTCCGACTTTGATAAAAGTCGGATTGTAGCCTATCGCGATTGCGGTTTATCGTATCACGACACTGCTGCCCGCGTTGGTCGAGATCCAATGACTGTTAGCAGAATATGGAATCGGTGGATTCAGGAGGGTAATACGGAACGCCGGGCTGGATCCCAACGGCCTCGTATCACTAGCAGTCGAGATGACAGGCATCTTACCCGCATGCCTGTAACGGATCGTGCTGCCACGTCTCGATCCCTGAGTCAACAGATGGGGACGTTTGCAAGACAACTACCATCTGCACAAACAGTTCGACGATGTTTGCAGCAGCATGGACTATCAGCTCGGAGACCATGACTGCGGTTACCCTTGACGCTGCATCACAGACCGGAGCGCCTGCGATGGTGTACTTAACGACGAACCTGGGTGCACGAATGGCAAAACGTCATTTTTTCGAATGAATCCAGGTTCTGTTTACAGCATCATGATGGTCGCATCCGTGTTTGGTGACATCGCGGTGAACGCATATTGGAAGCGTGTATTCGTCATCGCCATACTGGCTTATCACTCGACGTGATGGTATGGGGTGCCGTTGGTTACACGTCTCGGTCACCTCTTGTTCACATTGACGGCTCTTTGAACAGTGGACGTTACATTTGAGGTGTGTTACGGCCCGTGGCTCTAACCTTCATTCAATCCCTGAGAAACCCTACATTTTAGCAGGATAATGCACGACCGCATGTTACAGGTCGTGTACGGGCCTTTCTGGATACAGAAAATGTTCGACCGCTGCCCTGGCCAGCACATTCCCCAGATCTCTCACCAATTGAAAACGTCTGGTCAATGGTGGCCGAGCAACTGGCTCGTCACAATACATGAACTGTGGTATCGTGTTGAAACTGCATGAGCAGCTGTACCTGTACACGCCATCCAAGCTCTGTTTGACTCAATGCCCAGGCGTATCAAGGCCGTTATTGCGACCAGATGTGGTTGTTCTGGGTACTGATTTCTGAGGATCTATGCACCCAAATTGCGTGAAAATGTAATCACATGTTAGTTCTAGTATATTTGTCCAATGAATACCCGGTTATCATCTGCATTTCTTCTTGGTGTAGCAATTTTAATGATCAGTAGTGTAATTTAGCTGCCCCATTCCATAGCAGTTTTCTATTTCTTTGTGCAGTGATAAATAGGTTTGTCTGGAAGTACAACGAACAAAAATTTACGTTATGGTGTGGATATACGAAGTATTCCTGAAAGTCGTCGTATGTTTCGTTATTTACTGTCTATTTCTTGTTCTTAAAAATATTGCGAATTTTTCTGTAAACAACTGTAAATTATAAGAAATTCGGTACTTTAATTGCTGTAAAGCTGTGGTTCCCACTACTGATGGTTCTTGGGAAACCTAAACACTGAGAAATTTGGTAGCCTTTAAATAAAACTTTCATTACAATTGCAAAAGACAGTAATAAATTTATGAAACTACTACAGTTTTTGAGCAACGTATTGTCCCATTTGTACAACCTGTATTACAAGGCAATATCGCCGCTCACACACGAGCGACTAAAAAAAAAACACAATGGGTAGGTGACCCAACTGATTGCCAAATTCCTGTTGGCCCGGCGCAACTTTGAAACTAGAAAACTGCGGGTGCTGTGTGCGTGCGTGCATCAGAGGAAATGTTCTTTATCACATTCTTTATCACATTAGAACATGTCGAGTAAAGATTCGAGCTCAGGGTAGATGTGGTTCTCTGTTATTAATACACACGGGGGAGAAAAAGAAGAAATATCTGGATATCCGAATAAACATACACTGCAAACTGTTTTAGCAGCCACGGAGCTGCAACAGACAGATTCGAAACACATAGCAAAAAATCGTGCAAATGGCTCTGAGCACTATGGGACTCAACTGCTGTGGTCATTAGTCCCCTAGAACTTAGAACTACTTAAACCTAACTAACCTAAGGACATCACACACATCCATGCCCGAGGCAGGATTCGTACCTGCGACCGTAGCAGTCGCACGGCTCCTGACTGCGCGCCTAGAACCACGAGACCACCGCGGCCGGCGAAACACATAGCAGTTTATATAATATTATTCTGTCCGTTATAAGCTGAAAACGCTGCAGTTGTTTCTGTAAATTACATGGCAGGAAGTACTCGAACCAGCCGCTAGTTTTTAGTAATGTTTTTATTGCACCGTTATTGGTTTTGAGAGTGAACCCATCCCCATACGGTAGCGCCGATTTCTTGGCAAGTTTTACAGCTGTAACTGACGATGGGCTCAGTCCCAATATAGTAAAGGTACAATAAAATCCTTTCTAAAAAACCTTGTGGCTGCTTACAATATTTCCTGCAGCGTAGTTTTTATAGAACGACTGAACAGTTTTGCAATGATTTCGCACAGTTGATTTCTTCCACCATAATACAGCTTTACTTTTATTTTAAAAACAGATTTTTTTTATTTATGTACGCGCAGATGTGGTTGTGGTTGTTTGTGCTCGTCATATCATTCGTATGTGAACACACGTTTGAGAGAGTTATGGCTTTCCTCTCGTTATCCCATCGTTTTCACTGTTTGTTTGTACATCTACATCTACATTCATACTCCACAAGCCACCCAAGGGTGTGTGGCGGAGGGCACCTTACGTGCCACTGTCATTACCTCCCTTTCCTGTTCCAGTCGGGTATGGTTCACGGGAGGAACGACTGCCGGAAACCCTCCGCGCGCGTTCGAATCTCTCAAATTTTACGTTCGTGATCTCCTCGGGAGGTATAAGTAGGGGGAAGCAATACATTCGATACCTCATCCAGAAACGCACCCTCTCGAAACCTGGAAAGCAAGCTACACCGCGATGCAGAGCACATCTCTTGCAGAGTCTGCCAATTGAGTTTCCTAAACATCTCCGTAACGCTATCTCGCTGACCAAATAACCCTGTGACGAAACCCGCCGCTCTTCTTTGATCTTCTCTATCTCCTCCGTCAACCCGATCTGGTACGGATCCCACACTGATGACCAATACTCAAGTATAGGTCGAACAAGCGTTTTGTAAGCCACCTCCTTTGTTGATGGACTACATTTTTTAAGGACTCTCCCAATGAATCTCAACCTGGTACCCGCCTTACCAACAATTAATTTTATATGA
Source organism: Schistocerca serialis cubense (assembly GCF_023864345.2). Taxonomy (NCBI): domain Eukaryota; kingdom Metazoa; phylum Arthropoda; class Insecta; order Orthoptera; family Acrididae; genus Schistocerca; species Schistocerca serialis. The sequence goes on from NC_064638.1 coordinate 985,262,290, forward strand.
TCATTCCACTTCAAATCGTTCCGCACGCATACTCACAGATATTTTACAGAAGTAACTGCTACCAGTGTTTGATCCGCTATCATATAATCATACAATAAAGGATCCTTCTTTCCTTGTATTCGCAATACATTACATTTGTCTATGTTAAGTGTCAGTTGCCACTCCCTGCACCAAGTGCCTGTCCGCTGCAGATCTTCCAGCATTTCGCTACAATTTTCTAATGCTGCAACTTCTCTGTATACTACAGCATTATCGGCGAAAAGCCGCATGGAGCTTCCGACACTATCTACTAGGTCATTTATATATGTTGTGAAAAGCATAACACTCCCCTTTGGCACGCCAGAGGTTACCTTAACGTCTGTAGACGTCTCTCCATTGAGAACAACATGCTGTGTTCTGTTTGCTAAAAACTCTTCAATCCAGCCACACAGCTGGTCTGATATTCCGTAGGCTCTTACTTTGTTTATCAGGCGACAGTGCGGAACTGTATCGAACGCCTTCCGGAAGTCAAGGAAAATAGCATCTATCTTGGAGCATGTATCTAATATTTTCTGGGTCTCATGAAAAAATAAAGGGGTTGGGTCTCACATGATAGCTGTTTCCGGAATCCATGTTGATTCCTACAAAATAGATTCTGGGTTTCCAGAAACGACATAATATGCGAGCAAAAAACATGTTCTAAAATTCTACAACAGATCGACGTCAGAGATATAGGTCTATATTTTTGCGCATCTGCTCGACGACCCTTCTTGAAGACGATGACTACCTGTGCTCTTTTCCAATTATTTGGAACCTTCTGTTCCTCTAGATACTTGCGGTACACGGCTGTTAGAAGGGGGCAAGTTCTTTCGCGTACTCTGTATAGAATCCAATTGGTATCCAGTCAGGTCCAGCGGACTTTCCTCTGTTGAGTGATTCCAGTTTCTTTTCTGTTCCTTGGACACTTATTTCGATCTCAGCCAATTTTTCGTTTGTGCGAGGATTTAGAGAAGGAACTGCAGTGCGGTCTTCCTCTGTGAAACACCTTTGGAAAAAGATGATTAGTATTTCAGCTTTACGCGTGTCATCCCCTGTTTCAATGCCATCATAATCCCGGAGTGTCTGAATATGCTGTTTCGAGCCACTTACTGATTTAACGTAAGATCAGAATTTCCTAGGATTTTCTGTCTAGTCGGTACACAGAATTTTACTTTCAAATTCACTGAACGCTTCAGGCATAGCCCTCCTTACGCTAACTATGACATCGTTTAGCTTCTGTTTGTCTGAGAGGTTTTGGCTGCGTTTAAACTTGCAGTGAAGCACTCTTTGCTTTCGCAGTAGTTTCCTAACTTTTTTGTTGAACCATGGTGGGTTTCTCCCGTCCCTCACAGTTTTACTCGGCACGTACCTGTCTAAAACGCATTTTACGGTTGCCTTGAACTTTTTCCATAAACACTCAACATTGTCAGTGTCGGAACACAAATTTTCGTTTTGATCTGTTAGTTAGTCTGAAATCTGCCTTCTATTGCTCTTGCTAAACAGATAAATCTTCATCCCTTTTTTATATTCCTATTTACTTCCATATTCAGGGATGCTGCAATGGCCTTACAGAGCCGAAAAGTTTGGGTCTGTTGGTTATCAGTTGGTCCAAGATGTTATCTCCACGAGTCGGTTCTCTGTTTAATTGCTCGATGTAATTTTCGGATAGTGCACTCAGTATAATGTCACTCGATGCTCTGTCCCTACCACATCTGAGTGTCCCAGTCTATATCTGGTAAATTGATATCTCCACCTAATACTATAATATGCTGAGAAAATTTATGTGAAATGTGTTCCAAATTTTCTCTCAGTTCTTCTGCCTCTAATGCTGCTGTGTCGGGAGGTCTGTAAAAAGAGCCAATTATTAACCTAGCTCGGTTGCTGAGTGTAACCTCCACCCATAATAATTCACAGGAACTATCCACTTCTACTTTGCTACAGGATAAACTACTACTAACAGCGACAAACACGTCACCACCTTTTGCATGCAATCTATCCTTTCTAAACACCGTCTGCAGAATTCATCTCTGGCTTCAGCCAGCTTTCTGTACCTATAACGATTTCAGCTTCGGTGCTTTCTATCAGCGCTTGAAGTTCCGGTACTTTACCAATGCATCTTCTACAGTTTACAATTACAGTACCGATTGCTGCTTGGCCCCCGCGTGTCCTGACTTTGCCCCGCACCCTTTGAGGCTGTTGCCCTTTCTGTACTTGCCCGAGGCCATCTAACCTAATAAACTGCCCAGTGCACACCACACAACCCCTGCTACCCGTGTAGCCGCCTGCTGCATGTAGTGGACTCCTGACCTATCCAGCGGAACCCGAAACCCCACCACCCTATGGCGCAAGTCAAGGAATCTGCAGCCCACACGGTCGCAGGACCGTCTCAGCCTCTGATTCAGACCCTCCACTCGGCTCTGTACCAAAGGTCCGCAGTCAGTCCTGTCGACGATGCTGCAGATGGTGAGCTCTGCTTTGATCCCGTTAGCGAGACTGGCAGTCTTCACCAAATCAGATAGCCGCCGGAATCCAGAGAGGATTTCCTCCGATCCATAGCGACACACATCATTGGTGCCTACATGAGCTAGCACCTGTAGATGGGTGCACCCTGTACCCTTCATGGCATCCGGAAGGACCCTTTCCACATTTGGAATGACTCCCCCAGGTATGCACATGGAGTGCACATTGGTTTGCTTCCCCTCTCATGCCGCCATATCCCTAAAGGGCCCCATTACGCACCTGACGTTGGAGTTCCCAACTACCAGTAAGTCCACCCTCTGCGACCGTCCGGGTCTTGCAGACAGATGGGCAACCTCTCGAACAGGACAAGCAGCCATGTCCGGCCGAAGATCAGTATCAGCCAGAGACAGAGCCTGAAACCGGTTTGTCAGACAAACTGGAGAGGCCTTCTGTTCAGCCCTCCGGAATGTCTTTCGCCCTCTGCCACACCTCGAGACAACCTCCCACTCTACCACTGGTGAGGGGTCAGCCTCAATGTGTGGGCCGTATCCCTGGCAGCCACAGCCGTAGTCCGATCGGGGGATGCGTGGGACGAGCTGGCCGTCCCCGACAAACCCCCATCAGGACCACCACAGTGATTCCCATTGGCAACAGCCTCAAGCTGTGTGACCGAAGCCAACATTGCCTGAAGCTGGGAGCGAAGGGATGCCAACTCAGCCCGCATCCGAACACAGCGCTTGCAGTCCCTATCCATACTAAATCTTTTGTGCAAAGAACGTCTGAACTAATCTACAGAGAGCACAAACAATTAGACACAAAATTTAAACGGTTATTAAAATACAAGATTGCCTAGTAAATGCAGCAATGCTACTACTTGCGCACTGCTGACACACTGCTCGGCGGCGGAAGGAGACTACACTATTTTACACTATTCAGGTACTAAAACGCGATGCTACAACTCTCAAGTACTATAATACGCCCGAAATTTATGAATTAAACAATGCAAGTGCCCAAAAACACACAAAGAAATTAAGAATTAAACTATGTAACAAATAAGTCAGCTAAGAGTATTCGACTTGCTGCTGGCAGCTGCTTATCCAACGGTGGCAGGGAGCAATTTAATTTTACTGAACGACACAGGTTGTTAGTCACGCAGAAGTGTACTTTCGGTATGATTCACATTTTTGTACATGTACTTCCATTGATGCACCGGTAATTATATTTTAAGCAGTAGTTGCACGTTACACTACATGCTCGTCGTATTGTATATTTTTCGCGGCTCACAACACGCGTTTCCTGTTAAACCTGCCGTGAAGCAGTCTAGTTGTGCAAAATGGGAATTTTAGCTCCTCCCGTACAAAACTGATGTTCACAAACTGCTCATCCATTTTCATATTAAACCAATATATTGCTGTGTTCGAGGACACGAAGTAACTCAGATCGCTTGGCAATGCGGACGCCAAATTGTTGGCAACGCGTCGTAAGCGATTTACTGGCGACTCACTCAGCAGTCACGAAGTTTGCGGAGCCCTATTTAACAACACAGGAAGTGATTCGCAGTAAACCGTTTACCAACTTGTGCCGACAACGGGTTTCTTAGAGTCGTTCGGACCGTGGAACCGAACGTTGAGCATTGAGCGTGCCGAGTTTCTGACGTCATAGCGTGGAATATCACGTTCGGGAGTTTTTCCAAACTTGCAGAGCAATATCTAGCATGCCAGATATTCTGAGCGTGCGTCTCAGCGTTGACCAATGAGATGGCATAACGCCACCTACGTCACACGCACGCCGTCTCCCTTCGGTACGGAGTTGTGAGGCGCCATATTGGCATTCATTTCAAGCCTACACGTATATATGCCGTTTCTGAGCACCAGCAAATTGAGAATCACTGGAAGACCCGTTGTTAACTGTGTGATCCGCTGCAACAAAATAATGAGAAACATCATATTCGTGGCAAGGGAATTATTGTAACTTGTGTATTATGAGAGTATGCTATTTGAAGGCAGCAATACACTGAAGATACACCCAAAACGCATTGTTCTTGGTACAATTTGTTAAAATTAAATTTCAATTGTTAACATAGTTACCATAAAGTTTTCAGCAACTGCTAAGATTGGTAACACCCTTGGAATGGCCATTAGCTCCAAATTTTTGGTTTAGCGTGGTGAGTAGCGTCAGTCCGCTGTTAGCAGCGGTGGGGCAAGGTCGTCGTGCCTGTGTTCCCCTGTCAGCGCACCGCGCGCGAGTGTTTACTGTTTACCTTCCGCTGCGGCGAGTATCACACGTCCGTGTCTCGGTAGTGCCATGGCGCACTCGTATCGCAAGTCCACAATTAAGATCACATTTCAAGCAGACTACGCAAGACCTCGAGCACTTGACATTGAACGTTTCATCCGGGAAGAACTTCATATTGCACTTCAAGACATCATTGGGATCCACTTTTGTATAACACAAAGTGTCGTCTACATAAAACTGATCAATGAAAAGGCGTGCACTGACGTTGTGTGCCGACACGCTCATGGACTTGAATTTAAGCATTCTGATGGTCACATAGGAACTGTCACGATCGACCACGCTGGATTAGGCCTTCGCACTTTGAGGGTCTTCGAGCTGCCATTCGAAGTCCCGTTAGATGTTGTGATGACAGCTTTCAAACCGTACGGCAACGCGCTAAGCCACTTGGCTGAAAAATGGCCAACGTTTGAGACGTACCCCGTCTTAAATGGAGTGCGATAAATTAAGATTGAACTGACGAAGATTGTGCCATACTATTTTGTAATTGGCAGCTGCAGAGCCATTGTTATGTACGACAGACAACCGCGTACTTGCGCCGGCTGTGACCAGGAAGCATATGTCCGATCGGCCTGCATTCAACGCAGACTGACTCAGACACCGGTTGGTGAAGTTCCATCGCCGGCGACACCTACTTGACTCCCCATCACGTATGCAGCGGCTGCAATCGCAACAGCTGTTCCTGCCCAGGATCGTAACACTATATTGGAGTCAGTGGTCGATGACAGTATGGCGGACAGCATATCCCCCTCTACGACGTCATCGGCAGACTTACCTCAAGACGGTGATCAATTGTGCCACCAAGACGAGCCTAAAGAGAAGATGGAAGTAGAGACGGAGGTTGTCCCGACCTCTGCCTTCCTACGAATGGAGACCGCATCAGATGGTTGTCGCCCGCACTCTGACACAGAACAACATGTCCGGAAACAACGGTCCCCTCGAAAACGCAAGAAACGGCGCCATACACCATCCGATGATTGCCTGCTTCGGATGTGTGACCCGGACGAACATCCGGCGTCGGACAACACGCAGGACTCTACCACCTCAAATCACCCTTCCCATCATGATGCTGTGGCGGATACAATTTCTGAGCCTCGGTCTGACAACATCACTTCTGTTACTGAACATGCGCGCAAGCGCTCTACTGACAGTGTAAGTAGGCTGTTTAGGTTTTTCTATTGGTAACGCCACCTCTGTATGAAAATCACTGGCTGTGCTATGTAAGTAGGCTGTTTAGGTTTTTTTATTGGTAACGCCACCTGTGTATGAAAATCACTGGCTGTGCTGTGTGCAGTCTGTGGCTAGTTTGCATTGTTGTCTGCCATTGTAGTGTTGGGCAGCGGCAGCTGGATGTGAACAGCGCGTAGCGTTGCGCAGTTGGAGGTGAGCCGCCTGCAATGGTGGATGTGGGGAGAGAGATGGCGGAGTTTTGAAATTTGTCATGAACTGCTATATTTGTATATGATGATATCAAGGTAAATACATTGTTTGTTCTCTATTAATATCTTTCATTTGCTAACCATCCCTATCAGTAGTTAGTGCCTTCCATAGTTTGAATCTTTTATTTAGCTGGCAGTAGTGGCGCTCGCTGTATTGCAGTAGCTTGAGCAGCGAAGATTTTTGTGAGGTTAGTGATTTGTGAAAGGTACAGTTTAATGTTAGTCAGGGCCATTATTTTGTAGGGAATTTTGAAAGTCAGATTGCGTTGCGCTAACAAAATATTGTGTGTCAGTTTAAGCACAGTCTTGTATAATTGTTCAAAGGGGACGTTTCATATGTCGACCCTTAGCCTAGGATACCTCACTGGAATCTTCTGATTTGTCTTGTAGTTTGTGTAATTGGTGTAGCTATTGTTTATTGGTAGCGCGTAATCATAGAGAGAATTTCCTTTGTAGTTGTAGTTTTTCATTGTTGTACAGTAAAACAGTTGTGGCATGCATGTAGATTTGCACCAAGTATTTCGCAGCTGCGCTGGCAATTAAGTAGACATTATTTCCATTGCTATGTTATTTTATTTTGCTCTTCAAATTGTGCTTTTCTGTGTTATCGTGTGAAATATTGTGACAATTATGGCGTGTGAAAAACGTAATACTAGGCTCCAAAGTAAACTGAGAAATGACAGTGAAGACGAAGACAGTGTGTTAGCGCCGCAGAGTAATGAATTAACTAATGTTCAAAGTAGTAATTTGGTAATTGCGCATAGGGAAATGGAGCGGGCGGCAAACAATGGTGTAGACAGTGAAACAGGTAGTGAACAGGGAAGCGTTATCGATCGATTGGTCGGCAACAGCTCGCCTCAGGAATCGGGAATGACAGAACACAATATTGCAAATACTGCAGACTCAGGTTTTGGGTTCTCACCGTTTTCTCAAATGAGTCAAGACACATTTTCCGCTTGTCAAAATGTGAATGTTGCCGGTGTAACTTCACTGCCGAAAAGCACTGAGGAACATGTTTCAGACACCAGTGCATTGTTATTACAATTAATGCAACAAATGGGACAAAAGCTTGAAAAGTTAGACACAATGGAACAACACCAGAGACAAACACAGCAACAGTTAGACACAGTGGAACAAAATCTCAAGAAGTTAGACACAATGGAACAACACCAGAGACAAACACAGCAACAGTTAGACACAATGGAACAAAATCAGAGACAAACACAGCAACAGCTTCAAAAGTTAGACTCATTGGAACAAACTCTTGAACAAACGCGTGAAGATTTAACTACTGAGTTACATCACATTGAATCGAAATGTCAAAAAGTCTGTAATGACGTAAAAACTCAAATTTGTGAGCATTTTCAACCTATTTTTTCGCGGCATGAAAATGCATTACAGAATCACGAAGCAGCCATAAAAGAACTGCAAATTATTGTTCATGAAAATCATGAGACCTTGCAAGCTAAATTTGACTCAGTTACATCTACCGATTCGGTTATGCAACTTGCAAAAACTCAGGAAAACTTTAAGGACACAGTAGATACTCTGAAACTTGGTTCAGAAAAACACACTGAGGAAATAAGTACACTATCGGAGAAAGTAGCCGAACTTTTGGATCAGTTCACTAATTTATCTACGAAGGTAGATGATAATCTGATTGACGCAAGAACGGTAGTCGTTAATGACACAGAAGAGTACGAACAAATTAGGAAATTCAAACAAAATCAGAATCAAATTAATACACAACACCAAAGAGAAATCCGGGAAGTACAAGATCAGCTGACACAGGTAATACAAGAATTACGTATTTCAGAGGACACTCGCGCTCCAACACGGGAAGAGGGACTTAGAAATACGGAAAAGCCGCAAAATAATAACACAGGACACTTCGGAAGTTATGAAAGAAATTGGCAAGGTGCACCGAATTTTGAAATGGAACCGCCGAAACGACGTAACAATGACCGATATGCGACTCGCCGACATGATGACTTTGACTATAAGCTGTTCATTACTACACGTAAATTCAAAACATTTAAGAATTCTGGCAACGACATTCATCCACAAGCATGGCTCCATCAATTCTCTCATTGTTTTCCTCCCAACTGGTCATTGGAGCACAGATTAGAATTTATGTGTGGCTACTTAGAGAATGAACCAGCTGTAAGAATGCGATCGGTCATTCACGATTGCCACAGTGAGGGAGAATTTTACCATGCCTTCCTCTCAGCATATTGGTCTCAAGCCACACAAGACCGTGTAAAACATAGCATCATGATGATGAAACACTTTGAACAATCTGAATTTTCCAGTCTTGCCAAATATTTTGAAGACATGTTGCATAAGAATCAGCATCTTTCAAACCCATACAGCCCCTCAGAACTCATCCGCATTTGCTTACTCAAATTGCCTGAACATTTACGGCATATTATTTTGGCAGGACGTTGCAAAGACGACATTGAAGCCTTTCAGGGACTGTTACAAGAACTGGAAATTGACACTGACAATCGCGGAACGCGAAAACAGGAACACAACAATTACAGATCACATCAGTCGCAATTCCGCGATGAAAGAAATAATAACTGGACGCGACAAGGCTATTCTCACAACACAAATCGTGACCGAAACAGACACCACCCGTATTACAACCGTTGGCAGAGTAGTAATAATTACAGGGAAAGATCACCTCTCCGCAGTAATGACTACCACAGAGACAATCAGAGAAACAGACAATATGGGAACAAAAACAATTATTGTCAAGGGAGGCAGAATAACATCAGACGCAACAGTTCAGCCCGTAGGTACGATTCAGGGAGAAATTCTCCACCACTTAACCGACAAGAAAGAAACTACAGGAACTACCGACATGACGACAGCTGATGTGATCGTAACGACAGACCTGAATTGCATCAGAATTGGCGGGATTCAAACAGAGCAGGGCACTTTCGACAACGTGAATTTGTAGAAGTTAGGTCTCCTAATCCCAATAACAACGCGCGCCAACAAAGAGACAGACAATGACTCGTGCCGCAGGCACCCATGTGCGCCGGCTGGCTCAGAGAAAAATAACATAGACGCTAACCTTGAGAAAAATTCCAGTATTCTTTGCCGACGTATACCGCATGACAATTGCATTCAAGTTCAAACTCTGAGTACTATGAAGAGTAAGGGTTTACACCAGGTTTCACATGTAAAACCATTTATTGAAAGATAATCTGCTTTTTAACTTAGTCTTTGCCATAAAATTTTTCGCTTCACATTACTAATATGCTTTGTCAGACTTAGAATCTGTTAACATACAACAATGTTTGAAGTTAAATATCCAATCAAGAACCAAGAGAACTTATTTAAACAGAAATGACGAATGCATTGTTATAGTGAACAGACGTCACAGTGTTATTGTGTGTGTACATTCTTGCTTGTTTGTTGCACGATTACATAACGACTATAAGGCTCACATACTTAGAACATTTACCAGTACTGCTAATGAGATTTTAATGCAACATTTTGGTTTATTTGAAAATACATTCTGAATTTAATGTGCTTTCTGAGAGATACCAGATGACACAGAGGTTAGTTTATGTGACAGCTTCACGATTTTTATCACGACGCTACTAATGAGTGGCAATTTACAATGTTGCTTTTGCAGTGTATCTGTTTCATATCTGCACGTTTTCTGAATTCTTCTGGAAAGAAAAACATGTTTTAGTAGTAACTTTTGTGGTATAGCAACAATGAGACAGCCTTTTTCGTGGAACAACATTACGTTACTGTACAGTACTTTCTTCATCACGCCAATAAGCATAATAACTACGATATCTATACGCAAAGCATTTCACTTTTGTTTATCATGAGGTAAGTACATTGGCTTCTGCAGAACTTAGCTTTCGGAGGAAAATAACTACGACACTTCCACAGAGATTATCTTACAACAAGATGCACATTTAGCGCTACAGGACACGCATTTCAGTGATCAATTTTATACTTAAAACATTTATTTTTAAAGATTTTTGAATTACAAAGAAAGTTTTCCGTGATATATTTCATTACATTGGTGTAATCTGTAACACCTGAGGGTATAATTACATTAATCCTCAGGGGGGTACACGCTTACTTTGTGTACCATGTGTGTGGCAACCACAAGGAACCCTGGCTAATATGGTATTTGCTTATACAACTTTACACATCGGTACCTTATTTCTCTAACACACAAATTACACAGCTATCTGATCATTTAACTGAGAGAGACAAACATTTATTTTTTACTATATCAGTGACAGATCTTTACGTAATTACACAGTTGGATAACTTCACACTTATGAAGCTGTATTTTGTCTGTACTTTGTAAACTGTTCATATTTTTTCGGAACCATTGTGATACTATGAGAGCTTTGAATGATGTATTTGGTATGAGATCATGATTTTAAAGTACGTTTGAGGTAGATGACACTATTGAAATGAGCAGAGAATTTTTTTAGGCTTAGAAATTATTGGAGGAAGTTACGACGATTTTGAGATTTGACTGAAGTGTTATGATGTTATTATACAATTATACAAGACTGTGCTTAAACTGACACACAATATTTTGTTAGCGCAACGCAATCTGACTTTCAAATTTCCCTACAAAGAATGGCCCTGACTAACATTAAACTATACCTTTCACAAATCACTTACCTCACAAAAATCTTCGCTGCTCAAGCTACTGCAATACAGCGAGCGCCACTACTGCCAGCTAAATAAAAGATTCAAACTATGGAAGGCACTAACTACTGATAGGGATAATTAGCAAATGAAAGATATTAATAGAGAACAAACAATGTATTTACCTTGATATCATCATATACAAATATAGCAGTTCATGACAAATTTCAAAACTCCGCCATCTCTCTCCCCACATCCACCACTGCTGGCGGCTCACCTCCAACTGCGCAACGCTACGCGCTGTTCACATCCAGCTGCCGCTGCCCAACACTACAATGGCAGACAACAATGCAAACTAGCCACAGACTGCACACAGCACAGCCAGTGATTTTCATACACAGGTGGCGTTTCCAATAAAAAAACCTAAACAGCCTACTTACATAGCACAGCCAGTGATTTTCATACAGAGGTGGCGTTACCAATAAAAAAACCTAAACAGCCTACTTACATAGCCCCCATGCTCCCCACAAAAATTTTTACAAATTGGATTGGGCAGTGGCCAATACAGATTTGAAAAAAATTTTTCATAATTACAATAACAAAGAAATCAAATGCACACACTTATTGATACAATGTTGGTCAAAAGCTAAAAATTTCTCACAGTCCATAAAGACAGTCCTCATCATTCGTCACAGTAAAATTGCAGTGTTTCTCTCAAAGTCTGAGCAGTAAAAGAAAATGCACACAGAAGTAGTGGATTTCCATGCAGTCTTGAAGAAGTAGTGTTGTCCTTCCAACGGAAAACAGTGCTGACTCTTGACATGCAGACAGGTAATGCTCCACAACAGAGCAAACCCCCAGCAGAGTCATTCGACGTTTTGAAGAATATTGGTAGGTAGGTCATCACAGAACAGACCCACCGTAGTCCTGGTAGAGATTGTGGTATTGGTGGGCCACCAGAGGTGCAGACCCACTGCAGTCCTTGTAGAAATAATGGCATGGTGGGTCATCAAAGATGCAGACCCACTGTAGTCCTTGTAGAGATGATGGTATTGGTGGGTCATCAAAGATGCAGACCCACTGTAGTCCTTGTAGAGATGGCCAGCAGCCATCTGTTGCGATCTGTTGCGACTGTGCAGGTGCACAATCACCATCGAAGAGCCTTGCGAATAATATAGCAAGTCCATAACCACCACTTGTGCACTCACAAAGTTTTTGGAATTGTCCTTAGAACCAGCAATGCTGTTATCCAGTCCCTTGCAGAATTATTAACACACGTGCAAACACGAACAGTCCCTACTTCTCACATATTGTCCATATACTATGACCAACAGAAACGTGTGCAGTGAAATGTAACTTAATTTGAAGAACTGGTGTCTGTACAATTATAAATTTACAACATGAAAATACAATTACAAAGGTACAAAATACTTCATTAAAGAACATAACAATACAGATAACATTTGTAGTAACACAGGCTTTACAAAAGAATAGAAATAAACATATACATCAGTGGAATTATGACATGAGTACATACATAAAGGATCACAATAACTTTTGAAACATCAACTTCACACATGAGCATTGAACAGAAGAGAATTAATAATGTCTAACATCTTTACAAAGTAAATAACATATTATTAATGCCAATTATATTCGAGGATAACAGTATTCCTCATCATAGTGAATGTAGCTTAATATTAAAAGAAGAAAAAATTCTATGAAACTACACAGAGACAGGAAGAAAACAAATACTCAAGGGTACACAAACACATAGTGGGATAACACCAATAGGAAAGGACAGGGTTCGTTTTCAGTGTAACATTTGGTACTGCAGTCCAACCCAAAACTTCATATATCTTTCCTCTTATTTCATCCTTTGTTTCCACCAAAAAAATTCTATCTAAGCATGCTTTCTGTATTTATATGTTCACACATTTCTTACCTTAACATTTATTTCCAAGAAAATCCTACCTAAACCTGTTTTCTCAATGCATTTCTTCCAATTCATCGCAACTCATTCTCTTAGAGGCTACCCCCTCTTAAGCTAACTTAAATCTACTGAGGTCAGATGCTAAACTAAGGGACGAGGCAATGCAGCAGCACAAAATAAGTAACACAAACAGCAATGACCAAAAAATTGGAAAATTGCAAAGCAAGCTACAGTAAATCTAAATTACCAAGCAATGTAACATTACAACTAATATGAGCCAATGTGCAGCAACAAAAAAATAAATCTGGCTTAGCAGAGTAACACATTTTAAAGTCCAGTAGCACTATGCCTGGCAAACAGCAGCAGAAAATTAAATAACTTCTACCTAAACATGACATAGCTAAAGCAGAAAAAATAATACACTAAAGATAACAATGCAGATAAGGGAAATGTATATTCACATCTTAATGTCTATGTAATTAAAGTGGTGCACCACAACAACTGATTGTAAAAAGAAATATTACCATGTACTTGAAAAGAAAATTATGTGTTACTGTTACTAGTTCCTTCTTATTGTCCTTTCCTTTCCAAGTGCTCCTTTTTTAAAGAATGTGGATCATAAAATAATTATTTAATAGATCTGTTGACAGAAAGTGTTCACATTAGCAAATGCATTTCATTATATAAAAGCAATGCTGCAACACAGCTGGAAACCAGATATCAAATGAAATAAGCAATTACACAAACCAAAGCATAAAAACATCATTCAATAGCTGTGTGGCATTTCGTAAGTCAGTAGCTCTCAATTCTCGTAGAAAGACACTTGTCATTATCAGGTTTGCAGATGTAAGAATATTTCCAAGGATAATGGCCTCCCCTTTTTTTTTTGTTCTACCTGTGCCGCTGAAAAGGGCTCGCAATAATGGCTTTTTCTCCAGGCGTCTGACACAGCTGGGTGCCCGCGACGCATTACATGCAGGTGGTCACTTAACTTTCGTACGGAAATATTTACGACAGCAGTTTCTGCTACCGTGGCAGTCTCATATAAAAATATTTCACAGGTCAAGAATTAGCGTTGCAAATCTGTAGAAACAAAATCCTATAAAAATAAGTGTCCAAAAAAAATATTGGTCAGCATTGTGATACAGTCACACAATTCATAACTCTTAAAGTACGTTTCTTGGTTTCCAACATCCTTTTCATAAATCAGAGTCCCTAAACACTACTCATTATTCCTTACCTCATTATACATATACATATTCGTCGACACTTCTTCAGGGGACGTTTCAACAGCACTAATCAACAGTTACCAATTGCTGCATCTGATTCTTGGGCGGATGATGTCGAGGATGAGCCACAGCACCAGGAGGATGCCGAAGGCAGAGATGCTCCCTCGGCTGTACCCAGCACCAACCAAGCACAGTGACTACGGCTGTATCGTCAGCCTCTGTGGGGCCGCCCCTGCCGTCCACACCTGACCTCCTGCACAACCTAGTTGCCGACCTGGCTGACCAAACATACCGTCTAGCGACGATTAATATCAAGAACATACGTGCCCGACAAAAACTAGCGATGCTACAGGATCTACTCAACGCAGCAGATATCAACATTGCGCTCCTTCAAGAGGTGTATGTTGCAGACTTCAAGGAACCCTACGGCTACAAGACTTGGGTCTCACATGCGTCTGGCAGTGGCAGTGGTGTGGCGATCCTCCTCCGCGAAGGTATATCCGCAGAAGACCTCGAGTATCTCCCTGACGCCAGAGGCATGGCTCTTACTATCCAAGGAGTCAAACTTATTAACATCTATGCACCGTCAGGATCTGGTCGGCGTCGCGAACGATCCACCTTTTTCGCTCATACCATCACGCCCATCTTTATGGGCCGACAGGACGCATTGATAATCGGACGGGACTTCGACTGTAGCCAAGCACCAAAGGATCAGTTACCACATCATTCTCCCTACGGAGAACTTACGACAGTTATAAATAATCTTCAATTAGTGGACTCGTGGGAACATGTTTGTGGCGATCGGCCCGGATTTACTCACTACACCAGCCATTCCTCCAGCCGCATAGACCGGATTTACATCTCGCGCTCCATAGCTGTGGGGAAAAGAGCTGCCGAAGTTTGGCCCACAGCTTTTTCTGACCACGAGACCTACATCTGCGTTATTACCCTCGGCCGCCAGAACGTATGGCGCAGCCGTGGTCCTTGGAAGTTGAACGTTGCCCACCTAGCCTCTCAGGAATGCCGCCGCGTTATAGAGAACACGTGGGACTCTTGTAGACGCCGGCGTGGCACCCACCGGTCTACACTGTCGTGTTGGTTACTCTGCGCCAAACCAGCCCTCCGGAAGACCTTGATATGCTACGGCCGAGATGTTGCAGCATGGAAGAGACATACCATGAACTTTTACTACAGCATCTCAAGGGAATGTACAACACTGCCGTACTCACCTGCACGGCAGGTAACGGTGAACCGTGCCAAGGCACAGATCATCAGATTAACACGTTGCCACCTTGAGGGTGCGATCGTCTTAGTGCGCACTCAAGACGGAATGGCTCAGGAGGAACCCTCCATGTACCACGTCATTGCACTACGACGGCGCCGACGCAGGAAACTCATCCTAGCTATCACGACGAAGACGGACGACGCCTTAATACCCAGCGCGACATACGAAACGCCCTTCATGCTCACTACACTAGGCTGTACACGGAACATCAACATCCCCTAGAGGTCATCGCCGAAGTGTCTCAACTCACTTATGGCACGATCTCTCCGACAGCGGCAGCGGATTTGACTGCAGATGTAACGGAAGAGGAAATCATTGAGGCAATACAGGCTGGGGCTGCTCATAAGTCCCCGGGACCTGATGGCCTTCCTCTGGCATTTTACCGGACATATCAACAATTACTGGCACCAGCATGGACTGATATTGGCCGCGATCTTATGTTTCCCACGACGCAGATCCCTGGGGCTTTCCTAGAATGACTGATTGTGCCCATACGCAAACCACGAGGCGTTTCCAGTATCAGTGATTATCGGCCCTTGACCTTACTCAACAGTGACTTGAAGATTTTCACCCTGCTTCTGGCGGCACGCCTAAAGTGATCAGTACGAAGTGTTGTGTCGCAGGACCAGTCATCGTTAGGCGGTGACCATAATATTCGCACTGCATTGTGCCGATGTAGAGATATGTTCGCGCTAGCCAAAGCTCGCCAACTGTCAGGAGTTTTGGCCTCACTCGACTTTAGCGAGGCCTTTGACATAGTCGTTCACACATTTTTGATGGAGGTACTGCGACACATAGGGTATCCGGACGTCATAGTTAATGTACTGATGCGTCTCCTACGCGGCGCGACGTCCAAGGTGTTATATAATGGCCGTCTCACGCCGCCGATACAGATCCAGCGATCGGTGCGACAAGGCTGCCCTCTTTCGGCGATATTGTACGCCCTCGTCTTAGCACCACTCCTCTGCGACCTCCGACAACGCCTGACTGGGATGTCCCTTGGTGGACACACTTTTTGCTGCACTGCCTATGGGGATGATCTGGTACTCCTTCTTCGCAACAATGACGATGTTCGTGGTGGAGACCTACGGCGCGGTATAGGGGAGCCATCTCAATCTCAACAAATCACACGCCCTGTCTTTAGGCAGAGGCCTACCCTACGAGAGCGTCGCACCGCTACGAATCAGTGACACAATCCGCTGTCTTGGCATTGATTTCACATCTGACATGAAGCGTTCAACAGCCCTTAACTACAGGCGTTTATTGAATCAGATGAGAGCAGGGATAAGTGACCACCGTCGGAGGCATCTAGACCTCCTGTAACGGACACGATATGCTAACGTCTATTTGGCGTCACGTATCCCCCATTTTGCACAGATACTCCCGATACCACCTACCCTGGCTCACCGCATGTTGGCGGTTTTGGGATCCTTTGTTAATACGGGCATGTTATTTAAGATTCGTTACGAGTCCCTAACCCTCCCGAGGAGCAGAGGGGGTTTAGGCCTTTGTCATGTTCAGAACAGAGCGAAGGCCCTGTTCGTCAGCTGTCACCTGCAACTGTGGCGACGAGGTCCGACGTGCCTCACAAGTCTCTTACTGGAAGCCTTACGACCAATCTCACTCGCACCCCCTGTGATGATATCGGACATCCCAGCAGCTTTCTTCTACATTAGCCAGTTCTTCATTGAATTAAGCTACATCCGCACCGCGCTACCGCCCACACGCTTGAGGATGACGAGGGCGGTATATGCTGCCATGTAAATGAGCAGAACGCCGAATGTAATAGAAAGCAAACAAAGTGGCGCGCTGTGTGGCAGGCAGTGAATGCCACCATCCTTGATACTGACGTGCAATCTGCATGGTACGTAACAGTTAATGGGAAACAGTTGTGCCAGTCCCGCATACATAACATCCACGTTGCTGATTCACCCTTGTGTGACACATGCCAAGTGATTGACACGGATGAACATCGCTTCGAATGCGGGTTGGCAAAGGACGTTTGGTATTTGTTGCGTCATATATTGGCATTTCTCACACGCACGACTCCCTTTCCCCCGATAAGATTTATTTCCAAAGAGCAAAAACCACCTCTGTGACGTGGATCAGCGGCCACGCTGTTCACTACCTATTCGGTAATGGCGAAAAGACAGTACCCGATTTTTGGTATTACCTCAACGAACGACGTTGTGCGATCGTCAAGGACCCTAAATATATGCAATATTTTTCTAATTTTCTTTGGAGCGCATTCCATAATCCGCCGCGCAGCTGGATTATCGATGACATGAGAAGATAACCATAGCACCCCTTCGCAGTTCCTTTTTTTATGAGATTGAACAAACAACGGAAACAACACAGCAACGAAACGGCAGTCATTGAAAAATTCGCAGCAGGCTATAGTATGGAGCATCTTTTGTCGTAACGGGGCGACTTCCTATTATTCTGTTTACGCAGCCGAAGAGGAATGGCCTTCCCTTTATCCACTTGTATAAAAGTAAAATAAAATAAAAATTAAAAAAAAGCAGAAAACAAACCTTCCAAAATCCTTTTTCCTTTTTTTTCATTTTTGTTAAAAAAGTGGGTAGGATAGCTGGCTATTAAAAACAAAAAGTTGCGTCAGTGATTAGAGAAATTTTTATGTTTGGGCGGTTGTTCGCGACTCGCCAGTACGCACGTTTTGTTTCCTAAGATTTGGGTATTTATTAGGTTCTTTTACTTTATTGTTAGTTTAATGTAAGTACCTACTATAATTTCTGACGTTATGTAAATATAAGTTCACCTATCTTTGGGTGTTCGATTGGTTTGATCTACAGGACACCTTGCGCTACTTATGTAAAGGCATTTTGCTCCTTCTTTTACGCTTCGTAGTTGACGTGTTGCAAAGATTCTACTACTGGGTAGGAACAATGATCAAGTAAGACTGACCTTAAAGTTTTACTAAAATGTTGGAATGATGAAATAATGTTTATCTTATGTGAAGAAGTATTGAAATTTAGTATCGTGCTGTTTGTTATGGAACTTTTATATGCCTGTGTCCTTATTGATTGGACATGGTACTTTCCTTTTCGTGGACGATGGAGGAAATGTGCATTTTAATAGAGCTAACGTGGAAATTTTATACTCGCCCGTTTAGTAAACAGTGCGATTTACGAACTAGAAACTTCGCGCAACTGCCGCCGGAGTGCGTTGCGATCGTGTGTACCAAGTTGGGGTCCACGTACCTTAGGCACAAGTCTACATCTACACCTACATCGCATCATTTCTGAGCGTTCAGCAGCACGTTGAACTTAGCACGCTCAACGTTGACGTTCGACAGCACGGTCCGTGTGCCGACGGCTTTAGACTGCGGTACCACGATGACCAGGCTACATTACAGTGTCACGTGGAAAGTTTGAACTTATCCCTTGTGGAGATCTAACAGCCATTAAACCGAGCTCTTGACAGTGGCGTTCAGACATGTGAGCTGGGGTTGGCTTCGCGAAGGCAGGAGCTGCCGCAATTACGCTTGCCTATTGAGGACGTCCGCCGTGGGGAAGCCCTCCACGTCCACGCCGCTGGTCACGCACGGCGGCGGCGCTAGTTGCGGCGGAAGGTCGGCAGACGGCGCTGGCGGCGGCCTCGCCGTCGCAGTGTGGCGCGGGCGCGCGTCCTGTCCGGTCTGTTGTGGTGGCTGTGCGAGCGGCGCTCCGTAGCGTAGCGTAGCGTGCGCCCCTACTGTGCGGTGCGGGTCGCCAAGTGACATGCCACGGGCTGCGCAGACGTCGCCGTCGCAGGCCCCCGCGCTCAGCTGAGCCGCTGCTCAAGGGTAAGCGTGTTTGCCAGCAGACTTACGCCTCCTTCTGTGACGAGTACGTCGCAACTCCTTCATCCGCGGTACAACACCACCTGTTCTAGTTTCGTTCTTTTTTTCTCGTTTCTTTTCTTTTCCTGTTCCATCTGTAAGCAGCTTAGAGATAATGGGCAGGACACTGGTCAACGTATGTTTTTGCCAGCACAGTGAGCAGTTCATAATATATGGCGAACGCAGCAAACAGAAATTCTGGTGATTGTAACAATATTTGATCGAAAGAGATTTTTACTTGTGTTTTTATAACCAGTTTTCACCAATAATGGTCACCTTCACACCAATCTGGAAGACTCAAGAGAGTCTGCATGTGTGTGTGAATACTGTACATCCTGATTAGAAGGTTTTGACAGTAGCATGTACTTATAATGGGAAAGCAGTAATGTGATACAGTCGTAGGACAACATACTTGCGTCAATATAACTCTATATAAAACGTCATAAAAATCTTTCAGAATCTGTCAAAATTAAGGAACAAGAAATCTAAGGATATTTGCCTCTGTGTGTAGCCCGCTACTTGCTCACTTGACAAATGCGTTTGTGTCAAAGGAAGAACAAGAATGATAGGTATTTTTATGTCATAAGACGATACTATTCTGATCATCAAGTGGAAGCTTTTTCATCTGTTACGTTTACGTAAAATACGTGGAGTAACAAGAAATGAGGAGGTTCTTTGCGGTCTCATCGAGGAGAGGAACACGTGGGAGACATGGACACGAAAAAAGGGGCAAGACCATACGGCATGTTTCAAGACATCAAGGAATAAATAAAATGAAGAACACGTGCGATTGAAGACAGGAACTAATACTACGGTTTCCAACATCTATATCACAGTGGCTCTGTGACGATATCACATTTAATAACATTAAACATTCTCAAAGAAAGGACAAAAATATCTAGCAGAATAACATTGTTGAGGCATTATAGCAGAATGGAGAGAAAAAGTAGGATGATGTAGGAGAGCATAAGCTCACATCATTTCCACAACGTTACTGTTAATGAGATGATAAACTGAACTTTGGATGGCACTGTTACGACGAGTGTTTGTAGTAATGGCGCCAGTAGGTTCCATTTAATTGGAAAGAGTGTGCCTCAGTACTTTTAAACAGAGCGAACACAAAATACGTTTTTGTTCTACCTCTATAATCACGCCAAGCCTGACAAAACCATCAGGTATCGAGGCAGCTTGAATGTCATGGGGACTGATGTACTCATAGTTGGCCATTGTTTCAATTTAACAACTAAGCTTGGAGCAATTGACGCTTACTTTCGTCATTGTTTCAGTTTAACACCTAAGTTTGGTGCAACTGATACTTACTTTCTAAAGAGCTAATTTTAACCTGGCTTCGCATGTGTAGCGAATTTCCCATTTGCTTTTCGTTGGACGCTATTCGCAGCATATGATTAAGTTCATCGTGTAAAATAATGTGTGTATATAAGTAAACCAAGTGATAAATTTATGATTTGCTGAGAATTTAGTGTTTCGCTATCATCATGTTTCACTTTAGCTACACTTTTTATTTCAGCTACAATAATTCATTAGTTGTCATTTTATTTTTAGTCTTGACTCCAGATTCTATAATAGAAAGTAGTCGAATATAGTGCTTTGCAGATGACAAACATCTTAAGTAATATCTCCGTAATACATGCTATTTTAAAAATAATAAGTGTTTGTCAAAACACCGTTTTGTTATTTATGGTACTATTATTTCCTCTTTGTTTGAGTAACGACGTGAACTTATAAGGTGATAGGTAGGTGTGTGTAGCCCTTTGTACCAAATGGAGAACAAAAGTAGGTCATTTACACTTTCGTATAAGGCTTAGATTCTCTCGTCGAAGATCGTTAGAACCATCTGCTATCGCTGTGACAGAGGCTTAAATGTCTCTAAAAGTAGCCAGACGTCTTTAGCTGTGCCGAAATGTAACGCCACTCTCTGCCATATTGACATACCGCATGTGTTATGTCATGGACATGGAAGAGACCGTTGCTTACCAGTACGTATCGCGGGATTGATTCGCAAGGCTGAGGAGAATGACAATTGTTTGAGAATATTTGCTCCTTACGACAGCGTTAAGTTACTCAAAGTACTGCTGATTTCATAAGCTCCTTATGAACAATATGTATTAGTAATTCCGATCTCTTTGTGTTAGTTATATGTGTAACTGGTGTACTACGAAAACGGTGCATCGAATGCAGTATTTTTCTTCTGTGTTGTTGCACATTGACATGAAACGAATCGCGAAGTTGGGTGACAGAGCCGGTTCATCTCCTAAATCTCCCCTAGAGAGCAAGGGAAATGTAGAGCTTATCATCTCCGTCAGATGAATGAAGATCGTCGATGCCTCGAGCACAGACACATTGCCATAGTTCTCATCAGCAGCGTAGGGTCGCTTCGAGAGTCACTGCTCTCCACGACCTAACGACTTGGGCACAAAGGAGGGTTAAGCTCGGAAGAACCGAGCGTAAGTGAGAGACATAATAGTGGTAGCAGATTTAGAAGGAACTACGTAACTGATACTGGAATGTTGGGTTGTCTGACATCTGAGAACATAAAATCCGATATCGGTGGCATGCCATTTGTTCTAAAAAACTGTACACTATAGAAATTTAGTTCTGTAGACTGCGCTACATAGTATAACTTTTCAGTGGGATATATAATAATCAGCAGTAGGTTTTCGTATGTTTAGCTTTCTCGGATAGTTAGAGCTATAATTTATACTTGCAAAACAATACAAATATACCTAAGAAAGAGAAACTTGCTGAATTACTAACGAACTACTAGTCTAAACATTTATTGTATGAGAATGGCTCAAATGGAAAGGGGTAAGATAAATAGTTCAAGATCAATGCCAACTGCGTCTTATCCAGAACCACTCAACATTCAAGAGGGAACTCAAAACTTACATATTTGGACGGTATAGCCACCATTGCTGTGCCCCTCTCATCTCTTTCTTTCTTCTCTCCATCATAGCTTCGAATTTTACCATTCTATTTCTCTTCCTCTAACCTAGCCCTTTTTTTTTCTTTTTTTTTTTTTGTCATCAGTCTACTGACTGGTTTGATGCGGCCCGCCACGAATTCCTTCTTTCCTGTGCTAACCTCTTCATCTCAGAGTAGCACTTGCAACCTACGTCCTCAATTATTTGCTTGACGTATTCCAATCTCTGTCTTCCTCCACAGTTTTTGCCCTCTACAGCTGCCTCTAGTACCATGGAAGTCATTCCCTCATGTCTTAGCAGATGTCCTATCATCCTGTCCCTTCTCCTTATCAGTGTCTTCCACATACTCCTTTCCTCTCCGATTCTGCAAGAACTTCCTCATTCCTTACCTTATCAGTCCACCTAATATTCAACATTCGTGTATAGCACCACATCTCAAATGCTTCGATTCTCTGCTGTTCCGGTTTTCCCACAGTCCATGTTTCACTACCATACAATGCTGTACTCCAGACGTACATCCTCAGAAATTTCTTCCTCAAATTAAGGCCGGTATTTTATATTAGTAAACTTCTCTTGGCCAGAAATGCCTTTTTTGCCATAGCGAGTCTGCTTTTGATGTCCTCTTTGCTCCGTCCGTCATTGGTTATTTTACTGCATAGGTAGCAGAATTCCTTAACTTCATTGACTTCGTGACCATCAATCCTGATGTTAAGTTTCTCGCTGTTCTCATTTCTACTACTTCTTGTTACCTTCGTCTTTCTCCGATTTACTCTCAAACCGTACTGTGTACTCATTAGACTGTTCATTCCGTTCAGCAGATCATTTCATTTTTCTTCACTTTCACTCAGGATAGCAATGTCATCAGCGAATCCTACCATTGATATCCTTTCACCTTGTATTTTAATTCCATTCCTGAACCTTTCTTTTATTTCCATCATTGCTTCCTCGATGTACAGATTGAAGAGTAGGGGCGAAAGGCTGCAGCCTTGTGTTACACCGTTCTTAATACGAGCACTTCGTTCTTGATCGTCCACTCTTATTATTCCCTCTTGGTTGTTGTACATATTGCATATGACCCGTCTCTCCCTATAGCTTACCCGTACTTTTTTCAGAATCTCGAACAGTTTGCACCATTTTATATTGTCGAACGCTTTCTCCAGGTCGACAAATCCTATGAAAGTGTCTTGATTTTTCTTTAGCCTTGCTTCCATTGTTAGCCGTAACGTCAGAATTGCCTCTCTCGTCCCTTCACTTTTCCTAAAGCCAAACTGATCGTCACCTAGCGCATTCTCAATTTTCTTTTCCATTCTTTATTATTCTTGTAAGCAGCTTCGATGCATGAGCTGTTAAGCTGATTATGCGATAATTCTCGCACTTGTCAGCTCTTGCCGTCTTCGGAATTGTGTGGATGATGCTTTTCCGAAAGTCAGATGGTAAATCACCAGACTCATACATTCTACACACTAACGTGAATAGTCGTTTTGTTGCCACTTCCCCCAATGATTTTAGAAATTCTGATGGAATGTTATCTATCCCTTCTGCCTTATTTGACCGTAAGTCCTCCAAAGCTCTTTTAAATTCCGATTCTAATACTGGATCCCCTATCTCTTCTAAATCGACTCCTGTTTCTTCTTCTATCACATCAGACAAATCTTCACCCTCATAGAGGGTTTCAATGTATTCTTTCCACCTATCTGCTCTCTAGTCTGCATTTAACAGTGGAATTCCCGTTGCACACTTAATGTTACCACCGTTGCTTTTAATGTCACAAAAGGTTGTTTGGATTTTCTTGTATGCTGAGTCTGTCCTTCCGACAATCTTATCTTTTTCGATGTCTTCACATTTTTCCTGCAGCCATTTCACCTCAGCTTCCCTGCACGTCCTATTTATTTCATTCCTCAGCGACTTGTATTTCTGTATTCCTGATTTTCCCGTAACATGTTTGTAATTCCTCCTTTCATCAATCAACTGAAGTATTTCTTCTGTTACCCATGGGTTCTTCGCAGCTATCTTCTTTGTACCTATGTTTTCCTTCCCAACTTCTGTGATGGCCCTTTTTAGAGATGTCCATTCCTCTTCAACCTTACTGCCTACTGCGCTATTCGTTATTGCTTTATCTATAGCGTTAGAGAACTTCAAACGTATCTCGTCATTCCTTAGTACTTCCATATCCCACTTCTTTGCGTATTGATTCTTCCTGACTAATGTCTTGAACTTCAGCCTACTCTTCATCACTACTGTATTGTGATCTGTGTCTATATCTGCTCCTGGATATGCCTTACAATCCAGTATCTGATTTCGGAATCTCTGTCTGACCATGATGTAATCTAACTGAAATCTTCCCGTATCTCCCGGCCTTTTCCAAGTATACCTCCTCCTCTTGTGATTCTTGAACAGGGTATTCGCTATTACTAGCTGAAACTTGTTATAGAACTCAATCAGTCTTTGTCCTCTTTCATTCCTTGTCCCAAGCCCATATTCTCCTGTAACCTTTTCTTCTACTCCTTCCCCTACAACTGCATTCCAGTCGCCCATGACTGTTAGATTTTCGTCCCCCTTTACATACTGCATTACCTTTCAATGTCCTCATACACTTTCTCTATCTGTTCATCTTCAGCTTGCGACGTCGGCATGTATATCTGAACTATCGTTGTCGGTGTTGGTCTGCTGTCGATTCTGATTAGAACAACCCGGTCACTGAACTGTTCACAGTAACACACCCTCTGCCCTACCTTCCTGTTCATAACGAATCCTACACCTGTTATACCATTTTCTGCTGCTGTTGGTATTACCCAATACTCATCTGACCAGAAATCCTTGTCTTCCTTCCACTTCACTTCACTGACCCCTACTATATCTAGATTCAGCCTTTGCATTTCCCTTTTCAGTTTTTCTAGTTTCCCTACCACGTTCAAGCTTCTGACATTCCACGCCCCGACTCGTAGAACGTTATCCTTTCGTTGATTATTAGCTACCTCCTCTATATCTCTTTCACCCGATTCTATCGTCTTATGTCTCTGCTCGGTGAGAATAACTCACAAGCTGCAAGAACATAACGAGAAAATTCCCAACTAGCAATAGGACTGACATTCATAAAAGAAAAATATGTTTACTTTCATATACTTAGTCATTACTATTATTTTTATTATTCTTGATTGTTATAATTATTTTTTTGATTGTTATAATTATCATTGTACTACTGTTATAATCTCTATTTTTTCTTCTTTAACATTAATACTGTATAACACGTTACGTTCTGTACAAACTGAAATTCGTTCAATCTGAGTATGCCTGATTAGGTGTAAGAGAGGGCCTGAAGGCCCTAATCTTGCCAGGTAAAATAAAAGTTTCCTTTCATTTTTGGCATGTTTCGTAGGCTCACAGGTTACATGATACTACCTCAACGAATGTAAACGAATAATCTTGATTTTCTGTTATCCGTACGATAGTTATCGGGTCTATATCACACAAAATAACGGCCTTGAGACTATGGGATCGATACCATACAGGAGCTCTTAAGATTTTCAAGTTCGAATGTAATTAAGATATCTCAAACATTTCTACTACTGTTCTAGAAAACACAAAACGTTTACTATTGTAAACGAAAACTGTGACAGTTTAATAATCACACTACCTTTGCTTTTATCATGTGTTTACTGCAGATGTATTTATGGCATGAAATTAATAATCGCTAAGCCAAGTCGTAGCATTCCCAATGTCGTACAAGCCACGTAATTAGTCATCTCCATGAAGAATTATAGCATTAACAACGCTATACATATCCAAAATAATACTGGTCTCCTTCACGTTTTCCGCTACTGTTTAATGGGATGCGATTGTATATTTAATTTAAATATTCTAATATGACTTTTGGAAAAACTTGGTTCCCCATTTGCGTATAGCCATACAACATACTAGGTTTGTGTCTTAAACACTGTATCTGTCAGCACAGAAAAAAAGTGACCAAGAGAAGCTCACGGTAAAATTCAAGTTAATACAAAACTACGGCAAGAGTTTACACCTTCACTGAGAGTCGTGGTTTGAAATAACGTAAACCATATTTATTTAGACCGTGAAGTCTACTGCACAAAGTTTATATAATGCATCGCTATCTTTTAAACCATGCTCAAAATTAATAAACGGATGAATTCACAATCAGCAGTGTTCCGGTGCCAGTAATCGGAATCTCATACCTGTTTCACAGTTTAATGAAACGACATGATAAATCCCTTATCATCTACCACTTACAGTATTCAGTCCCAGTTGGTTTACTGGAAATAATAAAGCAGATTGTAGTAGTGCAACAACAGATACGGAAATGATTTATAAAAAACGCTCTAGATGTGAGTGTCTCTTGGGGGAAAAAGGTCAGAATAACTTTTAGCTGAAGGAATGGACTACGAACGGGCTTGGAAAGTTATCTGAATGAGGGAAATCAAGCAAGATACATGTCACGGGACTGGACTTGGGGTCTTCGTTGTTGATCTTGTACATGGAAAAATGAAAGATACCTTAGGACCATTATAGAAGGTGACCAGTGTTGTAGGAGGTGATCACATCAAGGAAGACATCAGGAGCGAATCCGCAAACACAAATAGAACATTCTTCAACAAGTGAACACGCTCTCTACCATGCACTTCACAGTAGTGTGCAGTGTGTGTATGTAAATATAGATTGTATGAAATGTTTAGATTTTACAAGACAGCAGCTTGTCAGAGGACGCATTACGTGGGAAAAGTGAAGAACGTTCGTATTCGGTTGTTCGAGAGTAAGGGAGGAATTTGATATAAATTTTAGAGTGTGAGACGAATCAGATTTATGGGAAGTAGTTGCCGGAAGAAGGAACAGGTTAAGTGGAGCATTTCCTAAGGTAGCAAGGACAATTAATACAGGATATAACATTGTAGGGATAACTCGAGTTAGGAGAAAAGTTTGCATCATGTAGTATAATGAAAAAGCAGTGGCGCGTAAGAGAGGTGCTTAATTGGAAAGATTATTAATACACCATAGGGACCATAAAAACAACGTCCTCTACTACTGCTGCTGCTAGTACTACTATTACTACTACTACTAATAATAATACTAGTAATAATAATAATGATAATCAAGGGTTGTATTATAGTAATGAACAACAGTAATACATATTCTGTAATCACATGGTAATTCACAAAAAATCGGGACTTGTGTCTGTACTACTTACTGGAGAAGTCTAGATTAAGTTCGTTATGATACAAGGGAATCCTCAAGAATTCATAAGGAAGTAGCTTTTGTACAACTTAAAGTAAAAGTATGTTATAGATGTGTACAGGTGCGTCACTACCTGCCAATCCCAGGTATGGTAAGATATCTCAAAAAGCGAATTTAGGCTATCAAAGATTTGTTGGTTCGCGTCCCAAAGTAGGAAAACCTGTTTATTCTACACGGTTATGTCAATGGTCTTCATTACTTCCCTAGCAATCTTTCAGCTGCAGTTGCTTGTACTGACGACCACATAATTACTCGTACACTTGTAGACAGTCAATAAAATTCTTTTGTGTCTGCGATCGCAATGTCGGTGTGTAAGACTTCCGACGTTTCGGCCCCTACTGCAAGTCACTGCATTGTCAATGTGTAAAATTTCTTCAGCGACTTGCAGTAGTGGCCGGAACGTTGGAAGTCCTACACGTTGACAATGCGATCACAGACCCATACTAATTTTAATTGTGACAGTGGCCTCGGAAGCTTACGTTACTGCTATACTTGTAGATGTTGCTTTGTCAGTGCGTACCTTGGTCTCCAAAGTAGGGCGAGCACTTTTGGGAAAGCGACACTGTAAAACGGAAACGAAAAACGAAAGAAATAACGAGAGAATATTTCTGTTCATATAGAGTCTCTGTGGCTTTATCAGAAACAAGTCACTGCAATAAATTCTGATTTGGGAGCGTAACCGTGGAATGCAGTCGGTATGTTAGGCGACAGAGGGTGAGGTGGTCGTCCGCATGATACGGTTCGGCTAGGCCCTCGGCGCGGCGGCAGCGAGCTGGCGTGCCATCGGCAGCATGCAGTTTATTGACTGGGAGTGTTACGGCTTCCTGGCACGGAACTCTGTTTTTCGAGCGTCGATAGCATGCGCGACATTCAGAAATGCCGTTTACAGAAATATCTCGTGAGTTGGGCTGCGCTGGGCTCCGCGTATCTTATGGTAGGATTTGTTGACATTCTCTTCGGTGCCACAATTTTTTTCTCTTTATCAGATCTGTGTCCTTTCTCCCTGTCTCCAACGGGAGTACCTATTATAGTTTGTTAGAAAAAAGAATGCGAGACTGAGGCAGACATCGAACAGAAGTCTTCTAAACATATATTTATTTACTTGAAATATACGTCCAGTATAGAGGCGGGTAAATTACGGAACTAGTTCATTGATGACCGGTTATTTTTTGGATCCTTTAACATTTTTCCTCACACCGTATCTGTTTCATCTAATTTTTATGCTGTGTAGGTTTACAGAAAAGTCAAAAGGGGAAACTAGAAGTAGTGTTCCCAATAACAGAGTCGTACAAAAATTCATTAGCTTCGTGGGAAGAGAGAAACAGTTTTGAGATACAACAACAAACTGTTCTGGATACACATGTTCTAGGTCAGTATCTGTTGCAGGTTCCACCTTACTTGAAACAGATTCTGCACATCTTCTGCGTCACAGGATAAGATAAAATTTCCGCGTTTTTTATGGGGTGACCGCCGATCCCTCCTCTACGTATGCCCATTCATTAATTTTAAAAAGAAAATTCATTATATATTTCTAATGATATGTTTAAATCTTCTCGTGACACGTATTCCATTACGAAAGAAGAACTATATAACGGATATCACGACAGGCACGGTGAATATTCAGATGTAAGAAAAATTGTCACTCGGTGACATTAATTCACAGTATCAAAGATGAACAAATGCTATTATCTCTTAAGGTATGCAGTTTAGAACCATTACTGCACATGTATTTCTTGTTTTTATCCACACTGCCACCCGTCAAAATACAGAAAGCAAAGAGCTTCTTGTAGAAGACGTTTGTTTCACAGTACCGAAGATGAAGACGTGTTTATTGCTCTTAAGCTATTCATTTTGGAGCTCGTGTTTACCAGAACGCCGGCTGCAGTGGCCGAGCGGTTCTAGGCCCTCCCGTCTGGAACCGCGCCACCGCTACGGTCGCAGGTTCGAATCCTGCCTCGGGCTTGGATGTGTGTGATGTCCTTAGGTTAGTTAGGTTTAAGCAGTTCTAAAATCTAGGGGATTGATGACCTCAGATGTTAAGTCCCATTGTGCTCACAGCCATTTCAACCATTTTACTAGACTTTGCTTCGAATGATAGTCCCTATCATATACCTGAGTATCGACCATTTCTCCTGGGACGCACGAGATAGGTAATAAAAAACTCGACATTAAAATATTTTCAAATATTTGGATAAATGTCGTTTATCCGTCGAACTTAAGATTCAGTATTAGAGCCGAATTATGACGACGTCTTGCCACAGTATTTCGGTTGACAACAATTCAACCATCCGGAAGTGCATGTAAGTATGTATGTGTGTGTGTGTGTGTGTGTGTGTGTGTGTGTGTGTGTGTGTGTGTGTGTGTGTGTGTGTGTTATACAGGAGATTGCTGGTGCACGTTGCTAAGTTTTACCAAAACCAGTTGCAGACGCGTATCTTCACAGATTACGGCTTCATGAGCGTCTTCTGTCGAATTTAACGCCCTCCTAGAATACTGCTCCATCTGAGACGGGCAGGCGCTGGCGTAATGGTAATACTGCATACGTGCCCCCTGTCAGAGTGAGGGCCCACGTACTTAAAATTCAGGTGTCAACATAATAAAATCATTTGTCGCTACACGTGTCTTTAGTCTAGAAATGTTTTCTTTCTCGAGATATGAAAAAAATCATCGGGATCCACGATTAATAAGACACTCTGCCAAATATGTTTCCACAGACTGCTTGATAACTGAATCTCAGACGGATTTTGTAGAGGAAACGATTTCCATAGCAGAATAAACTGCTCGTCCATGGCTGACTTACCGGGCTGCAAAAGGCTAGTGTGGATATCATGTTCAACGCAAGTGTCCCACGTACTGTGGAACTACGTAGTTGTCGACTTGAGGAAACGAATGGACTCCACGTAGTCCGACTGCTCTCTAATCAGATGATTATCAGCTGTATAGTGGAGGCTGAAAAGTGAAAATAGTATAGGGCACTGCTTTGACAAAGACATTTAATTTCATTTTCAAATTTTATTTTTAACAGCCCATAAAATACGTACATCGAAAATTCAACCTTGTCATTGATTAATAGTTTTTATGGAAGCTAAAGTCGAAGTTATGGGCAAGCGTGTCCAAAAGTGAGTTCCTGTCATTCGGGTCTTCTTGTTTTAAATTTAATTTATAATTATAATGAAGTTATAAATTATTCAACATAGATGCAAAACGGCTCATGCCAAGCAGGCCAGATTTCTTGAACTATTTGAAACTGAGCAAGAAACGGCGAATGCAATGAGTGAAAGGAGCCCTATCTCGGTAATGTACGAAATTGGTCGAACCTGAACCAGGAACGAGGGAGCACCTGTCAAAGAACAAGACCAGTCGAATGAGTCCAAGGTGCAAACGAGACCGACCTTAAGGGAAGGCTGGACGAAACGTCGTTCCTCTGTCCTTCCACTCAGTTCAGTGAATGGCTCTTTGGCACCCATTCCTACACTACCGATCCACCTTTAGTCCGTTCCTCACACTCAAAGACTAGCGAAAGTGGCGGACTATTTGAGCTAATAAACAGTACTGTCAATATGGAAGAAAAGCAAATATTAAAGCTAAACGGTCCTTTGATTGATGGATAATTAGAAATGGATCAGAGTTTCTGACTCAGAAAGCCTGGGGAAAAATTGGCCAAAACCTTTCCTGTTATTTCCTTACTTTATTTTAAGGAAACAACAGAATCCTACATCTGGATAAGCAGGCTGAGATTTGTAACGTCGTCTTCCAGTCTGTTACCACTGTGCGAACTCGCTTTCTAGTCCTGTCAAAATATTTGGGTTTTTGTACAAGTAACGTCTCGTTGACAGAACTCTGACTGTATTTAAACTACTGCCTGTCATAAATCTGATTTTGTGTTCCATTTACTGTCATCGGTCTACAAGGAATAGGGCGTGGTCGTATAGTGTGGCGCGCAGCACTCTCGCTTCTGGGACCAGGAGGTTAGACAGTTCTGGATTGAATCCTCGCGACGGAATAACGATACTAGGTTTTTTACACTGGCCAGCTTGAATGTGGTTTACAGGCGGTTTCCAGCGCTCGCACTGGGGTGATCACCAACAACTGCCTTCGAAAATACGATACAGAAGAGCAGAAGTACCACAACACACGGAACAAAGAATCCATTCATTAAATTTCCCTGTCTCAGGTGAACTAACGACAGCGCCGATAGGGTCACTCTGCCAAGAAGTTAAAATACACTTGCCAACTTATGAAAATATCGGACACGTATTACGGGATTAACGTTATGAAAGAAAAGTTTAGGTGGAAGACGACGGAAGGAAGGAAGGAAGGAAGATTTTGGTTTAGTGTCTTGTCGGACGACGTGGTCCTTAGCAACAGAGCTCACGTTCAGGTTCAGAAGGTTGGTAATGAATATCGGTGGTGCGTTTTTCAGTGAAACCATCCCCACGTTCACCTCTGTCGGATTAAGGAAAACACAGAAAATTTAGATTTAGATAGTATGACAGGGGTTTGAACCTTACTCCTTCGGAATAAGAGTCTGTTGTGGTAACCTCTGTACCCCGTCGCACGGTTTACATTACGAAATACATGATAGGCGTCTCTGATGCACTACTACGGAATTCAAACCAATTAACTTGTTATTTTCTTTGACTGCTTTCAGAAATTATTTTAAAAATTTCGCAATCCAGAACGAAAGTTGAGAATTATTTCGACGTCTGCACATTGAGCAGAACCGTACCAGCATTTAGTGATGAATGGTACAGAGGACAGGAGAAGACGCTCACAACTGTCGGGAATGGTCAGTCTCAAATAAGGATTAGCCCGTCAGACGAAAGCAAACATGAAGGTGCAAGTACAGCCAGTATGCCTCATCGACTTTGCAGCGAGCAACGTACAAAACGAATTCGAACCGAACATCGCGGGATGTCTACGTGAACTGTTTGCATCACACTGTGACTTTTTGGCTAGTAGGCCTACTGGCCATGCTACTAGGATAATGATTTGTGTATGCGGACAGGAAACGATCGTTTGGGACAAAAAACATAAATTTGTTTTGCTAAAGGCGGAATCCGGCAACGGCCTTCCCCCAGTGGATACAACGGTTCCCGTGAGATCACCGAAGTTAAGCGCAGTCGGGAGTGGTCGGCCCTTGGATGGGTGACCTTACAGGTCGCCATGCGCTGTTGCCATTTTTCGGGGTGCACTCAGCCTCGTGTTGCCAATTGAGGAGCTACTCTACCGAATAGTAGCGGCTTCGGTCAAGAATACCATCATAACGACCGAGGGAGCGGTGTGCTGACCCCACGCCCCTCCTATCCGCATCCTCCACTGAGGATGACACGGCGGTCGGATGGTCCCGGTAGGCCACTCGTGGCCTCAAGACGGAGTGCTTAAAGGTGGATTCCGCTAAAAAACAATTGTATTGTTAGTGCAAACACAGACGAAAGGGCTTCAACCTCAAGATGATTAATTTGTCGGCAGTGTTGGATCCATACTGTATCACTATGACGACTGAGGGCATTGTTGTGTCGACGGCATGCCGCATTGAGCGGAAGGCTGCTCTGGTGTCACGTAACATACGACGTTGACTTATACTATGCAGAAGGTATTTAGGGTTGAAGAAGCTGCCTTCGTTCAACGTGCCTCCAATTTGGCACATCCAACACACGATTGTAATAGGCTACATACATAGACGTAATAGGTACTCCTCTAATACTACTGCCTATACGGCATCAGGGAATCTGGGTTAAGAGTTCCACGACCCTGTACCAATACCGTATTTTACCTTATGTGGTTTCAACATGAAGTGCCACCAGCACACTTCTCACTCGGTGTTAGGGATCATATTGATGTACACTTTGAGCAACAAAGGATTAGTCATCTTGGCTCTGTTCCAAGACCGGATTAGTCAATAGATTGGATGACTACTTTTTGGAGTATGTCGAAAGACAAGTTTACGAGACCGCACTGACACATGGTCTCGGTTGCTAGGATTGCTAAGTTCTTGGAGTTATTTAGCGTGTAAGAAAGTCGATGGTGCATCGCTGTACAGTCTGTGGTGATAATGACGGTTGATCTTTCGAAAAGTACGTGAGAGGGACAGTTCTGCACCTGTTACGTGCTCTATTGCTCACTAACCGAAGTGACTGAATGCAATGTGAGAAGACTGTACGTGTTTCATCTGAGGGCTGTTTCATTCATCTCAATCATCTACATCATACTCCGCAACCCACCTAATGGAGTGTGGTGGAGGGTAATTTTTGTACCACTAACTGAGCCCCTCGTCCATGTTCCAGTCGCGAATAGCGCGTCGGAAGAATGATTGTTTGTCAATAGGCCTTTGTATTGGCTCTAATTTCTCGATTTTCTCCTATGGTCATTACGGGAGACGTATGTGGTGAGGGGGAGGGGGGGGGGGGGGGGAAGTAATATATTTTCCGATTCTTCCCGGAAAGAGCTCTCTCGAAATTTCAATAGCAAATCTCTCCGTGATGCACAACGCCTCTCTTATAATGTCTGCCAACGGAGTTTGTTGATCATAAGGCTGACGTGCCTACTAAACAATTCCGCGACGAAACGTGACGCTCTTCTTTGAATCTTTTCCTTCTCTCCCGTCAGTCCCATTTGATATATAGGATAGATGAAGAATGCTCAAGAGTCAGTTGAACAAGTTCCTTATAAGCCACTTCCTTCGTAGATGAGCCATTTCCTTAAGATTCCTCACATGATGCTGTGTCTGGCATCTGTTTTTCCCACTATTTGTTTTATGTGATTATTCTACCTAAAGTCGCTCTGGATAGTTACTCCCAGATATTTCACGGCAGAACCTATTTCTAGTAGTTTGTCATCTGTAGTGTAGCTATGCAGTTCTGGATTTCTTGTCATATGTATGCGCAATATATAACATTTATTTATGTTCAGGGTCAACTGCCAGAGCCTGCACCATTCATCAATTCTCTTCAGGTCATTCTGCAATACATTACTACTTCTGGCGTTGCTACTTTTTTATAGACAACTGCATCATCTACAAACTGCTTTAGAGAGCATCCGACGCTTTCTAGTCAATTTCGCAAAACCGAATTCAGTATTTCGGCCTTCTCTCTGTTATCTTCCGTTTCGGTGTCAGTGTAGTCAGTGAGTGAATGAGTTGATGATTTTGATCGACTTACTGATTTTACATACGACCGAAACCTGTTGGGGTTTAAACTCAGATCGGCTGACAAAGATTTACTTTCAAAGTCATTGAACGCTTCTCTCATTGCTCACCTTACTCTCAGTTTCGCTTCGTTCACCTTTTGTTTGTCACCTGAGTGTTTACTTCTCTTGAATCTGAGATGAAGATCTCTTTGTTTACGAAGCAGTTTTCTAGCACGGCTATTAAACAATGGTGGGTCTTTTCCATGCGATAAGACCTTACTCGGAACACACTTGCCTAGAGCATATTGCACAATGCTTTTGAATCTTTTCCATTTATTCTCAGCATCTTCTTCCTCAACACCGAATATTTGATGCTGATTGTTCAGATACTCGAAAATTTGTATCCTGCCACTCTACCTAAGAAAAAAATATCTTTCTAACCATTCTTAATGTTCGTTGTCAGACCCGTTGTCATAGATGCTATCACAGTCTTGTGATCAATGGTACCTTCATCTGCGTTAACTGATTCGATAAGTTCAGATGTCTTTGTTGCCAGTAGGTCTACGACGTTACCTGGTTAGCTGGTTCTCTAACTACCCGCTCAGAGTAATTTTCGGACAAGACATCCATAACAACGTCTCACGAATCCCTGTCTCTGGCACCACTTTTGACATCATGACACCCCAATCTAAACCCGGCAAGTTGAGGTAACTTCCTATTACAACAGCATGAACAGGAAAATTTCTCCGTGTTTTGTGTTCTAGGTTTTGATAATTGCATATTACAGGCACTCTCAGCGTCGTAATAGTTTTTCACATAGAAACAAGGGTACTAAGTGTCACAAACCGAGTAAATCATAATTAAAGTGCTACTGTGTAACGAGCCACCGGAGACCACGGGTCGCTTATACCAAAATACTCAGAAATATGGTTCAAATGGCTCTGAGCACTATGGGACTTAACTTTTGAGGTCATCAGTCCCCTAGAACTTAGAATTACTTAAACCGAACCAACCTAAGGACATCACACACATCCATGCCCGAGGCAGGATTCGAACCTGCAACCGCAGCGGTCGCGCGGTTCCATACTGTAGCG
Organism: Schistocerca serialis cubense; assembly: GCF_023864345.2. Lineage (NCBI taxonomy): Eukaryota > Metazoa > Arthropoda > Insecta > Orthoptera > Acrididae > Schistocerca > Schistocerca serialis. The sequence goes on from NC_064638.1 coordinate 985,297,839, forward strand.
CCTAGAGCCGCTCGGCCACCCCGGCCAGCCATACTAAGAAATACTGTGAAAAGTGAAGTGATGACAATTTCTGCAGGACCTGGCCATCATTTTACAGGACAACTCTCAAGCACGTAAAGCGCAAGCTGTTACTGATTTGTTTGACTGGTGGGGCTGCTAAGTGCTATACAACCAACTGCACTCATCTGATTTAAGCCCTCGTAAGTTCAACTCGATTTCTAAACTGAAGGAAACAGTTCACGGCATTCGCTTCAGAACTGTTACAAATTCGTCGAACAATAGACCACACCGCTCAAACTGTCAATAAAACTGCCTTCTGCTTTGAGTATCCTACGACTTCCACATCACAGGCAACGGGTTATACACAATGCTGGTGACTACTTTGAAGGTCAGTATCTATTTTGTACGAGCCGTATATGAATAGTTGCCACTGTTAAGGTTTCAACCCTCACATTTCGACGTACACTTGAATGAGAAGCGTAACTTAGTCTCATATGTCTCTCAGATATGCCAGAAAGCTGCCAAAGTTTTGCATAAATTAGCAAGACTGGGCACAATTGGATTTAATATTCCACTGCTACTGTTTAGACTGTCACGATGAGACACTCATTGCTGTCGTGGCATTTGCAGCGAGTTTCTTGGGATTCAGACTGCGATGCAATAGACACAGTTCACTCATAAGGCGTACAGAGATCTGCATGCTGCACAGGCTCACGGTAGCTTTCGGGACAACAACGGTGGAAGCACTATTAGTCGTACTAGACGCGTGTCATTAGTTTCGTCCTACTGAAAAAAACACATTTATGCTGATGATCTCAAATTGGATCCAAGTCCAAAACCAATCAACTGGAAGACAGCTATCGAGATATTCGATACCGAGCTGTGTGCAGTATCCAAATGGGCAAAGAACGTAGGCTCAGACCTCAACGCAACCAAAAGCCAAGTGGCCCAGGCAGGCCATATTAGGTTAATTAGCACAAAGTATCGAGAATCCCTATCATCTTTAATCTTAAACGGTGCTGTTATCTCTTCTCACCATCAGCGAAGAATCTGTGAGTACTAACAGAGGAGAAGCTGGATTGGGACTGAGCACAAAGCCGCATTGTACAAGAAGGCATCAGCATCTCACCGCGCCCCACTAAAATATTAAGAGCTCTTCCCTTTCGACCAGAAAAGGAAATCACTATAAAGGCTTATACAGCGGCATTATCTTGTAAGATCTTCCTCAGTAAAGCTGTGTCCGAGCTGGTGATGAACACCTGCTTTCCATGTATCTGAGTCGTTCGACACTTTGATGATATTTCATCGTTCTTGGCTAAATGCAGACAAGTGCAGATACTTCCTTGCATTCTGTGCCCTCTACAGTCCTATCAGCGTAAATTGTCTCTCGTATCTCTTCTCGGCCTTAACGCTCTTGCTAGCACATCATAGCTGGAATACTCGTTCCCATCACAGCAAAATTCTCTCTGTCCCAATGAATCGCTCAGCCAGTCGTTGGCAGGAACCTGACTGGAATGACCTCCCTTGTAATATTAGATACCTGAAAAACACCTCCATCTTCAAAAGACGGTTTACGACAAATCTTCTGAAGCTACAATAACGTTATACCTTTGTGAGACCTAAGTTTGTCCAGGCGTATACAACTTTCAAATAACTTCCGGGAATTCAGCCAGGTAACACTTTCAGCAACCGTCGATATTTCGGCGGGAGAACACCCCTCCATTATCAAGGCAACTGTCGAAATATCGGCGGTCGCTGAAAGTGTTGTTACCTGGATGAATTCCCGGAAATTATTTGGACGTCATACCTTTGTCCCACTACTCACCCGTTACCCCATTACATCTCTCTTTCGAACCAGACGTCCCTCATTTTCTCATGCTCACAACTGGTGCACATCACCTAAATTTCTGTGCCTCATAACTCGAAGGACATTTTTTTGATTCCTCCATAAGTACATTATATATCTGCTAAATTACAATCGCATTCACGGTTCCACAACTCCAACAACGTGTTGGGAATATTTCGAGGAAACGCTCTAGTCAGCAGTGTGCAACTAAATTTAGCACATTCAACCATGAAGTCAGGCTCTGAATATGCCTGTTGCCTAATGAGCGCGTTGCCGGATGAAAAAAAAGGAATAGTCACAGAAGGTTGTCTAAAGAGTAGTCTACAGGACTGCGTTAGTACGCTTCATTCGAGGCAGAGGAGAGTGTGAAAGCTGTTTACATTTTCAATTGAAAAAGTCTAGTTGATGGGCAATCCGACAATTTGAAATGCTACCTGTGAAACAACGGTGCTTGTTGTGGAAGCGACTGTACGCGAAGCCATACGAAGTGCAGCTGCTTCTGATGGTAAAGGCTGCGGAACACATGCTAACACGGCAACAAGTTCTGGGGCTGCGGCTGCACGACTGGCCAGGCAACAGGGCAAGGGCCGCCGCCTTCACCCCCCTCCACCCGCCCACACACACCACACCAATCACCCATACGTTTGAAAACATCCTGAATATGCACACCATATGTGTGCGACGTGATTTGTAGATGACCCAATACCGTGAAGGACTACAGTTGTGTAAATTTGGTGGGCGTTTTTTGCTAAAACTAACAGGAATCGCTTACATTTTAAAAGATGATGCTACTTTCAAACTGTCAGTGATGTTAACTGGTGCCGAGGAAGAATATCGGCTTTGAGTATCCCCCCCTCCCCCACCGCCAGTCCTATATCGACATCACAGTGTTTTTTTCCGTTTGACCATCACTAATTAGGGTATTTATTCTTTTACTGAGAGCGACACGGCTTTACAATGAAGCAAAAAATGCACTGAATGATTTGGTACAACACATCGTCGAAAGACACCTTGCTTGCAACACATATGTAATCCCATTAATATTGTTCCACGTTCTATCAGTTCAACGAAATGACAAAGAAAACAAAGACGTAAAATAAACTCCATTTTCTTAGTTTAGGTTCAAATGGCTCTGAGCACTTTGGGACTTAACTGCTGAGGTCATCAGTCCCCGAGAACTTAGAACTACTTAAACCTAACTAACCTAAGGACATCACACACACTCATGCCCGAGGCAGGATTCGAACTTGCGACCGTAGCGGGCGCGCGGTTCCAGACTGTAGCGCCTAGAACCGCTCGGTCACTCTTTGTTTAGCTCACATGGCAAAACTACAGTGGCATCAACTAGCGGTTCAAAATAAGTATGTTTCTACTTACCAGCGCTTTCCAATTCGAATCTGATAGCTACATCAATCCTTTTCCTTTTAAATGCCCTCTATTTCTTTCCATTCCTCTACTTCCTTCAGAGTATAGTTCGCGATCACTCTCATTGGCGGTGACCCAAAGACCGATGGACCTGGAAGTTTTATTATCAAAAATTATTATTATTATTATTATTATTATTATTATTATTATTATTATTATTACAACAGATGCACCTAAATCCGTAAAATTCTGACAATATTAGCGTTGTCTATACGGTCTCTCTAAAAACTGCTAGGCTACCTAGTGAAACTTCATTATCGTTATCATAAAATCTAACGCGTAGCCTGCAACGTGTGTTACGAAAACCCGAGGTTTCAGTATCCAAACATTTTCTGGAACTTCCTACTATCGGACGTGTAGATTCTGACAGAACGAAGAAACAGAAGTTAATTACCCATCCTATAAATCATGAAAAATCAATTCTCCTGTATCTGACTTCGATTTTTAAAATATTCTCTAACGTCTCCTAACAAATATACTGTAATATTCCTGCACGTAACAGACCACTTACGTCGTCTTGCCGCTGCAATTTGGTGAATATTCTCCATCCAGCAACGTGCTAAAATAATTCAAAAGAAATACTGAGATCCATGCAGAGTGCAATGCATGGCGTCAACTACTGATGCAATAACAGCTTTTTTTCAAAGAAATTAAATGATCCGAACTGGCTGGATCAACAAGCCTCATGCGTTGTAGAATATAAAACGAACCAATAAAAACTTTTAATTTACTGTATTCTCAAAATTGACGATTCAAACGCTGACAAAGTTTATTCAGACCTTTCTTTTCTTCGACAGTTTGATTAGCAAAATTTTTAATTATTCCATAATGTCTTTAATCAATAATTACGTATCTGGTCACATATACCTACGTGTATGCGTACACAAATCTGCCAAAATGTCTCCAGTGCGCAAGCAAGCAACAACTACTCGCACCAAGAAAACCAAATTACCAAAAATCCTCGATTAATTTAAAAATCTCCTCTCGGGCTGCTAGCACGGTCAGGGCAGGCTGCGACCTATCCTGACGCGGCTTCTCTCCACGCCAGGTTGCTTACTCTGAACAACAGTTCGCTCGCTACTACTTGCAATAGTAATATCTCAGATTCAGAGTTAGTGTATGCACGCAACAGCAGAATCGGTAAACGACTTTCCGAAAAACGATACGAACGTCCAGCTTCAGGACAAACAGGCGTCTTCTATGGCCAAAGATTGCGGAGCTCACGAAATGAACGACTAGCTAGAAGCAATTCCCACGGCACAGTGAAAGTCGTCGTAAGTTGAGCAAACAGTCCTGGGAGCGATCCAAATCGATAAATATAAACACACACATGGTCGATCGGTCTGTTATCAGTGGCATGTATCGAAGGGTTAAGAGAAAAGCGAGAGTTGTCGGACAAGTGTGGAGCCGCGATAATTATGGACACTTTCACGACAGTGGAATGGCGCACTTGACAATACGCGATGGTTGCGTCCTCCGCGAGAGTAATCTGCGCCAGTGGTCTTCACCGTTTCCTCCGTAGCGATAGCCTGGTTCGGCGGTAAACAGTCGTCCCACTTCAACCGGCACGTAGGGTCGGAAATGGACCGGCCAGAAAGGCGAAAGAGAGGTGTTAGAGTCAGAGCCAAAGCCTTGGGCGATGTTTGCTCTTCACGATGGCTCGATTAGGGCGTTGGGGATGTCTGTGGACTTACCGGCGGATCGGTAGTTTCTGGGTGCCGGTTCGACCTGCTTACGAAAAGGTGGGTACCGCCAGTTATTCAGAGGGGAACAATGATTCAGCATCCATCGGAGCCTCTGTTCGAAAATGTTCAACCTCCGTCAGCTGTTTAGTGAGAGTATCTCTGGCGTTAGTGGGCGCCAGAAGTGGCATAACAGATGGAAGTAGTTCCACCTCCAACTGCTGCCAACGCTAACCACTGGTGACCCTCCGTTGACGTCATGTACTTCGCACTTCGCAACCTAAAACATTTGCTACCTCCCAATCTCCGTGGATTCTCCTGGGATTGTAGTTGAAAACGCGAACTCATACGTGGGATCCCACGCAGTAATAATCCTGTGTGCTTTGATGGTGAACACAGTGATAGCGTGTGAGCCACTGTGTCCGTTTAAGCCGGCCGAAGTGGCCGAGAGGTCCTAGGCGCTACAGTCTGGAGCAGCGCGACCGCTACGGTCGCCGGTTCGAATCCTGCCTCGGGCATGTATTTGTGTGTGATGTCCTTAGGTTAGTTAGGTTTAAGTAGTTCTAAGTTCTAGAGGACTGATGACCTCAGCGGTTAAGTCCCATCGTGCTTAGAGCCATTTGAACCTTTTTTTTTTTGTCTGTTTAAGATTTCAACCAGAGTACATCCGTTTTCGAGTGGTAGACCATTAGGTTGCTAGGAAACTGGAGAGTACTTCCCCGAAGAGAGATATCGTCATTATCTAGCACATTAGTGGTTTGAAGATCCTGATCATCCACCTGGCTTCCGCATTGGACGCTAGGTGGAAAGGGACGGTTGTCAGGTGCTCAATACCGCTTCGCTTACGAAAATAAAAAATCTGAAACGTTGACGCTTGTGTGGAAGGTGCCCCCCTTTTGCAAATACGAGTGTGACGGCACAAACGGTAGCTGCTTTGGTTGTGCCAGGCACCTATACAACCCCTGCCATATACGTAAAGTGGAGACGATATCAACAGTCACATTGCGCTTAAAAATGGTCCTAAATAATCAATATGTAGTATTTGCAGAGGTGTGGGCTCAGGGCCTGGCCAAAGAATGAAACGCTGCGCGGGGCTGACTGATTGCTGGTGCAAGCCTTGCAGTTCAAGACCATCTGGTTTTTGGTGGCGTCAACAGCATGCCAGTACACTTGACACCTCACTGTTGCCTGTATACTGTACATTCCCCAATGAGCAGTGTGGAAGAACTTTATTACGCGGGAGTAGAAAGAAGGCGGCATTACCGCCCAGCATTCAGATTCGTCCATGGCTGACAATGAGACACCGTCATCTGCATTTAGCCGGTGTATTAATGTCTTAATGGAAAATACGGGTGTCATGCCGGTTGTACGCCTTTGCAGGCACTCCGGCCAACCGCACTCTGTAGCAGACAACCAGCGGGGCAGCGGATCGCGGCCTACTTCTGTTCACTCACCATAATTGGGATGGTGTCGAAGGCAAAAAAACAGCGCTTCACGTATGTCTGACTCTGCATCTGAACCACAATGCAAGCGGAGAAGTGAGTCAACATTTGCGAGTGGTCGTCTGTTAGTGGATCCCGTTGTTATAGCTACTAAGAAACAACTCCCACCAGGAGTCTTTGTGACGTCTTATCGAGATGTTTAGAGTGAGGACCGAATATCGAAATGCTGGGTTGTGATCGGTTATCAGGTCCAACTTACTACCGCAGATATTCGTCGAACTTCATACCGCCCCATGTGACAACCAATGGCTCTTTATCTGTATGTGAGTAATTTTCCTTTCCCACATTTAATGAATTAGACTTAAATATAAAGTGGACTATGCTATGCAGTCGGTATGTTCGTGGGACATCATCGAATCAATACCACCATCTGGGACATCGGTGGCAAGTGTTAATCATTTGCCCGGTTTGATCGCTGCAAAACAAAGAGCCGACTTAAAGCACTTTTTAAGTTGTAAGAAAACATTCTGGCTCACGTGTAGCTATACCAGTTGACTTCATAAAAAAAGTACTCACGGGGTAGGGTATCTAGACTGCCGTAGAAATTAATTTCGCATGATAACCAACTTTGCCCAAGCACGACTGTAGTTCACTGAGTTTCTTAGGAGATGGTAATTGGTTGATGGTGTCTACATGACGCCGGCCGCTGTGACCGAGCGGCTCTAGGCGCTTCAGCCTGGAACCGCGCTGCTGCTACGGTCGCAGGTTCGAATCCGGCCTCGGGCATGAATGTGTGTGGTTTAAGTAGGCCTAAGTCTAGGGGACTGATGATCTCAGATGTAAGTCCCGTAGTGCTTAGAGCCATTTGAACCATTTTGTCCATATGACCTTGTGGTGTTTGAGCCCTTCTTTACTTAATACACAATAATAATGAGCTTTTGGCACTGGTGGCCGGGAGACCCCTCGCGGGGCGGTTCGGCCGCCGCTCCACTAGTTCTTTAACGCCACTACGGCGACTTGCGAATGAATGAGGATGAAATGATGATGAAAGACACACTACACCCAGTCATCTCGAGGCAAAGAAAATCCCTGACCCCGCAGGGAATCGAACCCGGAACGCCGTGCGCGGGAAGCGAGAACGCTACCGCAAGACCACTAGCGGCGAACGACTTTAAACAATGTCTGTATATTTCACAGATGTGTTCCCATATAAACCAGGTAATTAGCAATTCTACATACCTGAGAAATTGCAGGAGCGCTTCCAACCCCTAATCGCAGTCTTTTATAATGATTGTAACAGTTCTGGTACTAAATGTAACACTTCTGCTACTAAATGTAACTGGGTTTTCTCTTTTGATGCTGTCAATTGTCAGGATGAACATTCTAAAGCATTCTGTCAGGGTGAAAATATTAAATAAATTAACTTTTCTCTCTTAACAACATGTGGGCAGGGTGGGTTCTTCCTTGGCTCGGGTATGAGGTAGAATGAAACAGCATTTTTACATAAGATAACTTTTATTGAAAGTTTCGTACTACTGTATCTTACTGGACGTTCTGGTTCGGAGAGCGGCAGCCGTGTCGTTTGCGTAGCCTTCTGCTGCGGCAGTGGCGGCGGCGGCGGCGGCGGCGTCTGATTACGCGTAGCGGTGTGTATCTCGTGTCGCCGTCTCGCCCAGCTGACTGGAGACGCGCAGCGCGAGGTGGCCCGTTTAATTATTGCGAGCGAAGTCGTGCGTCGGATGATGATACCTTGGATGTGGAGTCCCAGTGTTTCTCTCCTCTAAGCAGCCGCGTGTGTTGTGCGTCGGCCAGCGGAGCGGTGCGGCGGGGGAAGGCCAGTGTCCCGGACTCGAACCACGGACTCCCGCTTGCCAGTCTTCGGCAGTCAGATCTTCATCCCAGCCAACAGGTGACTGCTGATGTTAGGACGTCTCCTTCCCGTCCTCACGAGTCACCCGGCTACGTAAAGATCAGACTTCAAATACCTTTTAACTTCTGTCTTCTGGCGCTGAGGCAGCTGCTTGCTATTCCATTACAGCGGCGGACTTGGTGCGTCTGTGCATGATGTAGTCTCTTCTTGCATGACGGTCTTCAGCACCGAAACTCACTTAAAACAACTGCTACGCTTCTTCACTTCTTCGTCTTCTTCGTTGCTCATCTCCGTCTTCGTCTCCGTCTCTTGTCTCCGTCTTTGTCTGTCGGGCCCACCGCGTCTCGCGTATTTATTCACTTCAGTTCACTGGAGGTGAACGACTTCACGGCCATTGCCTCTTCTGTCTCGTTGAAAAGCTTCTCGAAGAATCTTCTTAACGTCGGTCATTGGCCCTTGGGATGTAGGCGAGGGCCTTTGCTCACATGTGACAACTGTGAAACACGTGAGCCGGTCATTGCCTCATCTGTCACGTTGAAAAGCTTCTCGAAGAATCTTCTTAACGTCGGCCATTGGCTCTTGGAATGTAGGTGAGGGCCTTTGCTCACATGCGACAACTGAGAAACACGTGAGCCGGTCGGGCAATGACCTGATGGCTGAATCGACAGCGCCCGCTTATGTGGAACTTGCTGACTTCACGGTCATTGTCTCTTCTGTTCTGCTGTTTTGTCCGCTGTTTGCCAGTATGTAACTCTGTAAACTAAACCAAGTTTTTCATTTATATTCTAATTTCTAGTTCACGTTGATTTCACTAATTTATTTAGTTAAGTACCACTCAACATGAGATATGTCGAATGGCGAGATCTGTCTTGGAAAACTGCTAATTTTCCAGCAATTCCTTTGGCCTTCGAATGAGTTGCACATATGCACAAATTAGTTTCGGCGTTAATGGTGTTTCAAATAAAAAAAAAAGAAAGAGGTCTCCCCTCCAGGGGTTTCCGTTTTAATTCACGAAGTTTCGATGTCTAACTTTAGTCCGATTGGGAAGGGAACCCAAAACACTGGACCAGCACTCAAGAATGGATCGCACTTCTGAACGCTGTTGCTTCACAGCTGAACAACACTTTCCAAAAATTCTCCCAGAAAACCGAAGCCGACCATTCGACATCGAACGCGTTCAATTTCATATCGCTTTGCAACGTTACACGTAGATATTTAATGGACGTGATTGTATCAAGCAGCACACTACAGAATGCTGTATCCCATCTGTGCGGGATTGTTTTTCCTACTCCTCTGGAGTAACACTATTTTTTCTGTTTTTAGAGCAAGCTGTCACTCATCGCACCACCTAGATATTCTGTGTAAGTTATGCTGTATCCTCGCACAGTCAATCGACGATCATACGTTCCCGTGCACCACAGCGTCGTCACCAAACAGCCACAGATTGCTGCTCACCCTGTTCGTCATATCGTGTATGTATATAGAGAATAACAACGGCCCTATCGCACTTCCCTGGTGTATTCCTTATGATAATCTTGTCTCTGATTAACAATCGCCATACAGGACAACGTATTGAGTTTCATTACTTAAGACAACTTCGAATCACATATCTAGGAACCTAATCCATATGCTCGCGCCTTCATTAGTAGTCTGCTGAGAAGCACCCTGTCAAACGCTTTCGAGAAATCTAGGAATATAGAAACTGCCCGTTGCTACTCAGCCATGGTTCACAGCATATCATTTGAGAAAAGGGAAAGCCGAGTTTCACAAGAGGGATGCATTTTAAATCTGTGCTGATTTGTGGACAAAATCTTTCCCATCTTAAGGAAATTTATTATGTTCTAAATCACAATATATTCAAGAACTACTCGATGTTGAGGATGTTGTTCTGTATCTTCGAGGGTCCGTTCATTTACCCTTCTTATATAGAGGAGTCACGTGCGATCCTTTTTCAGTCGCTTGGGTCTATGTGCTGAGCGAGAGATTCACGATAAAAGCAAGCTAAGTAAGGGGACAAAATCGTGGAGTACCTTCTGCAGAACCACATTGCGATTCCATCCGGACATGGCGGCTGCTTTGTTTTCAGTTCTGTCTCTTGCTTCTCTACGCTAGGGATGCCTATTACTATGCCACCCATGCGAGAGCCTGTGCATAGGTCAAACGACGTTAGGTTTGCACGAGCCTTCAGCATGAATGATTTCTTAAACGTGAAATGTAATACCTTAACTTCCCTTTTTCTGTCTTCTGTTGCATCGGAATGGTGAACGAGTGCCTGGATAGAAGCATTCGAACCACTTAGCGTATTTGTCTAGCACCTAGATTTCGCCCGTATCGGAGCTGATCGTTTCAGTTAGTATCTTTAATGAATGGACACATGGACGACTCGACAGTTCGGTGTACTGAAAACCGACGCATGCGAATATATGTCTTACCGAGTGTAGCTTTCACAAATAAGCTCAGAAAAAAGCTATGTAGAGCCCTCCAATAGAAAGAGGTTTATCTGTTTTGGACATGAACCACTGTGGCTCCGAATCAGTTATCTGAAGACGATGTTTAGAAGGAACAGATATTTAGTCCGTGATATTAGGTCAGCTCTGTCGAGGAAATTAAAACGGGACGCCTTTCAACCAAGCCAGGAGGACAATCACATAGCGCGGTTTCCGTTCTTTGGTGAAATAATTAGTAATATACGTAGAGTCATAAACAGGCGAGGAATCAGTCTAGTCTTCCGGCCACTCAGGAAAGTCAAAGAAATGGTGTGTCCTGTTACAAACAACAATGGACTGAGAGTACCAGGTATTTCTGATATTGCCTGCAGATGGTTCAAATGGCTCTGAGCACTATGGGACTTTAACATCTGAGGTCATCAGTCCTCTAGAACTTAGAACTACTTAAACCTAACTAACCTAAGGACATCACACACACATCCATGCCCGAGGCAGGATTCGAACCTGCGACTATAGCGGTCGCGCGGTTCCAGACTGTAGTGCCTAGAACCGCTCGGCCACATCGGCCGGCTTGCCTGCAGATGTGGCAGCAGTTTAACCAACCTATATGGGTGATTGGCTAGGGCTGTGTTAAACATCATCGCCAGCTGAAGTACAGATATCTAGAAAAATTAGCGGTTTTGAACACAATCCAATATGAGATTTTCACTTCTCAGCGGAGTGTGCCCTGATATGAAACATCCTGGCAAGCTGGGGCTAAGCCATGTCTCCGCAATATCCTTTCTTTCAGGAGTGCTAGTCCTGCAGGATTCGCAGTAGAGCTTCTGTAAAAGTTTGGAAGGTAGGAGACGAGATACTGGCAGAGGTAAAGCTGTGAGGACGGGACGTGAGTCGAGCTTGGGTAGCTCAGATGGTAGAGCACTTGCCCGCGAAAGGCAAAGGTTCCGAGTTCGAGTCTCGGTCCGGCACACAGTTGTAATCTGCCAGGAAGTTTCACAATCCAATAAATAAACACACGACTGTGTTTGAGTAGAGAAGTATTCTTGCAAACGCTTTGAATCGCTAGGGAGCAGGAACATAGAATTAACTGGTAGGGGCGAGTTCATGAAAATCACAAATTGCACAAACAATGTTGGTAGTTTACCTATATTTGAGTACATAGAATATATAAAAAATAAATTTCAACATTTATAAGAGGAACATATTTAACAAGCAATGAAGATCCAAGTGGTGAATTGAGGAAATTTAATAACTACCATTTGCCACAATTCTGAAGCATTGACGTAAAGAGCAGACTAGAGTCTTGGAATAGTAATAACAGTTTGTCAGGTTGACAAATGATTCGGAGCTGTGACAGAGAGAGACACAGTAATTAAACAAAAGAAAAACAATTACATCGTTAAAACACGAAGTTGCAGACTCAGTAAGCTTACAGGGGAGTAGTTATAACATGTTCTCCAGCTTAGATGGTAAGTTAAAACATTAAACACTGTTCTGAACAGTCAGCAACCGACGCAGCGGAAGATTAACCCCAAAGTAAAATATTAACCATTACAAGCAGAAAAGGTAAATATTCAGTGTCAGTTTTCGAGTGAGATCGGAAGCAGATTCAACAATAAGTTCTCACAGAATAAGCATTCTTCTGCGATCATCTTGAAGTAACGGAGTCATCGCCTTGAATGTCCTTGTCAAACTTAATGCGCTTAGGCTAACACCCTTCTCAAGGTGCTCTACTAAGTTAACAGCCAGGCCTGGACTAAGGAATGCATCAGAAGTAGAAAGGCGGCAAGAAGAAGTAGCTCACTTTGTCACAACATAGATACCTAACAAAGTACCATCCCTAGCCCATCACCGCTTATGATGCTCCATGTTACTCCAGCATACGACTGCGACGGTGAGCTCGTGTGATCGCAATGTGTCGGTACCCCTTGTGGGTACGAAAGGTAAACATGTTCTCGACAGCTAAGAAATGATATGCTTGCACACACTATGGATCCTGCGCATTGGCACAGGTGACTTTGTTAGGAAATTGGTGAATATTAAACTGTATGTGTTTTTCCTGAAGTTAAAATGAGGGATATTAAGTTAAATAGAACATTTAGTATTGTATGGAAGTGTGCTTTTGCTAAAGAAAGATCACAGAGGAAGTCTTCACGTAGTTTATCGCCTGTTATCAGTGGTGAGGCTCAAGGCACGCTGCACAGGACACACACAGACTTGCTGTACGGATGCAGAGGGTGACGCCTGAGCAAATCCTGTTCTACCCAACCTCACCACTGATAACAAGCGACACATTATGTAAAGCCTTTCTTTATGCTCTTTCTCTGACAAGAGCGCGCTTCCGTGTATCGGTAAATACACATCCGATGTCTCTATCGAAGTTATCACATTGTTTAATTTCCACTGCTTCCCTAATAGCGAGCCCCAGTAAGTAGAAACAGTTGCACGTGAAAGACTAATCTTGACCGTATTTCACATGATATCCTACAAACCATTCATGGAGGGCAACAGGCAAGTTTCCGGAAAGCGTTTGACACGGAAGCGCACTGCAGGCTGTTGGCGAAGGTAAGAGCATATGATATGGGTTCCCGGATATGTGAGTGGCTAGAATAACTTTTAAGTGATAAAATCCGGAACGTTGCCCTCGATGGCAAATCTTCCTCAGAGACAAGGGTATCGTCAGGGGTGCCCCAGGAAAGTGTTATGCGGCCGCTCTTACTCTTTATATACATATAGGCTATTATCTGGCGGTCAGGGTGTGCAGCTGTTTACAGCTGTTCACTGATGATGGCATGGTGCACAGGATGGTATCGTCATTGTATGACTGGGGAGAATGCTATGTGACATAGGGAAAATTTCTAGTCGGAGTGATGAATAGCAGCTCGATCAAATGTAGAAAAATGTAAGTTTAACTGATGAGCACAAAAAATAATCTTCTAATATTCGAATAATGCGTTAGTAGGTTCTTGCCTGAGACTGTCATATTCATTAAATATCTAGGCGTAAATTTACAATGTGATACGAAATGAAACAACGATGTGAGTTTGGCAGCAGGGAAGGCGAATGCTCGACTTTGTTTTATTGGAAGAATTTTGAGGCAATGTAGCTCATCCATAAAGGAGACGGCGTACGGAAGATTAATGTAAACTATTCTTGAATGGTGTTCAAGTGTTTTGTGTCTGGTAACCCCAACAGATCGGATTAAGGGAAAACCTCGAAGCTATTCATAGGCGTGCTGCTAGAAATGTTACCGGTACATTTGATCAGCATGCAAGTATTACGGAGATGGTTCGCGAAGTCAAATGGGAATCACTGTGAAGGAAAGAAGACGCTCTTTTTGAGAGCCACTACTGTGGAAATTTATAGAAATTGCTATTGAAGCAGACTGTAGGACGATTCTTCTGCCGACAACGTGCATTTCGTGTAAGGACCACGAAGATAAGATGGGTGAAACTAGGTCTTTTACGTAAGCTTTTAGACAGTCTTACTTCCCTCGCTCTGTTGGCAAGTGGAGTAGAAAAGGAACTGACTGGTAGTTGAACATGTTACCCTCCACCATGCACCATACGTGTTGAGTACGTATATAGATGTAGAATTCTAGCGCAATCCAGCAACTTAGATACCATCCCGGGGGCATTAAAGTAGGAGCATCGCCAGGTTCACGACAGTCAGGGTTAGAGCTGCTGATAACGATAATGGATGCAGTCATTGAAAACTTTGGTTTTTATCCGAATTTGACCGGGCAATTGGACCTACTACTTTTTATTCGAATATCCCATTGCAAAAGACTTCGTTGCCATGTTGCGTGATGTTCTCTTTGGCGAACAATACTTGAAGAATTTCAGAGAACTCCTCCGCAGAACTTTATTTTCACCGGAGGTCGCACCCGATGAGATAAAGTAGCGACGGTGTAATTGAAATTTACGGGCTGGCATAGCGGCGGCCCTGAAGACACATTAGGGCCCCGCTGCCGCCCTTGACCCTCTCCTCCGGCGCTGCGGCGGCGACCACAGCGCTCTGATTTACACACCACGGGGCGCCCTCCGCCCACCCCAAAACCAAAATACGAGCCTCTGCGGTCCCAGAGGCCGCATGCGGGCGCCGGCCACGCTGCTGGGGGCGCCGCTGCTGGGGGCCGCCTCTGCAGGCGCTCCACCGCATCGCCGTTATGCGCTTATTCCGCAAAGTGCCTCGTGTGGCCTGCGGGACGTAGTAGCCCCGCATTTACAGACAACTTTATGTCAAAGAAATGCAGACACTATTCCGTCCTCGGAATTGCTTACGTTTTCACATCCTCTTACAAGTGGCTCGCCAATGTATTACACAGACGGAAAAAAATCCGCAGCAGCAAGAAGGAGTTGTGCAACATAAACGGAAGTTGGTAGGTGCGTTTCTGATACAAAATATTTATTCAAATTTCGTGCCAGATGCATAAGAGTGGCGAGAGTAGAGCCATTATGAGGATGCAAATCAAGGTTACTTTAAGTACACACTGTAACGGTCATGAGCGATTAACTATGTGGGGAGTTGAACTTTGTCAAGAATGCCTTTAAGGTGATAAAGATGCCTTTGTCAACATCTCACTGAGTTTGAATGAGGTCATGTAATAGAGCTACAAGAAGCTGGATGTTCCATCCACCATATTACAAAATGATTTGGCAGGACTAAAGCCAACGTACATGATACCTGGCGGCGGTGCTCACGAGAATATACAGTCGCAGGAAGCCCGAGATCTGCGCTGTGGTTGGTTGGTTAATAAGGAGGGGACCAAACAGCGAGTCCATCGGTCCCTTTGGATTAGGGAAGGATGTGGAAGAAAGTCGGCCGTGCATTTTCAGAGGAACCATACCGGTATTTACCTGAAGCGATTTATAGAAACCACGGAAAACGTAAATCATGACGGCCGGACGCTGGCTTGAACAGTCGACCTCCCGAATTTGAGTCCTGTGAGCCAACCACTGCGCCACCTCGCTCGGCGATCTCGATCACCATGTAGCACTACCGAGAGGGGAGACCGTCGTATTCGGCGTATGTCTCTGGCGCATCGTTCTGTATGTCTAGCAGCAGTTTGAGCAACAGTTGGCACCACAGTAACACAACTAAGTGTTACAAAACGGGTACTTCAAAGACACCTCCGAGCCAGATACCCTATAATGTGCAGTTCACTGACCCCAAACCCATGCCTTTTGCTACGTCAATGGTGTCAAGCGAGAGCAGGGTGGAGGGCTCAGGTGTTTTCCGATCAAAGTCAGTTCTGCGTCGGTGCCAGTGACGGCCGTGAGTGGTTAGGAGGAGGCCAGTTTAGGGCGTGGCGTGCTGGACACACTAGGCCCTCACTTGGAGTCATAATCTGAGGTTTGATTTCGTATGACAGCAGAAGCACTCTTGTGGTTATCCCAAACACCCTGCCTGCAGATTTGAACGTAATCTGGCGATTCGACCTGTTGTGCTCCCATTCATGAACAGCATTGTAGGAAATGTTTTCCTACAGGATAACGCTCGCCCACCTACCACTGTTGTAACCTAACATGCTCTGCAGTGTGTGGACATTTTGCCTTGGTTTGCCCGATCTCCAGATATATCTCCAATCGAACACACATGAGACATCATCGGTCGACAACGCCAGCGTCAGTAGAACGCACGTGCGTTTGAATGCTTACTCAACATATTGGCAGTTAGGTGAGTTATTAGTATACCAACATTTCACATTTACAATAACTTATCTCACGCTTACATTAACTTCCGATCCTTAAATACGTTACCTAGACAAATATATTCCCGCAATTTCATTACTATACATTAAATTTTTTTATGTTGCGATTTTTTCAGTCTGTTTATTTTGGTGGCTTGAGTACTCCTCGGCTGTTTTGTGAAATATCAATGGAGAAAACTTGCAGCCAGTCACACTTTTCGACTGATGATGATGATGATGTTGATTGGTTTGTGGAGCGCTCAGCGCCCGTACAAAGTCCCAATTTTTACACTTTCCAATATTTAACTCAGTCCAACCTAGTAAATGTCACGGATGATGATGATGATGATGATGATGATGATGATGATCAAATGATTAGGACAACACAAACACCCATTCCCCAGGCAGAGAAAATCCGCAACACGGCCGGGAATCAAAACCCGGCCCCTGTGAACCGGAGGCAGCAACGCTAGCCACTATACCACGAGCTGCGGACTAACCTGCCTGACAAGAAAGTGAAGCACAGAGAGCACAGCCCGATCAGTGTAACTTCATACACGTGTACACCATCGACAGGTAATGGAAACGATTAGAGCAGCAATTCTTCGTGACAGGTAGAACGGCCACTAGTGCTCATTAATGTCGATCGTCTGTGGTGTTGTTATCGGGCCTGGTAGGGTGTGTAAGGGGCGTGAACTAAGCCACATGTTAAATAATCACTGTGAACGACAGGGAGGCGCGTAGTACGTGTGTAAGACAGCGTTATCAGCATCGCACAGTCTGAATGGAGCCCCATTATAGGTCGGATCGAGTCATGCAGTATCCACATCTGTGGGGGATTCAGGTGAGACAGTGGCTTGAAGTTGGACTGCACGGGCAGTGTGTCCTACACCAGTTCTTCCAGTGGCGATTCTTTCCGAACACTGCTTAAAATAAATTATTCTTCACACGAACACTTAAAAATAGTAATTTTTGAATTGACTGTTTTTCCTTTCCCGGTCTTCAAGACCAGAGACTGGACCACATGACTGTTGTTGAGCATTGCCTGCCATTGCAAACTGTGCCGAAGCTTAATCAAAATTGAAATATCTCGTTATCTATAGCTCGAATCATGATGGAATTTGCACTAGTCGATCTAAAAGGAAAGACGGAACACATAGATGTTATGAACCAACCTCCTTGCTTATCTTAATCATCTAACATAACATGATTACAGAACTTAAGAATCCGGGACTGAGGGAGATCAATGAGATTACATATAACTGATACACCTCAGTCTCATTGTTGCAGAAACGCCATATAAATGTTGAGCCAAGAGAGCTGCTATGATTTTCAGTACTCCTTTCGTATTCAAAGCTTAAGAGCAGGTGCTGCATTATTAAACAAGTAACACTTCAATAACTAATTACGGTTGCGAAAAGGCTTCAGTTTTTACGTTCATTTCAGTGTTTGCCAGCAGAGAATTACCTACTCCACGAGGATACAACAGGACCATAGCCGACCTTGAATCGAGTGTCTTTAATTTATAGTAAGGAATCCAATGCAGGCATTTTAAAATCTCTGCAGTGTAAAATCAATGATGGAAAATTTCTATTGAGGTAGTTGGAATTTTGTTCAGTTGTATAAATTTCTCGTTGGTTCACAGATATTTTACTGTATGACATATAACATGTGCTTAACAGTTACATGTTCGAAAACGAAATACAGTATTATCAACGTACTTAAGGGCAGAAGTAACAGTTCATGGAGTATGAAGTGAACCTAGATAAAACACTGAAAAACTCTTAAAATTGGCAGTCGATCATATTTTCATATGCTTCACTTGATAATATGCATTTGTTTTTATCTTGAGCAACCATTCATTATAAACGTACGATTCTTCTGGACGGAGCGCGGAACAAATTTGTTGGAAAACTTGTTAGTACGAAAAAAGGAAGTGAGTGTTTCTGTTTGTGTGTGTGTGTGTGTGTGTGTGTGTGTGTGTGTGTGTGTGTGTGTGTGTGCCGTTTCCGTAAACAATCGATGTCTGTATTAAGACGGTGGCAGCTATATGTTACCCGCAGAAAAGGATGTTACGTTATTAAGTCCGCACGTTTTTCCGACAGAATTAATTTCGTATCTTTTGCGTTTTACTGTGAACAAGTGGGAAAATTTAAAACGCCTGCATGGTATGATGGAGACCATACCGAACAAAATGCAAAAAGCATATCAAAAGCTTTTGTCGTCATGCTATCAATTGAACGATTAATGAAGCGAATATTTATCATCATTCAGAAATTAACATTTAGTGCGAATGTGCTGCAATTAAACAACAACCGTACAATAAGGCTGAACGTACCCATTATTTGTTTAACGCGTTCGAGTGGCTTTAAAGAGCATTCACCAAAAGAACGAAAGCAACCGAAATGGCAGATACTGCACTGTTAATCATAGAATCTCATCACTTTATAACGCCATTCTTTGAACAGTGAACACACACACACACACACACACAAACACAAACAAACACAAATACACACACAAACACAAACACACACACAACTTGGGTTTTCTCCGAATGCGAATCCACTCACTGTTGACTGCCTACTTGCATAAATACTAAGGAGTGAGTCTGCGGGAAATCTATTCAGCTGCTTCAAACAGTGATGGAAACATAATTTAAAGTCGTTCGAATTTACGCAGCGTAGTATCCCCATGGAATATTATTTCATATCTTCTAGATTCTGGAAACTTTGCCGTTTTATGCCACTTTGCTTATCTTGCAATGCTGCAGTACACAAACTTTGAAACGCCTCCGTACATTAATAATCTTATTATGGGAATTGAATGATCCAATCGGTTTGAATTGTAAATATATGTGGAAAATTAAACTGTTTTCAGAGTGATTAAAGCTAGTTCTTATTGTCGGTCAGAACAGGTCACAGGGGGGAGGGGTGGGGTGGGGGCTGCAAGTACAGTGGATATTTTGAGTGTGGATCTTCTGTTTCGTTGGTGGACAAAAACGTTCGTACTTCCTGTACTTTCAGACAAGGAGCGTTGTCATGGTATCTTTTGATCGCCAAATGGCAAACATTCCATCCGAAAGAAGCAATCTCCTAGTGAATCGAGCTTTAGTTCAGTTCTGGATCACGCCCATAAAGCCATGATTACGACAAACTCTTCATGTTAACACTGCCAGGAAGTTTCATATCATCGCACACTCCAGAGCAGAGTGAAAATCTCAATCTGGAAACATCCCCCAGGTTGTGGCTAAGCCATATCTCCGCAATATCCTTTCTTCCAGGAGTGCTAGTTCTGCAAGGTTTGCAGAAGAGCTTCTGTGAAGTTTGGAAGTTAGGAGACAAGGCACTGGCAGAATTGATGCTGTGAGGACGGGTCGTGAGTCGTGCTTGGGGAGCTCAGATGGTAGAGTACTTGCCCGCGAAAGGCAAAGGTCACGAGTTCGAGTCTCGGTCCGGCACGCAGTTTTAATCTGCCAGGAAGTTTCATCTCAGCGCACACTCCGTTGCAGAGAGAAAATCTCATTCTGGGGATAGTTCACATCGCTTACGAAAATACTCATCATGGCATAACTGACACCTCCGTATGGATTACAGTCGTTAAATAATTGAAAGCTGTGTGTAAAAGAGGCAACTAGGAGGAGAACCCGCCAGTACAGCGTTTTAGTCCACAGAAATAATTTCGCTAATTTTAAGTTGTCCGCCATAGACTTTATGGTATAAAATGTGTCATTGGTCCCAATTTCTGCTTGGAGAACAAAAGTAAGTTGTTGCTTGATACTATTTCCCACGCCATGTGCTATATCAATATTTAACGGTGAGATAAATGCGTTATCCTCTTTACGTTTTCGACACTAGAATATATGCTCTTTTGTTGCAAGAAAGATGAAAAGTGACTTGTGTATCACATCATCTCAATCGTAGCTGGTGCATCGTACGTATTCTGTAGTAAGTTGTTCTCATAGTGGTATCAGTTTACTGTTGGTTAGAGATTTGAGATTGGCTCCCGGAAAGTGAAAGCAAAAATAAGTGCTTAGAGTCCTGGGAGAAGCAACCTCTGAATTTCTGCCAGACAGTTCAGAGTTTAACATAACATCATTTCTCCCGTTCCATATCCTCTCTCCAGTTCTTCCGAAAGACTGCGCTTAGTTTTCTTATCCTCTTTCTCTTCGTGGGAGCCAATGCTGCGTCCCTAACGACATTTCTGTCGACAGTAAGATTGTGACCTTCCGTCCATTGTATCTAATTTCCATTCCCAGGGTGTAAAACAAGAAAAATGAATTTTTGTAGAATTCCAGCGACATACGCTGAAAATTAGGACTTATATTATCCAAAAAGTGGAGTACTCTTTCAACTATTAATTTTCCATAGTTTCTATGAACGACATGAGCAACACTGTAGAAAGCTCTCTCTGTTGGCGTACATTATAAGGAGTTTATTTATTTATTTATTAACTTTTCTTAAGATGTGACCAGCTTAGATATATTCGGAACGGTTATAGATTTATCATACAAGAACAGTCTGGTTTAGTCACTAACGTCTAGAAAAACACAACATAGCGTTACAGTTCCTGCAGAGCAGAGAAAATAACGCTGGCTGCGTTCGTCGCTGCAAGTCTTTTTTCGGTGAGGCTGATCGTTCATGCACTTTCTGTACTCTTCCTGGCTGTTGTGAATGTCGACGAACTGCCAGATAAAACACGCAGAATGTTATTAATTTGCCGAGTGGTAAATACTATTCGCTTCCACGGTTGCTGTTGACAATCGATGGCACTGCATGTGAACGGAAATCAGTTTAGAGGGTCATATCACCGGGATGTAATGTTACAGATCTACAGAGTATGCGATGTTCATTCAGGACTTATGGTTAATATTCTCTGCTCACGTTCGTTGCAGTCAGTGTTACGTAAATGAAAATTTTGTCTCTCAGATGGTGGCGTGTATTGAGCCTACACGATCTCATAGATTGATAACTGACTCGTTATTCGTAACGAATGATAACTAGTAAAACTGTCCTAACAGCTACTGCCTTCTGCGAGTGGCTGACCCTTTAACTAAGACTACTTGACTAGTTAAGACACTTCTATAAAGGGTAATTTACCTTGTAGGTCACTGACGTATTCTACAATACCTCCAACTGTGACTGACAAATATGAGTGCATTTAATGTCCTCGCTTCACTATCTGAAGTGCTCTGAAAACAAGTGTTTACTACACTTTCACAGATACATAATACTTTAACACACAACGTGTCCACAACACCTTAGTGAGCGATATAAACACGAAGTATGCTTCAAATATGGCTAAAGAAATCTCTGATATACGCTTATGTCTACCTTTCCCTTTATGCCTGACTTAGATGAGTAAGGCAGACGACTAATGCATTCGCATTCACTCTTACAAAAAAATGAATACAATCAAATACCTACACAGATACAAATCTACAAATGCTAAACGGGTCTACTGCAGTGAAATTATTGAAATGCTGTTTCCAATTTTAAATGTATGTTTAGCGCAGATGTACAAAGAGCAAGTGAACAGAAATGCTTTACTAACGTTTGTTACTTTTTTGGTATAGAGTAAGGCATTCAGATCGAACGTAATAACAAAATATTGACTACTGTAATTGCTGGTTGCTTTGACGATGTGAATCCTAACCACATTTAATTAATTGTAATGCAGATTAGCATTTAACTGCAGTGAACGATGATTCCTGTAGGAAATCTATATTGAAGTTGCTGTCACCTAAAGGTAAGCTTCTGTTACGTTTCACAACAACCACTAACTTTTATACTGTACGTTTAAGCGAAATTAATAAAGTCTTAAATCTCGTTTACAGCTCCGTCGAAACGTATTTAACAAACTACTCCAATAACAACGAATTACAGGGCTGATGGTGTAAAACTGCTACCACAAGCACAAACTGTAATTGTATCACAGTTTCGTTACACCATATGACTGCAAACTTCTCAGTCAGAGAAATGCTACCGCTTTTAATGTAATTGAAATGCCGTGCAATATTGTTAATTGGATCTTAAAGCAATGTTAACACTGCTACTCCGCGTTTAATCACTTAAATTTAGTAGTTTGAAGAAGGTCTGTTTTCGCACAAAGCAGCAACAAAGAGAGCGGTTGTGTTATAATTCCTGAATCGCTGATATTGCTCATCTTGTGATGAACTACAGCGTGGTAGACTCTTTGCTGTCGGCGTGGTGCTGTTGTTCTTTTAAGACCGTTGAACATCTGTAAAATGTGGCCGCTATTCTCGTTAATTAGAAAATTAATCACCGAAATTCAAATAAAATTTCCACGTCTGCTCCAAAGGTTATTGTTACATGGCTGAACTTACTGTAAACATATGTTGGGTTAGCAAAGTTAGCAGATATGTACTTACACTTTCGACAGTTCTGTGTGCGTGACTTTATTTTAAATGGCAGGTCGTACTTTTATTACTTTTCTCAAAACGATGTCATTGGGAGGTCAAGGCTTCACAATTTTTAGTTTAATCTTTCAAAGCCATTTCCACGTGTCTGTAGAACAGTAAAATTCAATTTCTCTGTTTCGTCTTAAATATCACGGAAAGCAATTCGGTTTACTAGTCAAAAAAGTCACGATCTAACAGCGCTCTTTTATTGTATTGCTTCAGTTTATTGACTCTTGCATGAATTTCGGCTTCTTCTTCTTCCCGCCGTCTTCGGTAATGATCATACAATATCTTCTCACTTATGGTTCTTGGTGCCTCTCCAAGATCTTCACCACTTGTGCTTTCCACTTCTACTTTTATTAGTGAAATAAATGTTTTGGCGGAAATATTAGTAAATTACAGCAGAATAGAGAATCAGTCGTTTTTCAGAACTATCTGGCATCTTCTGGCCTCTCCATGCTAAATTACAGCTTTTTCATTCTCAAAACACTATACCTGATATCTTCCAAGATTCTCCTCTTTTTACCAGAACTGAAACTGGCTTATTTCCGCAAAACCAATTAATTTCTCACAAACTTATTGCGCACTCGCACCCGACTGTCTTGCATTTGTGTCCTGTTGTGAACTACCTCGCATTTTTTTCTTAAAGTAAGTTTCTTGCGACGTGCCACTGCCAAGTAACGTAGCTCGATAAAACTTTGTACCGTATGTAGAAAGTACTGTCTCAGTATAGTACAGAAGGTAGCTGAAAGAAACAAGCAATAAAGCGAACGGAAATGACGCTTTTATTCATAGAGTATAATTACTCTGAGGTCGCCGCAGCTCATGTTGGCCCCCAAAACATCACAAAAGGCGAGACATTGTTCTTAATAGAGTGTGTGATCACAAGAGCGCCAGTGCACTCTCAGCAGTGTGCTCCCACGCTGGACCCAAGGATGGTAAGCGGTTCTTGTGGTAAGGCGTTCCATTCCTCCGCAAGTGCGGTGGCATTCGGCCCTCACTTCATTTTTTTATGGATGACAGTGCGTAACCGCATCAAGCAGTGCGGGTGGAAGAGCTTTTGGAATGGCTTGTTCTTTCACCCAACTTAAATCTCATCGAGCACGTCTGGGATACATTTGGGAGATGTAGAGCGGCACCGTCTCGTGCACCAACGACCATGAATCAGTTGCCAACCGCTCTCGTAGGTGAACAGAATGCCTACCGCAACAACTCTTCAATAACCTTGTGGCCTGCATGGGAGCACGATGCACTGCATGCGATACCACCTGTGGCGATCACGCACCCTATTTAGAACCATGTCCTGTGTTTCGTAATGTTTAAGGAACCATCATGTATCGGGGCGATTTCAGTGTAATTATTGTCTTAGAATGAAAGTGTTGTTTCTGTTCGTCGCATTACGAATGTGTTTCACTTAGCTTCTGTATTATAATGTGCAAGTTTCGTCGAGCTTGTTGCTTGGCAGTAACATATCATGCAGAAGATACTTTCATCCTTAAGTTTTTCACACCAGTGTATAACGCTTCCAAGGCTACCGTTTACACTGACTCGCTTATCAGCTGCCACTTTCTTGCTCGCAATATTTTGTTACTCAAACAAAATGTTTCCTACCGGGCAGAAGATTCCAAAAATGCAGAGAGGATGCATATGATAACACGAAAACAACATTACACCTCAAATATAATTTTTCTTTATATAAATCCACATATCCAAAGTCATAGAACAGACAAAATAGAATGAAAGACAAAATATGTATACAATGTTACAATACATAGGTCTACCAATGGAGCATTAAATTGGCGAGGATGCTTTTGTGTGATCGTTGAAGGGCCTGAAAAATGCCTATGACCATAATAATCACTCAGCTAAAGTGTGCCAATATTGCTTCCGAATACAGTCAATATATGTAAGTTAAAAGTACTACGTTTCGTACTCAATGGTTTATGGACAGATTGAATTCTTTTGTCTTTGTGACGTCGTCGTAATTAGTTCTTCTGTTCTTCACTATTAGGATAGAACTTACTGCCTCTGGAACACTGTTTCTGTCGCAGGATGGTGATTATGTTACGTGACATTTCTCAGAACTAACTGTAACAACATTTATTAGGATCGAAGCACATTGTATTGCTGAAGAAGTTACAATCAGATGAAAAACTTATCTTTCACAATTTTTGTAAGCAATATCGGATTTCGCTTGGCGTGTGTATCCTGAGCCTTAGCCAGCCGCTGTGGCCGAGCGGTTCTAGGCGCTTCAGTCCGGAACCACGTGGCTGCTACGGTCGCAGGTTCGAATCCTGCTTCGGGCATGGATGTGTGTGATGTCCTTAGGTTAGTTCGGTTTAAGTAGTTCTAAGCTCTAGGGGACTGACGACCGTAGATGTTAAGTCCCATAGTGCTAAGAGCCATTTGAACCATGTTAACATATGATATGGATGCAGTTATTCGTCCTGTAACACTTCAACAACCATTCTTTGTGACTTCTGGAGCCACTTTGCAGTATCTCTGTTAAACCACCGAGGTGATTGCTGAACAGTTTCAAGAATCGTGTCCTATGATAATGGAGTACATCTAGTCCTCGGACGAACACTGTCCATTACTTGCGGACGAAGAGCACCTGTTTCCCAAAGGTGTTGCTCCAGGTGACGGAAAGTATTCTTACCGGGAAGACGCCTTTGAGGAAACCGTGCATCATACGCACCACCACCACCAGCAGCAGCAGCTTGATTATCGGATCCACACAGCATCAAAACCATACCGACGTATCTATCGTTCGCGTACTCCATCGGGAAGTCTCCCTACATGAACCTGACAGGACCATTTATACCTGGACACTGCGAGGTTAGTAGACGCATGCACCAGTTTATTGGATCCCATTGTCATGAGTTAAGCAATCGTCTTGTGACAAAGTAATGTCCTGATCATAAACGACTAGAAGTAGTGATCGGACGTCTAAATATAAAAAAGGACCCTGACGAGGATTCGAACCACAGCTCCTTGGTGGACGTTACCCTTACGTTACCTTGATGTACGTTCCTCTGTACATTCCGATGCGCTGCATGATATAACAGTGTTATCAGCTTCTTGTTTTTATACATGTGTAGTGTTTTTTTTTTTTTTGGTGGGGTTTAAGGGCGCTCAACTACGGAGGTCATTAGCGCCCAGTCATAAGTGTTAGAGCACATGGAATCTAGTAAAACTCAATGGGAGGGGGGACACCAGAAAGTCCGTACAAAGATGCAGAGAAAATACGTAAAAAAGTTAGATGTCGTTGGACAAGCCAGTCAAAGTTATAAAACGCAGAACACGAGCAGCGGCTGGAGCGTCATCAGCTAAAATATCCAGTAAAGTAGATGGCAGGGATAGGACAACACGAGATTGACTAAAGCGGGGACACGACAATAAAACATGGCGCACTGTTAACGCTTGACCACAAGGGCACTGCAGGGCTGGGTCACCGGAGAGCAGGTAGCGGTGGCTAAACCGGCAATGCCCAATCCGCAACCTGATCAGAAGGACCTCTTCTCGCCGAGACGGTCGGGAGGAGGTCGTCCAAGCAGTTGGGAGCGGTTTTACTGCCCGGAGCTTCCTTGGAAGAATGACCAAGCATCCCACCACAACGACACAAGCCTTTCACTAACAACCCCACGAACGTCAGATGACGGCACACAATGGAAGGCTGGCCGAGGCAGGAGGACTGCAGCCTTGGCTGCAGCATCAGCAGCCTCACTCCCAGGCACTCCTACATGTCCGGGAACCCACAAAAAGCTGACAAGAGAACCATTATCAGCGAAAAAATGGATGGAGTGCTGGATCCGTTGTACCAAGGGATGGACCGGATAGGGAGCTCCAAGGCTCTGAAGAGCACTGAGTGAATCAGAGCAGAGTACATACGATGACTGGCGGTGGCGGCGGGCATACTGAACGGCCTGATGGAGAGCAAAAAGCTCGGCCATAAAGCTGGAACATTGGTCGAGGAGCCGGTATTTAAAGGTGACGGCCCCGACGACAAAGGCACAGCCGACACCATCGTCAGTTTTGGAGCCATCGGTGTAAATAAAGGTGTGACCGGCAAGTCGAGCACGAAGTTCGACAAACCGTGAGCAATACACTGCAGCCGGAGTACCCTCCTTTGGGAGTGAGCTGAGGCCGAGATAAATATGAACCGGAGCCTGGAGCCAAGGTGGTGTCGGGCTCTCACCCTTTCTGAAGGTGGTAGGGAGGGCAAAATCCAATTGTCGAAGCAGGCGACGGAAGCAGACTCCAGGGGGCAGCAGGGCAGACACATACAACCCGTACTGACGGTCGAGAGAATCGGCGAAGAAGGACTGATAAGAGCGGTGGTCGGGCATTGACAGTAGCCGGCAGGCATACCGACACAGCAGTACGTCACGGCGGTAGGTCAATGGTAATTCGGCAGCTTCAGCATAAAGACTCTCGACGGGACTAGTGTAGAAGGTTCCGGTCGCAAGACGTAACCCCCGATGGTGGATGGAGTTGAGACGGCGTAAGAGGGACGGCCGAGCAGACGAGTAGACAAAGCTCCCATAATCCAGCTTCGATCGGACTATGGACCGATTCAAGTGAAGCAGGACAGTGCGATCCGCTCCCCAAGATGAACCACTAAGAACTCGGAGGACATTAAGGGAACGTGTACAACGGGCCACCAAATAAGAGACGTGAGGCCAACAAAGTTTCCTGTCCAATGTGAGCCCTAGAAACCTAGTTGTTTCCACGAATGGGAGAACAACGGGACCGAGATGTATAGATGGCGGAAGGAACGCTTTATATCGCCAAAAGTTGATACAAACAGTCTTCTCTTCAGAGAACCGGAAGCCATTTGCCACACTCCATGAGTATAGGCTGTCTAGACAACGCTGAAGGCAGCGCTCCAAGAGGCATGTTCTCCGGGCACTGCAGTAGATCGTGAAGTCATCGACAAAAAGAGAGCCTGAGACATTAGGTGGAATGCAATCCATAAATGGATTGATCGCGATGACAAAAAGGGCTACGCTCAAGATGGAGCCCAGAGGCACTCCAATCTCCTGGAGGAATACGTCGGACAATACGGAACCCACACGTACCCTAAACATTCGATCCGTTAAAAAGGAATCAATAAAAAGGGGCAGGCGACCGCGTAGGCCCCACCTGTGCATAGTGCGGAGGATACCTCCTCTCCAACAGGTATCATAAGCCTTCTCCAAATCGAAGAACACGGCTACCGTTTGGCGCCTTCGCAAAAAGTTGTTCATGATGAATGTCGACAAGGTCACAAGGTGGTTAACAGAGGAGCGGCGACGACGAAAGCCGCATTGGACATTGGTAAGTAACCGTCGAGATTCGAGATTCCAGATTAACCGAGCATTAACCATGCGCTCCATCACCTTACAGAGACAGCTTGTGAGAGAAATGGGGCGGTAACTAGAAGCAAGATGTCTATCCTTCCCGGGTTTGGGTATAGGAACAACGACGGCGTCACGCCAATGCATGGGGACCTGATCTTCGGTCCAGATGCGATTGTAGGTACGAAGAAGGAAGCTTTTGCCCGCCGGAGAAAGGTGTGCCAGCATCTGAACGTGAATGGCATCTGGCCCTGGAGCAGAGGACCGGGACAGTGCAAGCGCACGTTCAAGTTCCTGCATAGTAAAGGGAGCATTATAAGTTTCCAGATTCAGCGAGTGGAAGGAAAGTCGCCGAGCCTCTTCTGCCTCTTTCCTGGGAAGGAAGGTAGGGTGGTAATGGGCGGACCTTGAAACCTCCGCGAAAAAGCGGCCGAAGGCGTTGGAGACAGCCACAGGATCAACAAGGACCTCATTACCTGACTTCAGGCCAGGTACTGAGGATTGGGCCTTAATGCCCGACAGCCGGCGCAGGCCACCCCAAACCACAGAAGAGGGAGTAAAACTGTTAAAGGAGCTGGTGAAAGAGGCCCAACAAGCTTTTTTGCTGCCTTTGATGACTCTACAGCATTGCGCTCGGAGTCGTTTGTATCCAATACAATTCGCCAACGTAGGATGGCGGCGAAAGGTGCGTAAAGCACGTCGTCGAGCACGGATAGCGTCTCCACAAGCCTCATTTCACCAGGGGACGGAAACGCGACGTGAAGAAGAGGTAGTACGAGGAATGGAACGTTCGGCAGCATTGATGATAACAGACGTGAGGTATTCGACCTGACTGTCACAACTGAGAAAATCGTGGTCAGAAAGGTCGCCAGGGAGGAGTAAAGTCCCCAGTCAGCTTTTGGTATGTTCCAGCTCGAAGGACGTGGGGATGGGGTGTGGTGCAGGAGACGAACGACACAGGGGAAGTGGTCACTCGAATAGGTGTCAGAAAGGACATACCACTCGAACCGATGGGCAAGAGTGGTAGAACAGATCGAAAGGTCCAGGTGAGAGTAGGTATGAGTGGAGTCTGAGAGGAAAGTCATGGAGCCAGTATTGAGGCAGACATGATTGAGATGGTTGAAGACATACGCCAAGAGGGAGCCTCGTGACAGGATGCAGGAGAGCCCCAAAGGGGATGATGGGCACTGAAGTCACCAAACCATAAAAACGGCGGAGGAAGCTGAACAATCAGGTGCGTCATGTCAGCCCGATTAACTGTGGATGACGATGGAGTGTAGCTGGTACAAACTGAAAAAGTAAAAGCAGAAAGAGTAATACGGACAGCTATTCTTGGAGTGGGGTTGTCAATGGGATGGTATGGTGATAGACTTCGTCCCGAACGAGCAACATGACCCCACCATGAGCTGGGATAACGTCCACAAGGGTGAGGTCATACCACTCCGAGGTATAGTGGGTAAAGGCAATACGGTCAGTTGGGCGCAACTTGGTTTCCTGGAGACCGAGGACGAGCGGACAGTGCAGGCGGAGGAGCAGTTGTAAATCCTCCCGATTAGATCGAATACCTCTTATGTTCCAATGTAACAAGGCCATCGCTAGTCAAAAAAAAAGGGGGAACGAGACGGGGGAAGAGCTGGTCACCTCGACGGCCGCGGAGGGCCAGGTTTCGAGGGAACAACGCTACAACCGGCGGGAGGCGGATCCTGTTCCATCGAGTCGTCGCCAGCCGCGGCCGGTGTCCCGGGTTGCGTAGGAGGGGCAGCATCATTTGCTGACGAGAGGCCAGCGGAGCGCCTGGCAGCAGAGCGTCCCGGCGAAACCGAGGACAGCCTGGAGCAGCGACTCACGGATGGAGCGTCAGACGAAACGCGCCGGGGTGGAGAGGGGGATAGAGACTTCTTCTTGGAGGCCTTCTTGGAAGTCCGAGGAGGCACAGGGATGGTGGGCTGGACCCGAAGAAGGTCCTCACGCGCGGGGTCCGTTTTGGAACGCCGGACCTCGGAAGCTGGGGTCCGGAACGTTTCCCTGATAGACGCCTGAGGAGAGGATCGCTTTTCAGGCGGCGGGGGGGGGGGGGGGAGGAGGAGGAAGGGTGGCCCCTGGGGCAGAGGGGGCGGGGGCCACGGGGGAGGAGGATTTGGAAGGGAGGGATTTGGGAGGCGGAGGCATAGACGCCGGATGGAGGAGGAGGTGGAGGGGGGACAGGATAGGGGTGAGGATACTGTGGAAGGAGTGGACACGACTGAGGCAAACGAAGTGGTCAACGTCACGGGATGGAGGCGTTCATACTTCTTCCTGGCCTCAGAATAAGAGAGACGATCCAAAGTTTTGAGTTCTTGAATCTTCTTCTCCTTCTGATACGTGGGGCAGTCTAAGGATCGAGGAGAGTGGATGCCAGGACAATTAACGCACCGAGGTGGTGGGGTGCATATATGTTCCTCACAAAGAGGACGTCCACAATCGCCACAAAGGGGCTCAGCCTCACACCGTGACGACATGTGCCCAAAGCGCAAACACCGAAAACAGCGCATAGGAGGCGGGACGTAAGGTCGCACGTCGCACCGGTAGCACATCACCTTTACCTTCTCCGGGAGAACGTCCCCCTCGAAGGCGAGGATAAAGGCCCCGGTTTCGATGCGACGGTCTTTGGGGCCGCGCTGGACCCGCCGGACGAAATGCACGCCTCGGCGCTCCAGGTTGGCTCTGAGCTCCTCATCACATTGCAGCAGGTGGTCCCGATGAAAAATAACCCCCTGTGTCCTATTCAGTGCCAGATGCGGGACAATGGACACTGGGATGTCCCCTAGTCGGTCGCAAGCCTGGAGCGCCGCCGACTGTGTGGCGGAGGTGGTCTTTATAAGAATGGACCCCAAACGCATTTTGCTGAGAGCCTCGATTTCCCCGAAGATGTCCTCGATGTGCTAAACAAAGAACATGGGCTTGGAGGTGGCGAACGTCCCCCCATCGGTCCGAGAACAGTCCAAATAGCGGGGGAAGTACTTCGCCCCAAGCCGGCGGGCCTGTCGTTCCTCCCAGGGAGTGGCCAAGGCGGAAAGGGCAGGAGAACCAGAACCAGAGACAGTACTTTTCTTTTTGAAAGACTCGACCGCAGAGCGACCTGATACATGTTGACGTTTTATCGGCGAAACGTCCGCCCCGATACCACCCACATCGACCAGGGGCTCTCCCCACGGGCGCCACCCAGCCTCAGCAAGGGCCACCTGGCAGGATGACCTTTGCCGGGAGTCCTGATGCCCCAAGGAGACGGGTATCTACTCCTTGGCCGACGTGGGGAGGGTGCAGCTCAGGTATCGGCAGTACGATCCCTGTGTTGTCAGGGGGCTACAACCTAGAGGGTACATGACGACCCCACCACAACGGGCTGGCTACCGTGCTGGATTTCGGGTGCCATGGAAAGTCCATCATGATCGTAGGTGCAGATGGTGACGCACTATGGGCGTAACTTTTACAACACATCAGGCGTTTAGGCCCAATTTGATGAATAGTGGGTATGGTTACAACGCTGTTACAATGCTGAGTGCCGAGGTCTTACTGCACGGAGAACCAGTGATACACCACGTAAGGTGTCCTTCCCCAAAAGGCTCGTACTTCTGTAGAATTTTGAAAAATGGAGGTCAAACCCCAAGGGGGACCATTACATGGAAGGCCGAAACGGTAGAAACTCCTTTTAGTAACCTCTTACGACAGGCAGGAATACCTCGGGTCTATTATTACCTCGCCGGCCGAAGTGGCCGTGCGGTTAAAGGCGCTGCAGTCTGGAACCGCAAGACCGCTACGGTCGCAGGTTCGAATCCTGCCTCGGGCATGGTTGTTTGTGATGTCCTTAGGTTAGTTAGGTTTAACTAGTTCTATGTTCTAGGGGACTAATGACCTCAGCAGTTGAGTCCCATAGTGCTCAGAGCCATTTGAACCATTTTATTATTACCTCGGACCCGCAGGGGGACATGTGTAGTGAAAATGCATTCGAACTAACTTTACTAGATAAACTTCTGTCTTGAATCTGGATGAAGAATCAGATTCCGACCTCCAAGTGCGGTATTTTTTCTTCACCCTGGATATTCAGCGTGCCGTTCTGCTGCCCTAGAGTTCGAAAAATGTGTACCAAATATCTACAACGTACAGAGAGAACATTTCATCGAAGAATCTTCCACATGTGTGCTGTTGCACTAAGAATTGTCGTATTGGCGACCCATGTTTGTGAGATTTTTCTAAGTTGTTTCGCCCTTATGTGGTATACAAACGTTAGGCACGGATGAAGATTTATTGGTGGACATCGATGATACTGACTAAACTGTATACATACGATGAAAACCACGCTTGTTCACATGCTTAGCTATTGACAGAGTAACATGAGATAACCTTCTAGAGCTGATATCATACCGTCCATCCAGCAGCAGTTCCGCAAGGTGGCAGTGCTGTGTGCGGGAAAGGTGTCATTATTGGCTGCCTAGGGGTTCGATCTCACTGCAACCGGCAGAGAGACTGAAGCGGAAATTACCCACGTATCGGTGTTCCGAGCTCATCTACGCCTTTCAGACCATCACGTGGTTTTGCTGCACAGTAGAAACTTTTAAGTTCCATGCCGGATTTTCACTCTGTAGCGGAATGTGCGCGGATTTTAAACTTTCTGTTGGATTAATACTGTGGGACCTTTGCCTTCCGCAGGCAAGTATTCTACCAACGGAGCTATCCAAGTAAGTCTCACCACCCACCCTCACAGCTTTAGTGCCGGCAGTACCATCCTAACTTTTCTTCCACACGCCTTGGGGAACTAACAGCTCTTTCTTCCAGTTACGGCACATAGTTCTAATCTGACAGGAAGTTTCAACATGTAGCATCGTTTTTTCGGTTAATTTCTTTCGGTCCTTGTTACACTTAATCAGTTAATTAGTATATAATACTTATTATCACCTTTCGTTACTCAGCAATGGCAGCTTGGTTGTCATCCAGTTCTGGGGCAAAGAAGGGATTTGCAAATTAACTGTAGTTGTTGTGAAACTTCCTGGCAGATTAAAACTGTGTGCCTGACCGAGACTCGAACTCGGGACCTTTGCCTTTCGCGGGCAAGTGCTCTACCAACTGAGCTACCGAAGCACGACTCTCGCCCGGTACTCACAGCTTTACTTCTGCCAGTACCTCGTCTCCTACCTTCCAAACTTTACAGAAGCTCTCCTGCGAACCTTGCAGAACTAGCACTCCTGAAAGAGTGCTAGTTCTGCAAGGTTCGCAGGAGAGCTTCTGTAAAGTTTGGAAGGTAGGAGACGAGGTACTGGCAGAAGTAAAGCTGTGAGTACCGGGCGAGAGTCGTGCTTCGGTAGCTCAGTTGGTAGAGCACTTGCCCGCGAAAGGCAAAGGTCCCGAGTTCGAGTCTCGGTCGGGCACACAGTTTTAATCTGCCAGGAAGTTTCATATCAGCGCACACTCCGCTGCAGAGTGAAAATCTCATTCTGGATTGAAGACTCGTGTTTCTAATTCCAGATCGACCGCCATTTATGTTTGTGATTATTTTGGATTCAATATCCAATTCTTTGCACGTCCGTCAGATTGTAGTTCATGTGCGTGTTTTTTATGAAACACTCCAGTACGGTTTTCAAAACTGTTGCAAAATTTACCGATACGTAACAATGTGAACCCCTTTATACATAGTCTCCATTTTTCACCTAACTAATATTCCTTCATGTTATGTCTAGTGTCACTTTCTCCGAAATCTGCATCGCGCAGAAGCCGATGGCATAAACCACTAGAGTTAGAAGGCATAACTGACTCTCCGGTATTATACACGTTTACATTCCTTGTCAGAGGAAAGGAAAATGAATGACTTCTTCTGCTTCTTTTTCTTTGTGATTAAGGTTTTGGGCGGTGTTTAAAATGATATTCTTTTATAACTGAATTATTCAGCTGAGCGCCTATATTTGAAGCTGACACAGGGAATTCCGGTTCATAAAACAATCTGAAAAAAAAGAAAAACATATTAAGGAATTTCGTTATTCTGCACCGGTTTTATTGCTCTTCAGTCACATTTATTTCGCCTCTCTTGCCAAAAAGTGCTTGTTTTGCTAACTAAATGAAACTTGACTACACACACATAAAAAAGTTACCGTGTGGTTCTTTGAGAGCGACAATTGTGGGCTACTATTGGTTAATCTACGAACAATAAAGCACACATCCCTTTAACTTTCACTCTGTGCGCTTTTCGTATTGTCATAGAGCGCATCTGTATGGAAATGAGAAACCAGTCCAACAATTATGCAAATCACTGTGGCAGGCTGTGTCAAAAACAAACCCGCGTTATCTGGTGTACAGGCATTGTTAATGAACCAGTGCCGCTCATCCGAATTTTCCCTTCCGGCTGGAAAGTATGTCACCTAAAACACTCCACTGCTGCAGGTATTCAGAACATCCAACATGTAACGCAGAATTGTATTCTCAGTGTTAGATGACATTTTCAGAATTTTTCTGTAGTCTTAGCCCTTTGGGAATAAACGCAACAAAAACAAGGGTGGGAAAAAACTAAACGAAAATCGTAGATGTACCTTAAAATAACAGAGCATTTGATAAGTATATACCAGAAATAACTCATAGCATATCATCAGCATGCCAACAAAACTTTACTCCACTACCGGTTTCGATCCGTAAAACCACCACAGCAGGGAAAGCTGGATGTTTGTGATTTACACATACAAATTGGTACAGTAGCATTTCACCATTAATTTACCTTCGTCTTGGCTGACACAATATTTTCTAATCATTACAACTTATGTCAGAAGATCTCTATCCCATACTCATATTATTCACGTACATATACGAGGGGCGTTTGCAAACGCCATGCAAAGTCCGAGAGATGGCACCACCGGTGCGTATCGAGGTCATGTTTAGTTAGTAGCATCTTTGGAAAGAACGCACACCAAGTATCAGCCATACTGGTCTATTTCTTTGTGTTTGGCATTCGTGTGAATCAAGGAAGTCGAGTGATTGTCAAAAATGGATGAAAAAGAATTTCGTGTGGTGAATAATCATTACTTTATGAAAGGCATAACGCCTCAGGAGACTAAAGACAAGCTTGATAAACATTACGGTGACTCTGCACCTTCGATTAGAAAAGTTTATAAGTGGTTTCAAAATTTTAGGAGTGGCCATTTGGGTTCAAGTGATGCTGAACCTTCTGGTCGCCCTCCAGAAATCATTGATAAAATCCTAGATATAGTAAAGGATGACTGAAGAGTTAAGGTGCGTGAGATTGCTAGTGCTGTGGGCATCTCGAATGAACGGGTACATAATATTTTGCATGAACATTTGGACATGAGAAAGCTATCCGCAAGATGGTTTCCAGGTTTCTCACGCTTCACCAAAAACGGAATCGTTTGAAGTGTTGCAAGGATGGTTTGCAGATGTTCAGGAAGAATGCGCAGGACTTTGAACGTCGTTTCGTCACTGTGGATGAAACATGGATACGTTACTTTACTCCTGAGACCAAAGAACAATCTAAGCAATGGGTTACCAAGGGATAATCTGCACCAAAAAAGGTGAAGACCATTCCTTCGGCAGGAAAGTTTATGGCGACTGTCTTTTGGGATTCGCAAGGGATAATCCTCAACGACTATCTGGAAAAGGATAAAACTATTACAGGTGACTATTATTAATCGTTATTGGACCGTTTGAAAACCTAGTTGCAGGAAAAACGCCGGCGATTGGACCGCAAAAGGTCCTTTTCCATCACGACAATGCACCACCACACACCTCTGCAGTTGAGGTCGCAAAATTAATGGAAATAGGATTCCTACTCGTTTCACATCTCCCCTACTCTCCAGAATTGGCTCCCTCGGACTGCTGTTTGTTCCCCAATTTGAAGAAATGGCTGGCGGGACAACGATTTTATTCAAACGAGGAGGTGATTGCAGCTATTAATAACTATTTTGCAGACTTGGATAATTATTATTATTCGGAAGGGATCAACAAATTAGAAAAGCGTTGGACGAAGTGTATAAGTCTAAAAGGAGGCTATGTCAGGCCGGCCGGAGTGGCCGTGCGGTTCTGGGCGCTACAGTCTGGAACCGAGCGACCACTACGGTCGCAGGTTCGAATCCTGCCTCGGGCATGGATGTGTGTGATGTCCTTAGGTTGGTTAGGTTTAATTAGTTCTAAGTTCTAGGCGACTGATGACCTCAGAAGTTAAGTCGCACAGTGCTCAGAGCCATTTTAGACTATGTCGAAAAATATAGAAGATTTACCCCAAACACGTAAGTAGTTTTTATTTTTGCGTGGACTTTTCAAACGCTCCTCTTATTCAAATAATTTTCTGACAAGAGTTGTTGTAGTTATTGGCAAATATTATGTGAGCCAAGATAGATCATATTCTTAGTGAAGTCCATTCTACCGATATAAACACGCATTATTTCAAGTACTGCACAGCTGTGGACAGTTGGTTCAAAAAATTATAAAATATATAGAGTCCAGAATAGACAACTTAGACGTAGTTGTACACTATGAAAAAGAACACCACTGGCTAAATTTTGGAGATCGTACAGGATTACTTTCTGAGTATTTTGGTACAAGAGACCTGTGGTCTTCAGAGGCTCGTGTAGAGTAGTTTCATTATATGAGTGTGCAGTGCCTGTGTTTTTAAGAAGTATGATGCAATATTCCTTCGGACATGCATACATGTCCCAGGGAACAGGCACTGCAGCGACTGCATCCAACATAAAATACGTAAAATGTATTCGCAGTTACAAATACCGTCAACCTACAACTGTATAATAGCATGACGACAGTTAAAATTTGTACTGGACCGTCACTCGATCCCGGATTTTCCGCTAATCGCGAGCGAAGAGCCTTAACCGCTTTGGCTGCGCGTGAACGACTCACGGACAGACCCATAGGCAAAACGGTTAAGGCGAACGGTAGCGTAAAGCGGTAGATTCATGTTCGAGACCGGCACAAATATTAATTGTCATTCCATTATACAGCTGATGGGTCTCCCTATTCGCAACTGCGAGTACGTTTCATGTATTTGCATTTTGTTTCATTTCTTACCCTCATTTGTCTTTGCATCTGCAGAGCACTGAACATTGTTGTGACCGAGGCACAGCGCACTTAGAACTAGCTTCCAAGTTGACAAGTAATTCCAAAGTTGGTTAGCAGCATAAATGAAGACACAATCTTATTCATTTAGGCTGTCGTTGAATTTGTCATTGAAAGGCACGAAAATGATCTTCTGAATATAATATGTACTGCTGCAGACTCATAGTTTTGTGAAGCGATGACATGTCTTAATTAGGTGTCCATGATGAAGCTTAGTCACGGCGAATCGTGTTTACGTGCGGACAGGCCTCAAGCCGGACTGCTTCCAGCGTTCACCATAATAAAGTCTATAATGGTTTGATACCAAGTCCGAAGTCTGGAATCCCCAGAGATCACGATCGATAAAGTGGAGGATCGGGGTAGACCACCTGGCATCTCAGGAAAACGGTGCAGTCGAAGACGGAGAAGAAGTCCGAGGACAGAGTCCTGAAGGGCAAAGGTCAATTAAACGACGGTTCGTGACTGACCAACTGGCTGCTATTGACGACGGCACAGGCGACGTGACCCTGGATCGGCTCCTGACTCCGACAGGTTTGGCCACTGACACAGAACTCGCTGCTACGGTTACTGGTTGGCTGGCAAAGACGAAAATGCTGCTACGGTGATTGGTTCGGTTACGAAGTCCCACTAGCTAGCTGTGACCGAGCGTTAGATAAATACTGTACAGGCAGAGGAACATGGCGTGGCCTACTTGAGGACGGAAGAAAGTAGTACCGTGATTGTTGCACCTCTTGCTGGCGATCCAAACGCCACCTGTTGGCGTCGTCGGCGCCACTTACCGCAGTGGTGGCTGCTGTAGTTTCCTATTACAACAACTTGGTTCGGTTGTTATTGTCTAGGACTGCTGCGTTTGATTCGCATTGTTGCCATCCGGAATTTTATGTTCGTTCCTTGACGGCATAGTGATGAGAGGCCTGCGATTAGGCAACGCGAAGAAATCGTCTGTTTTTCTGATAGACTATGTCACTCGTGACAGCAAAAATATTTCCACAACAGTACTAGCACAAACCGTGTGCTCTCCGTATCTAGTTAGGAAAGAAACGTGTTCCATTCACTCACGATAGTTGTTGTTGACAATAGTAATGTACAGTTTAATCTTCGTCCTGTATTGAGTCCTTGCAGCGTCTCTCAGCCCCCCTTTTTCTGGTAAAGGGTTCGCCGCCGTTCATATTGTTTATGGGTTTCAAAAATGGTTCAAATGGCTCTGAGCACTATGGAACGTAACATCTGAGGTCATCAGTCCCCTAGAACTTAGAACTACTTAAACCTAACTAACCTAAGGACATCACACACACATCCACGCCCGAGGCAGGAATCGAACCTGCGACCGTAGCGGTCACGCGGTTCCAGACTGTAGCGCCTAGAACCGCTCGGCCACTCCGGCCGGCGTTTATAGGTTTACTTTACACTTTCAACAGGTCTCATAAACTGTGATAGAAGTGTACCGGTACGTGTTTCGTTTGGGGGTTGCTGAGCTGTTTTGTGTTTTACTTTTTCATGATTGCATATTAGAGGCATTTTCGTTGATGTGAATGTTTTTTCACAGAATGAAAGGTAATTAGGGTAACAAATCGAATAAATCACAATTACATTATTGCTGTGTACAAATGGCGGTGGCCCCCTGTTTGGCTAATAGCGGTTGTCAGTGAATAGTTACCACAGAAATTAAATGTATACTTGAAATATATTGGTGTAAGGACATACGATTTCCTAGATTATTTGTCCCTCATACCAGTATAATCAGAAAACTCCAAGAACAATTTCAAAATTTTAGTCGGTGGAGTTCGGATCACGCTGTATAAATGATTTATTCAACAAGCTACGATTACACATTATACAGAGTTGTTTAAAGATATTCTAGGCCTCTTCTTTCGATACGTCTTCAACCATTTCAGCATTAATGACCGAATAATGAATCGGGGATCCCCACAAAAGCCACAGAAAGACTTACATCACAAAAGAGGCAGCAAATTTCGGACAGCGACCGAAAATTAAGCTTGGAAATGACGAATGTAATACAGAAGATAACAGGCTGTGACAGAAAACAATGCTGTTAATAAATAAACAACAGAGTAATTAAATGAAGAAGTGAAGTACACATTCAATTTCACATCACGTAGTCACAATAGTGGGAAATAATTTCTTCCTCTAGAATTTTAAAACGATAAAACAAACTACTTATATCAACAGTAGCTGAGATGTACAATGAACGGAGAAATAGGTGATGACTGTCTCTGATCGTCGAATCATCTAGATACTTTTTTAAAGTTATTTAGACAAATTGTATGTGATGAACATACACACAGAGTGCAACGGGTGTTTTAACAAGGCACCGTCTTAACTTATTGCCGTCAATTTTCAGCACTGAGCTGTACTCAGTATAAGGTTTACGCCTGTCCAGATGTGTCGGAGATAGCTAAGAAGATATTCGTAAATTACACCGAGTTCAAAATGTCACTATAAATTTTTCCTTTAACAAAAACGTAATTTTGTCAAAAAATGAGGAATGCGTTCAGCGGTGTACACGATTACAATATTTAGACGCAATGGTTGAGTACTGTGGACTACCGTGCAACGGGCACGTGTGTCGTCACTTTCGACAGTTGGTCCCTTCTATTCAGCTGCCAGTGGTTGCTTTCTTTGACTGAATTGCCTGATGACTCCAAACGATTTTAATGCACCAGATTCTCAGAGCACTCTTACTCACCGGCTGTTGGCACTTTAGCAGACTGCAACAGACAAGATAGTTGAAAACTAAGTTTCTTTGGCGACCAATTCATAAGAAAAATTTGCATTGATTCAGCGCTGTGTAATATTTCCCAATGCTCACACCAAATTCTGTATATGAGTCCATACTCTGCTTTAGTTCAACTTTAGTTTGTATTCACAGCGCCTTGTTGAAAATACTACCGGTATTGAATACGGAATACTGGAAATTATTGAAAAGTATCCTGCAGGCGCCTGCCATCTTAATTATATGAGACAGTGTGTATGTGCTATTAAGAAAACCAATAAGAAGGTTAACAACGGTCAACAACTGGAACCAAACGACAGATTTATAGTAAAACTCTTTGATAGCTCAAGAAGTCTACTTCCTCTATAGTTATAATTATCCCCCATTGTAGGATGCGCATGTGCGCACAGCACATGAGAATTACGCTGACGGAAAAAAATTGTAACACAGAAAACTAATTGATGTAGAGTAATGAAATATCCATGGAGAACACACTGAGTCTTAAATCAGGTAGTCGTAATAGTGGGAAATAATTTCTTCCACTATAATTTTAAAACGATAGCTGAGATGTTGGGGCAATGTTGGGGTGGGGGTGGGGGTGAGGGGTGCTTTCGTGCCTCAGAAATACAGATAGCACAACCGTAGGTGCAACCACAACGGAGGGGTATCTGTTGAGATGTTTGACAAACGTGCAAACGTGTGATTCCTGAAGAGGGCCAGCAACCATTGCAGTAGGGACAATAGTCTGGATGATTGACTGAACTGGCCTTGTACCATCAATCAAAACGGCCATGCTGTGCTGGTACTGCTGAAAGCAAGGGAAAACTACAGCCATAACTTCTCGCGAGGCATTACAGCTTTACTGTATGGGTAAATGATGGTGCCATCCTCTTGGATAAAGTATTCCGGAGATAAAATGGTGCCCCATCAGGATCTCTATGATGGTACTACTTAAGAGAATATTGTTATCAGTAGAAACAAAACTGGCGTTTTACGGGTCGGAGCTGAAATGTGATGCAACTTAATCGGGCAGGTAGGTTAGAAAATTTAAAAAGGGAAAGGGATAGGTTAAAGTTAGATTAGTGGGAGTTTGTCAAGTTAGGTGGCAGGAGGAACAGGATCTGTGGTCAGCTGAATACAGGGTTATAAATACAAATGAAGTAGATGTAATGCGGGCGTAAGTTTAATAATGAATAAGAAAACAGGAACGCGTATAAGCTACTACGAAGAGCATAGTGACCACATGATTGTAGCCAGAACAGACAAGAAGCCCACACCCACAACACTAGTTCCGCAGATGTAGAAGAGACTGAAGAACATGTACGATGAGATAAAAGAGATTATTGAGATACACTTACAGTAGACGAAAACTTAGTAGTCATAGGTGACTAGAATTCAATAGTAGGAAAAGAAACAGAAGGAAAAAGAGTAGGTGGATACGGACTGGGGGAGGGTAATGAAAGAGGAAGCCGCCTGGTAGAATATTGCACAGAGCACAATTTAATCACCGCTAACACTTGGTTTAAGAATCATGAATGAAAGTTGTATGCGTGAAAGGGATCTGGAATCACTGGAAGGTTTCACATTGGTAATTTAATGGTAAGACTGGGATTTCGGAACCAGATTTTGAATTTAAGCCGGCCGAGGGGTCTCGCGGTTCTAGGCGCTCAGTCCGGAGCTGCGCGACTGCTACGGTCGAAGGTTCGAATCCTGCCTCGGGCATGGATGTGTGTGATGTCCATAGGTTAGTTAGGTTTAAGTAGTTCTAAGTTCTAGGGGACTGATGACCACTGATGTTAAGTCCCATAGTGCTCATAGCCATTTGAACCATCTTTTTTTTTTAATTTAAGGCGTTTCCAAGGGAAGATGTGGACTCTGACCACAATTTATTGGTGTGAACTGTAGATTAAAACTTCATAAATTGCAGAAAGGTAGAAATTTAAGAAAATGGGACCTGGATATACTGATAGAACCAGAGGTAGTTGGCAGTTTCGGAGGAAGCGTTGGAGAACGATTGACAAGAACAGGGGGAAGGTGTATAGTAGGAGAATGGATAGTTTTGAGAGATGAAGTAGTTAAGGCAGCAGAGGATCAAATAGGTAAAAAAAAAAAAAACGAGAGCGAGCAGAAACCCCTGGGAAACACTTGAGGTATTGAGTTTAATTGATGAAAAGAGAGAATATAAAAATGCAGTAAAGGAAGCAGTCGAAAGGGAATACAAACATCTATAGAATGAGATTGGCAAGCAGTGCAAAATGGCTTAGCAGGAATGGCTAGAGAACAAATGTAAGGATTTAGAAGCATGTATCACATGGGGAATTAAGGATACCTTTGGAGAAAAGAGAACCACCGCCAGGAATATCAAGAGCTGAGGTGGAAAACCGTCCTCTGCAAAGAACGGAAAGCTGAAGGATGGAAGGAGTAAACAGAGGGTCTGTACAAGGGAGATGTACTTGTGAGCAATATGATAGAAATGGAAGAGGATATAGATGGAGATGGGAGGTATGATACTGCGTGAAGAATTTGAGACAGCACTGAAAGACTTAAGTCGAAAGAAGGCCCCGGGAGAATACAACATTTCTTTAGAACTACAGATAGACTTTGGAGAGCCAATCATGACAAAACTCTTCCATCTGATGAGAAAGATATACTGAAGCGCCAAAGGAACTGGATAGGCATGCGTATTCAAATACAGAGATATGTAAACAGGCGCAGAATACTGCGCTGCGGTCGGCAATGTCTATTCAAGACAACAAGTGTCTGGCGCAGTTATTAGATCGGTTACTGCTCCTCCAGTGGCAGGTTATCAAGATTTAAGTGGGTTTGAACGTGGTGTTAAAGTCGTTGCATGAGCGATTGGACACAGAATCTCCGAGGTAGCCATGAAGTGGGAATTTCCATGTACAACGTTTTCACGAGTTTACTGTGGTAGGAAAAAGATCCTGCAAGAACAGGACCTACGACAACTGAATATAAGTATTCAACGTGAGGAAAGTGCAATCCTTCTAAATTGCTGCAGATGTCAACGCTGTGCCATCCACAAGTATCAGCGTGCAAACCATTCAACGAAACATCATCCATTTCGGCTTTCTGAGCCGAAGACCCACTCGTGTACCCGTGATAGCTACACGACACAAGGCTTTACGCTTCGCCTGGACCCGTGAACAGCTACGTTGGACTGTTGATGACTGGAACCATGTTGCATGGTCGGACGAGTATCGTTTCAAATTGTGTCGAGCGGATGGACGTGTACGGGTATGGAGACAATGTCATGAATCCATGGTCTCTGCATGTCAGCAGGGGACTGTTCTAGCTGGTGAGGTGTTGGGCATGTTCAGTTGGAGTGAGACGTCTAGATACGGCTCTGAAAAGTGACACGAACGTAAGCATCCTGTCTGATCATCTGCATCCATTCATGTACATTGTGCATTCCGTCGGACTGAGGCAATTCCAGCACAACAGTGCGACATCTCACAGAAATAAAATTACATGAGAGTGGCCCTAGGAGCACTCTTCTGAGTTTAAACACTTCCGCTGGTCACCAAACTCCCTAGACACGAACATTATTGAGCATATCTTGAATGCCTTGCAACATGCTGTTCAAAAGAGATCTCCACCCCCTCGTACTCTTACGGATATAATGGACAGCCCTGCAGGATGGTGTCAGTTCCCTTCCAGCACTATTTCAAACATTAGTATACTCCATGTCACGTTGTGTTGCGGCACTTCGGGCGTGGTCGCGTGTGCCGTACACGATATTAGGCAGGTGTACAAGTGTCTTCGGCTTTTCATTGTACATGGGACAGGAGAAATATCCTCAGACTTCAAGAAGAATATAATAATTTCAATTTCAAAGAAAGCAGGTGCCGATAGGTGACAGAATTACCGAACTATCGGATTAATAGGCCATCGTTACAAAACACTATCACAGATTCTGTACACAAGAATGGAAAAACTGGTAGAAGCAGACTACAGGAAGATCAGTTTGGATCCAGGAGAAAAGTAGGAAACACACGAGGCAGTACTGATCCGACGACTTCTCAGAGAAGTTGTGTTAAGGAAAGACTAACATACAATCATAGCATTTGTAAATTAGAGGAAACTTTTGACAGTGTTTACTGGAATACTCATTTTAAAATTCTGAGGGTACCAAGG
This sequence comes from Schistocerca serialis cubense, assembly GCF_023864345.2. Classification (NCBI taxonomy): domain Eukaryota; kingdom Metazoa; phylum Arthropoda; class Insecta; order Orthoptera; family Acrididae; genus Schistocerca; species Schistocerca serialis. The sequence continues at coordinate 985,341,991 of NC_064638.1, forward strand.
CTAAAGTACATGGAGCGGAAGACTACCCGGACGGTGGTTACAAGACCCGAGGGGCACGAAAGGGAAGAAGTAGTTGAGAAGGGAGTGAGACAGGGTTGTTGCCTATCCTGTTACTCAGTCTGTACATTGAGCAAGCAGTAAAGGCGAGAAAAGAAAATTTTGGAGTAGGAATTAAAGTTCATGGGGAAGAAATACACTCCTGGAAAATGAAATAAGAACACCGTGAATTCATTGTCCCAGGAAGGGGAAACTTTATTGACACATTCCTGGGGTCAGATACATCACATGATCACACTGACAGAACCACAGGCACATAGACACAGGCAACAGAGCATGCACAATGTCGGCACTAGTACAGTGTATATCCACCTTTCGCAGCAATGCAGGCTGCTATTCTCCCATGGAGACGATCGTAGAGATGCTGGATGTAGTCCTGTGGAACGGCTTGCCATGCCATTTCCACCTGGCGCCTTAGTTGGACCAGCGTTCGTGCTGGACGTGCAGACCGCGTGAGACGACACTTCATCCAGTCCCAAACATGCTCAATGGGGGACAGATCCGGAGATCTTGCTGGCCAGGGTAGTTGACTTACACCTTCTAGAGCACGTTGGGTGGCACGGGATACATGCGGACGTGCATTGTACTGTTGGAACAGCAAATTCCCTTGCCGGTCTAGGAATGGTAGAACGATGGGTTCGATGACGGTTTGGATGTACCGTGCACTATTCAGTGTCCCCTTGACGATCACCAGTGGTGTACGGCCAGTGTAGGAGATCGCTCCCCACACCATGATGCCGGGTGTTGGCCCTGTGTGCCTCGGTCGTATGCGTCCTGATTGTGGCGCTCACCTGCACGGCGCCAAACACGCATACGACCATCATTGGCACCAAGGCAGAAGCGACTCTCATCGCTGAAGACTACACGTCTCCATTCGTCCCTCCATTCACGCCTGTCGCGACACCACTGGAGGCGGGCTGCACGATGTTGGGGCGTGAGCGGAAGACGGCCTAACGGTGTGCGGGACCGTAGACCAGCTTCATGGAGACGTTGTGAATGGTCCTAGCCGATACCCCAGGAGCAACAGTGTCCCTAATTTGCTGGGAAGTGGCGGTGCGGTCCCCTACGGCACTGCGTAGGATCCTACGGTCTTGGCGTGCATCCGTGCGTCGCTGCGGTCCGGTCCCAGGTCGACGGGCACGTGCACCTTCCGCCGACCACTGGCGACAACATCGATGTACTGTGGAGACCTCACGCCTCACGTGTTGAGCAATTCGGCGGTACGTCCACCCGGCCTCCCGCATGCCCACTATACGCCCTCGCTCAAAGTCCATCTACTGCACATACAGTTCACGTCCACGCTGTCGCGGCATGCTACCAGTGTTAAAGACTGCGATGGAGCTCCGTATGCCACGGCAAACTGGCTGACACTGACGGCGGCGGTGCACAAATGCTGCGCAGCTAGCGCCATTCGACGGCCAACACCTCGGTTCCTGGTGTGTCCGCTGTGCCGTGCGTGTGATCATTGCTTGTACAGCCCTCTCGCAGTGTCCGGAGCAAGTATGGTGGGTCTGACACAGCGGTGTCAATGTGTTCTTTTTTCCATTTCCAGGAGTGTAATAACTTTGAGGTTTGCCGATGACATTGTAATTCTGTCAGAGACAGCAAAGAATTTGAAAGTATAGTTGAACGCCGTGGACAGTGTCTTGAAAGGAGGATATATAATGAACATCAACAGAAGCGAAACGAGGATAATGCAGTGTTGTCGAATTGAATCAGGTGATGCTGATGGAATTAGATCAGGAAATTAGACATTTAAAGTAGCAGACGTGGTTTGCTATTTGAGCAGCAAAATAAATGACGATGGTTGAAGTAGAGAGGATGTAGAATGCAGCTTGACGATGACCAGGAAAGCGCTTCTGAAAAAAAGAGACTTGTTAACACCATATATAGAATTAAGTGTCAGGACGTCTTTCCTGAAAGTATTTGTATTGAGTGAATCCATGAATCTCAGTCTACGCCTGCTCCTGAGTACGCCTTACAATTCAGTATCTGATTTCGGAATCTCTACCTGACCATGATGTAAGCTAATTGAAATCTTCCCGCATCACCCGGCCTTTTCCAAGTATACCTTGTCCTCTTGTGATTCCTGAACAGAGTATTCGCTATTTCTAGCTCAAGTTTATTACAGAACTCAATCTTTCTCGTCTCTCATTCCCTGCCCCAAGTCCATATTCTACTGTATCCTTTTCTTCGACTCCTTCCCCTATAACTGTAGTCCAGTCTCCCATGACTATTAGATTTTCATCTCCCTTTTAATACTGTACTACCCTTTCATCATCCTCATACACTTTCACTAGCTCTCCATCTTCAGCTTGCGGTGTCAGCATGTATACCTGAACTATCGTCGTCGGTGTTGGATTGCTGTTCAGATTTTCTAGTTTCCCTACCACGTTCAAGCTTCTGACATTCCACGCCCCGACTCGTGGAATGTTATTATTTCGTTGGTTTTTCAATCTTTTTTTCTCATGGTAACCTCCCCCTTGACAGTACCTTCCCGGAGATCCGAATGGAGAACTATTCGGGAATCTTTTGCTAAAGCAGAGATCATCAAGACACTTCTTCAATTACAGGCCACATGTCCTGTGGATACACTTTAATGCAGTGGTTTCCATTGCCTACTAAATCCTCATGAAGTTGCTCATTGCTGATTCTTGTGCCTTTACTGGCAGCTTCCCACCCCTAGGACAAGAGGCCCTGAACCTCTGTCCGCTCCTCCGCCTTCTTTGACAAGGCCGTTGGCAGAATGAGGAAGGCTTCTTATGCCGGAAGTCTTCGACTACCATTGCTGATTATTAATCAAAATTTATGCAGGGGCGGGATTAGAACATGAAACCGAAGACGTGTTTATTATTAATCAAACACCCTACCCCAAGACCACAGGTGCCAGATAGACTGAGATAAGCCATTGAAAATGTGAAATGATTGTACATTACTAACCGATACAACCGCCTAAACGTTGAATACAAGCATGCAAACATGCATGTGTTGTAATGTATGTGTGCCGAATGTCAGTTTGTGGTCTGGAGTTACATGCCTGTTGCACTTGGTTGGCGTGTACAGGAAGGAATAATGCCGTTTTATGGATGGCACTGGACTTGTCGTCCGATGATATCCCATATGTGCTCAACTGGAAAAAAGGTCTGATGATCGAGTAGGCCGAGACAAAATGTCGACACTCTGTAGAGCATGTTAGGTTACAATAGCGATATGTTGGCGAGCATTATCCCATTGGAAACGCCCTCTGGAATGCAGCTAATGAATAGCAGCACAACAGGTCGAATCAACAGACTCGCGTACAAATTTGCTGTCAGGGTAACGTGGGATAACAACGAGAGTGCTCCTGCTGTTATACGAAATCGGACCCCAGACCATAACTCCAGGTGCAGGCCCAGTGTGTCAAGCGTGCAGACAGGTTGGTTGCTGTTCCGCAACTGGTCTCCTCCTAACCAACACACGGCTATCACTGGTACGAGGCAGAAGTAGCTTTCATCGGAAAATACAACAGACACCCACCCCGCCTCCGATCCCCCCTTCCCCGCTCTCAGTGAGCTCTTGCTTGACACAACTGAAGTCGCAAATGGCGGTGGTTTGGGGTCTGTGGAATGCACGCTGCAGGGGTGTGGCTTGGTGCTGTTCTTGATGTAACCGATTTGTAACAGTTCGTTGTATCACTGTGGTGCCAACAGATGCTCAGATTGCTGCTGCAGAAGCAGCATCATTCGTTTGAACCCCACGCTGAACTTGTTGGTCGCCCTCCTCGATAGTGCCACCTGGTTGTCCGGAGCCCTGTCTTCTTACAACTGTACATTCTCGTAACCACCGCCACCAGCAATTATATACAGTGACTACAATACTGAGAAGTCTTTTTGCAGTATCGCAGAAGGTACATCCAGCTTCTCGAAACCCTGTTACACGACCTCGTTCGAACTCTGTGAGGTGTTGATAATGGCTTCTTTCTCGGCTTAAAGGTATTGTTATTACTTTTAATGATGACAACATTGGTAAGGCGGAAGTGCTACAGCATATGGGAATTAATCATGGAGCAAACTGCATCAGAGAACTTGAACGGATGGACAAGGTTCGCTTTGATAAAGCAGAGTATGCAGCATAGTTGGCCACTAAGGAGTCCAGAAAGAAGAAAAGAAGAAAAAACTTGGAAAAAGACCAAGAGGATGATATACAGTATGGCGCAGGATGCTTCTGAGTGACTAAAAATTAAAAAAAATTAATCATATATTAAGTGAGTTACAATCTTCCGGAACTTTAGAAGCCGTTCCTGAAAATTTACATTTTTCTGTTGGATTTTTTCCCTAAATCTCAGAAACCACTTTGAGTAGAGGATTCAAATTTTCAGGGAGTAATAACATACATATCCTGAGTCTACTGACTAAAAGAGGAACATAATGTTAAGTACAATAAAAATATGTATGGTAACGTACAAAAAAAGAACACAAAATTTTAACCGTTTAATTAAAAAATTGTTTTTCTGAAAGCAGTGGCTGAAATACAATTATTATGGTCAAATAGACTCAGAACATACAGTTTAATGTCCTGTAAAATATTCATGTCAATGGCTGGAGTGGTTCCTGAAATACAGGGAAGCCAAGTCACTAAATTTAACACTGTCGGGATAGGGCGTTCCGACTCCCTTTAAGCTTGCGTGATGTTCAAACACATCTCCTGCAAAATGTTCTATCGTACGACCTTGCGAAACTGACTTATATCTGATCATATTGTCAGTTTATTGACCCAGCCAGTCAAGCGGAGTTTTCCGTTAGAAACTGTAAGAACAACGTACCGTTTGTGTCCATCGGAAAATCTTAAAAGTTTGCATTTCGCCCGTCCTCTATAGCCACCATCCAGATGGGCAGGCCGCCTTATCATTCACATAATTAACAAATGAGTAACTGTGACTCACTAATACGGTCCACGACTAGAGACCGAGCGAGGTCGTGCAGTGTTTAGCACAATGGACTCCCAATCGGGAGGACAACGGTTCAAACTTGCGTCCGGTCATCCTAATTTAGGTTTTCAGTGATTTCCCTAAATCGCTTCAGGCAAATGTTCGGATGGTTCCTTTGGTAGGGCGCGGCTGATTTCCTTCCCCATCCTTCCCTAATCCGATGCGGCCGAGGACCTCACTGTTTAGCTTACTCTCCCAAATCAGTCAGTCAACCAACCTACGACTAGATCCACATTCAGTCGCGATGTTTAAATAACACCATTTTGGCTATTAGGCCACGTCATTTTGAAACACTAAAACAAGTTTAATGCCGATGTATCGAGTTTGATAGCAGCGGTCCTTTTCATGCTGGTTAAGCGCTGGAATCTGGTGACGCATTCACCTATATACTGTCTTATATATCCTAGGCTGTGACGTCAGTAACCACCTGACTATTGAAATAAGGCAGTATATAGGTAACAGAATTTGGCAGTTAGTCGCACTGAAGCGGACTGCTGCAAAGTCGGTACAAAATTCGGTATTTTTGTTGGTTTAGTGTTTCATAATAACGCCTCTTTCTGCCAAAATTATTTTATTCAAATTGTCGCATGCCGTGGAATTCTGGTACCTTATGACAAGGCAATACTTTTTTCTATTCATTTTTATTCTCTGTAGGTCCTTAGTGTATAGGTGCGACGTCGCCTAACTATTGGTGTAATATGTTACAACAGTACGGGAATCAACGAGTGGTTATAACCGAGCGAAATTAGCAGCTTGAATAAGAGTCCTTTTGCTGACTCGTGTAAATAACCTATGGTCCAACAAGAACTCTTAGAGAAATTTGAAAATGACATTATTGAAGAAATGGGTTTCAGTAGGGCAGACACTGTTTTGTCAGCTGCTTTTCGTAACGGCCGGAATACCTCCCTGCGGAGGTTAGGTTAGGTTAGGTTAGTGTTTAACGTCCCGTCGACAACGAGGTCATTAGAGACGGAGCGCATGCTCGGGATAGGGAAGGATTGGGAAGGAAATCGGCCGTGCCCTTTCAAAGGAACCATCCCGGCATTTGCCTAAAATGATTTAGGGATATCACGGAAAACCTAAATCAGAATGGCTGGAGACGGGATTGAACCGTCGTCCTCCCGAATGCGAGTCCAGTGTGCTACCACTGCGCCACCTCGCTCGGTCCTCCCTGTGGAGGGATCTATGCAAATGAGGAGTCCTCCATTTCCAGCCATTAGCGTTCATCCGCCGTATTAAGGTAATTTACTATAGTCTAAAAACAGAGCGATAATCAGTAACCAAAATTATACGAAATTACTTCGTACTTAGCTAACATATTGAGCTAACAAACGTTGGGCTAACAAGCGTCTTTATGCCGACAGTGGAACACATATCTATGATACACTTCACTAAATATGTTACGGTGTAAAGTCAAGCGCCGACAGGCCAGTTGGAGAGGGCTGTGACAAGACGTCAGCCAATTGCACGCTGACCGACCCCCCTCCAAGACGACAATGCGTCGGCAGCAGCCTCTGTGCGAAGAGAACTTGAGCGCCGCTCCAGACTGGCCGCGGACCAGTTCTACGAGAAGCTTCAAGACCAGCGACCTGAATAGAAGTCTCAAAGCTCATTACTTGGCTCGAACATTCTATGCAGCTCAAACTTGGAACGTTATACTGAAGAATAATGTTTATTTAGTCCGTCGCTCTTTGCTTGCGACACTTCTGTGTACTAATCAAAGTTAGGTATGGTCGTTTGTCTTATTGCAATAATAAACCATTAATGAAATTTGTTTGAATGTTGTCTAGTGATCCGAGAAAGCAAGTTTCCTAGAAACCCCATATTATTGATAACTAATTGATTGAATTTGGCATTATACATGAATTTCCTTACATTTTTTTTATGTTTTACCATCCTACGCTTTTATAGAGACTGTACATTTTTCAAGAAATTTTGGATAATTATTATACACTCCTGGAAATGGAAAAAAGAACACATTGACACCGCTGTGTCAGACCCACCATACTTGCTCCGGACACTGCGAGAGGGCTGCACAAGCAATGATCACACGCACGGCACAGCGGACACACCAGGAACCGCGGTGTTGGCCGTCGAATGACGCAAGCTGCGCAGCATTTGTGCACCGCCGCCGTCAGTGTCAGCCAGTTTGCCGTGGCATACGGAGCTCCATCGCAGTCTTTAACACTGGTAGCATGCCGCGACAGCGTGGACGTGAACCGTATGTGCAGTTGACGGACTTTGAGCGAGGGCGTATAGTGGGCATGCGGGAGGCCGGGTGGACGTACCGCCGAATTGCTCAACACGTGGGGCGTGAGTTCTCCACAGTACATCGATGTTGTCGCCAGTGGTCGGCGGAAGGTGCACGTGCCCGTCGACATGGGACCGGACCGCAGCGACGCACGGATGCACGCCAAGACCGTAGGATCCTACGCAGTGCCGTAGGGGACCGCACCGCCACTTCCCAGCAAATTAGGGACACTGTTGCTCCTGGGGTATCGGCTAGGACCATTCGCAACCGTCTCCATGAAGCTGGGCTACGGTCCCGCACACCGTTAGGCCGTCTTCCGCTCACGCCCCAACATCGTGCAGCCCGCCTCCAGTGGTGTCGCGACAGGCGTGAATGGAGGGACGAATGGAGACGTGTCGTCTTCAGCGATGAGAGTCGCTTCTGCCTTGGTGCCAATGATGGTCGTATGTGTGTTTGGCGCCGTGCAGTTGAGCGCCACAATCAGGACGCATACGACCGAGGCACACAGGGTCAACACCCGGCATCATGGTGTGGGGAGCGATCTCCTACACTGGCCGTACACCACTGGTGATCGTCGAGGGGACACTGAATAGTGCACGGTACATCCAAACCGTCATCGAACCCATCGTTCTACCATTCCTAGACCGGCAAGGGAACTTGCTGTTCCAACAGTACAATGCACGTCCGCATGTATCCCGTGCCACCCAACGTGCTATAGAAGGTGTAAGTCAACTACCCTGGCCAGCAAGATCTCCGGATCTGTCCCCCATTGAGCATGTTTGGGACTGGATGAAGCGTCGTCTCACGCGGTCTGCACGTCCAGCACGAACGCTGGTCCAACTGAGGCGCCAGGTGGAAATGGCATGGCAAGCCGTTCCACAGGACTACTTCCAGCATCTCTACGATCGTCTCCATGGGAGAATAGCAGCCTGCATTGCTGCGAAAGGTGGATATACACTGTACTAGTGCCGACATTGTGCATGCTCTGTTGCCTGTGTCTATGTGCCTGTGGTTCTGTCAGTGTGATCATGTGATGTGTCTGACCCCAGGAATGTGTCAATAAAGTTTCCCCTTCCTGGGACAATGAATTCACGGTGTTCTTATTTCAATTTCCAGGAGTGTAGTTATTTTTTTGTATATTTGCTGACGTACTCGTGGAAGTGACGTCATCCCTGTACTTAGTACTGAAATACAAACTTCATCACTCTTAAGAAAACTCCGTATGCTTTCCTGTGTTTTAAAACAGTTTCACTGATAATTATGCTATACATGTTTAAAGTATGTTCATTTTTTTCGACCATATCATTCCTTATTGTGAAGTACCATCGCACCATCGGTTCAGTCAAGCGTCTGCTCAGACAGTGCGATGTCTCTTATTTTCAATTTCAACAGCACTGTCTGAACAATATAGCAGAAACACTCGTTCTGAATAATGCAAAACCCTCTCTATACACTTTACAACACTGTTCTTCTCTTTCTAGCGCTCCACTCACGGAAAGCGAATGGCTAAACCAAACATTTAAATCTTTCCGTGTCAGTTCTGATATTTGTTATTGTATTACGACGGCCATTACTCTCTATGTATTTGGACGTCGACAAAGTAATTTCACATTCGGAGCAGAAAGTTTGTGATCGAAATTACTTGAATAGATCTCTATAACTTTGTTTTGATGACCCCCATACGCATTTTGTTACAATATCTGTCATTCTCTCTCCCCTATTTCGCCATAGAACAGAACAAGCTACCTTCTTTGGCCTTTCACCATATTCTTCGCCAGTCCTATTTGGTAACGATTCCATACCGCGCAGCAATACTTCAGAAGAGGATAGACAAATGTAGTGTATTAGACCTGTTGTATCTTCTAAATGTTATGCTAATAAAACGCTGTCTTTCGTTAATCTTTCCAAAACTTTCCACATATAATAGTTGCAATTTAAATTGTTCGTAATTATGTTCCCTAGATATTTAATAGAATTGACAACCTTTAAATTTGTTTGATTTATCATGTTAGCGAAATTTAATGGATTAAGAACTCATGAGAATGACCTCACACTATTATTGTTGGCAATAAATTGCTACTTTTCGCACAATACGAATGTCTTCTCTAAATAACTTTGCAATTGGATTTGATCTTCTGGCTTTACTAGACGGTAAATGACGACATCATCTGCAAACAATTTAAGAGAGCTGCTCAGATCGTCTCCTAAATAGTTTATATAAAAATTAGGAACATCATATGGATATAACACTTCCTTGGGACCGCCAGATATAAAGTCTGCTCTACTTGATGACTTCCTGTCGGTTACTACAAACTATAACCTTTCGACAGGAAATTACGAATGCAGTAGCGTAACTGATACGGTATTCCATAGGCACAGAATTTGATCAGGAGGCGCTTGCGAGGAACGGTGTCGAAATCTTTCTGAAAATTGAGTTTTCCTGTCGATAGCACTCATTACTTCGCGTGACCAAAATGCTAGATGTGTTTCGCAAGAACAATGATTTCTGAAACTATGCTGACGATGTATCAATAGATTGTGTTCTTCGGGGCATTGCATAATGTTCGAACACAGTATGTTATCCAAGATCCTACTGCAAATCGACGTCAGTAATGCCGGTATGTAATTCAGTGTATTATTTCTGTTACCTTTCCCGTGTATTGGTGTGTCCCGTGAAACTTACCAGTCTTTAGACAAGTAACTTCCGTCAAAGAAGCAGTTGTATACGAAAGCTAATATGAAGCTATGGGGGGGGGGGGGATAATGTTATACGAACTGGACCAGAAGACTTGCCTTTAGTAAATGATTTGAGTTGCTTCGCTAAACCGAGGATGTTTACTGTCGCTGTTATTTCATTTCTCTCTTCTATCACTATCGTTTACTTTTCTGATGATATCAAACACAATATCAAAAGTTAATTAATATTTATACTAATAATGGCAGCTATTTTTATTGTTATTGCTGTAATTGGTTATTGATATAACCTATTACCAACATGATACTAGTATCTTAGATGTACGAACTAAACCACAAGTAGACATAAAAAGTCCGAAACTTTTTTAATATTTTTTCGTCTGTGTAGTCCATTATCTGGTGTAACAGAGGAACTGAAACCTGTCAAATAAAACAATCAACAAAGGGTACTGCTTTTTCGGAGTTTAGCCTCACATATCAATTTTTACGGAGGAATAAATTTCTGTTGTGTAGAATATCCACGCCACCCACACTGAATGTCCTATATTACGTTAATTTAAACAAGAGATTAATTTATGCGTCTAACACAATAAAGTTATTCTCGGTATCTCCGTTTATCCACACTCGCCTTTTGTTGAATAGCCACCCGTATAGTGTTATGTATCTGAACTAGGCACTGCGGTACGTATCTCGCTTCTGTCTAATTTACTCGAAACTTTTTCTAGGACTTCGCATTTGCAGACACTGGGTTATTAACTGAGTTCCATCATTATGATTGCGTTTAATGTTTTATAATTAATGGTGGAGTAAGCGAGGAGAGTGAAATCTGAAGGTTTCTAGTTTTTATCTCTTCCGTTATTTGCCACTTGTTACAAAACTGGTAAGTTATTTGTTAATGAAATAACAGTGTAGTTGCTTCGTGATTGATAGTCCATGTCAAACTGAAAAATGGTTGTGTAGCTGGCTGGGTAACACAGCTCAGTGTTTGAGGAATGCAACGTTATACCACTCTCAATAGGAACAATGAAACTAAACTTAAAGTTGGGGACGACCTATTGGGGATACTTTCGTCTACATTCCAATATTAAACTCTGGAACGTCCGGACAAGTATGGAAGCATATGTACACCTAATTCGATTACTTCCTTTAGGAGACACCTGCAGCTTGTAAATCTAGAGACCTGTTTTGTTATACAAGTTGCTTGACTGAAGTGCAGAGAAAAAGAGGGACAGAAAGAGTGAGAGTGTACCGTCGGTCTCGTCACAGACGGGCCAATAGGATCCAGTCTACCACCATGTCATCCATCAGTGAATGGGGTTATCAAGGCGCTGTGTGGAGGTGTGGGTATCAGAACACCGCACTCACTGTCGTTGTCAGGTTAGCAGACCTGGTGCTGCTGGTACGCGTTTACGTAACTCCTTATTTGGCGCCACGTATTATGTTCGAGTATAATGACTTTTCTGGAGACTAGAAATTTACCATGTAGGAATCAGCATGGGTTTCGAAAAAGACGATCGTGTGAAACCCAGCTCGCGCTATTCGTCCACGAGACTCAGAGGGCCATAGATACGGGTTCCCAGGTAGATGCCGTGTTTCTTGACTTCCGCAAGGCGTTCGATACAGTTCCCCACAGTCGGTTAATGAACAAAGTAAGAGCATATGGACTATCAGACCAATTGTGTGATTGGATTGAGGAGTTCCTAGATGGCAGAACGCAGCATGTCATTCTCAATGGAGAGAAGTCTTCCGAAGTAAGATTAATTTAAAGTGTGCCGCAGGGGAGTGTCATACGACCGATGCTATTCACAATATATGTAAATGACCTTGTAATAACATCGGAAGTTCACTGAGGCTTTTTGCGGATGATGCTGTAGTATATCGAGCGGTGGTAACAATGGATAATTGTACTGAAATGCAGGAGGATCTGCAACAAATTGACGCATGGTGCACTGAATGGCAATTTAATCTCAATGTAGACAAGTGTAATGTGCTGAGAATACATAGAAAGAAAGATCCTTTATCATTTAGCTACATTATAGCAGGTCAGCAACTGGAAGCAGCTAATTCCATAAATTATTTGGGAGTAAGCATTAGGAGTGATTTAAAATGGAATGATCATATAAAGCTGATCGTCGGTAAAGCAGATGATAGACTGAGATTCATTGGAAGAATCCTAGGGAAATGTAATCCGAAAACAAAGGAAGTAGGTTACACTACACTTGTTCGCCCACTGCTTGAATATTGCTCACCAGTGTGGGATCCGTATCAGATAGTGTTGATAGAAGAGATAGAGAAGATCCAACGGAGAGCAGCGCGCTTCGTTATAGGAGATGATAGATAAACTCCAGTGGGAGACTTTGCAGGAGAGACGCTCAGTAGCTCGGTATGGGCTTTTGTTGAAGTTTCGAGAACATACCTTCACCGAGGAGTCAAGCAGTATACTGCTTCCTCCTACGTATATCTCGCGAAGAGACCATGAGGATAAAATCAGAGAGATCAGAGCCCACACAGAGGCATACCGACAATCTTTCTTTCCACGAACAATACGAGACTGGCATAGAAGGGAGAACCGGTTGAGGTACTCAAGGTACCCTCCGCCACACACCGTCAGGTGGCTTGCGGAGTATGGATGTAGATGTAGAACTTAAGTGCACCTAACAAATCCATCAGGGACATTTGAACCTTTCTGAAGCTGCTCAAATCGGCTGTTGGTGATTGATCGTGATGTGGAAACGCGAAGGAACAACCATAGCTACACCAAGACCAGGCTGACTTCATGTGCTGATGGACAGGGACCGTCGACCATTGAGGAAGGTAAGTGTAAAAAATCGTATGAAATCAGCGGAAGATATCACTCGTTGACTACCGAAGTGCTACCAGCAGTCCAGCTATACAATGACTGTTTGTAGGCAGTTAAAAGATTGGGGTAAAATGGTCGACCTTGTATTCCAATAAATATATTATGTTTTTGTCTTTCGGTATGAAATCTTTTTTTCTATTAATAACAAAGAATAATTAAATAAAACAATAGATTTAATATTATAAAATAAATATTTTAATACAGTATAATAAGACAGACATTTCTTTAATCATTACAAAGCGACACTTTAATTGGTGCAAGGACCGACACCACTAGACAGCGGAAGATTGGAAACGATGGAAGGATTTGGCTTTGCGAATGCGTGGAAAACCTTATCTGCCATCATTTGTGGTGCCAGCAGTGATGATCGCAGCTGGTGGTGTCACGATATGAAGAATTACACTACAGAAAAAAATGAAGATCATACTGTGAGAAGCTAAACATGTATTAAGGGTTAAAGGCTCGTCGATGTCGAGGTCATTAGAGACGTAGCACAAAGTCGGACTAAAGAAGGATCGGAAGGTAAAATAAACGTGAGCTTCCAAAGGGTCCATTCGGATTCTCCTAAAGTGACGTACAACATGGAAGACCTAAATCCTGTTGGCTAGACAAGGATTGAAACCGCCTCATCCAAAATGCTAGTCGAATATTATAGTGTCTAATCACTGTCGCATTTTGTTTTTCTGCTGAATTGTGGAAGGGAAATAGCATTTCGAGCAACGTTTGCAAATCCCTTGGCTTCGTACGTAAACTGCTCTGCTAAGTCTCCCTGGAACACAATAAAACGAGCCATGTGAAGCAACGATTAGGATTAGATTTCTAAGGAGCAAAATTTGCTCTTCCCGAAATCTTGAAAGCCGGCATGGATCCCTTTAAAAGCCGATTTTATTTGAAGGACTTTGCCAATTAGAGCTTGTGCTTATACCCCCAATGGCTTCCTTCATGTCATTTATAAGAAATAAACTGATGTCGATTGAGCCATTTGCACTATCTGACGAAAAGTATCCGGCAATCCCTACGTAAATCCAAATTGACCATCAGATGTCACGAAGTGCGGAAATACCTGAATAAAAGGAGGTGGGTAGTATTTTGCAGTCAGTGAAGAAGCAGTAGTGGCAGAACTGGTCGTTCTGGAGAGCTCACTGACTCAATGAATTTCACCGAAGTAACAAATCTATCACGGACTTGACCAACCTAAAGCTGTCCAAGTCGACTGTTCGTGAAGTGGAAGCGCTATGGAACAATCACAGCCGAACCAAGACCAGATGGACCTCTTGTACTGACGGACTGCGATTGTTACTATATTTTGAAGGGTGGCTATAAAAATCGCATGAAATCGGTGAAAGGAGTCACTCGTGTGTTTCAAAGTGATGTCAGTCCAGGTAGCACAATGACTATGAGCTGGAAATTCAAAATAATGAGTTTAGCGGTCGAGCAGCTCCTCATAAGTCACACATTTCTTTGTCAATACTAGGTGACGCTTGAGGAGGTATAATGAGCGACACGGTACCACTAGACAACCGAAGATTGGAACCAAGTGTTTTTGAGTGATGAAACATGCAACACCCTGTCGCAATGCAATGGAAGAATTTTCGTTTGGCATATGTATGGAGAAGGTTACCTGCTGTTGTGTACAGCGTCATCAGTGAGGTACGAAGGAGGCGGTCTTACGGTATGGGTCTGTTTTTCGTGGTTAGGGTGCGGTCTGTTACTGCGCATGAGACAATGCTAAATGCGGAAGGATATGAACACATGTTACTGCATACGGTAGAGGAAGAGTTCGGAGACGATGATTGTTTGTAAAAGCCTTGTCATAAAGCAGTAACTGTGATGCGAAAATCTGTGGACAATAACGTTCCTGAAATGGATTGGCCTGCTCAGTGCTCCGACCTAAACTCAGTGGAAGACATTCGTTCCAGACACTTAGCGTCCAACATCATTACATTGTCTGGCTTCGGCTCTTGAGGAAGAATGCGCTGCCATTCTTTCGGAGACACCTTGCTAAAAATGTGTCCAGTAGAATTCAAGTCATTGTAATGGCGAAGTTTGGACACATCCCGTATTGTTGTTCAATACTTGTCCGGAATAGTGTATTAGTAAGTTCAGGTGAATTAGTTCAAATTACCTATGTGGGTCTGAAATGAGTCGATGGTCGTATAACTGCGCTATACGCCACCTCGCTCGATGTGCTGTATGTCGAACTGCTCTGTGTTACAGTGAATTGTGTAACTACAAAATCACTAAATTTACATGCATGTCTGAAAGAACAGATACTGTTGACGGCACACAGCTGCACGAAATATTTCGAAATTAATTCGCCGACTCTGAATTTCTTGACATCAGCTACTGTAGGTGTAGATTTATCACCCAGTCGTGACATGTGAAATTTCGTACCAGACTGAGACTCAGTCCCTGATTTCCGGCTTACCGCGAGCGGTCGCCTTAGGTCCGTCAGCTATCGGTGCACGCTACCTGGACAGTCTATGGCCACAACCAGAATTCAAAGAGCGGGGAAAATCAACCACCTAAGAAGTAATTTAGACTTGCGGTTTTGTCTAGATAAGCAAAGAAAACTGCAATACAAACAGAACAGTCAGAATTAGATGTTAAATAAGAAAAAAGCAAAATGCGTGAAACAAGAGCACTTAAACAGAAAAAGCACACGTGTAAGCTCATTTGTTGCGATCAGTCTGCAAAACGAGATCAAGTGCCTTCAAGCTGTCTACATTTACATCTATGGCTATGTGGATACTCTGAAAAATCACACTTTAGAGCCTGTCAGAGGGTTTATCGAATCACCTTCACAATAATTCATAGACATAGGTATGTATAGGTAATGAGTGAACAGAAGTGACCAAGGAAAATTTTAAACTTGGAGCCGCCAGTAAGAAGGAGAGCAAGACCATATGGAAAGCAATGAAAGGCCGAACAGTGGGACCATGTATGTGACTGGAACGAAAGAGGGCTGTGAAGCTCGAAAGCGACTAACTTCTATGGGGAAACTCCGAAGAAGACGAAGGAAAATGAAAGGAGGTATTTGATAAATGCATTACGTTATCATCCTTTTTTAAAATCTGCTAGAACTATGAACTTCAGTGTACTGTACATGTCGTCTTTCCAATTAAAATTTTGCTTAATTCAAGAGAAAGATCAAGGAGAAAGTTATAAAAATGTTTGTGGATAGAGTGCGAAACATCTATGAAGCAGAGCCCCTCGAAGAAGAATTAGAATGTCTGAACAATGTGTTTCTGAATAATGGGCGTTCGTCCGCTGAAATAAAAAGAGCGTTAAAGACCTCCATTGAAGCTCAAATTGATGTACAGCCTTCTGCGAGATTCAAATTTTTCCTGCCTCTACGTGAAAACGTCACTGACACAATATGATGGAAGACCTTGAAGAAACGGAAGATGACCGTAGTTTACAAGCCCACCAGAAATGTACAGAAACTTCTCTAAGTCGACCAACGAGCTCTCTAAGCGCTGCAAAAAGAAGTTACAGGAAACCATGTAGTTTCTGAGTCATGCCCATGAGTACGGTGGGAAAACGACTGGAAGTACATAAAGGCAGTTCCGGAAAGTGAAAAAAAAAAAAAAAGAAACAGAGAGATAAGCTTTTCAGCACGAAATCTTCAGATTCAATTCGACAACTCTCTTCTGGCTGCAGCGAACGTGTATACCTATATGCTGTACAGAGGAGGAGGACGGTGTGAAACTAAATGGTATGGGGCACATGTGTATCACTGTACCTCCGTGGGCTTCCGACAGCATCTGATGGTTCAAATGGCTCTGAGCACTATGGGACTTAACATCTATGGTCATCAGTCCCCTAGAACTTAGAACTACTTAAACCTAACTAACCTATGGACATCACGCAACACCCAGCCATCACGAGGCAGAGAAAATCCCTGACCCCGCCGGGAATCAAACCCGGGAACCCGGGCGTGGGAAGCGAGAACGCTACCGCACGACTGCGAGCTGCGGGACAGCATCTGACAACGGCGCTCGAGTTTTTAAGACATATAACGTTATACCTTTTACTGCAATCTGTAGGAATGCAGGGTGTGAATCAGACATTCATGGAAAGTACTGTCCCAATTGAAGATGTCCTTCACAGTCGGTGTTTCTCTAAGAAATTAATTTCGCCACCGCTTAAGAGCACGGGATACGGTAAGAAATGTGAAGGATAAAGACGTGAAATATCGTCATTATACCTTAGAAAATAAATCGTAACGTCTTGTCCTGCCACAGTCACAAATTGACCCACCTGAAGGTTGAGTTGTTAGATTACATAGCCGTCATTTAAACACTGTTTAGCGAGTAGTATGCTCGACAAAGATAAAATCAAGATATTGAAACTTCCTTCGCGAAGTCTTTCTGATGATATGTTTATAAAAGAAATTGGTCAGGTGCGAGTAGGACTCTCTCTCTCTCTCTCTCTCTCTCTCTCTCTCTCTCTCTCTCTATTTATTTATTTATTTATTTATTGTTCCGTGGGACCAGATTAAGGAGAAGTCTCCTTGGTCATGGAACGAGTCAATACATGAAATTATAACACGATATTAGAAACAGATAAAATGAAGTATAAAAAAACATATTCAGGTGGCAATTAAGTTTAAATAAAGAATATCAACAATGTAACACTGGAATTTGCTTAATTTTTTAGCTCTTCCAGGAGCTCCTCGACAGAATAGAAGGAGCGAGCCATGAGGAAACTCTTCAGTTTAGACATAAAAGAGTTTGGGCTACTGCTAAGATTTTTGAGTTCTTGTGGTAGCTTATTGAAAATGGATGCAGCAGAATACTGCACTCCTTTCTGCACAAGAGTGAAGGAAGTGCATTCCACACGCAGATTGGGTTTCTGCCTAGTATTAACTGAGTGAAAGCTGCTAACTCTTGGGAATATGCTAATATTGCTAACAACAAACAACATTAAACAAAATATATACTGTGAGGGCAATGTCAGAATTCCCAGACTATTGAATAGGGGTCGACAAGAGGTTCTCGAACTTACACCACATATAGCTCGAACAGCCCGTTTTCGAGCCAAAAATACCCTTTATGAATCAGAAGAATTACCCCAAAAAATAATACCATACGACATAAGCGTATGAAAATATGCGAAGTAGACTACTTTTCGTGTTGAAGTGTCACTTATTTTAGATACTGTTCTAATGGTAAATAAAGCAGCATTTAGTTTCTGAACAAGATCCGGGGGGGGCCGGTGTGGCCGTGCGGTTCTAAGCGCGTCAGTTTGGAACCGCGTGACCGCTACGGTCGCAGGTTCGAATCCTGCCTCGGGCATGGATGTGTGTGATGTCCTTAGGTTAGTTAGGTTTAAGTAGTTCTAAGTTCTAGGGGACTGATGACCTCAGTAGTTAAGTCCCATAGTGCTCAGAGCCATTTGAACCAAGATCCTGGACATGGGCTTTCCACAACAGCTTACTATCTGCCCGAACGCCTAGGAACTTGAACTGTTCCGTCTCGCTTATAATATGCCCATTCTGTCTTATCAAAATATCGGTTCTTGTTGAATTGTGAGTTAGGAACTGTAAAAACAGAGTCTTACTGTGATTTAGCATCAAATTATTTTCCACAAGCCACAAACTTATTTCATGAACTACATTATTTGATACTGTTTCAATATTACACACAAGATCCTTCACTACCAAGCTGGTGTCATCAGCAAATAGAAATATTTTTGACTCACCTGTAATACTAGAAGGCATATCATTTATATAAATAATAAACAGCAGTGGCCGCAGCACCGACGCTTAACAGTGCCCCATTGGGACTGAACATCACTACCTCTCTCAATATTGCGGAGAATTACCTTCTGCTTTCTGTTCTTAAAGTAAGAGGGGAACCAATTGTAAGCTACTCTCCTTACTCCATAATGGTCCAACTTCTGCAGTAATATTTTGTGGTCCACACAGTCAAAAGCCTTCGTAAAATCAAAGAAAACACCTAGCCTTAGCAACCTTTTACTTAATCCGTCCAAAACCTCACAAAGAATAGAGAAAATAGCATTTTCAGTTGTTAAACCATTTCTAAAACCAAACTGAACATTTGACAACAAATTATGTGAATTTAAATGCTCCAGTAACCTTGTATATACAACCTTCTCGATAACTTTAGCAAACACCGATGGCATAGAAAAATGTCTATGATTGTCAATATTATCCCTGTCTCCCTTTTTATAAAGTGGCTTCACTACCGAGTACTTTATTCGGTCAGGAAACCGACCACTCCTAAAGGAAAAGTTACAGATAAGGCTAAGTACTGGGCTAACATACATAAACAATACTTCAGTATTCTGCTAGATACCCCGTCATATTCATGAGAGTTCTTGGTCTTTAGTGATTTAATTATTAACTCAATCTCCCTCTTGTCGGTATCATGGAGGAGCATTTCAGGTAACAGTCTCGGAACATTTTTTTTCTAAGAGCGCTACATGATTCCCTGTTGGGACTAGGTTTCTATTTAGTTCACCTGCTATATTTAGAAAGTGATTATTAAATATTGTACATATATGCGACTTATCAGTAACACGGACATTCCCACTACGCACTGATTCTGTATCCTCGACCTGTCCCTGCAGACCAGCCACTTCCTCTACGACTGACCATATGGTTTTAATTTTATCCGGAGACTTAGCTATTCTACCTGCATACCACATACTTATTGCCTTCCTAATAACACAAGTACCCGTGGTCTAGGGGTAGCGTCTTTATCAAAACGTCTTCGGTCCCGGGTTCGATCCCCGCCACTGTCTAAATTTTGATAGATAATCAGCATTGGCGGCCGAAGACTTCCGGCATAAGAAGTCAGCCTCATTCTGTCAACGGCCTTGTCAAAGAGGGCGGAGGCGCGGATAGAGGTTCAGATTGCTGTCTTGTTTTAGGGGTGGGAAATTGCCCCTAAAGGCGGAAGAATCAGCAATCATCAACGACATGAGGCTGCAGAAAGCAATGGAAACCACTGCATTAAAAACACGTAACGTATATCCACAGGACATGTGACCTGTATTTGAAGAAGTGTCATGATGATCTCTCCATTGGCAAAAGATTCCGGAATAGTCCCCCATTCGGATCTCCGGGAGGGGACTGCCAAGGGGGAGGTTACCATGAGAAAAAGATTGAATAATCAACGAAAGGATAACGTTCTACGAGCCGGGGCGTGGAATGTCAGAAGCTTAAACGTGGTAGGGAAACTAGAAAATCTGAAAAGGGAAATGCAAAGGCTCAATCTAGATATAGTAGGGGCCAGTGAAGTGAAGTGGAAGGAAGACAAGGATTTCAGGTCAGATGAGTATCGGGTAATATCAACAGCAGCAGAAAATGGTATAACAGGTGTAGGATTCGTTATGAATAGGAAGGTAGGGCAGACGGTGTGTTACTGTGAACAGTTCAGTGACCGGGTTGTTCTAATCAGAATCGACAGCAGACCAACACCGACGACGATAGTTCAGGTATACATGCCGACGTCGCAAGCTGAAGATGAACAAATAGAGAAAGTGTATGAGGATATTGAAAGTGTAATGCAGTACGTAAAGGGGGACGAAAATCTAATAGTCATGGGCGACTGGAATGCGGCTGTAGGGCAAGGAGTAGAAGAAAAGGTTACAGGAGAATATTGGCTTGGGACAAGGAATGAAAGAGGAGAAAGATAATTGAGTTCTGTAACAAGTTTCAGCTAGTAATAGCGAATACCCTGTTCTAGAATCACAAGAGGAGGAGGTATACTTGGAAAAGGCCGGGAGATACGGGAAGATTTCGATTAGATTACATTATGGTCAGACAGAGATTCCGAAATCAGATAGTGAATTGTAAGGCGTACCCAGGAGCAGATATAGACTCAGATCACAATATAGTAGTGTTGAAGAGTAGGCTGAAGTTCAAGACATTAGTCAGGAAGAATCAATACGCAGAGGAGTGGGATACGGAAGTATTAAGGAATGACGAGATACGTTTGAAGTTCTCTAACGCTATAGATACAGCAATAAAGAACAGCGCAGTAGGCAGTACGGTTGAAGAGGAATGGACATCTCTAAAAAGGGCCATCACAGAAGTTGGGAAGGAAAACATATGTACAAAGAAGGTAGTTTCGAAGAAACCTTGGGTAACAGAAGAAATACTTCAGTTGATTGATGAAAGGAGGAAGTACAAACATTTTCCGGGAAAATCAGGAATACAGAAATACAAGTCGCTGAGGAATGAAATAAATAGGAAGTGCAGGGAAGCTAAGACGAAATGGTTGCAGGAAAAATGAGAAGATATCGAAAAAGATATGATTGTCCGAAGGGCAGACTCAGCATACAGGAAAGTCAAAACAACCTTTGGTGACATTAAAAGCAATGGTGGTAACATTAAGAGTGCAACGGGAATTCCACTGTTAAATGCAGAGGAGAGAGCAGATAGGTGGAAAGAATACATTGAAAGCCTGTATGAGGGTGAAGATTTGTCTGATGTGATAGAAGAAGAAACAGGGGTCGATTTAGAAGAGATAGGGGATCCAGTATTTGAATCGGAATTTAAAAGAGCTATGGAGGACTTACGGTCAAATAAGGAAGAAGGGATAGATAATATTCCATCAGAATTTCTAAAATCATTGGGGGAAGTGGCAACAAAACGACTATTCACGTTGGTGTGTAGAATATATGAGTCTGGCGATATACCATCTGACTTTCGGAAAAGCATCATCCACACAATTCCGAAGACGGAAAGAGCTGACAAGTGCGAGAATTATCGCACAATCAGCTTAACAGCTCATGCATCGAAGCTGCTTACAAGAATAATATACAGAAGAATGGAAAAGAAAATGTAGAATGCGCTAGGTGACGATAAGTTTGGCTTTAGGAAAAGTAAAGGGACGAGAGAGGTAATTCTGACGTTACGGCTAATAATGGAAGCAAGACAAAAGAAAAACCAAGACACTTTCATAGGATTTGTCGACCTGGAAAAAGCGTTGGGCAATGTAAAATGGTGCAAGCTGTTCGAAATTCTAAAAAAAGTAGAGGTAAGCTATAGGGAGAGACGGGTCATATACAATATGTACAACAACCAAGAGGGAATAATAAGAGTGGACGATCAAAAACGAAGGGCTCGTATTATGAAGGGTGTAAGACAAGGCTGTAGCCTTTCGCCCCTACTCTTCTATCTGTACATCGAGGAAGCAATGATGGAAATAAAAGAAAGGTTCAGGAGTGGAATTAAAATACAAGCTGAAAGGATATCAATGATACGATTCGCTGAAGACATTGCTATCCTGAGTGAAAGTGAAGAAGAATTAAATGATCTGCTGAACGGAATGAACAGTCTAATGAGTACACAGTACGGTTTGAGAGTAAATCGGAGAAAGACGAAGGTAATGATAAGTAGTAGAAATGAGAACAGCGAGAAACTTAACATCAGGATTGATGTTCACGAAGTCAATGAAGTTAAGGAATTCTGCTACCTATGCAGTGAAATAACCAATGACGGACGGAGCAAGGAGGACATCAAAAGCAGACTCGCTATGGCAAAAAAGGCATTTCTGGCCAAGAGAAGTCTACTAATATCAAATACCGGCCTTAATTTGAGGAAGAAATTTCTGAGGATGTACGTCTGGAATACAGCATTGTACGGTAATGAAACATGGACTGTGGGAAAACCGGAACAGAAGAGAATCGAAGCATTTGAGATGTGGTGCTATAGACGAATGTTGAAAATTAGGTGGACTGATAAGGTAAGGAATGAGGAGGTTCTACGCAGAATCGGAGAGGGAAGGAATGTGGAAAACACTGATGAGGAGGCGGAGGAGGAGATTAGTGTTTAACGTCCCGTCGACAACGAGGTCATTAGGGACGGAGCGCAAGCTCGGGTGAGGGAAGGATGGGGAAGGAAATCGGCCGCGCCCTTTCAAAGGAACCATCCCGGCATTTGCCTGAAGCGATTTAGGGATATCACGGAAAACCTAAATCAGGATGGCCGGAGACGGGATTGAACCGTCGTCCTCCCGAATGCGAGTCCAGTGTGCTAACCACTGCGCCACCTCGCTCGGTACACTGATAATGAGAAGGGACATGATGATAGGACATCTGCTAAGACATGAGGGAATGACGTCCATGATACTAGAGGGAGCTGTAGAGGGTAAAAACTGCAGAGGAAGACAGAGATTGGAATACGTCAAGCAAATAATTGAGGACGTAGGTTGCAAGTGCTACTCTCAGATGAAGAGGTTAGCACAGGAAAGGAATTCGTGGCGGGCCGCATCAAACCAGTCAGTAGACTGATGACAAAAAAAAAGATAACAATTTTAAGCACCTTAAAATACTGTTTGTAATGGGCTGCTGCATTTAGATTCTGCCTGTTTCTAACGTTTTGATATAATTGCCACTTTGTTCTACAAGATATTCTTATCCCTCTAGTCAGCCATCCAGTCTGCCTGTTTGTGCTAGTACCCTGTTTTGAACGTTCTATCGGAATGCAACTTTCAAAGAGCACGAGTAAAGTCTTGAGAAAAGCATTATATTTATCGTCTACTGTATCAGCGCTATAAACATCTTGCCACTCTTGTTCCTTGATAAGGTTTGCAAAGGTCTCTACAGCAACTGGATCAGGTTTCCTAAACAGCTGTTTTGAACGTTCTATCGGAATGCAACTTTCAAAGAGCACGAGTAAAGTCTTGAGAAAAGCATTATATTTATCGTCTACTGTATCAGCGCTATAAACATCTTGCCACTCTTGTTCCTTGATAAGGTTTACAAAGGTCTCTACAGCAACTGGATCAGGTTTCCTAAACAGCTGATGACTGTTTAACACGTGTTGCAGCACAAAAATCTTTTAGAGTTAAAATTTGTGCATCATGATCTGCAAGGCAAATTCACCTTTTTGCTAACAGAATGCCCTTCTAGTAATGAGGAATGAACAAAAATGTTGTCTATGGTTGTTCTACTGTTCCCTTGCACTCTCGTTGGAAAGAATACGGTTTGCATAAGATTATATGAATTGAGGAGATCTACCAGCATCCTCTTCCTTGCACAATCACTTATACAATTATTATTGAAGTCACCACATATAACTAACTTTTTGTATTTCCTATAAAGTGAACCAAGAACCTCCTCTAGCTTTAGCAAAAATGTTGTGAAATCGGAGGCTGGGGATCTATAAATAACAACAGTTAGAAGTTTAGCTCAGTTAAATTTAACCACACATGTACAACATTCAAACACCTTTTCAGTGCAGTACTTTGAAACATCAATTGACTCAAATGGGATGCCGTTTTTCACATACATGGCTACTCCCCCACACCGCAAAGAGCTCCTCGAAAAGCTGCCAGCCAACCTGTATCCTGGTAAAGGAAGCCTCTGAATTATCTCCTTATTTAAGAAGTGTTCAGATATACCAATAATTTCAGAGTCAACATCTATAAGCAGTCCACTAACTTTATCTCTAATACCTTGTATATTTTGATGAAATATGCTAATTCCCTCATTACTCGGATACCTAAGCTTTGTCAAAAGTGGTTCCTTTGTTAGAGAGACTTCCCTTAAGCAGGAAAAACCTGTCAGCTGACTTCAATCTAAAAAAGGTGCAGCTCTAACACCCACTACTGCAGGAATTTTCCCATGAGTGATCCCACCAACCCCACCTATGCTGTCACCTATAAGCTTTGCTAACCTTGCCTTCCCATACCTGTTGAGGTGCAGGCCATATCTAGTGAAACCCGTCTTGCTGATAGACTCCACCGACACCACTGAAATGTGACCCATGCTTTCTGTCATCAGCGCACCCCCAAGTCTCATGTTATTACGCCTGACGGCTGTATTAAAATGAGGCCGATCGTGACGCTGAAACAGTTCCACGAAATGCGCATTCGTGTTGCCAGTCTGAGTGGCTATCTTTTCCAGGTCACCATCTATGTCATACTCCCTATCCCTATCAATACTATTACCAGCCCCACTCACAAACACTACCTGATCCTCTTTAGTAAAATCCCTACATGACCCCCCTATGTTAACAGTCACCTGAGCCAATCCTGCATTAGGCTTCACAATGCTGGTGACCTGGTACGCACTCCCCAGCACTTCCTGCAATTGCTGGCCTACACCTCTGCCATGAGAACTACCTAACAGCAGAACCTTGTTCTTCCTCTTCGACTTTGCAACTGTTCTAGCCACCGTAACTACTGAGATCTGCTGCATACTTCCTACATCTACAGCTACTAGAGATTCCTCTCCACTAGACTCTGACAGTTGGTCATATCTATTGTAAACACCAATAGTAAAACTATCTGAAAATCTTCTTCTCCTAGCAGATCTCTTGCCAACAGCTAGCTCCCATTCCCTAACCCCCTTCTCCCTCCTCATCCTATCTAGCTCCTCCTGTGCGTTTTTCAACTGCACCTGAAGGGTACAGATCTTACGCTTCTGCTCCTCTATTAACTTACTCTTGCTACATAACCTGCAGTTCCAGGAGAGGATCTCACCAGAATGCCCACTGGCTTCCCCACTGCATTGCCCCCAGTGAAAATACTTCGAACAAGTCTCACACCGCAATCCACTACTCACGAACCTACGGCAAAGCCCACACTTCTCACTCATGGTAAAATTGTACTTCTTCTAAGTTCCGCTACTACAATAAGAAGATGTTAAAAATCTGACTACAATAATCACAAACTTACTCTACATTGGAAGCAATTACTATTATTAACAGTATTAATAAACAACAAATGTGAATATAAAATAAGACTAATACAGAAAGAGAATCAAACGTCTAATGACACAGTAACGAAGCTGAAAACAGTTCCCAAAAGGTTCTTATGAAATTATTTCACCAGAAAACACAAGAAACACCGGTTGAAGACTACTAAAGTTCCTAAATAAACCACTATACACAAACAATTAATCAGTACTTAGCTTTCGATGCACCGCTACAGCTGCAACTGGTCAGCGCGGAACGTAAACACAGCTAAGAGGTTACTTTGCTCGATAAGAAACACTCACAAATATCGGGTCACAACACAATAAAGACACAGGTGAATGAAGAAACCACTAATAAGTCACTTATATAGTAAATATTATCACAAAAACCGTTAAAATATATATCTGAAACCTAAAAATATATAAAAACTTAGAAAGCGATCTCACACGCAGTCACTCGCTTATGACGTCACACCAAAGAGCTCTCTCTCTCTCTGAGTGTTCTGTACAAACTTATTTATGTATAGAAACAGTTCATCCATCTCGGGAATCGAAAAAGTGTCACACAAATAGCCGTGTCTTCTAATTACATCGACTTTTTCGATGCGCCGCTACAGCTGCAACTGGTCAGCGCGGAATGTAAACACAGCTAAGAGATTACGTTGCTCGATACGAAACACTCACAAATATCGGGTCACAACACAAGAAAGACAGAGGTGAATGAAGAAACCACTAATAAGTCACTTATATAGTAAATATTATCACAAAAACCGTTAAAATATATATCTGAAACCTAAAAATATATAAAAACTTAGAAAGCGATCTCACACGCAGTCACTCGCTTATGACGTCACACGAAAGAGCTCTCTCTCTCTCTCTCTCTCTCTCTCTCTCTGAGTGTTCTGTACAAACTTATTTATGTATAGAAACAGTTCATCCATCTCGGGAATCGAAAAAGTGTCACATAAATAGCCGTGTCTTGTAATTACATCGACTTAGATGCTTACGTGTTTTACACCGCCAAGAGACCATCGATTTTAGTGAGTGACATAAAATTTGAAATTGATATTTCAACCAGTTGACGAGAAAAAGTTGTCTTAATAGACGGACGGACAGTCGGATAACAAATGACAATGTTTTTCACGTCAGATAGCTACAGATTAATAGTTTTCGGATTTTTCCGTTAGTTGTATTGTAAAAAGCTGCTGCTTGCCAAATTTAGTGAATCTAGGTCAACGAGTAGTACGCTACAGATTTTGATGAGTGAGTTCGCGTGTACCAAAATAAGCGTCTTCTGAATAGTATCTTAATTTTTTGATACCGCCGACGGAACGTACGCAAAAATTTAAACTCTATACGTCATTCCATTCTTGAGGAAAAAAAGTTTTTAACAGTCGGACAAACAAAGGGTTTCGCTGTTACCGAATGAGGTACAGAACCTTAAAAATACATTTCAAAAGTTTGTAACGAGTTTTCCACCATCCTCTGGAATGTACAGGACAGAAGGATGAGGTATCCATTGCTCGTTGCTAGAATGAAGGTTCTTAATTGGGGACGCGAGATGCGTAACGCATCCAGTGTCACTGACGTCACACAGGATCTCATTTAGGCGCTAATTAGAGGGCAGGTGGAGCTGCTCTGCACACCTTCGTGGGCGAGGATATTAACCTGCGGTAATGCAGTGGCGTGCTGATCTCGTGGGCTGCAACCTTGTATCTCATAGGTGAAAGAAATTTTCATCGTCAGAGAACTGCTGCTGAAAGAATAGGTACGGAGTTCGTTTCTGGATCAGGCGATTCCGCCCGAAGCGCTCTGGGTCATGTTCCTCGCATCTGCGAACTACTACGACCCATTTCTCTTGCTCTGGCCGTATAATACATGACTATTTCATAATATACGGCAATGGTTTTCATGAGTTGCAGAAATATTCAAAACAAAGACTCTTTTGGGGAAAATGCGAAGCAGTTAGCTCGGAATATCAATGTGTATGGTAGGGTCACGGGTTCTTTGTAATGTTTATCGTGTTAACTGACCTCAGGTCCGATAACGTTTACGTCCGTTCATTCATGCGTGTCTGCAGTGACTCTTTCTGCCCCTTAAGGATTCCTCTGCACCAGGCCACTCAGGAAGCTTTCTTGGTAATAAAAACATGTTAATATTTTCTCCTCTTCTATCTGTGCTGCCAACTCTGCTTGTGTACGGAGAAGGCTTTCTTTATAAACTTGAAAAGAACCAATCACCACTAACAATACTGATTAAATAGGTCGAGAAAGCCTGAATTCTATTTTAAAGAAGACACATTTTGCAGTTGGAAACAAGCACTGTGTATCAAAATCTCCAAGAAATAAGTTTCATCAAACGGCACCAGATATTAATAAAAGATCAAAATCAGCTCCTCCAAAAATAAAAACTACACATAATACTACACATAGATCAGTCATTGTTCAGTTCACCATCGTAAAAAAAAAAAAAAAAAAAAAAAAAAAAAAAAAAAAAATCTGTCAGTGATTAGATTCTTCGCGAATTACGAATCTGTCGCTCTCCAGTCTGCATCTCTGTAGACTGTCGGCCTCACAAGCCATCTACATCCGCATCTACATGGTTACTTGCAAGGCACAATCATCGAACCACCTGCAAGCTATTTCTCTACCGTTCCACACTGGAACAGCGAGCCGGAAACACCAACAAGTAAATCTTCCCGTGCGAGCCTGATTTCTGTTATTTTATTACGATGATCATTTCTCCTTATATAGGTAGGCGCCAAGAAAATATTTTCGCACACGGAGGTGAAAGTTCGTGATTGAAATTTCTTGAGAAAGTCCCGCCGCAACGAAAAACGTCTTTGCTTTAAAGATTGCCATCTCAATTAGCGTATCATACTTGTGGCACCCTCTCCCTGTTTCGTGATGGTACAAAACGAGCTGTCCCTCTTTGAAGTTTTTCATACCCTCCGTCAATCCTTTCTGATGTGTCTCCCACGCCGCACAACAGTACTCCAAAAGGAGGCGGACATGAATAATGTAAGCAGTCTCTTTAGTACACATGTAGCGTTTCCTAAGTGTTCTGCCAATGAATCACAGTCTTTAGTTTGCTTTTCCCACAACATTCGTTCCAGTTTAAGTTATTCGTAATTGTAATACCTAAGTATTTATTTGGCCAAAGGCTTTACCACGGTGTTAACACCGGTTCCCGTGAGATCACCGGTTTTGGGTTTGGCTACCACTCGAGTGAGTGACCGTCCGGGTTTGCCGAGCGCTGTCGGCAAGCGGCATACACTCATCGGGTTGTGAGGTCAATTGAGTGTTGTGTTGGCAGAAGAGCCAACACCGTGTAGCTAGAGGAGGCCGAAATGCACGCTTTTAAGCTCACGCAAACTGGCGTAAGGTCTGGAACAGGACAATGTAATTAATGTAGCCAATAAGGTACGTTGCTGCTGGAATACTTAACTTTAATCCATAATTGGTGTACATCGGTCTTGACGGTACATGTTTTACAATCTCAATATAAACTGGTAATGGCGCCTTGCTAGGTCGTAGCAAATGACGTAGCTGAAGTCTATGCTAACTATCGTCTCGGCAAATGAGAGCGTAGTTTGTCAGTATAGCATCGCTAGCAAAGTCGACTGTACAACTGGGGAGAGTGCTAGGACGTCTCTCTAGACCTGCCGTGTGGCGGCGCTCGGTCTGCAATCACTGACAGTGGCGACACGCGGGTCCGACGTATACTACCGGACCGCGGCCGATTTAAAGCTACCACCTAGCAAGTGTGGTGTCTGGCGGTGACACCACATTGGGTATCTACTTCACTGCTGCGGCTCCAATCACGAAACCTGACAACGGCTGGGAGAGCAGTGTGCTGACCACATGTCCCTCCATATCCGCAACCAGTGGCGCTGTCGTCTGAGGATGAAACGGAGGTCGGTTGGTACCGTTAGGCCTTCCGAGGCGTGCTCGAACGGAGAAGTAGTAAGCAGCTACTTTATTTCAAGCCATTAGATTTGTGTGATTTATCGTGTAACCGAAATTTAGCGGATTCCCTGGCAAACCGGGACAAGGCATCTTGAATGTGATTCAAACGAACGCTTGTCTGGATAAAACAGTTACATTTGCAGAAGTCATACCAAAATTGATGAAGGTTAGGGCATGAAAATAGAAGACACTGCTGAAGGATATGGGTTTTCATCTACGGCTATAGTTAGAAGCATATTAAATCTCCAATTGCAAGCAAGTCATCAGAATTAAGATAGAAATCACTGAATGTTGTTAAACATACTCGAGTTTCCCTACAGTTCGTCTAGCTGTTGCAGCTGGATCTCACCAACCTCGTAACCTGTTGGTGGCTGTTGAACTGTCTATAAAATCCGTCAGTGGCTCCATATTCACAAGTTGGGTTGTCTAAGTTCTTTTCAACTAAATGAGAGCCTTCGACTCTGAAGTGAAGTCAATACTTCTGTATGTCCACAATCTGTCTGTTGAAACTCAGTAAACAGAAGTATTCCCGCGAAGTCGGCCAGAGAAGAGGAGGTAACTTTCTGCAGTATGCTTTTAACAAGGAACACTCATTCTCTGCGTTTTTCTGGTATCGCGTAATTATGATTGGTTCAATGATAAATATTGAAAGTAGTGACCAGTAATAAGTTGGCTCAGAAGACTCTGGCCTCCCTCCCTTTATCTCGTTTCAGGTGGTTAACCAGTTACAAAATTCATTATATTTGGCGCTCAAAAATGGTGTCTTACTCTCT
This sequence comes from Schistocerca serialis cubense, assembly GCF_023864345.2. Classification (NCBI taxonomy): domain Eukaryota; kingdom Metazoa; phylum Arthropoda; class Insecta; order Orthoptera; family Acrididae; genus Schistocerca; species Schistocerca serialis. The sequence goes on from NC_064638.1 coordinate 985,372,238, forward strand.
CTCTCACTATTACATTCTTGTGCTGACAAGTAAAGTTGGACCCTTGTAAGCACAGTCGTGTTTCTTATCCCACTTCTAAGTTTTGGAGTTAACCAGTGGTAGCTACTTTTACATGTCCTGCGAGACATGACTGCGGTGTTGACGGGTCACAATTTTAAAAGGTGTCTTAAACTTTTTCTGTTCCCATTCCACTCTGAGATGTTAGAATAACGTCTCGTGTATTTCGACAAATTCTGTTTGTCTGCAGTTCTGCGTTATAGTCAGTCTTCCACGACTCTGCCAAAAATTAAAAGCATCCCCTGACCACACACAGCTCCCTAAAAACAGTCTGTTTTGTGACTTTGGGGCATCCGGTGCCAAGGGGCTTCGTTCAAGGCACTGTCTAGTCCGACCTCCTGGCATGATGGCTTCCACATGTGCGAGGGTGTCTTCTGAGAAGTCTGCTGGTCGCTGTTTTCCCGGCCTGTATCTTGACCCATTGTGCGTCCCCTTAGCCACAGCCAAGTGCAACTTACTTTTAAAGAGGCGTATTATCTAGGTGTACGTGTCGTTCAATGCATGAAATTGCCAATATGCGTTGGAGACCTGTAGTTAGGCTTGCTAGGTTGCATAAGAAGTCATACAGCACGTAAAGAATGACTTTGTTCATTTCAAAGTATGCATGACGCGTTTTGGAATAAGTTCCATTTTCAGAAATCCTAGTAAGCACATCAAAAATTGTTTTGCATCACACCGTCTCCCAGAACTCCTGAAAATGAACGTTAATTGTGGATACTGTATCACAGACACAGTCCGTTTGACTGTTCAGAGATGTCACTAAACCCGCCCAAAGATGTAAACAACTATACATGAGCAGCGCCAATTAGACGGAGGGTATCCGACAGCCGTTTAGTTCAGTCATTCCGTCAGAAAGGAGGTACATGGCACGTGTTGTCTGTAGTTCAACCATGCCTAGACGATCAATACCGCGGTTCGACCGCGTCCGCATTGTTATTTTGCGCCAGGAAGGGCTCTCATCGAAGGAAGTGTCCAGGCGTCTTGGAGAGAACCAAAGCGATGTTGTTTGGACATGGAGGAGATGCAGCGAGACAGGACCTGTCGATGACATGCCTCGCTCAGGCCGCCCAACGGCTCCTACTGCAGCGGATGACCGCTATCTATGAATTATGGCTCGGAGGAGCCCTGACAGTAACGACCCATGTTGAATCATGCGAATAGTGTTTTCGTGAAGCCCCAGAACATCGTGTTACGACTCACACTGTGCGCAGTACGTTGCATGATGCGCAACTTCACTCCCGTCGTCCATGGCGAGGTCCATCTTTGCAATCACGACACCATGCAGCGCGGTACAGATGGGCCCAACAACATGCCGAATGGACTGCACGGGACTGGCATCAAGTTCTCTACACCAATGAGTGTCACATATGCCTTCAAACTGACAATCGTGGGAGACGTGTTTGGAGGCAACCCGGACGGGCTGAACGCCTTAGACACGCTGTCCAGCGAGTGCAGCAATGTGGAAGTTCCCTGCTGTTTTGGGGTGGCTTTGTGTGGGGCCGAACTACGCCGCTGGTGGTCATTGAAGGCGCTGTAACGTCTGTACGATACGTGAATGTCATCCTCCGACCGGTAGTGCAACCATATCGGCAGCATATTGGCGAGGCATTCGTCTTCATGGACGACAATTCGCGCCCCGGTAGTGCACATCTTGTGAATGACTTCCTTCAGGATAATGACATCGCTCGACTAGAGAGGCCAGCTTGTTTTCCAGACATGAACCCCATCGAACATGCCTGGGATAGATTGAAAAGTGCTGTTGATGGACGACGTGACCCACCAACTACTCTGAGGGATCCACGCCGAATCGCCGTTGAGGAGTGGGACAATCTTGACCAGCAGTGTCTTGATGAACTTGTGGATAGTATACCACGACGAATACAGGCATGCATCAATGCAAGAGGACGTGCTACTGAGTATTAGAGGTACCGGTGTGTACAGCAGTCTTGACAACCACCTCTGAAGGCCTCGCTGTATGGTGCTACAACTAGCACTGTGTTGTTTTCATGAGCAATAAAAAGGGCGGCAACGATGATTATGTTGATCTCTCTTGCAATATTCTGTCCGGGTTCCGGAACTCTCGGAACCGAGGGGATACAAAATTTTTTTGATGTCTGTAGAAGGGTAGCAAAACGGGTAACGCTGTTGTCCTTGTGCTATCTTTGCACTTGGATTGCTGAAGTTATTCTGAAATTCCTCATGCATACTATGTACTCAGTAAACTCATTTGTCACCTGTCTTAAGTGGCCTAGCCGGCTTAACTGCAGATCTTCGTCTATTTACCAGAATAGTCGCCAGCCTTCTATGTGACTTCATGTCACACCCTTATTATCCGAAACTATAATTCGCATTCGGGGAGACAAGGACTCAAGCTCATGTCCGGCCATGCAGATTCGGGTTTTCCGTGATTTCCCTAAATCGCTCCAGGCGCTGCCGGTTTCCTTCCTCATCCTTGACACAATCCGAGCTTGTGCTCCGTCTCAAATGACCTCAATGTCGACGGGATGTTGAAACCAATCTTCCTCTCTTCTTCTGAAATTGTTATCTGTGTTAGTTAAATACTTGCAGTCACTTTTACTGATTCATTTATCATTTTCTTGTAGAGATTAATTTATTCCGATTTGATTTCATTCTGTTCGGGATTTGCATTAATTACAGGACAGTCTGGGAAAAATGGTAGCGTAACAGCAGATGATGAAAACTTATGGCGTTTGAGAAAGGCTGAGTGACTTGCACGAGGAACGAGGAACATGGCAGCATCATATCAAAAGGTCACACAGACATTCATCTGCAATGCAATGACCGCAGAATGAATGGTAATGAGATGGACTCAGGACAGCAGTGTATCAAGAAGATTAGGCATGTGCTCTCCAGAAAGAGTACACCACGAGAGGATCGCAAGGCGGTTCAGATTGCTCTGATGTACAGACGGATGATAATAGCTGAAATTCTCGTAGAAGTTACAGGTAGAGTGTAACAGAGAACTGTTTAAGATTAGTGGGAACTAGGTTGGCATCTCGAGTTGCTATGGGCAGATTCTACACAACACACGTTTGAATGGTGTGGTCAGATAGGCAGCAACCTGTCCTTAAATGACCTACTGACGTCCACGGAAGCAGCAATTTCAGAGATCAAACCTGTCCGCCTACTCATGGAATACTGCGTGCAGAACAGTTGAACGTGGCAACAGAACTGACTTCGTTTACTGCAAATCATCCAAGATACATATATAAAGGTAATAAAATGAGAATTGTAAGACACGAGTGATTCATAGATCAAATTATAATAGATAAATGAATTAGATAAGGAGACTTATTCAAACCTGTCCTGCTCAGCTTAGTAACGGACCGCATCATTGATGCTGTAAGAAGTAAACCTGGATATAAAATGGGAAATGATGTAACAGACATTATATATTATGCTAAAGATGCATTACTGATAACAAACATTGGAGACAATATACAAGAGTTACTACTACATTTTACTAAAACGGCAAAGCAATATAATATGGAAATTTTGTATACGTAAATATACAAGCAATGTGGTAATGACAAAAACACGTGTAACATGTAAGTTGGAAGCAAATGGTGTGTCAGTTGAACAAGTGATGAGCCTTAATTATGTAGGGACTTCTGTCACCAACTAAAGAGACTTTAGCATGGAAGGGGAAAATCGAGTGATAAAGGCAATAAGGGTAGTCGGATGCCTCCAAAATACTGTATGGAGAAACACATTTACAGTAACTGAGGAGAAACGAAAAATATATAAAACAATGGTGCATCCTGGTATCACATATGTACCAGAAACTAGAGCGGATACGATAGAGCTAAAACAAAAGTTAACGGCAATGGAAGTGAAGCTACTAAGGCAGATGCAAGGAGTAACTGTGTGGGACAAGAGAACAAATGTATCGATAACGGAGCCGTGTGGAATACTTGATATGAATAAATGGATGAAGACAAGAAACAAACCTGGAACATATTGAAAAGGTGGATCCCACGAAGCTAATTAAAATTTGTAAACGTTGACGACGACACGGGAAACGACTACTAAGACGACCATCCAAGAGAGGGGACAGCAGCTGGTCCAGTGTATCCACGGAATGGGGTAGAAACGGGGGAAACCACAGTCAACAGTAGAAGAAGAACAAGAAGGGGAAGAACAGTAACAATGACAATTGGCTTCGTAATCGTTGTGGGGATAGAGAATGCCCGCTAGCATGAGGCATGAGTGGCGTAACCGGTCGTCACACACACTTCAGGGCCATGATACTAGAGGCCATATTCCTGTATCATATAGTAAGACGCCATGCAGTTCACGTAATAAAAGCATTGAGGAAGGCACAAATCATAGGATGACCTGCCCTGCTACCTACTTTGTCACCCACAGAGTATGTCTGGGATATGATTGGAAGGAACCTCCATGAACTACCATAGCATGTGTTCCAAGCATGGCAAGACGTTCATCAAGACGACATTCGGAAGCTGTCTGCTTCCAGGTTTTAGGACATCTTCGCTCCAGTTTCATATGGGCTATAGCCACCTATTGTGGACTTAACAACGCTTGTCTGATTCATGCCGAACGATGTTTCCAAACGCTGGAACAATAATTACTTCTTGAACCTTGCGTACTACACTATATCTATCCAGAATATTTAAACAATATCTATACACTTGAATGCTGACTGACAAGTTAAAAATTAATTGAATGTCTATAAAGGTTGCTGTTGTAGTTGGATTTTATGTTTATGGTTTATCAGACGTTAAGCAGATTAAACTGAATTAATAATGTTTGTTAGCTGTGACTAGATTTCTGTTTTTGCAGAAAGGAATTCAACGTCTTCGTCGTCCACTTGGTGTTGAATCTGAATTGTGAATGTCTAAAGCCCTTGTAATCCAGCAAACACCAACACGGCATAATATATTTGCCAAATAAACCCGAAAACCGGCGCTGAAATCATTTATCGGTGAATGACTGTCTCTGCAGCGAAGTGCCACGTGTAATTTAAGACTCAGGGAATTCGTCTAGTGTCCTATGACGAAACTGAGCGTGTAGGATGATCAGGTCTTCTGTCTATGTTGTACATGAATATGCAATACCCTTTCTTAAAACTTTACGTGAATCTCAAGAACCGCGATGCTGGATTCGACCAACCGGTCAGCCTTCAGTCTTCCCTGTATCTTACGTCGAAATAGATCCTGGTCCATGAAATAGGACCCAATAACTATCGAGGAATTCACTTTGATATTTCCGACGTTTCCAGAGATGACAACGATGCAGCCACTTCTACAGCATCACTTTGCCACGGGGCAAATGTTCACATACCGGTAATATGCACTTTACAAACATACCTAGAAATTAGTGTAGGGACGGGGATAGCACAGTACAGTCCTGTATGTGGTAATTTGAGTACGAATTATATTTATTGCCAGTGTCTATTTGACTCCCCACATGAATTTAGACGACAAATATCCAAAACTTGTTACAGAATTTTACCAGCCAGTTATATATCATCAACATGCCAAATCTTCCTCAGAGGGGCAATAGCCATATTCTCCACCACTTGAACTTAACGCAGGTTTGGATGTAGTGGTACTTCCTGTATCTCTGTATTGTATTCACCTTGTCTGATAATTGCAGTGAAACCCTAGAACTATCACATTTTTGCTTCTGTATCAGGTGGAAAATTTAGTCATAAATTTTACGAATGATCAAATACCTTCTGAGTACAACATCTGACTGCCCACTCACTGCATCTAACACATATCCCTTTCTCCATCTGGTATGTTTGAACAAACAAACAGAAGTTGCAAACTTCAATAAAACTGAAAAGAGTGGGTCAGAATGTTGATTACTATGCACTATTACCGTTGGCGAGAGGTAAATTCTTTTATGATTTGTGTGAACATACTGACATGTATTTATGCACATTGCGACAACAGAGGAAAGAGTATGAATACGATATTGGAGTCTTCTGAAGCTCTTCAACCCCATTCGTAGTGGGAAACTGCTAAAGTCGATTGTAGGTCTACGGGTTTGGTGGGTTGCAAAACTTGGTAAGCCGGTTAAGGAAGCGGCCGAGAGGTCATCTCCTGTGGAGGATAGCCAAACTATTGAGCCGGCGCCACTCCATCCCGGAACACGACCAATTACAGGGGCAGGCCGGCCGCCTTCTGGGCGAGAGGCTGCGCGAAGGCAGGCGCGGGGGTGGAGGTGGAGGTGGAGGCGGCCGAGGAGAAACTAAGACGGTGTGGAGCGGCAAACCCTGTCAGAACTTGGGAGCGGCCCCTCTGCCGAGAGGTACACTCCGCAGCGCCCAACTGCGCCGCGGGCCGGACCGGCGACCGGCCTCCCGCTGCCCTCAAGGGCTCGGGGCGCGGCCGCCCGGCAGCCGCAGACCCTCCACAATTGCCTGCGTTTGTCAGCCAGTACAATCTCAAGCACACGGCTACTTGACGCTTTTGGGAACGTAACTTTTTTGCAATAGACTGAATAACATTTTATTTCATCACTCTACCATCGTAATGTTCTCATTTGAAGTTAATTATAAAACGGTTTTGTTTAAACACAGTCTTGGTTGCAATTTTAGTTCTTTATTTTTCAACGACGCGTTTCGCCTTATTTAGGCATCTTCAGGTTATCTTAATTTGGTATTTCTTAGAAAAGGTAATGATTTTACTATTTTATATTTCTAGTTTTTACTGAGTTTAACGAAGGCGATGTTGGCCTCATATATTCGACGGTGCCCTTTGACTACACTGACTAAAGGACTCTTCTAAGAAATAACAAATTAAGATAATCTGAAGATGCCTAAATAAGGCGAAACGCGTCGTTGAAAAATAAAGAACTAAAATTGCAACCAAGACTGTGTTTAACCCATACTGTTAAGCACTGGTTTGCTGTGTGCCACATATGGATTGGAAGAATTTCTAAAACGGTTTTGATCGCAAGATACTGTAAGTAAGCTGTTTAGGTTTTTTTTATTGGTAACGCCACGTAGCGATCTGTATGAAAATCACTGGCTGTGCTGTGTGCAGTCTGTGGCTGGTTTGCATTGTTGTTTGCTATTGTAGTGTTGGGCAGCTGGATGTTAACAGCGCGTAGCGTTGCGCAGTTGGAGGTGAGCCGCCAGCAGTGGTGGATGTGGGGAGTGAGATGGCGGAGTTTTGAGAGCGGATGATCTGGACAGAGACAGTAAATATGTAAGACTGGATGTCATGAACTGCTATATATATTAAGAGTATTCGCAATTGCAGTGTTGGGCAGTTAGATGTGAACAGCACGTAGTGTTGTACATTTGGAGGTGAGCCGCCAGCACTGGTGGATGTGGCGAGAGAGATGATAGAAATTTGAGAGCGGACGATCTGGACGTGTATCCATCACTGGATGTCATGAATATAATGACTTTTGAACAGTATTAAGGTAAATACATTGTTTGTTCTCTATCAAAATCTGTCATTTGCTAACTATGCCTGTCAGTAGTTAGTGCCTTCAGTAGTTTGAATCTTCTGTTTAGCTGGCAGTAGTGGCGCTCGCTGTATTGCAGTAGTTCGAGTAACGAAGATTTTTGTGAGGTAAGTGACTCATGAAAGGTATAGGTTATTGTTAGTCAGGGCCATTCTTTTGTAGGGATTATTAAAAGTCAGATTGCGTTACGCTAAAAATATTGTGTGTCAGTTTAGTGTTGATCAGAATAGGTAAAGAGCGAAATGCGGAATGTCTGGGTACGTTCAATTCTGCCCAGCTGTTTGAAAATAAAATAATGTAAGAGGTTTATTAGCACAGTAATTCATTAATTTTTTAAGGGGACGTTTCAATACGTTTATTTAAAGGTGAACAGTTTCGATCATCACATCTTCAGACCTTTCGTTTGACAATAGCTGCATTTACATGCTCTTTCTTGTTAGTCATAAGATGATTCCACGTAATTTTCATGCTGTATTTACTAATAACAACATCTTTTTGTACATAGATCTCTTGACTTATACCAGATTTTTTAACGCCGACATGCTGTCAGCTGTAGAGGGATCCCCACTACTTAAGAAATGGCTTTACTGCTCGCCCAAGTAGTTGACTATAGCCATTCAGTGGTTTCTGCTCCATGTGCAGCCATCGTCCATCAATACAACCGTGTTGTGTAATTTCATAGCTAATTTTATGTTTTTATGTGTCCCTCTGATTTATATCCTATATTATATTACAGATGAAGGTCGTTTATTTATTTAGAGTATGGTTAGAATTACTTCACACTAGGAAACATTTTGTCTTTAACAATACATTCAGGGTGAACATTAATAAAACCAACAAACTGCAGGGTCAGATACCTGACTGGTAACTGAGGAAAAAAGGTCATATGAATACGTGTTTGGAAATGCATCCTTGCCACTATAGACGGCGCTGACGAATGACTGTTCCTCTGCCCATGTGCTGTTTTCTCCTCCTTTATTACAGGCCCTGTGATTAACGCAGCGTGCTGTAAGCAGCAGAATTGTTAGGTATTGACGTCGGGAACACGCCGAGATGGTATCTGTGTACGGCCGAGCAGATGGAAAGGGTCGAGATGCAGCATGGTTATACCAAACCAAGTACCCTCACAGACACGAGTCACTTCACACAATATTTCAAGACCTTTTTGGGCGTTTTTGCGATCAATGGTCTTTTCAGACAGACTATCTTGCGGGGAGGCGGCGGACTTTGCGTAGATCAAATATGGAGGACCAGATTCCGCAGGATATTGAGACTAACCCTAGTACAAGCTGCAGGAAAGTGGCCCACCAACATGGTGTAAGCCAATGTACGATTAATGTGTATCTGCATGAGAGGGCTACTCTGCCTATCAACTGGAATCCCATGGAGTCCACTTTGAACCTCTGGTGTAAGGTGGATGCGATGCCGCTTCGCACTCCTCCATTTCCAGTCAGGAATCCGTCCCTGCAGTTTGTCGATTTTATTAATGTTCACCCTGTATATAAATTATAAGTTGATTAAATTTAAAATATTTACGAAGCACAGAAGGTCACAGGCTTATGTCCAACTGCTGAACATACACAATTGATCCCTTAAGTGCTAACGGGAACTCCTCCGGATTTCCAGGAAAGAATCGATTTGGACACGGACCAACGAACGTACGATGTGCTGAACAGTTTGTTGTTTTCCATCAGTCACCACTAGGCAATGTTGTTTACCACCATTTGTACATCCAGTCATCACATCTTCTACTACTTGCCCGTATTCTACTGAGTGCAGACGACATCTTGCGGTGCTCTTCTAACCTGGTCGAGGTGCATGACATCTTCAGCTGTTCTTAGGTATCGTCGTTCTGCCATATTTCTATCCATAGGCCTGCTACTGTTGCTGTGTTGTCCACCAGAGATTTTCCACCGTGTCGAGGCGGGGGATCGAAGAAACAATGATTGATATAAAAGAAAGGTTCAGAAGTGGAATTAAAATTCAAGGTAAAAGGGTATCAATGAGACGATTCGCTGATGACATTGCTATCGTGAGTGAACGTGAAGAAGAATTACGTGATCTGCTGAATAGAATGGACTGTCTAATGAGTGCAGAGTAATGAGTGCAGAGTAAATCGAAGCAATGAGAAGTAGCAGAAATGAGAACAGCGAGAAACTTAAAATCAGGATCGATGGTCACGAAGTAGATGAAATTAAGGAATTCTGCTACTTAGGCAGCAAAATAACCCTTCAAGATATACCATTATTTCCTTGTTTGATAGCTTGTTGTTAAGATGTAAGCTGTTAACTTCTGTTTTGGCCAACCCTTAGCTTAACCTCCAGTTTGCCAACAATTAATAGGTCTTCATTCAAGGTAGGCTCAGTAACGCTGAGGTCTTTGTTGGTCGCAGCAAGAGTCCAACCGTCAGTATATCCAAATCTCCATGAAGCTGTTTAAGGCATGTTTGCTATATACAGGGAAAACAGAAGAGGGACTAACACTGATCCTTGTGTAAGTTCATTATTAATCTCCATTAGAGGGCTTATTTTATTACGCATTAGAACTTGGAAGCTTCTCTTGTTTAACAAAGCATTTATAAAGCTTCCAATTCTAAGACATGGTATGACTCTTAAAAGTTTGAATATAACGTTTTGCCTCCACACATTATCTATGAACACACTTGAAGTCTTTCTTGTCTTTCCTTTTTTCTTTTCTCTTTTTGAAATCTCGCTTCAGTAAAAGTTGTCTATATGTGATCATGTCGTGATCGAAAACGGTCACCTTTTAATACACGTGCTTTGCAGTCTACACTATTTTATAATTAATTTCAAATATTACATTGTAATCTCTGCTTTCTCCAACAATGTTTTAACAACTAACTAATGTCCTCATATTTTGCGTAATACATCGAGCTATCGTATGTGATTCGAAGACTCTCCAAAAGGAGTTAGAGCACTATGGGGCGTAATTTCGCAGACCTCTTGTCGACACCTTTTCGAGGGTCTGGAAATTCTGAGATTGCCCTCTCACTATACAGTGTGTAATATTTTTTGGTTGATGAAGATAGAGAAAAGGTACCACAAAAAAGTGATAATAACTCTGTAAATCAAATAGACACACAAGAATTAAAATCAGCGATAAATGTAAAAAAAAAAAGAATAACTACAGACCTAGATGAAATTAATACTGAGTTAATCATTTTAGAATCCTGTTTCCTCCATCTATAATAATAATACAAATGTAAAACTGTGGTGAGTGTCTATTTGAAAACGCTTCTTCTAAACTACTAGAAGAGTTTTCATAGTGTTTTCACAGGTAGCTTGGTCATAACTTGGGCACCGTTCACACTTCATTCTGAGGTGATAGAAGTCAAGTGGTACCTCTTAATATCGTGTCGCACCTCCTTTTGCCGACATAGTACAGAAAATCGACGTGGCATGGACTCAAAAAGTAGTAGGAAGTCCCCCGCAAAAATATTGAACCATGTTGCCTCTGTAACCGTCCATAATTGTGAATGTGTTGCCGGTACTGGAAGTTTTGCACAAACTGGCCTCTCGATTATGTCCACTTTGCCATATGGCTTCGTGAGATCGGCGCCACACTCAAACCCTACCATCTGCTCTTGCCAACTAAAACCGGAACTCATCGACCAGATCACGGTTTTGCAGTGGTCCAACCGATGTGGTCGCTAGCCCAGGAGACACGTTGCAGGCGATGTTGTGCTGTTGCCAAGGGCGCATCAGTCGTCTGCTGCCATAGTCTATTAACGCGAAATTTCGTAGCGCGTTCGTCGTACCTCCGTCACTGATTTCTGCGGTTATTTCACGCAGTGTTGTTCGTCTCTAATCACCGACAACTCTAAGCAGACGCGGCTGCTCTCGGTCGTGGTGAGAAGTAATGTCTGAAATTTGGTATTCTTTGCACACTCTTGACACTGTGGATCTCTTAAATACGGAATTCCCTAACTGGAATGTCCCATGCATCTAGCTCCAACTACCATTTCACGTTCAAAGTCTGTTAATTCTCATATTGCGGCCATAATCTAGTCGGAAACCTTTCCAAGCGAATCACCTGAGTAAAAATGACAGCTCCACCAATGCACAGCTCTTTAATGCATTATGTACGACTACCGCCATCTGTGTATGTTCATATCAGTATCCTGTTACTTTTGTCACCTCAGTGTCATTCATCAAAATCGGATCAAGGACAAAAAATATATAGTAATTAGTAATTTTATCCTTACTAGCATTACAAATACCAAAGAGATGCTGTCTGGTATGCTTTCACGACTAACCTGCCGAACCGTTTTCGATAAAATTTGGTATGGATGTAGCTTGAACCCTAAAGAAGAACGTAAGTTGCTTTAGAACGTGTGGAGTACAAAATCGTTATTGATTTGAAAATATGACGCAAATTAGGGAAAATATTTACTCTTGGGAAAAGATATTTACTCTTTGACTTTTGAACTCTAACATACTTGTGAAAATGCTTTTATTGGTCGGTGTACGCTACGTGATACGATTGAAAGTAATGAATTCAGTGCTTATACAAAATTCAGTGCGTTTAATCCGTATCTCAACACTATTTGTTGCATGATGAACGCGTTGTATAATGTATAGCTACTCTGATAGCGTGATGCACAAACGCGCACTCCTGCTCGCCCATCTGTACGCGCTGCGTGGCAGCGATGCTGCACATGCCAACGCGACGTGCGCTGGGTCAGCTTAGGAGCGGGGAGAGCGACGCACACGTCAACAATTATGCATACTCGAACAGGCAAGAACGTGACGACTAGTGATATTATTGTATGTACAGTAGCTTACTTATCATCAACCATCATAACAATGTGCTATTATTCATATAGTTAATTTCGTGTATTGACTCGTTAGACCATCGACATGTGCTCCTCAGTTTGGTCCTGCGGTGCTAGACATGTAAATTGAAAATAAAAATAAAAGAAAGTAATAAAAGAAAGTAAACTCTGAGAAACACAAATTAGCCATACAGTTTCATTCCGCGCCCATGCTATTGCGGACACCGTCATCCTCTTCTGGCGCTAGTGAAAAGTGGTTTCGTTCAGCCTGGAGGACATGAACTGGTCATTCTGCCTGCCTTCTAAATGCGTTGTGTTAGTGGCTTAAGGGGTAGTTGTTCGTGTTTCCAAGCATCTGTTGTACATAAACTTTTGAAAAATTCTGGCAGGAAGCAGCACTTAGTTATAGGAAGCTGTAGGTAATGGTTAAAGAAATTCTGCCCCTGTGGTTGATTGGTTAAAGGCATGAACGTTAAACAATTTCGTCAAGCTGTTTGGAGGTTGCAAGATCGAGACGTTAGCAGCTTTTGCGAGCGTAGGAGTTAAGTTGTTTGGTCTTTAGGATAGAGGTGATATTTTAAGTGGTGCATTTGTGAAGTTGGAAAGCGAGTGATATCAATGATCAGAAAAAACCATTCTTCTACTAGTACGGAAGCCTACAAGAATTTGATAGAAATGGGAACAAAATTGTTGGAATAAATTGTCTCACTTTTGCAGATGACTTTGCTATACTACCTGAAAACATAAATTAATCTCGTACAAGAAATAGCCAGTGGGACTAGCTTATGAATTTTCGGAAAAACATTTTTTTTACAAACATTAAATAAGCACCGACATTTCTAAAAAAAAATGTTGGCTAGATATAAAATGTTAAAAAGAATCAAGTAACTTCGGGACACAGTGCAACAAAATGGATAAGAAAAAGCTACTTTACAGGAATGATACTTAAAATACGAAGGGCACATGGTATAACTAAATACTTTTATAAGAAAATATGACGGTGGAAAATGTAAAAATAAGGCACTACAAAACAGCAATGAAGACAGAAAGTGAATATGCATGCGAATGTCCGTCATTAAACTGTAATTTAGATACACTGAAAATTCTAGACAGACGACTCATTAGGAAAATACTTGGCCTAGGAAAAATTATCGAAGGGCGGAAGTTACCGATCAAATTTATCGCAACACAGGAAACGAATCAGATGTAATTATAAGAACACTGATATCTTTTCGGCATATCTATCAAATGCAAGACCAAAACTATCTTCAAATATTTGTGGAATAAGAAGAGAATAGCGACTTGAATCCATTTGGAAAGAAAAGCATAAAAGCTGAAGAAACATCTGACAAAAGTGTTTAGGGAGGAAGTGTGGACTATGGAAGAATTCCAAGGTAGGAGAGTTAAAAAAAAAAGTCTGAAGTGAGCAAAGAGGAGAAGGTAAAACATAGTGAAGAGAAGATAGAGAGCCGGGAGAAAAGAACAATGAAAAAGGAACAGAAATTGGCACGAGGTCATTTGTTCACCATCGGAGAAGGAAAGAATAATAATAATAATGTAACTCTTCAGGCTTTCCCGGCGATCTAATGACATCTTGGGTTGTCGGGTGTTCTGCCGGATATCAGCGTCGTACTTGCACGATATTTCGGTCACGTAGCTCGAGACCTTCATCAGGTGCGACCTGAGACTGCTCCTCGAGTGGACCTGGTCCAGTATTTATGCCTATGGACTTCCCCCTCCACCAATGGCTGCAGGCGCTTCCTCTGTGGTCCGCGCCCATTCCCTGTGACCTGCTGGAGCGTTGCTGCTCCGTTTTCCGTCCGCTGCGGTTCTAGGTGTTCCCTCTGCGGTCCGCGCCCACCAAACCCGCTCCTGGGGGTTTCGTCTACGGTCTGGGGTACCAGGCGTTCCCCCTGCGGTCCGCGCCCGCTCACCACGACCTGTTGGAGCGTTGCCGTTCCGTTTTTCATCTGCTGCGGCTCTGGATGTTCCCTCTGCGGTCCGCGCCCACCAGTCCCACTTCTGGGTGTTCCATCTTCGGTCTGGTGCTCCTGGCAGTCCGTCAGGGGCTCGTTTACCATCTCCATATCTCTGGTTCTTCTGTTTGTGTAGTGTTGCAGCTGGCCCCGTTGCTCCTTTAACGATTCCAGAGCCGGATCCCAGGCTCTGCTTAGCTGGTACCCTGTGTCCCGATTCATAAGATCGTCAGCCATTTTAATCTCAATCGATTCTCTTATGACACTGTCCCAAAATCTGGGTGTTTGTGCTAGAATCTTGGTATCCTCATACTTCATGGCATGATCTAGCTCTAGACAGTGTTCAGCAATGGCTGACTTAGTCACCTGTCTTAATCTAGTGTGCCTCTGATGTTCTTTGCACCTGATCTCCACAGTTCTTGTCGTCTGGCCAATGTAGGACATGCCACATTGACAAGGTATATTGTAAATCCCTGGTTTTCGTAACCCCAGGTCGTCTTTGACACTCCCCAGCAGTCCCCCGATCTTGTTGGATGGACAGAAAACACACTTGATATTGTGTTTACGCAGGATCCTACTGATTCTGGCAGAAATAGAGCCAGCATAGGGCAGATATGCCACCTTCCTTGCTTCATCTTGGTCTTCTTCAGGAACCTGTGGTATAGTGGCTGGTCGGAGTGCCCTCTCAATTTGTCTGTCCATGTATCCATTCTTGGAGAAAACTGTTTTGAGACGTTCTATCTCTATGGGTAGATTCTCTTGGTCTGATAGGGCACGTGCTCTGTGGACCAAAGTCTTCAGAACCCCATTCTTCTGTGCAGGGTGGTGACAACTGCTGGCCTGCAGATATAAATCAGTGTGTGTAGGTTTTCGGTACACACTGTGGCCAATTGATCCATCTGCTTTCCTCTGGACTAGTACATCCAGAAATGACAGCTGGCCATTCTTCTCCAGTTCCATGCTGAACTTGATATTAGTGTGGCATGAGTTAAGATGTTCAAGAAACTCATTGAGCCTGTCCATCCCATGTGGCCAGATCACAAAGGTGTCATCCACATACCTAAAGAAGCATGTGGGTTTAAATGTGGCTGTCTCCAATGCCCTCTCCTCAAAACTCTCCATAAACATGTTGGCAACCACAGGGGACAGTGGGCTGCCCATAGCTACACCTTCAGTTTGCTCGTAATATTGGTTTCTGTACAGGAAATACGTGGATGTCAGTGTATGACTGAACAGGTCCAACAGAGCACCATCAAATTTCTCTGATTGCAGAGAAATTTGATGGTGCTCTGTTGGACCTGTTCAGTCATACACTGACATCCACGTATTTCCTGTACAGAAACCAATATTACGAGCAAACTGAAGGTGTAGCTATGGGCAGCCCACTGTCCCCTGTGGTTGCCAACATGTTTATGGAGAGTTTTGAGGAGAGGGCATTGGAGACAGTCACATTTAAACCCACATGCTTCTTTAGGTATGTGGATGACACCTTTGTGATCTGGCCACATGGGATGGACAGGCTCAATGAGTTTCTTGAACATCTTAACTCATGCCACACTAATATCAAGTTCAGCATGGAACTGGAGAAGAATGGCCAGCTGTCATTTCTGGATGTACTAGTCCAGAGGAAAGCAGATGGATCAATTGGCCACAGTGTGTACCGAAAACCTACACACACTGATTTATATCTGCAGGCCAGCAGTTGTCACCACCCTGCACAGAAGAATGGGGTTCTGAAGACTTTGGTCCACAGAGCACGTGCCCTATCAGACCAAGAGAATCTACCCATAGAGATAGAACGTCTCAAAACAGTTTTCTCCAAGAATGGATACATGGACAGACAAATTGAGAGGGCACTCCGACCAGCCACTATACCACAGGTTCCTGAAGAAGACCAAGATGAAGCAAGGAAGGTGGCATATCTGCCCTATGCTGGCTCTATTTCTGCCAGAATCAGTAGGATCCTGCGTAAACACAATATCAAGTGTGTTTTCTGTCCATCCAACAAGATCGGGGGACTGCTGGGGAGTGTCAAAGACGACCTGGGGTTACGAAAACCAGGGATTTACAATATACCTTGTCAATGTGGCATGTCCTACATTGGCCAGACGACAAGAACTGTGGAGATCAGGTGCAAAGAACATCAGAGGCACACTAGATTAAGACAGGTGACTAAGTCAGCCATTGCTGAACACTGTCTAGAGCTAGATCATGCCATGAAGTATGAGGATACCAAGATTCTAGCACAAACACCCAGATTTTGGGACAGTGTCATAAGAGAATCGATTGAGATTAAAATGGCTGACGATCTTATGAATCGGGACACAGGGTACCAGCTAAGCAGAGCCTGGGATCCGGCTCTGGAATCGTTAAAGGAGCAACGGGGCCAGCTGCAACACTACACAAACAGAAGAACCAGAGATATGGAGATGGTAAACGAGCCCCTGACGGACTGCCAGGAGCACCAGACCGAAGATGGAACACCCAGAAGTGGGACTGGTGGGCGCGGACCGCAGAGGGAACATCCAGAGCCGCAGCAGATGAAAAACGGAACGGCAACGCTCCAACAGGTCGTGGTGAGCGGGCGCGGACCGCAGGGGGAACGCCTGGTACCCCAGACCGTAGACGAAACCCCCAGGAGCGGGTTTGGTGGGCGCGGACCGCAGAGGGAACACCTAGAACCGCAGCGGACGGAAAACGGAGCAGCAACGCTCCAGCAGGTCACAGGGAATGAGCGCGGACCACAGAGGAAGCGCCTGCAGCCATTGGTGGAGGGGGAAGTCCATAGGCATAAATACTGGACCAGGTCCACTCGAGGAGCAGTCTCAGGTCGCACCTGATGAAGGTCTCGAGCTACGTGACCGAAATATCGTGCAAGTACGACGCTGATATCCGGCAGAACACCCGACAACCCAAGATGTCAATAATAATAATAATAATGATGATTTTGCGTACAGATCAATAGCCGAGTGCAAGTCTAATTTTGGACGTCAATTCAGTGACATGCGTGTCCCTAAAGTACCCTAGTTGTCTACCTGGAGAAAGGGGACTTACAGTTTAATGTGGAATCCGAACCAAATGTTGTTCCTGGCAACTCTTCACATCTTATAGACTTGAAGGTCAGAGTAACGGCAGACCGAAATGTTATGTGGTCCGACTGGAATTCTGTCCCGCGATCCCTCTGTTTCCAGGCATGCGCTTTACCAATAGAACACCAGGCCCGGTATCTATGGTGATGACTGTCACAAATAGCCACAGTAATTTGAAATGCATTTAAGTGTTAACGACAATGCGTAGCCTTAGGTGACGCTGTATTATGCAAGTTGCTATTTACCTGACCACCGGCCACGTGTAGTCAGGGAGAACGTTTTACGAGGAGTGTAGTTTGATGTCTTAAAAAATAATCCGTACGATCTTTCGTCGAAACATTGAAAGTCTGAATTCTTTTCATCTTCGTTGTTGAAGTTTGTGAATTCATTCCATTGACCGTTTTTTCTTTTTATTGTCTGTCACAATGCACTCGGAAAATGTCTCATTCTGACAGAGTAGGATACCACTCGTGGTAGGATTTTGAGAAGACACGGACACTGTGAACTCAAATTTAGAGAACAACACATAAATAGCATTCTGCAGTATTCCGCAGAAAAAAAATAGATCCTTTCACACAGTTGTTGTAGACTGCCGACGCAAAATATTAGTCGCTAAACATAAAACATTTCTGACCCCTGTACACCTAATTTATACGAATTGATGCGTAATAATAATACCAGGAACTATTGTTACCGCTTACTCCCCATCAAGTTCTCGGACAAACATTTCTGGAACTTCCTAATTCAATTCTAGATAAAACAAATTTTGAACGATTCACTAACAGTGACATTTCTCGATTATTATATCACATTCTTATAGAAACTTATTTTGCCTTACTGCATCAGTAAATTTTAAAAATATGTGGGTGTGTTGCACAGATCATTTCTTTCACATAGATGAGTCTTAGATATAGGTTTTCCACAGTCTCAGTCAGGGAAACTTACTTTTTAGAAAGGCTAGTACACCACTGTCAATTACGACAAGGAGGCTGCGCATACCTGTTTATTTCGGGACTGTCAACCATTTCAGCAACAGTGGGCTAGTGGACGGCGGTCGGTCGTTGTAACACGGCTGATATTTCAACTTTATTTTACTAGCCAAGCTCTAGGTCTAGTTCAATGGAGATTATTCGCTGATTTCTTACCTTCTATCCCCTCTTCTAGCATATGCTGGGATACCTTAAAATGGTTTCTAATAAATTAATATACAGACAAACAGAGTGCCTAAACAACCCTGGAGTACCTATTTCGTACATTTGAATACCACTGAAATATGCACTAATGAGTTGTCGTTTTGGCAAATCGGGATTTCTCCCAGTAATCCTCGTCATACTCGCGCATTATTTCGATCGCTTAACTTCATAAATGCTCCCCAAGCCTCTGGGAGCATCTAATGAGCACTGAGAGCTATGCGATCGAACTATCGTGAAGTTGCGACGCGGATTACCGACAGAAAACCCGATTTTCAAAGACGACACGGAATGGTACCATGAAATCTGCTACAGTTTCGCCAAAGTAGTTCAATGCCAAGCAAGTGATGCTTTCGCCTCACCTACACGTGGCTAGTCTCACGTTTGCGCTTGCTTACGACATGTGGCCTCGTTCCACATACATACGCACATTCGCAGTTACGTAAAACAGGTACAAAAACAAAATTGTAATAATATTTATACAGCTATTTAGACCGATAACCTACTTCTCGGTTTTAGCTGAATGGTTGTGCATCAGTGTAACTAGTATGGATTCTCTTGTGTAAAATTACGGAAGTATAAACTGTTCTGAATTATTGGTTCTGCTGAGCATCTGTATGTAAAAGTGAAGTTCGGATGGAAACTTCAACATAATTTTCTATTGTAGGATTATAACTGCAATGTAAGGACTCATATAGGCCTATATCAAGTTCAGTTTCATTTATATTTAATGCTGACTTCAAACAGTGGATTGGATGTATTTTTCAAAACAAATTGCAAAGTTAGTAACTGCAGTATGTACTGGTCCTTAGTAAGTCCTGACAATTTAGTTAGATTTCCCCACATAACAGTAAACTGTTTTCGCATTTGGGATATAAGCAATCTATGCGTAGCAGCAACTGGTCTGACACAATCGGTTAGCTATGCTAAGAATGCATGTATGAATATAACAGACATATCTCCAACTTTGATCAATTATGACCTTAATAGGTCTGCATAAAAAGCAAGAGAAAGTTACTTACCCAAGCGTGGAGATTGAGTATCGTGTTTCAAATGACATCTGAGCAGCTAGTACCGCTGATTAAGTTATTATAAATTGCACCTATTTTGGATTATTTTTTAGTCTTACTCATTTAACATCGTCTAATATACCGTATCTTAATGCTATTGTAAAATTCCTCACATTTAAAATTGACACGAAATATTGATATTTGTCCTTTCTTTTGTTACCGTAAAAATTAAGATAGCAAACAAAGATTTGCCAACCCTCTGGTCAGAGACATAGAATAGGTCAGACATCCTATGAATATCATAATGCCTTTTAACATATATATATATATATATATATATATATATGATGTATCGTAGAAATATGATTTTAATTTTCGTGACTCATCATTTTCTTTTAGTAAACTTATATTAATTCTCTATTTTCCGGATAACTTCTCATTTATGAATTTGAATGCATTTCATTGCTTTTTTTTTACTAAAAGCCTATTTCGGAATTATAGCGTCTTTGTACGTAAAATTTAATTTGTCCTTCCTTTCTTTTCTTTTGTGGTTTGTTGTGGATAAAGTAAAATTATTCTTTCTTGTTTCTAAGATCCTTTCAGTAGCAGAGATGGGTATATATACTAGACCAAATAGCTAGTGAACAGACAGATCAGGATTTTATATTTAGTGTTGTAAGGTAGATTGATTTTGTGATCACATGAATTCGTTACACGTGAAAAAAATGAAGGTAGTGTGTCCACAGTTTGATCCATAACAACTGAAGCTATCTCCAACACATCAAGCGTTGGTTCTAGCTAAATACTCTTCCCAGGAGTTGTTACAACTAAGACAGAAACTCGATTCATCTTATTAGTAAGTGACTGCAAACGCAATACCCTGTTGCTTTTAATTGATAGAGAATGTGTTCAAGTACAGTTTTAGTTCAGCTAACAGCTCAAACTCCCGGTGTTCGACAGTAGTCCCTGCTACAACAATAAACTTCCTATCGTGTCTTCCACGAGCACACAAGATAAATCTACAATTACTTATTTTAAGAAAAAAAAGAAACAATTTATACAGCCCACTACATCGCCTAGGATATGTAATCGGAACGTAAACCGATGACGGCAGCAATAGAAGAAGAATGTTTTAGTCTGATATGATCTTTATCTTACGACTTTAAACAATTCTCTAAAGTTGACTTAGGTACCCAACTTTACAATTAATTGTTCTCGCAGGAGTCCCTAAGATAATTACCCTCAAGCAACATGCTTATGCAGTTCGTCTCATGAAACTGGCCAGTGCAACTACCATTATGCAACTGCCATTAAAGCTGAACTAAGTAGAAACTGACAGTTAATATTTCGTGCACGATGACGAAGCGTGCATTTGTCGGTTTCGTTCTCGTAGGATACTCTTTGTCGCCGCGAAGTTTCTGCATAGCTTGCTATCCCCGGCAGTAGCATTTCGCGGCATCATTCTACAGTCTTAGCATCTACGACATAATTCGCATGATCTATTTCAGTAAGTATCAACAGAGCATCTTGTAACATTTAACCAGCATATTTGTCCTTAAACACTCACTACTAAATAACGATTTATTACTATTTCTCTCCTGATACCTACGATATTTCGCTGCCGTACTTATAGTTATAGTCAAAACTTTTGACTGCTAGTGAATTGTTAGTTTGAAGGTAAAATGTAATACATTGGGATTTAGTCTTGTCAAGTAAGTTGTCAAGTAAGTTGGCCTAATAAGCCGAAAACTAGTTCATACAAATAAAAATCAGTAGAACAAAAAACCGCCTAAGTGTTATTCAACCCTCAATAAGTTGTTCAGTTTCTGTCACCCTTCTATTAAGTGCACTGCGTAATGTTATGTTCTGAAGTAAAAGGTTACTAACGTCTCGAAACAATGGCTGCCACCAAAGAGATATACTTATTTGTTCAGGTATGTATCTCGTGCAGTAGCTGACAATGGCAGAAGGCATATTACTGTAAGTGAAATATTCGGTAGTATACAAGAATACAAGATGGCGGCAAGCTATCTTCATAAATAAGTATACTATCTTAGGAAAATACTATGTATTAAAACAGTCGCTCCGTACACAGTCTGGCTTTGTAGGCTTAAAAGATCAAATTTTTATAGCAATTTAGAAGGTGAATTGGAGT
This sequence comes from Schistocerca serialis cubense, assembly GCF_023864345.2. Lineage (NCBI taxonomy): Eukaryota > Metazoa > Arthropoda > Insecta > Orthoptera > Acrididae > Schistocerca > Schistocerca serialis. Next base: position 985,393,977 of record NC_064638.1, read on the forward strand.
GAGATGTGCTGGGAAGGTAAGCGGACACAATTTTTTTAAGCACAACAATGGACGGCCATGTAACGATGTATTTAAGGGGCGTTACGACACTTTATTAATACTTCACTGTCAAGCTTAGAATGTGCATTGGTCTTCACATTAAATACCTTTTAAAAGTATTCGATCAATTTACTGTCCGCCTACCGAAACACGAAAATCGATTCATTATCACTTTTCGCAACACAGTTCGCTCTACCGCTGTAGTTCACAGACTCCTGTCTGCTCTAGGTAAAATAACGCGTTTATCCATTTAGCACACAGTCTCTGTTACTGCAGCATACACTTGCGCGTTGTAAAGACGCCTAGACCCTTCTCGTACTTTGGTGTCTTGATTCCTCATCTTGATAATCTTCTGTTCTTCTGCGTTGCTCTTCTGTTGTATTTTAAGTTCTACAATATTGTCTCATACGTCATCTTTCTCTTCTCTCTTTTATTATCTGTCGATAATTTAGAGAAAGTGGTAGTATCATCGCAAATTTTCGTATTTTACTGTGACAGTATTGCTGTGACAGTTTGCTGGATACTTCTTCCGTTGTTCAAAAATGGTTCAAATGGCTATGAGACATAACATCTGAGGTCGTCAGTCCCCTAGAAATTAGAACTACTTAAATCTAACTAACCTAAGGACATCACACACATGCATACCTGAGGCAGGATTGGAACCTGCGACCAAAGCGGTCGCGCAGTTCCAGACTGAGGCGCCTAAAACCGCTCGGCCACAGCGGCGGGCTGCATCCATTGTGTCCGTGCTACAGTTCACTTCTCTACGCTATACCTTCCGTGTATTACTATAAAGAATACAGTTCTTTTTCCCAAGGTTTTACTTTTCTTCAGTAATAAAACGACACATCCCTACCGTTTGTCTTTATACCGCCACATCTCAGCTTCAGCTTATTAGCTGCCATTCTTTGCCTCTGTCGTTTACAAACAGACAACATTTTATAGAACATAACAACACATTTACAGATTTCGTGAATTGCTTCAGATTTAAAATAAAATAAAAATATACAGACTATATAAAATCATTATTACATATATTGTTTGTCAAGGAATATACGCTGTGTTAGTTTGTGGTGGTCAATTTCTCCGTCACAGCCTTGAAAATCCTCCATCATGAGACTGGCAATCAGAAGTGTAGTACGATTATGTACGATGGTGTGGCTCACACGTACCGGCCGGGGTGGCCGAGCGATTCTAGGCGCTACAGTCTGGAACCGAGCGACCACTACCGTCGCAGGTTCGAATCCTGCCTCCGCCATGAGTGTGTGTGACGTCCTTAGGTTAGTTAGGTTTAAGTAGTTCTACGTTCTAGGGGACTGATGACCTCAGAAGTTATGTACCATAGTGCTCAGAGCCATTTGACTCACACGTCACCAGGCTCTCTGCTATGGATCGGCCCTGAGTCGTGAGAAAAAATGGCAGTCTAGATTTAAAATACCGTCAGTGTAAGAAACTAGTGAGTCAACAGATCAAAGATGTGTGTGCCACATAGGCCACCTATTACAAATGGTTACTAGTTTCGATATTTCACTAATCATCCTCAACCATAAGTTCTCACAAGTTGCAATCACTTACTTAAAAAAAAATGAAAGGTTGTTTATGATTTGCAACGGCTTAGCTCTGAAGATCGTAACTGAGTAGTCGAAGCTGGTTATCATTATAATATTTACATATCCGCAACGGAGACGGGAAAGTAAACAGTTATATAAAAGATGCAGTGGTGGTATCTCACACGAAAAAGCTGCGTCCATTATCTTTGAAAAATCGAGTATTCTCTTTGCTGCCGCCAGCGAGCGTAGTGCTCAGCCAGCCTGCGCCAGCGGCATCTTCAGTTCGAGGCCCTCAAATCGGCGAGGGAGGCCGCTAAAGAGGCTTAAAGGGGCGCGCAGCCGCGCGTACGAGTTTTACGCCCTGCCGCCTCTCCTCGCGTTCCGCCACTACCCCCAGGCGCCCGACTTTTCTCTGATAACGGCACAAAACGCAGCCTCTTTCCGCGTCGACGTTTGGACGACAGAGAGGTAGTGATGTAGCCTGTAACGTCGCTTGCAGTCGCCGGAACAATGCATTTTGTATCACAGAGTTTCATTTAAATTTGTTCCATTAAATCAAATGTGCTGGCTCTTATTTCAAGCTGTTTCGAATATAAACACGTGATCGCTGTAAACTGATATAGAAAGTAGAGCTAACAGTATAAAATGACATTGATACTGTTGCAGTATTATGCTCTGATGAGCAAAAACATAACGACCGTTGCCCACCGTCAGAGTAAATGGAAGCGGGTGGTCGTGTCGGCGCACCGGTTTTGACAAAGGACGGATTATTGTGGCCCAGTATCTGGGAACGAGCCACTCGGAAATGCGAAGATGTTCGACTGCTTGCGTGGTACTGACCATCTACAGCTAGTGGTTGAAATACGCTAAAACCTCTAGTAGGCGACAAGTTGTTGGTCGTCCACACCTTCTTACAGAACATAGAGGTCAATGACTTGACCGCTCTGTGAAGTAGGATAGACCTCATCCTCTGGCAGACCTGACGACGGACTACAACCCTTGTGCATGCACCGTGTTTCTGAACTCCTCCGTTCAGCGCACAGAGCGCGCAGTGGCGAATACTGGGGACCGCAGACGATGATCCCTGCTTATCCCCACCTAAACCCAGCGACATGGTGAATTACGACTGAAGTGGGCACATGCTAGCTGTCGTTTAGGTGAACAGTGTTGCGGGCCACTTGAATACCCTAGTCTTCTAATGTCTACCCCGACGGAGAAGCTGGATAATATCCGTGACGCAAGACCATAATAATACACTACTGGACATTAAAATTGTTACACCAAGAAAAAATGCAGGTGATAAACGGGTATTCATTGGACAGACATATTATACTAGAACTGACATGTGTTTACATTTTCAAGCAATTTGGGTGCATAGATCCTGAGAAATCAGTACCCAGAACAACCACCTCTGGCCGTAATAACAGCCTTAATACTCCTGGGCATTGAGTCATACAGAGCTTGGATGGCGTGTACAGGTACAGTTGACCATGCTGCTTCAACACGATACCACAGTTCATCAAGAGTAGTGACTGGCATATTGTGACGAGCCAGTTGCTCGGCCAAAATTGATTACACGTTTTCAGTTGGTGAGAGATCTGGAGAATGTGCTGGCCAGGGCAGCGGTCGAACATTTTCTGTATCCAGAAAGGCCCGTACAGGACCTGCAACAAACGGTCAGGCATTATCCTGCTGAAATGTAGGGTTTCACAAGGTAGAGCCACGGGTCGTAACACATCTGAAATGTAACGTCCTCTGTTCACAGTGCCGTCAATGCGAACAAGAGGTGACCGAGACGTGTAACCAATAGCACCCCATACAATCACGCCGGGTGATACGCCAGTATGGCGATGACGAATACACGCCTCAAATGTGCGTTCACCGTGATGTCGCCAAACTCGGATGCGGTCATCATGATGCTGTAAACAGAACCTGGATTCATCCGAAAAAATGACGTTTTGCCATTCGTGCACCCAGTTCGTCGTCGAGTACACCATCGCAGTGGCTCCTGTCTGTGATGCAGCGTCAGGGGTAACCGCAGCCATGGTTTCCGAACTGATAGTCCATGCTGCTGCAAAAGTCGTTGAACTGTTCGTGCAGATGGTTGTTGCCTTGCAAACATCCTCATCTGTTGACTCAGGGATCGAGATGTGGCTGCACGATCCCTTACAGCCATGCAGATAAGATGCCTGTCATCTCGACTGCTAGTGGTACGAGGCCGTTGGGATCCAGCATGACGTTCCGTATTACCCTTCTGAACCCACCGATTCCATATTCTGCTAACAGTCATTGGATCTCGACCAACGCGAGCAGCAATGTCGCGATACGGTAAGCAGCAATCGCGATAGGCTACAATCCGACCTTTATCAAAGTCGGAAACGTGATGTTACGCATTTCTCCTCCTTACACGAGGCATCACAACAAGGTTTAACCAGGCAACACCGGTCAACTGCTGTTTGTATATGTGATATCCTTTGGAAAGTTTCCTCATGTCAGCACGTTGTACGTGTCGCCACCGGCGCCAACCTTGTGTGAATGCTCTGAAAAGCTAATCATTTGCATATCACAGAATGTTCTTCATGTCGGTTAAATTTCGCGTTTGTAGCACGTCATCTTTATGGTGCAGCAATTTTAATGGCCAGTAGTGTACTACAGTGGCACCTACCGCCAGAAACCCAAAAAGTATTAGCCTATTCAGTGCCATGTAGAGTCATTGCATTATTGCGTTTCAACATACTTTTAAGCTGGTGGCCATAATGTTTTTTGTCTAGAAACTTTGGACATAATCAGAGAGAAACGCTCATCACACTGTACATTTACACTGATGAGTCAAAACATTATGACCACATATTTACAAGCATCTTTGTCCACCTCTGGAATGGAGTTCAGCCGTGATTCTCCGTGTCATGGATTAGACAAAACCTCAACAGGATTAGAGACGTCTCTGGGATCAGAAGTCTACACACAGGCAGCTGGTTTGTGGGAGGCGAGCCGTCGCCCGATAGCGACTCATATGGGTTTCATCAGATTCAGATAACCCAAATTTGATGGCCAAGACATCAACATGAGTTCCCCATCACGCTGCTCAACCACTGCAGCACGATTCTGGCCTTATGACAGGGACAGTTATTCTGTTGGATTATGCCACCGCTGAAGGGAAGACATCAAGCGTAAGGGGTTACAGATGGTCCCTAATGATACTGACGTAGTCAACAGCTGACTTGGTGCGTTCGATTACCGCCGCAGGTCCCTTGCAAGCCCAGGTTAATTGCCTCCACAACATAATACTGCTCCCACCGCCAGCGTTCGTGGCGGGCTGGATGTTTCGAGCAGTCGTTCACCTGGAAGACGTCGTATTTGGACATGATCATCGATCTGGTTCAGCAACAGCGGATTCATCTGACCAGGCGACATGATTCCGATGATCTGCGGTCCAGCCTCGATGATCTCGTGCCCACTGCAATCATAATCGACGATATTGTTGGGTCAGCGTGGGAACACTTAGGGGCTCTTTGTCGCAGAACATCATGTTCAAAACTGTGCGCTTAACGGTGTGCTCCAAAATACCCGTGCCTGTGCCAGCACTGTACTCTTTCGTCAGCTCTGACACAGATAGCCACGTATTCTGCTTTAGAGATCGGGCAAGCTCCGGTCCCTATGTTCTGCGACAAGGTATGGACGTCCAACTTCTTGTCATCTACTCGTGGTTTCAGAATTCTTCAACCACTTTCCATAGAGGCTTAAGACAGTATCACGCGAACAACCAACCAGCTTCACCGTTTCCGAGATGCTCGCTTCAAAACAATGGGCCACAACTATCTGTAATTTGTCGAAGTCGCCTAAGTCGGTGGATTTTTGCATTTCCGCCACTTCCTTGAATTATCCGCCATTCGACCCTTCTAGTCTCACATACTTCTTTTATCGCGTCACCTGTCCTCAGCGCCACCAGGCAGCGTTCAACTTCGTGGTAGGTAGTGGTCATCAGTATATTTCTAGGCATATGTAGCATGTTACTAAACAGAAAATCGTGCGACATGTATGCATGTTATCGATAATGTCAGCTGTTAATGAAGTTACTGCACTGTGTTCACGGTAAATTAATAGTGTCAAGGATGGTAGGGGTTTGATCAAACCACAAAAGTCGCGGTGCAGCCATCTTTCTGTCGGTAATCACGGTTCTGCCTCCATTATTTTCGTATAACATTCAACGGTCTTCAGTATGCGGCGGGTCGGAGTCATTCTGTCGTTCTTTTCGTCTCATTACTCTCTCTGTCATTTTCATCGAACAGTTCACATTCCTCAATATTTCTTCCTTCCGACGTCACTTCACTCTGCAGTAGTAGATACATGCTAGGCAGTGTAAAGCAGCATTGATGAAACCACTACCTAATACCTACCACACAGAAGCCGCGTAACCAAGTTGCAAATCAGTTCCCGTAAGTTCACTTTCACAAATTTCGGGCGGTAGGAGAATGCAGTTTGACTGCAGTAAGCTTTTGAAAATTCTATTAACTCCTTTTTACTCATAAGAAAGCACATGAAATGGCTATCAAGTCCATATTAAGTAATGCAAATGCTCTATAATTCCAAAGTTCACTGTTTATCCAACATATTTCACACGGAAAAGCAGTCAGAATTCCTGCAAGTCCGTCATGATTAATTTTGCGATCTAACAGGCACTGGCCTACCACTATTAGTGAGTTGAACATTCAGTCGTTTCAGTGGTCTTCTATGTCAGAAGTGCTTGCCAAAATATTCCATAAAGAACACGGAATATGCCACGCGGAACTGTCACTATGACTGAAAATTTCACAGCTTATAGAACTTCAACTAATTAATTCAGAAACATCACACTTTCCTCAAAATGTTCGTAACTTAAACCGATTTCTAAGCCGGTTGGGCCGGCCGTGGTGGCCGAGCGGTTTTAGGCGCTACAGCCTGGAACCGCGCGACCGCTACGGTCGCAGATTCGAATCCTGCCTCTGGCATGGATGTGTGAGATGTCCTTAGGATAGTTACGTTTAATTAGTTCTAAGTTCCAGGGGACTGGTGACCTCAGAAGTTAAGTCCCACAGTGCTCAGAGCCATTTGAACAATTTTACACCGGTTGTTCTCGCCACTATATTCTCCACTTCGCTACTGCTGACCTATTGAAGTTCCCTTATACACGTGTGGTTCTTTCATTTATCGGGTTGGTTACACTGCTGCTTTCGAAGTTCGTATATACTCGAGCGTATCATTTCCCGGACGCTAAATGTACCAATTGCGGCGGGGCGAGGACGTTCTGTTTTTCTCTAGTCTTCTTACTCTCTCTTAGTCATTTTCATCGAACAGGTCACCTACCACTACATTTCTTCCTTCCGACATCCCTTCACTCTTCAGTAGTAGATACACGCTATGCAGTGTAAAGCAGCGTTGAAGAAACCACTACCTAATACCTACAACACAGACGCCGCGTAACTAAAGTTGCAAATCAGTTCCCGTAAGTTCACTTTCACAAATTTCGGGCGGTAGGAGAATGCAGTTTGACTGTAGTAAGCGTTTGAAAATTCTATTAACTCCTGTTTATTCATAATAAAGCACATGAAATGGCTAACAAGTCCGTATTTAATAATGCAAATGCTCTATCATTCCAAAGTTCACTGGTTATCCAAAGTATTCCATAAAGAACACGGAATATGCGACGCAGAACTGTCACCATGACCGAAAATTTCACACGCTCAGAGAACTTCAACTAATTAATTCTGAAACATCGCTCTTTCCTCAAAATGTTCGTAACTTAAACCGATTTAGTCACGACATGTTGTATCCGGAAGGATCATTCTGACTGGTCGTTCAGATCAATAGCCAATCAGAAGTAAGCGTTTCCCGGTTGCAGATAGATAGGCAGAGAGGAGAGGAGCATCGAGAGAGTCGCTCGCTAACCAGCTTCTGAGTAACACCATGCTAGATGTCTCCGCGAGTATGGCACCTAGCTACTCAGTTGGCATCACGAGCCTGAGTGAACCACTTCATACTCCTTCCGAAAAGGAAAAATACGTGGCAATTCCTGGAATTGAGCTCGTGTCCTGTGCCTGACAATGATAGTCAGGCGCACTGACGACTCGAGGACAGAGGCGGACAACATCATTTACATTGAATTTTAACTGCCAGTCCCTCTACAAACCATCGATACTCAACAAAGTTTCCTGCATTTCGCTGAAACTCTATGGCATTAAAAATGCCTATAAATTATTCCTTCTTTTTCCTTCAAATAGTTCTTAAGCTTTATGGCATTGTCATTTAACATCATTAGTCATTCGCTCTTGTCCAGTGTTTCCCCTTCTTTTCCTATCTAGTAGCTTACTTTTCATCACTCTACTAAGGAATGACACTTCTGCATTCCTATTTCTTAGGACTCTGTTCTTCTTGCTTTTATTATTACTGTCTGGCATTCAAATCCGTAACGCAGTTTGGTCAGTGCTGCTATGCTGTTACATTGCAGAAATTAACCCTATTTATAGCAATCTGTTCCTAGTGCTTGTCTTCATTACGCCCAATCGATATTTTCACTGTTTGACATTTTGCATTGATATCATTGTTGGGGTTCGCAACCCATAAATAAAAATATGTGGACTTACTACGTTTGTATGTAGTTAACCTCTTACCTCGTACTCGACCCCCCCCCCTCCCCCGTTTAAATTTTTCATGTAGATATTTTGTGATTATACGCTTGTACTACGTACTACATCGACCAGCATGTTCAGCCTCCTTTGATAACAGTTCTGTGATTTATCGAAAATCACCAGACCATGAACAAAGGGCTCCTTACCTGAATCACAGTCTTCAGATGAGAAACGTGTGGGCCAGTTGTTAATTCTGCAAAAGACCTATTGAAGGTTTTCACTTTGATTGGCTCCGCTTGCAACTTTTTCACGTGACTGTTTTAGGGATGTGGTGTCCAATTTTATTCACTTACCAGGTTTTCGACAAGGTTATGTAATACTAGACTGCGTCAGTCGGACCAAATCACTTTAATGCATCTTATGCAACATTATACATGGTGCAATAATATTTGTCCGATAACGCTGGACGTACACTAGTATGACGAGAGGAGAGAGCATGTAATACACCGAACTTTTTCGTTTTTGTAGTCCAGGTATTATGGTGCGGGGCGGCATAATGTTTTGTGGGCGTGGTGATCTCTGAAACGTGAACCAAGCCAGTCACCCGGTCAATGTTATTGTGACACTGAACTATTTCCCCTCATGCGTTTTCTCTTCAGCGTTACATTCATACCTGACTTTAATTTTATAGATAGACGAAGCAGGTGGAGCAGCTCTTAGAAAGAGAGAAGATTTGACGAATGGACTGGCTTTCCCGTTTTCCCGTCTAAATTCCTATCGAACTCGTGTGAGATGCTTTGGGGAGATACAATGCAGCACATACACATGCACGAACGACCAACCAGCACTTGTCAACCACGCTTGTGGAGGGATGGAACACACTACCAGCATGGGAGCATGTTGCAGAGTATGCACTGCCACTCTTGGTGATCACGCGCCGTATTAAAAATCATGTCACGCCTTTTGTAATGTCCAGGGTATCATTATGAATCACTCTGACGTCAGTGTAGTTAGTGTCTTTTAATAAAGGTGCCACTTCTGTTTGTCTCAAAACGAATTTCCTTCAGTCACTTTCTGTACTGTACTTAGCAGTTGATTCCATATACGGTTCAAGTGGGCATCGAGCTATATTATTTGGTAGTGACACATATGCGGAAGTTACTTTCGTCCTCAAATTTTGTAGATCAATGTACGTTACTTGTGCAGCGTTAGTATTACGTAAAAATATTAACTCTGAAAAGGGAATGACTCTTCATCGAGTGGTGGAATACGATATATGTTCATCCAATGAGACCTGATTCGATGGTGAGGTCATAGGAAAGGAGAAAAATGACGGAACGCAAATTTGCCACTTTGTAGCTCGCACAGCACTGCTCGAAAGCTGATAGTGTCAGTAGGGCAAATCAGAGTTGAAGTATGTGGATGCAGCATAACTCAAGGATGATGAGACGGCCGGAGTGGCCGAGCGGTTCTAGGCGCTACAGCCTGGAACCGCGCGACCGCTACTGTCGCAGGTTCGAATCCTGCGTCGGGTGCCGGCCGAAGTGGCCGTGCGGTTAAAGGCGCTGCAGTCTGGAACCGCAAGACCGCTACGGTCGCAGGTTCGAATCCTGCCTCGGGCATGGATGTTTGTGATGTCTTTAGGTTAGTTAGGTTTAACTAGTTCTAAGTTCTAGGGGACTAATGACCTCAGCAGTTGAGTCCCATAGTGCTCAGAGCCATTTGAGCCAACCTGCCTCGGGCATGGCTGTGTGTAATGTCCCTGGGTTAGTTAGGTGTAAGTAGTTCTAAGATATAGAGGACTGATGACCTCAGAAGTTAAGTCCCATAGTGCTCAGAGCCATTTGAACCATCAAGGATGATGAAACGTATAAAATGAGGAGCCACATCGCAGAATCAGTAAGGCAGGGATTATGTGGAAAATGGTAACTAAATCTGGATAAGTATAACAGTTTGTTTTCAAGATGGCTACCAAAGCAACAACCAACCAGCGAATGAACTGCGTCACGCCTTCCACTATGTGTTCCACTGTCATAACCCTCCACTTCCTAAGTGCCAGTTACCAACGTCAAATGAAAACGACGCTTGCGGACAGTAGCGTAACAGTTGTGATTTGTCGTCGTCGGTTTGCTTGTTTCTTCGTGTGGCGTGTTTATTTTACGTGGCAGAATGTCTGAAAATAGTTATGGAAGTGCAGAAGAAAGTAATAAGACTACCATCATCATCATGCTAAGCAAAAGAAAATATAGCACGTTATCAGAGAGTGTGTGTGAACCTATACAGAAGGGAAGCGCAGAGGTGTTGCTGCTGCAGCTATACACGTACTTTGCGCACTGGTGAAGCCAAACCGATAGCATTACTCCCTCCAGTGCTCGACTGTCAATCACATCGTTATTTTGATCGAACCATAATTGAACGGGCACGGTGATTGGTGTCATGTTCCTCAGTGTTTTAACTAAACATGTAAAGTTCAATATCATTTAGTTTTTCAGTTTACTGCACATTATTACATTCATTTGTACCGTATCTGTTACGTTATAATGCACAACACTCTAGCGGTTGCACATATTATCTAGCTCTCGCTTCCGCGTCGTTAATACGTATGCGCGTCTGTGCGCTCATCACGTATATCGGTAATGTTACTCTAAAATGACAGAGGCCACAATATTAATGGGGTCGCTTTCGTAGCGCGTGGTGTATTTTGTTTTAAACATTTGAGTTATCTGAGGAAATACTTTAACTGCTTCATGAGAATGAATTGAAAAACTTATGAATTATGAATTAGCATTTTTTTTTTTTTTTGGTCATCTGTCTACTGACTGGTTCGATGCGGCCCGCCACGAATTCCTTTCCTGTGCTAACCTCTTCATCTCAGAGTAGCACTTGCAACCTACGTCCTCCATTATTTGCTTGACGTTTTCCAATCTCTGTCTTCCTCTACAGTTTTTGCCCTCTACAGCTCCCTCTAGTTCCATGGAAGTCATTCCCTCATGTCTTAGCACATGCCCTATCATCCTGTCCCTTCTCCTTATCAGTATTTTCCACATATTCCTTTCCTCTCCGATTCTGCGTAGAACCTCCTCATTCCTTACCTTATCAGTCCACCTAATTTTCAACATTCGTGTATAGCACCAAATCTCAAATGCTTCGATTCTCTTCTGTTCCGGTTTTCCCACAGTCCATGTCTCACTACCATACAATGCTGTACTCCAGACGTACATCCTCAGAAATTTCTTCCTCAAATTAAGGCCGCTATTTGATATTAGTGGACTCCTCTTGGCCAGAAATGCCTTTTTTGCCATAGCGAGTCTGCTTTTGATGTCCTCCTTGCTCCGTCCGTCATTGGTTATTTTACTGCCTAGGTAGCAGAATTCCGTAACTTCATTGACTTCGTGACCATCAATCATGATGTTAAGTTTCTCGCTCTTCTCATTTCTACTGCTTCTCATTACCTTCGTCTTTCTCCGATTTACTCTCAAACCATACTGTGTACTCATTAGACTGTTCATACCGTTCAGCACATCATTTAATTCTTCTTCACTTTCACTCAGGATAGCAATGTCATCAGGGAATCGTATCATTGATATCCTTTCACCTTGTATTTTAATTCCACTCCTGAACCTTTCTTTTATTTCCATCATTGCTTCCTCGATGTACAGATTGAAGAGTAGGGGCGAAAGGCTACAGCCTTGTCTTACACCCTTCTTAATACGAGCACTTCGTTCTTGATCGTCCACTCTTATTATTCCATCTTGGTTGTTGTACATATTGCATATGACCCGTCTCTCCCTATAGCTTACCCCTACTTTTTTCAGAATCTCGAACAGTTTGCACCATTTTATATTGTTGAACGCTTTTTCCAGGTCAACAAATCCTATGAAAGTGTCTTGATTTTTCTTTAGCCTTGCTTCCATTATTAGCCGTAACGTCAGAATTGCCTCTCTCGTCCCTTTACTTTTCCTAAAGCCAAACTGATCGTCGCCTAGCGCATTCTCAATTTTCTTTTCCATTCTTCTGTATATTATTCTTGTAAGCAGCTTCGATGCATGAGCTGTTAAGCTGATTGTGCGATAATTCTCGCACTTGTCAGCTCTTGCCGTCTTAGGAATTGTGTGGATGAAGCTTTTCCGAAAGTCAGATGGTATGTCGCCAGACTTATATATTCTACACACCAACGTGAATAGTCGTTTTGTTGCCACTTCCCCCAATGAGTTTAGAAATTCTGATGGAATGTTATCTATCCCTTCTGCCTTATTTGACCGTAAGTCCTCCAAAGCTCTTTTAAATTCCGATTCTAATACTGGATCCCCTATCTCTTCTAAATCGACTCCTGTTTCTTCTTCTTTCATATCAGACAAATCTTCACCCTCATAGAAGCTTTCAATGTATTCTTTCCACCTATCTGCTCTCTGCTCTCCATTTGACAGTGGAATTCCCGTTGCCCTCTTAATGTTACCACCGTTGCTTTTAATGTCACCAAAGGTTGTTTTGACTTTCCTGTATGCTGAGTCTGTCCTTCCGACAATCATATCTTTTTCGATGTCTTCACTTTTCCTGCAGCCATTTCGTCTTAGCTTCCTGCACTTCCTATCTATTTCATTGCTCAGCCAATTGTATTTCTGTATTCGTGGTTTTCCCGGAACATGTTTGTACTTCCTCCTTTCATCAATCAACTGAAGTATTTCTTCTGTTACCCATGGCTTCTTCGCAGCTACCTTCTTTGTACCTATGTTTTCCTTCCCAACTTCTGTGATGGATCTTTTTAGAGATCTCCATTCCTCTTCAACTGTACTGCCTACTGCGCTATTCCTTAGTATTCCGTATCCCACTTCTTTGCCTATTGATTCTTCCTGACTAATGTCTTGAACTTCAGCCTACTCTTCATCACTACTATATTGTGATCTGAGTCTATATCTGCTTCTGGGTACGCCTTACAATCCAGTGTCTGATTTCGGAGTCTCTGTCTGACCATGATGTAATCTAATTGAAATCTTCCCGTATCTCCCGGCCTTTTCCAAGTATACCTCCTCCTCTTGTGATTCTTGAACAGAGTATTCGCTATTACTAGCTGAAACTTGTTACAGAACTCAATTAGTCTTTCTCCTCTTTCATTCCTCATCCCAAGCCCATATTCTCCTGCAACCTTTTCTTCTACTCCTTCCCCTACAACTGCATTCCAGTCGCCCATGACTATTAGATTTTTCGTCCCCCTTTACATACTTCATTAACCTTTGAATATCCTCATACACTTTCTGTATCTGTTCATCTTCAGCTTGCGATGTCGGCATGTATACCTGAAATATCGTTGTCGGTGTTGGTCTGCTGTCGATTCTGATTAGAACAACCCGGTCACTGAACTGTTCGCAGTAACACACCCTCTGCCCTAACTTCCTATTCAAAACGAATCCTACACCTTTTATACCATTTTCTGCTGCTGTTGATATTACCCGATACTCATCTGATCAGAAATCCTTGTCTTCCTTCCACTTCACTTCACTGACCCCAACTGTATCTAGATTGAGCCTTTGCATTTCCCTTTTCAGATTTTCTAGTTTCCCTACCACGTTCAAGCTTCTGACATTCCACGCCCCGACTCGTAGAACGTTATCCTTTCGTTGATTATTCAATCTTTTTCTCATGGTAACCTCCTCCTTGGCAGTCCCCTCCCGGAGATCCGAATGGGGGACTATTCCGGAATCTTTTGCCAATGGAGAGATCATCATTACGCTTCTTCAATTACAGGCCACTTGTCCTTGGATACACGTTACGTGTCTTTAATGCAGTGGTTTCCATTGCCTTCTGCATCCTCATGTCGTTGATCATTGCTTATTCTTCCGCCTTTAGGGGAATTTCCCACCCCTAGGACAAGAGAGTGCCCTGAACTTCTATCCGCTCCTCCGCCCTCTTTGACAAGGCCGTTGGCAGAATGAGGCTGACTTCTTATGCCGGAAGTCTTCCGCCGCCTATGCTGATTATTTATCAAAATTTAGGGAGTGGCGAGGATCGAACCCGGGACCGAAGACGTTTTGATTATGAATGAAAGACGCTACCGTTTTTTTTTTAATCTTAATTTGTTCGCGTTTGTTCGTTGCTTCTACTCGGGGCGGACGTCGTAAGACATACGTTTAAGTTCGTTGGTGAACGATTAACTCAGTTTTTTTTTACTACAGAGGGAAGCTAACCCTCTGACCGAACACGCTGAGCTACCGTGCCGGCATCCCCTAGACCACGGGTCTAGCATGTCGATCGTTAAAAGTGAACTCTGTTCTGTTAGGTTTGCTGCCCATCCTCTAACCTGATGACAAGGTTCCTTTCAGAGTTGGAATATAGTACACTCCTGGAAATGGAAAAAAGAACACATTGACACCGGTGTGTCGGACCCACCATACTTGCTCCGGACACTGCGAGAGGGGCTGTACAAGCAATGATCACACGCACGGCACAGCGGACACACCAGGAACCGCGGTGTTGACCGTCGAATGGCGCTAGCTGCGCAGCATTTGTGCACCGCCGCCGTCAGTGTCAGCCAGTTTGCCGTGGCATACGGAGCTCCATCGCAGTCTTTAACACTGGTAGCATGCCGCTACAGCGTGGAGGTGAACCTATGTGCAGTTGACGGACTTTGAGCGAGGACGTATAGTGGGCATGCGGGAGGCCGGGTGGACGTACCGCCGAATTGCTCAACACGTGGGGCGTGAGGTCTCCACAGTACATCGATGTTGTCGCCAGTGGTCGGCGGAAGGTGCACGTGCCCGTCGACCTGGGACCGGACCGCAGCGACGCACGGATGCACGCCAAGACCGTAGGATCCTACGCAGTGCCGTAGGGGACCGCACCGCCACTTCCCAGCAAATTAGGGACACTGTTGCTCCTGGGGTATCGGCGAGGACTATTCGCAACCGTCTCCATGAAGCTGGGCTACGGTCCCGCTCACGCCCCAACATCGTGCAGCCCGCCTCCAGTGGTGTCGCGACAGGCGTGAATGGAGGGACGAATGGAGACGTGTCGTCTTCAGCGATGAGAGTCGCTTCCGCCTTGGTGCCATTGATGGTCGTATGCGTGTTTGGCGCCGTGCAGGTGAGCGCCACAATCAGGACTGCATACGACCGAGGCACACAGGGCCAACACCCGGCATCATGGTGTGTGGAGCGATCTCCTACACTGGCCGTACACCACTGGTGATCGTCGAGGGGACACTGAATAGTGCACGGTACATCCAATCCGTCATCGAACCCATCGTTCTACCATTCCTAGACCGGCAAGGGAACTTGCTGTTCCAACAGGACAATGCACGTCCGCATGTATCCCGTGCCACCCAACGTGGTCTAGAAGGTGTAAGTCAACTACCCTGGCCAGCAAGATCTCCGGATCTGTCCCCCATTGAGCATGTTTGGGACTGGATGAAGCGTCGTCTCACGCGGTCTGCACGTCCAGCACGAACGCTGGTCAAACTGAGGCGCCAGGTGGAAATGGCATGGCAAGCCGTTCCACAGGACTACATCCAGCATCTCTACGATCGTCTCCATGAGAGAATAGCAGCCTGCATTGCTGCGAAAGGTGGATATACACTGTACTACTGCCGACATTGTGCATGCTCTGTTGCCTGTGTCTATGTGCCTGTGGTTCTGTCAGTGTGATCATGTGATGTATCTGACCCCAGGAATGTGTCAATAAAGTTTCCCCTTCCTGGGACAATGAATTCACGGTGTTCTTATTTCAATTTGCAGGAGTGTATCTGGATCAAGCGTATTATCTACTGCGACCGTGAGGAGAGCATGACGTGTAGGGGGAACCTGAGGACATCATAGAGCATCGTCCGTAGTACTGAAGAGGTCCCCAGAGGGCCAAGAATGGTACAAAAAAGGAGAAATTAGAATATATCCAATTAATAATTAATTACTCTGGGTGTAACTGCTACCCTGGATGAAGAAATTGTCACAGGAAAGGAAATCGCACCAGTACAGTTAGAAGCTGTTGACCCACCGCTCCACTATAAAAAGGAATTATCAATTACAGATGGCCGTCAATATTTAGTGCCTAGCGTTACATCGATAAGAATAAAGAAAATGCAAAAGAAATTTCGGTATTTCGATCGTCGCACGGGCACAGTGAATCGAAAGTGAGGGCTTGCATGGTGAAAATGGTGGATATTATACACATTTTAAAAAAATGTCGTTCTGTCCTCATAGTGCTGAGAATATTTCCTCGGTGATAAAGGGAAGCAACTGCAATGTTAACAAAATTCGCAAATGACATTAAAACCTACAATTATGGATAAAGGTATGTGTCACCAGTCTGGTTACCAGTCACTTCAGGACAAGACAACACATAACTACTAGTGCCCAATGTAACAGCTCTAATGGTACACTAGTATGCGCTATGCTCTCTACATGCCAAATCATCAGCCCAAACTAGCTATTTTTCTCGCAGCAGAGCTTAAACAGCTCAGCACAGCTTAAGATAGATACATTCTGAAGCAAGCCAGCTTGACAGCGCCAAATCTGCATAGACACCACTTGTGCTAGGTGAATAATCAGTACACTATCCTACATCTAACTTAGAACTATGGGCCAGCTCCTTCACGAGCAACAAAATTTCTTACACTCGTACTTTTAATTTCATTAAACACAACACTTGGAAACAATATCAAAAGGCCTCGCCAATTGCGATTTATCAAATTGCACATCACCATGTCTTTGCTCACACTAAATGTGGCAAACACACTTGCTGGTATATTTCGTGAGGATACATACGGTATGTAATTCTTTCACTGGCATTGCGGCTAATTGCGCAGTCCTCCACTTTTATCGCCGTGGTTCCCAAAAAAAAAAAAAAAAAAAAGACTGAACAGGGATAAGAAATACAATTTTCCATGACCAGCAAACATGCTTGCTGTGACAGTAGCGATGTGACAAAATGCAAACTGCACACCACTCACAATTTCTCCGACCCTAGAACTATGACGAGGGCACTGCACAAAATCACTTAATAGAAGACCTGTGATGCGACACCTAAATCAATCATCAGAACATAAATGAACGGTATCCATTCAGTAAGCCGGCATATGTCTTTGCATCAACGACCTAACACACTATTTTAATATGCTCCGATCATACCGACAAGTCGACAAATCGTGTGGAATCCACAGGGCAAAAGCTGCAGAACAACGATGTACCCGTAGACACCAGCCATTAACACCTGGCCGGCCAATCTACGCTCGAAGACAGTACTCGAATTCAGCCACGGATTCAAATCGGCCCACAAATATATCCAGCAACCACTCGGCGGACTCCGCGCTCAGAAGGACTGCGCAAGTGCTCGCCTTACTCGCTGGGAGGGGGGGGGGGGGAGAGGGGGGGGACCTCCCCACTAGCATCCTCACTTTCGTTACCAGTCCCCGCCCCACAACAAGCCCCGTCCCCCATCAATGATCTCGAGAGAATATCTTAATGGCCTCAAACCCGAGCGACATCACATGGCAGATCGAGCTATTGGCGCCAGGACTCCGAAAGTCGGCGCCAGCAATCTCGCCACCGCTGAGACATCAGGATTTGAACACAAAATACTGAAGGAATTCACCTTTCCTTTGAACGTAGTGTAGGGATTCAACGTTGGTAGCTAGTACAGAATGCTTTCTCAAAACGAAGCTGAAAATGGAAACGTACATAGTTTAAATATAGGAATTAAAAATGTAGATTGCGTCAAAACGTACTAATTATGCTATGGTAATGCTCAAATTCATAAAGGGAAAAGCATTTGTCTCACATATCAGTTTTAGTGATTAGGCATCCATCCACTTAAAAGGACACAACAAGCAGTTCGCTGGTCATGCTTGAACAACGGCCAATGCCGCAGCTTGATACGGATTGAACGGATTAGATCTTCCAGTAAGATGGGGTTCGCACGATTTTAAATCAACATGTTCCAAACCGTAGGATGGGTCGTACTGGTTGCTGTGTGCTGTTATAGGCTCCTATGACTCCTATGACTTTCATGTGGATATACCAAAGACTAAGCTTAAGTACCTCCTTTGCCGAAACCAAATCCAGAACTCAATACATGCATTTCCAAAGCGATTGCCTTGGTGACCACATAGGCTTCGAAATGTGTCACATTAAATGGATTGTCGTTTAGTTGCTGTCCTTGTGACCAACGGGTGACATAAGTTGTTGTCAATGTATTGGAGGTCAGTCTGAAGACAGATTAGGAATGGGAGCTGAGTCAAGTCAGTCTAATACAAACCTTTCCATCTCTGCATAACTGCTGCAAACTACGTCACATTGAACCTGCTTACTGTATTCAAGCTTTGGTATTCCTCTACAATTTTACCACCCAACACTTCCCTCCATTAGCATATTAAAGTTTTCTTGATGTCTCACAATGGGTCACATCAAACGATCCCTTCTTTCATTCAAGTTGGGCACAAATTTCTTGTTTCTCCAATTTGCGTTTCAGTGCACCGTCACAAGGTATCTGATAAACCGATTTAATCTTCAACGATTTTGTCTAGCACCACATTTCAAAAGCTTCTATTTTTATCTTACCTGAACTACGGGTCGTCCGGGTTTCACTTTTGCATACGCTACATTCGAAAATAATTCCTAACATAAGTGTTCGATGCCAGGTTATTGTTAATTTTGTGAAACCCTTTTCTTCCTAATGATAGCCCGCATTTTATATGTTCTGTGCTTCAACCATTAACGGTCATTTTGGTGCCCAAACAGCAAAACTCAACTGTTGCTTTTAGTCTAATTCCTTCATTACCGTATGTTTTAATTCGACTGCACACTAATACCTTTGTTTCTCTTTTGCCGGCCGGTGTGGCCGTGCGGTTCTAAGCGCGTCAGTTTGGAATCGCGTGACCGCTACGGTCGCAGGTTCGAATCCTGCCCCGGGCATGGATGTGTGTGATGTCCTTAGGTTAGTTAGGTTTAAGTAGTTCTAAGTTCTAGGGGACTGATGACCTCAGTAGTTAAGTCCCATAGTGCTCAGAGCCATTTGAACCATTTTTTTTTCTCTTTTCTTTGTGTTGATCTTATAAACTTGTTTCAGAACACTATCTGTTCCGTTCAACTGCTCTTCCAAGTTCCATACACCCTGTGACACAACTAAAATGTCGTCGGCAACCTCAGACATTATATTTCTGCTCTGAGAACTTTAATTCCGTTTCAGAATCTCGCTTTTCTGCTCAATGTGCAGACTGAAAAACATCGGACGTAGGCTAGAATCTTACCTTCCATCTCAACCAACGGCTCCGTTTTATTTCCTTTGACACTCATGACTGCGGTTTGTCTCCCCTAACTAGTGGATAACAGTGAATTCCCTTCATTGTATCCGCGGTACCTTCTGAATTTCAAACAGTGCATTCCATTCAGCATTGTCAAAAACATTCTCCATATTTACAAACATTGTAAACGTAGATGAAATATCATCTAAGATATGTTTCAGGGCTAATATTGCCTCCCATAGTCTTTTATTTCTTTGGCTTATACCACTATTTCCGTTCTTCAGTAAATAATTTTTGTCACTAGTTTGCAACCATAACGTATTAAATTGCTAATACTGTAACGTTCGCAACTTTCACCACTTACCCTCTTTATATTTGAGATAATTATTTTCCTTGTCATCGTATGACGTAACAGAACATATACAATGATTTACCGGTTGCTGTATATATTTGACAGAGACACAGTGACACCCGGAGTCGCTTCACGCGTATTTTCCACATCACTTCTGTAACCATGTGGCGCGTAGTTCTTCATAATTTGTGCTGTTTTTTGTTCCTCTGCACCAGAGTCACAATTGTCACATGCACAATAATCTCACTTCTTCGAGGTGTGTCCATATCGTCCTTGCCTCATTTCAATGAAGCTGCGTCTCGACCACTCGTGACGGGGAGGATAAAACCATGCAACTTCATCGTTGGTTTTAGATTAGGTGGGATTTCTGTGATGAATGTTCATTTCATCGCTCTTTCCATTTCTTGGTATTATAGAAAATGTCTGTGGCTCGAAGATCGTGCCAACGTCGCTTGCATGACTTGAGACGTGTAGCTGGTGGATTATTTTGATATCAGAATGGGAAAAGATAGAAATGCCAACCCCGGAACGGAAGAATATCTGACAAGGCCCTGATTGCACCATTCAGTCGTACATCTTAGTTGTATGTGTGGATGTTTTCCTACACAGCGGCACGATATTCGCAGCTGAGAGCACAAATGGAATTACGGAACTGCGTAGCGTGTTTTCAATTTCTCCTTGACTGTTTCTGGCTATCTTGTGGAGTAGCTGTACCCCATCAAGCATCATTAATAGATTCTTGCAGTGTTTCTTAAATGACTACCCGATCGAGGGTGAGACATAGATATTTAGGGACATAATCAAATAACATGTGTAACTTCCTGTGCGTCTCTTAGTTAAGGAGATTGAACACTGTTCCCTTTGGTTTACTTGAGTTAAGATGGAGTCTCCATTTGCAAATTTATTCCTCCATATTGGTTCGGTCACTTTAGAGTGTACTTTGACGATGGTTGACGTTTTTGTTCTGAGATTCTAATGAAAGTTCATCTGAATTCTGGCTTTTCTTGGAAACAGAATGGGAGCCAAGGCTGATCCTTGATGAATGCCATTATTCATTGATGTTCATTTGGTAGCTCATCCACTGAGAAAAACAGAACATTCTATCGGAGAGCATTGAGAATATTACAACCTTGCGGCCTTAGGGTATTATTTCACTGCCTGGCTATCTGCTGTCTGTCTGTTATTTAAGAGCCCTTTTTGTCAGGGACGGGTAGTGGTCTCACTTATCAAAACTTATAGATGAGCTATCTACATACGTGCGGCCTGGTGGTATAGCGATGAAACGCACTCTGGAAACCGAGAGGTCGCGCTATCGATCTCAGTCAGAACACACATTTTCAAGTCTTCGTTTTAATTTAGCCTTCATCGTTCAACGACATGAGGAATCACCAGAATCAACACCTGGCTTGGGTTTCACCTTAAACAGTAGGTCCCTTTCCCTATTCAGATGACTGGGGTAGCTTTGAAACACACACGTCGCAGAAACGGCATCCAATATAAAGACTTGCAACAGGCCATTTAATCACACGAAATTATTATTGTTATCTGTATACATAATTAAGTTTATGTGGAACACACCGAGTACTAGACTTACACGCACTTGTTGTCGGTTTTCTTTCAGCATTCCGTGTTCTTTTAATCGGTATACCGCTACACATTAAACAGTTATAACTGTTTGTAATCACTACATTCATTTTGAATATCCTCTCAGTGTTTGCCTGTTTATTTAGCATTAATGCGCATATCGACGGTAATAAAGGGGAGGTGGCAGGCAGGGTACAAAAAAACTTCAGTCAGTGTCGAAACTAGCAGTCCCCTGAGGGAACGGTGTTTTCTCATCTCGACAGGCCACAAGGCAGACCTGATCACCACCACTTCCATCAATAAGAGCCGGAGGATCGTTCTCGGTTGGTCTTTGGAGAAGCCCTACTCCTACCCTCGTCTCCCCTCTACTCTTCCTGGCCTGCCCCGGGCGACACGTTCACGTTCGCCGGACGCCAGATTTACTTTGTCCGAGGTGAACTTGGCCCGGGCTCCTCTCCGCGCTGTTCCGACAAAACATTTGATTTAGGTCCGAGCGGGCCAGCTGCAGCACTCGGGGGTTAACGCTCGCTGCCTCCTCAAAGAGAAAACGCCACTGCGAAGACCTAGTATTACGGGCTTCGCAGGAACAGCACTGACCCTTATCACAGACCTCAGCTATGCTGTTCCTCAAAACACGGGCTTCCTGTAGCAACTATCGTATATTGTGCTTCTTCTGTCTACCGTACTTTATTTATCTCTTTCTTTCTTTCCTTCTTCCTTCCTTTACAGCAGCTATTCTTATAAGGATTTCCCGCTTCATAAACGTGGGGATGCTGTAAAAACGACAAGCGGTCTATACAACCAAACTTTTATAGGGAGGACACCTTAGACATTCGCACTACACTGGTAACCAAAGGGCTTGAATTTTCTGCGGCAGTTCTACATCTACATCTACATCTACATCCATACTCCGCAAGCCACCTGACGGTGTGTGGCGGAGGGTACCTTGAGTACCTCTATCGGTTCTCCCATCTGTTCCAGTCTCGTATTGTTCGTGGAAAGAAGGATTGTCGGTATGCCTCTGTGTGGGCTCTAATATCTCTGATTTTATCCTCATGGTCTCTTCGCGAGATATACGTAGGAGGGAGCAATATACTGCTTGACTCTTCGGTGAAGGTATGTTCTCGAAACTTTGACAAAAGCCCGTACCGAGCTACTGAGCGTCTCTCCTGCAGAGTCTTCCACTGGAGTTTATCTATCATCTCCGTAACGCTTTCGCGATTACTAAATGATCCTGTAACGAAGCGCGCTGCTCTCCGTTGGATCTTCTCTATATCTTCTATCAACCCTGTCTGGTACGGATCCCACACTGCTGAGCAGTATTCAAGCAGTGGGCGAACAAGCGTACTGTAACCTACTTCCTTTGTTTTCGGATTGCATTTCCTTAGGATTCTTCCAATGAATCTCAGTCTGGCATCTGCTTTACCGACGATCAACATTATATGATCATTCCATTTTAAATCACTCCTAATGCGTACTCCCAGATAATTTATGGTATTAACTGCTTCCAGTTGCTGACCTGCTATTTTGTAGCTAAATGATAAAGGATCTATCTTTCTGTGTATTCGCAGTACATTACACTTGTCTACATTGAGATTCAATTGCCATTCCCTGCACCATGCGTCAATTCGCTGCAGATCCTCCTGCATTTCAGTACAATTTTCCATTGTTACAACCTCTCGATACACCACAGCATCATCTGCAAAAAGCCTCAGTGAACTTCCGATGTCATCCACACGGTCATTTATGTATATTGTGAATAGCAACGGTCCAATGACACTCCCCTGTGGCACACCTGAAATCACTCTTACTTCGGAAGACTTCTCTCCATTGAGAATGACATGCTGCGTCCTGTTATCTAGGAACTCCTCAATCCAATCACACAATTGGTCTGATAGTCCATATGCTCTTACTTTGTTCATTAAACGACTGTGGAGAACGGTATCTAACGCCTTGCGGAAGTCAAGAAACACGGCATCTACCTGTGAACCCGTATCTATGGCCCTCTGAGTCTCGTGGACGAATAGCGCGAGCTGGGTTTCACATGACCGTCTTTTTCGAAACCCATGCTGATTCCTACAGAGTAGATTTCTAGTCTCCAGAAAAGTCATTATATTCGAACACAATACGTGTTCCAAAATTCTACAACTGATCGACGTTAGAGATATAGGTCTATAGTTCTGCACATCTGCTCGACGTCTCTTCTTGAAAACGGGGATGACCTGTGCCCTTTTCCAATCCTTTGGAACGCTACGCTTTTCTAGAGACCTACGGTACACCGCTGCAAGAAGGGGGGCAAGTTCTTGCTAGACATAAGACCATAGTTTCATGGCTTCATTGTCTCTCTGTTCACTATTGTGAATCTAATGAGTTTTCATGATACGAAAAGCAGAAGACGAGTTTGGCTATTTGGGTACCAAAATGACTGATGGCGGCAGAAGAAAATAGGATGTAAAGTGCATACTGGCAATAACAAGGAATGCATTTGCAAAAACAGACATAATGTCTTATGGGATAGCAGCAATCAGTGTTTCTATAATGTTACTTAAAATCCGTCTTGATTGCAAAGTTTTTTATTCATATGACCGTTTTCTATTCATTCAGAACCATCTTCAGATCAGATGTTTCAGTTACAGGAGTAACCCGTCCAAATCCAGCAACTTTCACATGCTACATCACATGTGACGTAGCATGTGAAAGTTGCTGGATTTGGAAGGGTTACTCGTGTAACTGAAATATAAGATCTTAAGATGGTTCTGAATGAACCGAAACCGGTCATATGAATAAAAAATTTGCAATCAAGATGGATTGTAAGTAACGTTATAAGGAATGCATTTCCAAAAAAGAGAGATTCATTAACAATGAAGACAAATTGAAGTTCCGGGAGGTATTTTCTGAAGGTATTTGACTGGTGTATAGCCTTACACGAAAGTGAAACGTGGGCAACAAGTAGGCCACATCAGAATAATTTAAAGATTTTGAAATGTGCTACGAAATATAGCTAAAGGCTAGGAGGATAGATTGAAGAACTAATGATGAGGTATTGAATCCAGATGGGTGAAAAAGAAAGTCGTAGCACAACTAAAATCGGTCGATAGGACACATGCTGCGAGATTAAAGAATAGTCTGTACAGTAATGTAGGGATTTGTTGGGATAAAAACTCTAGAAAGAGACCAAAACTTATGTACAGTAAGCAGGTTGGAAATGATGTAATCTGCAGTAGTTACACAGTGACGGTGAGGTCTGTACAGAACAATGTTCAGACTGAAAGCTACTGCAGCAACGGCGAATTTTCAAAAAAAATTAATGAAATTAATTTCGGAGGGTGTAGGTATTCCGAAATATGTCTTGAGAGCAATCTAGTCGCGAAACTGCACCTTTCTCCGTTTCAGATGATATGTAAAACGAAATTTAAAAAAAATTCTTTTTGTTAAAGCCATTATGGAATTTTCGAATCGTCATGTGACGTGACTATTCAATACGATGCAGCTCCTTCCACATGAAACATATATTGTGGAAGTTCCGTTAATGTCAGATTTATGTTTTTTGCCGTTCCGTAGTTGCTTTATTATTATTATTGTTTCTATAGTCTATACAATTAACATAAAGGCTGTTGCTTTTATACCACACGGGTTTCATTTTCTTTTATTTAGCGGTAATTTTCTTAGATCTTGGTATCATACATGAGTCGCCACGGAATGCTATGCCGTTGCCTTCGTACATCAGGGTGCCCGATTTGCGGGGATTGTAAGCACATTTGACGTAAACACTTAACATTCGAATGTTTCTCTCTTTTTTTTTTTTTTTAAATAAAATCCTTGTGTTGGTTGTGTGTTTACCGTCTACAGTATCATTCATTAACTCTAGCAACAAATGCATATCCATGAAGTTTTGAATAGAATGACCAACACTATGTAACATATTTGTAATTTCGAAGTCTTTCCGCTTTTCCAGTGCTTTCTCGGCAGATACTTGTTCCTCAAGTGTAGTGAACATCTGCGACTTGCCACTTTCAAACTATAGTGAATTCAGTAACTGGAGTTACTCATCCTGCATCTTTCAGGAGGACGTTCATATACGTGTGGTTTTTGATTTCATTATTAATCATCATTTGGTTAAAATTGACGCCTTATTATCAGAATACTGCCGTCTCAGTCTTGCCTTCAGGAGATTAGTGATTAGAGTGGAACCTGTCTTGGATAACAAGCTTGCAACAAAGCAATTTCGTAATGTGATGTGAAGCGGCAATCGCATTCAAATATATCTTCTTATCGGTCCATCATTTTATCGAATCAAATTTTATTTGAATTTATTCAAAAACTAATTCGTCCGAAGGTTTGGTCGAAATGACAGATATGCAACTAATCGCTAAAACACGATTTAGATACTGTTAAGGTTGACAGTAGATTTTAAGTGTCCTGCGTGCAGATAGGCATCTGAAACCTCCTTCTCTGTCAGCAGACATGATACCCTCACAGTCGCCAACTCAGTCCCGTAAGACAAATCTGAGAGCCAATAATATCACAGAACAGAAGAACGTCGTAAGAAATGCTCCATTTCAATTCCATTCTTTCACACATGAAAGTTTTTGGCAATGAAATCTGTGTTCATAACGCTTTACCTATAATAATGGATACTCACCACCAACCTGTCTTGGCACTTCCTTTTTACCAACAATATTTTCAGTGTGCTGTATTCACACAAGCCAAGATAATTTATATTGATCGGTTCTAATTTCACTGTCTTAAAAAATCCTTCATTCACTGCAAATAGTCTTAGAACACAAGCATTTACTAACCTATTCTTGCAAATCAATAAAATTGTTGAAAATGTATTTAATACTGTAGACAAGTACTGATTAATACCAAGTGGATGGAGAGGAAAATAAACAAACACTAGAATAAAAATGGTCCCAAGTACTTTTGGCACAGTTAACTTCGAAATTTTAGATTCAGTGTGTATGTCTAGCATTAATTTATTGCAGTGAGACTGGAGCTTTTTGCGAACTCTACTATAATACTAAAAGCGGCTTAGCGAAGAGTTGACGGATGTGTGTTTATTACTAGGCGAGACTGGAGAACCTACAAATGGATCAGGAAGATGATAAAGTGGAAGATATAATTATGTCGGTAATGAAAATGAGATAGAGGTGTGTGTGACATGTAGGCAGGATAATGTATGATAGCTGGACCAAGGAAGTTCTTTACTGGATTCCAATAGGTAAGAAGAGATCGCTACGACAACCTACGGAAGGTGGGTACGTGACATCTAAAAAGATTCATGTGGCTGAAAGTTGCAATACATTCGAAAACTTTAGAGGGGATATATGTCCAGCAGTGAATGTCAGTTCGCTGTTCGTGAAGATAAAATAGATTTTAACCCTCAGAAACATTAATTTTTCTCTCGGATTGGGAATCATCATTATAGACAGCCTGATGAATTACATTCTTCAGCGTTACATCGAACAAAAGTGAAGAGTGATAATTTGCCACGCCTGGTCACCAGTATGTGGAATGTCAACTTGCTCCTTGACCTGCACGTTCTTCACAATGTCTTGGATACACTTGTTTAGTAACTTAATCGTCTCTGACCTCCGTGAAACCCTGTTGATGGACATCCCCAATCTGTGTTACGAAATTTGATTGCAAGACGAAGGTGCTTTGCACTATATTGAATAATGTGTTTACCTGATAAGATCAGTCGGTAGAGAAGACGATCTATAAATTTGCACTCTCGTCTTCTTATGAAAGCATTCATTTATTTGCTAAGATCGTTATGTTAACACATACGTGGATTACTAGTTTCGACAATATAAATTGCCATCTTCAAGTCTATAAAGGAAAGTATGCCGAAGTTAGGGGCTTAAGGCAATGGAAAAACACAATGGGACACACACAAACCTCACTGACAAAAAGTTACATAGCCATAAAACCGGGTAGTGGTATTTACATCGCACAATGATTTAAATCACTCTGTGACAATAACATAACAATCTTTGGCTTACGTGCCTCCATATCAGCTGAATTTGAGACTTGTTATCTTAAAGCACGTTGTGTGACAGAGTGGTTTAAATGACTGCATGATGTGACTGCCAGTACCCGGTTTTATGGGCAAGAAATTTTCTGTAATTGAGTTTTTGCGTACATTCTACTGTGTTTTTGTATTACTTTAAGCCTGTAACTAAGGCACATTATCTTTTATAGAGCTGAAGAAGATCGTAATCCATTAATGTTTTAACATAGCGATCTTGGCATATAAAAGTTTTCATAACAAGACAGCAGTACATACTGAATTCCCGTTATCAAAGACAATGTCCAACTTGTAACCTTAATTATTATGACATTATCATGCACTCAATCAGTGACAAAAACAACGTAACAGATAATTTTTTGGTCATGGTGTGGCAGTTTTAACAAGCAATAGTACACTCATGAGCATCTGAATTTCAGACGTCTGTTTTATCGGTTGGAACACCGAAGGGAGTAGCTCGGCGAGTCACGTTATTGGGTTATCAGCAAAATGCTCGCTGTTGGCGTGGTAGCCGAGCGTAAGACATCAGTGCATTGGGTCGTGGGTTCCTGACACGTGGAAAACTCCGAGGTAACTTACGAACTGTGCTTCCCAAGTGCCAGTATGTGTAATGAGTGTCTTCAGGAACGCGATCTACTGAAAAGCTTCGACCCCAGAATCAACACCAGTGTGTAACAGCTGTGAGGACCCATGGGAATAAAAGAAGAGATATCATTGTGCGTAGAGAGTCTTGTAGACTTTTTTGTCTCGCTCAACAACAGAAGAGTATAAAGCTGGCAGCAAGTAGACTCGGCTATGCACTGTACAGTGGATTGTACATTATAAACGTACATGTAGGTAACGGAGTAAATGACTCTAGTAAAATTCTTCCATTTACGTTCTACTGTTCTTCTGTATACAGTAATGGGACAAATATTTTGTTGATTCAGCAAGAAGAGTTCCCTAGCGGAACACTAAATAGCTTACATTAGATCATTAGATACCCATGCGCATGTTAAGCAGTCCGTGTAGATTCTCAGAAGATACTCGGTAACTAACTGAGGCTTGACTGTACAGCTGCGTGTAACACGGACGATACCTGGTGAAATTTGGTACAACAGAGTAAAGTGTACCTTGTCTACAATCTCCAAAGGCAGTAACACGGCTGCTGGTATACTCAGTTTGCCTACGGAGCAGATGGATAATGGTGACGTCATAAGCTGTACTGGACGATAATAAGATGAACCTTGTTAACTGATATCACGCTGCTTCCCGTAGCAACGCCACAGCCAACGCCAGCTTGGTTGAATCCCAGGGCAATTAATCTGAGCAGACGCTCTCGTGGGACAGAATGACATCTAATGATCACCAACATAAGCAAATAAAAATTCGTCAATGTGCGCTCCAAAATAATTGTGCCTTTCACATGCAATGCAATCCACAGGCGCCAAAGACGGCAGTGCATAAACATCACATGATAACTGCCGTCTCCTTTTATCAAGATACTTGGAGTGAACAACTTTCCAATTTTCTCTGCTCTGAATTCAGGTAAAGTTTACTGATAACTTCATTCATCTGTACCATACCTTCCGTTGAAGTAGTCCTGTTTTGTGTATTTTTGTTCAAGCGGAAAAAAATGGAATACGGCAACGGTACAAAATTCTTTGTAGTAGTCGATGAATCTCAAATAGAAATTCATTTCGGTTAAGTGGAGTTTCACAACGAAAATTACTTTATTCTCAGGAGTAGAGAATAGACAGCTGAACTTAGCGTTGCCGTACGTCTCAAAAAGAATGGCGTTCAAGAACAGCAACCACTAATTAAAGCCCCGAAAACAGCACAGTAAGTTTTAAGAGCATTGACTGTTAAATTTGTAGCAAATATCTGACACCATAGAGTCAAATACGAAGGGGGGGGGGGGGGTCGAGAAAGGCATAAGTTTTATTTTGTGGAAAGTTCAAGCTATTGAAACAATGTTTTGGGCAAATGGTAACACCCAGGGAGGCATTTAATCATCATCAATGTCATCTGTAGACGTGCGGCATAAGAAGTCACCCTCATTCTGCCAACGTGCAACTCGGAGCAGGGGCGGATAGAGGTTAAGGGCCCTCGCTTTCCCTTGGGTTGGAAACTGTCCTTAAAAGCCAGAAGAATAAGCAATGATCAACGGCATGAGCATGCAGAAAGCGGTGGAAACCACTGTTTTAAAAACTTGTAATTTGTATCTGTGGTGTCACCGCCAGACACCACACTTGCTAGGTGGTAGTTTTAAATCGGCCGGGGTTCATTAGTACATGTCGGACCCGCGTGTCGCCACTGTGTGATCGCAGACCGAGCGCCACCACAAGGCAGGTCTCGAGATACGGACTAGCACTCGCCCCAGTTGTACGGACGACTTTGCTAGCGACTACACTGACGAAGCCTCGCTCCTTTGCCGAGCAGATAGAATAGCCTTCAGCTAAGTCAATGGCTACGACCTAGCAAGGCGCCATTAGTAACATTGCATGTATCTAAAGAGTCTCACTTGTATCGCCACAAGTTCCAGATGTACCAAAAGGATGGATTAAAGTTAAGTATTTCAGAAGCTACGTACTTTTCTTTATAGCATTCATAACGTATCCTGTTTCAGACCTCACGCACCCTGCTTTGGCTTAGCGCGTGCCTTTCGGCTTCCTCTCATTGTGTCTTGGCTGTCTTGTCTAGACACAACAGTATCCACAGGACGTATGGCCAGTAATTGAAAAAGTGTCATGATCATCTCTCCTTTAGCAGAACATTCCGAAATAGTCCCCATTCGTATCGCCGGAGAGGAGTGCCAAAGGGGAGTTGACCACGAATAAAATGAATGGTCAACGACGGGATAACATTTTGCGAGTCGGAGGATAGAACGTCAGAGGGCTGAATGTGGTAGGAAAGCTAGAAATTCTTAAAAGGGAAATGCAAATACTCATTCTAGATATAGTGGAGGGCTCAGTGAAATGAAATGGAAAGAGGACAAGGATTTCAAGTCAGAGGAATATAGCTAGGTTAAAATCGATAGTAGTAAAATGTTGTATAACTGGAGAAGGATTCGTTATGAATAGTAACGTAGGGCAGGGAGTGAGCTACTGTGAACAATTCCGTGATAGTTCAGGTATACATGCCAATGTCGCAAGCAGCAGATGAAGAGACAGAGAAAGTACTTTAGGATGTTGAACGAGTAATTCAGTATGTAAAGGGAGGTGAAAACTTAAAAGTTTTGGGGTTTTGAACGCTACTGCAGGAGAAGGAATATAAGAAAGGGTTACGGAAGAATATGCACTTGCCAGTTGGGAGGAGAGAGGAAAGAGACTAATTGAATTCTACAGTAAATTTAAAATGGTAATAGCGAATAACCTGTCCAAAATCACAAGACCCAGAGAGACAGGAGCGGTACAGCTGGATTACATCATGGGAGACAGAGATTCTGAAATCAGTGTTAGATTGTAAGGCTCACCCAGGAACGGATACAGACTCAGATCAGATTGTAGTAGTGATGAAAAGCAGGCTGAAGTCTAAGAGAATGGCCAGAAACAATCATTGTGGTAGGAAGTTGGATACTGAAGTACTGAGGATTGTCGAGACGCATTTGATTCTCGCTAAAGACGTAGATACTGTGAGAAGGAACAACAGAGTAGGCAGTTCAGTTGAAGAGGAATGGACGTTTGTAAAGAGGGCAGTCACAGAAGTTGGAAAGAAAAACATTAGTGCAAGTAAATAACTGCGAAGAAACCCTGGGTAACAGAGAAAATACTTCAGACGATCGATGAAAGAGGAAAAAGAAAGGAATACAGCAATCTAAATCCCACAGGAACGAAATCAGTAGCCAGGACTAAATGGATGCAGGAAAGGTGTGAAGAAAATGAAATATACAGGGTGTTACGAAAAGGTATGGCCAAACTTTCAGGAAACATTCCTCACACACAAATAAAGTAAAGATGTTATGTGGACATGTGTCCGGAAACGCTTAATTTCCATGTTAGAGCTCATTTTAATTTCGTCAGTATGTACCGTACGTTATCATGATTTCATACGGGATACTCTACCTGTGCTGCTAGAACATGTGCCTTTACAAGTACGACACACCATGTGGTTCATGCACGATGGAGCTCCTGCACATTTCAGTCGAAGTGTTCGTACGCTTCTCAACAACAGATTCGGTGACCGATGGATTGGTAGAGGCGGACCAATTCCATGGCCCCCACGCTCTTCTGACCTCAACCCTCTTGACTTTCATTTATGGGGGCATTTGAAAGCTCTTGTCTACGCAATCCCGGTACCAAATGTAGAGACTCTTCGTGCTCGTATTGTGAACGGCTGTGATTCCATACGCCATTCTCCAGGGCTGCATCAGCGCATCAGGGATTTACATGCGACGGAGGGTGGATGCACGTATCCTCGCTAACGGAGGACATTTTGAACATTTCCTGTAACAATGTGTTTGAAGTCACGCTGGTACGCTCTGTTGCTGTGTGTTTCCATTCCATGATTAATGTGGTTTGAAGAAAAGTAATAAAATGAGCTCTAACATGGAGAGTAAGTGTTTCCGGACATATGTCCACATAACATATTTTCTTTCTTTGTGTGTGAGGAATGTTTCCTGAAAATTTAGCCGTACCTTTTTGTAACACCCTGTATATAATACAGGGTGCAAAATGCTATTTACAATTTGTATAGAAACTAGATGGCATTTATAAGAGTCGAGGCACATGAATCGGAAGCAGTGGAAGCAGTGGATACAGACACACAGATGACGGTGTTATCATTATTTTTCGCTCTGATTCATTTGTCAATTAGTTTTATTATATTTGTAGACTTCTTGGACAGTGAATCTTTAGTCATTTTCTCACGTACTTAACAGACAATTGGGCAAATCATTTTCCACATTTGAGAAATAAGATATTCAAGTACCTATCTAGCTGTGAAAGAGGCTTCACTGAAAACCCTAGTTTATTGTATGTTTCAGAGGAATGTGACTTTATAGATTCTGAGGGCCGATATAGCGGCTAATCAAAAAGTCAGTATAAATTTGGAAACTGAATAAATCACGGACTAATGTAGATAGAGAGGTACAAATTGAGACACATGCTTGGAATTACATGGGGTTTTATTAGAACCGAAAATGAAAATACAAAAGTTCAAAAAACGTTCGACAGATGGCGCTTCATCTGATCACAATAGCAATAATTAGCATAACAAAGTAAGACAAAGCAAAGATTATGTTCTTTACAGGAAATGCTCAATATGTCCACCATCATTCCTCAACATTAGCTGTAGTCGAGGAATAATGTTGTGGACAGCACTGTAAAGCATGTCCGGAGTTATCGTGAGGCATTGGCGTCGGATGTTGTCTTTCGGCATCCCTAGAGATGTCGGTCGATCACGATACACTTGAGACTTCAGGAACCCCAAAGCCAATAATCGCACTGACTGAAGTCTGGGGACCTGGGAGGCAAAGCATGACGAAAGTGGCGACTGAGCACACGATCATCACAAACGACGCGCGCAAGAGATCTGTCAGACATTTTGTTTTTCTTTGGTTCTAATAAAACTCCATGTCATTTCAAGCATGTGTGTCAATTTTTACCTCTCTATCCATATTATTCCGTGTTTTATTACGTTTTCAAATTTATACTGACTTTTTGATTACCCGGTATGTAAACATACCTTTTGTCAACGTTTGCTAACTATTTATCTAGATTGACCTTTTTTTTTTTTAAACTGTGGGCTTTTAATTCAAATCTCTTGCATAAAGAGAACTGCCTCTATTTCGTGTTTCCTAGTTAAAAGAATACGAGATTTGTAACTACATGGGCGTACTGAAAACTAGTGCTTCCGTATTTTACATGGAAAACTGATAAAGTATATTAAATAAAACAAAGGTTTTTAACATTCTACATCTGTCTACTTCACGTATCCACATTTACATGTCAACATAATCACCCTGGCGACGTACACATTTCTCCCAACGAGAGACGAGTCTTTTGACACCGTCTCTGTGCAATTGTTGACGGAGCCACAATCGCCTCTACTCGCACTGCTTCGATACTATCAAAGTGAGGTCCTCAGAGTTTTTTAAGTTTCGGAGACGAATGAAAATCGGATAGCGCCAAGTCGGTATTACATTGAGGATGATCGATGAAAATGAAGCCAAGACGTCGCTGCAGATATCGCAGCTACCGTGCTCCATGTGTGAACGAATTGGAAACTCCATTACAGCGTGCTGTTTATCGCGCAGCGACATACATTGAGGTTACACAAGTCACGGCAGTAGTATCGCGTGAAAGTGCTGTAAAATGACAAACATTGTAGGGACTGCCATTTGTACTCAGGTGATTCATGTGAAAAGGCTTCCGACATTCTTGTGGCCTTACGCCGGGAAGTACACACCTCTAACGCGGAATCGTAGTTGGAGCTAGACGCATGGGACATTCCATTTCGGAAATCGTTGTGGAATTCTATATTCCGAAATCCACTGTGTCAAGACTGTCATATGGCACTCGCGACGTATACGCTGAAATTGGATGTAAATAATACGTCTTTTGTAGTGAGCGTCGCTCTACTGCAGTGTCACACATGACGAATAAATAGGAAAACAGTAGAACGTCTGTGTAGGGCCATGTTTTTACCTACAGTGTCACTTGGCTGAATGTGTATAAGGCTCTGTGGCATCACTCAACCACAGCCAAATTGTCACACTAGCTGTGTATCTCTAACAAAGTTGACGTATGTCCTCACCTCGGTGACGGTTAAAACGATTTCGCCCCTGGGTGGGCTCGAACCACCATCCTTTCGGTTAACAGCCGAACGCGCTAGCCGATTGCGCCACGGAGGCCTTGACTTTGGCTCGCTTGTGCTCTGAATATCAACGCAATTCGTATACCTTCTGTAGGAATCCCGCAGAATGGTAGCATCTGCTTACACCTCTTCACATGGATAACGTGCATGCACACTGTAGCGAGGCTCATAAACGAATGACATCGCCAAGCATGACATTATACTACAAAATGCATACAAACCACTGTTCTGCCTATGCATTCAGAAAAACTCTGAGGCCAGTAGAATACATGTCATAGGTTGTAGAACATCCCTTTCATTCAGTGTACTGCCATGCTGAGAGTATCAAATTTCAGGCACTACTTCACGCGAAGGGCAACGTAGGGGCCAACGGCCTTCACTTAATGACCGAGAGCTGTGTCACTAAAGCGTGCGACTTTCCTTGGAGGTGAGGCCACCGAAGAGAAAAATCTTCCGCCGTCGATCACTACAAAAATGATAGGAAACTACGTCGATATCCTCATGGATGGCCGACCAGCCCAAGCTCTTGTTGACTCTGGAGCATCGTATTCAGTCATTTCGGAGAAGCACCGTCGCCAGTTGCAGAAAACAGTATTCGTCGACAGGAAAACATCTCTGCTGAAGGTGGCTAATGCGAAATATGTAAAACCTTCAGGAAGATGTAACATTTGTGTTCGTGTAAGTGGCCATACACAGCCCAGTCTTACAAGAGAGTAGTCATGACGTCATTCTCGGATGGGACTTTTTGAAAGCTTCTCAGGCAATTATAGATTGTGGTAGATCGAAGACTATGCTAGATGCGATGAGATACTGTGGACAGGAAGATGTGCATCCGAGTGTGTGGAGGCTATATATGCTGGATGAAGCGATCGTTCCTGTAGTCAGCGCTAGAAAGGTAACAGTCACGTGTCATGCCATGCATCAACCCATGGATCTTGTAATGGAATGTAAGAGAAGCATACCATTGAAGAATAACTTGGTCATCCCCGCCTCTGTCGTCTCGTTTAGGAACCGATTTGGTGAATTGTGGGTAGTTAACTGTCGCCGAGAACCACAAATCCTTCCAAGACGCATGTGCGTACGAAGCGTTGAGCCGTTAATTGAAGAACAGCTGAGCGACATAGAAACCTCCCATGCCGAATCTGTGGGTGAAATTAGCACTACCACTACGAGACAAGATCTTCTAGCTCGACTACCAGCAGATCTCACTAAGGAACAACTACACAAAGATGCCAGCGGGTATGGGATCGGTGCTGTCTTGGTGCAAATTTCGAATGGAAAGGAGAAGGTTATAGCCTATGCTTCTAGGACACTTACAAAATCCGAGAGAAAATACTCAACTACAGAAAGAGAATGTCTTTCTGTGATCTGAGCCATGTGCGGATTTCGACAGTATCTTTATGGAAAACCATTAACAGTTGTTACACACCATGATTCACTTTATTGGTTGACATGTATTAAGGATCCAACAGGACGACTCGCCAGGTGGGCACTACGTCTTGAAGAGTGTGACATTACCATAGTGTACAAAAGTGAAGGAAAACACCAAGATGCCTGCTGTCTCTGAAGAAACCCTTTGCAAGACCATCAAGACTTTGATGAAGATAGTGACTGTCTCGCTGCACTCCAGGATCTCTTTGCTGAGCAGAAGGAGGACGCCAAGATATCTCAAATTATACTTGCCTTAAATTAGTCAGAGGATGTGAAAGGACTAGAAAAACTTTGATTTGTTTGGAAAGAGGTGGCTACCAGTGATCCCTAAACACATGCGTTTCGATGTTCTACAGAAATTCCATGACACACCTGAGGCCGGACATTTACGATTTTTTAGGACATACGGTAGAATCCGCAATAGATTTTTCTGGCCAGGTTCATTTAGGAGTGTCCGTCACTATGTGTAACACTGTCGAGAGAGCCAGAGGAGAAAGGCAGTTCCTCAGAAACCACATGGCCGACTCATACCAATTCCACCAGACATAAAGCCTTTTCAGCGTATTGGGATTGACTTCCTCGGACAATTTTTAACGTCTGCTAGTGGCAATAGATGGATTATTGTTTGCACTGATTATCTGACGCGCTATGCCATTACAAAAGCCGTGAAAACAGTCGAAGCATCCGAGGTAGCCAAATTCATCATGGAAGTCATTATATTAAAACACGGTGCCCCATGGTCGTTAATTACGGATCGAGGGAAAGTTTTACAATCGCATCTTGTGACAGAGATTAACCGTTGGTGCAACATTACTCATCACATGACGACTGCCTACCATCCCCAAACTAAGGGGCTTTCTGAACGCCTTAATAGGACTTTGGCCGACATGCTATCAACGTTCGTCAATGTTGAGCAGAGGAACTGGGGTGTGGTGCTACCTTTCGTGACGTTTGTCTACAACACCGCCAAACAAGACACCACAGGATTTACGCCATTTTTGCTGGTGCATAGGCGTGAGGCGACTACGACGATGGACACTGTGCTTCCGTTACATCTTGATGACGTGGACGACGACTGCACCGGCCAGGTGTTAACCAGACTGAGGAATCTCGGCAGTTGGCTCGACTCCGCACGCTGCAGGCTCAAGACAATGATCGCCGAAGTTATGACGCGCGCCACCGCCCTGTTGTCTACCAGACTGGTGACCTCGTCTGGATCTTCATTCCTGTTAGGAAGGTTGGTCTCTCTGAGAAGCTCCTCAGGCGCTACTTTGAAGCATATAAGGTTGTTAGAAAGTTGTCTGATGTTACTTATGAAGTTGAAGATTTCGCCACAAAACGACGTAAGGTCAGAGATACGGTCTACGTCCTTCGGATGCAGCCCTATAAAGATCTCGCAACCCAGGGTAAATTCGAAGCTCCAGAGACAGGTGACAAGCGGAAAGGTGACGTAGAGCGCAGCGGAAAAAGAAGTTCTAAGAAGATTAGTCATCGGGTGTCGGAGTATGCAGGACCGATGACGCGTTCCCGGACTAGGAGCATGTTAACACTGAGACGCCGTTCTCTTAAGGAGGGAGCAATGTAGCAGAAAAAGCTGAGGAGCCCCGTGGTGTAGTGGTTATGATATTAAACTGTTGCATGGGTAGTCGTGAGTTCAAAACTCCCCTGGACTTTACAATTTTAATTTCTATTTTCGATTCGCGTACATTCTAGAAGTATCCACAAATTTCATTCTACTGGAATGTTTTGTAGCTGTTTATATACTGTATGTGTTCTGACCGGAGACAGTTCGCTCCGCGCTCTTGTATGTGCAAGTGCCGAATAAACCTTCGATAAGTGAAGTTTCTGTCCATCATTCATCTAATTACAACTTCTTCTACGTGACGGTATAGCACTCTTATTGGTCAGGATCGGATTCAGTTTCCTGCTAGCTACATAGATTTTCTGTGCTTTTGCGAAAAGACTTTCTGCTGTATACCAGAACTGTTCCTTTGACAAGGTTTCCGTATGCCCTCTACTCTGACTCGTTATTTAGTCCGAGCTGCATATTGGAGGTGTCTTCCTTCCATTCTACGTCCATCCAATCAACAGCAAGACGCGCGTGCCAGTATCCACCTTCGTGGCACGTGAGAAGTTCTTAACAAACGCGCGTAGCTTCCAGCAGCTATCTTAACAATGCGCGCTTATTGGTCGCAAGTACTGCTACGTGACATTGAGTCATATAATTATTTCCGTGTGCTTTCTGATATTGGTTTCAGTAAGAGTACGTTTCACAAGATTCAATAGTATGACGTTAAGATACAAACAGTATATTTGTTAGACTAAACAAAACCTAAAACACATTACGTTACATTAAAAAACCATATAAAGATAAACGAACAGTCGTGAGGGAAACAGAGTCTCTAAAGTACATTCGTCAAAATGCACCAAATCAATAAAGGATATACACAGTAATATACGTAATGAAAAATACGAGAAGTTTCTCTAATTTTGTACCTCCCTTTTCATACATGTATGAAATGGTAATGTATTTGGTAATGATCATATTCGTGAAACTAAGACCAACCCTGAGAGAAAAATAATCATTGAATTTTACAATATCCTACAATGACATTGTTCTTGGACCATTATATTTTTCGCATTCTCGTAATACGTGTACTCTTTCCTCTTGAATGATTCAGGAATGACAGCTTAGAGAGGGTATGAATGTTAACCAATGTCTTTTTCTATTAGTTTTCATGGGACCAGCACTGTTAATAATAACAATTTCTTTTCTCTTGAACTCTGGGAGCTGACGAACCAAGAATGGACTGTTATCTGTAGCTGAATCGCTCAATTGTAGGTGCCGCGTCCAGTAACTTTACTTTTTTTGCTTTTGTTTGTTTGGCGAGCTTCCTATTGTATTCACTGTATTTTAGGGGTGTGTTGGTGAGAACCCTTCCATGTGTTTCTTTTTGTTTTATGTAAGTTTTAAATACGTGTCAGCCTTGGGGTGTATCTTACACAGGCCCACACGTTACGAATACCAATTATTTCCAGCTGTTAGTTTGTCAAGCCAGTGTGTTCTGAGACAGCGGTCAGTTGATGAATTAACTGCTGCTGTGTTTATTCATTAACTTTTTCGTAGTTGCTCTGCACAATTTACACTGAAAGGTAGTTGAAAGAGTCACATATCAGCAAAAAAAATTAAGTTGCTCTGCTGTTTGTTGCGTATACACAAAAAGAACGTTTCGTTGGGTCAAACAGATTCTGTTGTGATTCAAGAACACAAGGCCCTCTGAAGTCCGCATGAAGAAAAATACCTGTGTGGCAATGAATGGTACTACGGAAAGCGTAAAGATTATTCATGGATGATGTAGACATTTTGCACTGTGTGGTCCAAAAAAGAACTGCACATTTCTACATGGGTTAATCTAATAAGCGTGAGAGCGCTGTGGAGATATTTATTAGACTCATGAGGCAAAGGTTGCAAGAAAAACATGATTCATCATGCTGAGGTTACTATTAAAATTCTGAGAGTACACGTGCCATAAGAGTCAAATAACAAAGACTTCCTACCACAAACCTCTCGCGAGATGACCACGGGACACTAAAGAAATCAGATCTTATACATAGGCCTTCAGAGGTTTGTTCTTCTAGTGCACCGTCCGAGAATGAGAAAGGAGAGGAGAAAATAATTATGGAACCAGAAATGGTCTCAGAGACACATCCATATGGTGGCTTACAGAATGCAGATCTAGATGTAATAAATAAATAAATAAATAAATAAATAAAATAAAAAAAATAAAATAAAATCTCAGTTACCAATAGCTTGGCTTGGCTTGATTGATTATATTATGTAAACGATAGTCAAAGTGCCCTAACTCTCCAATCTCTAAGCGGATGCCTGTTTACGGATATGGCTGTATTTAATCACATTGATACTATATTCTGTAGCCACTTCCGTCTACTAGTTTTTCGGGATTCTGGATCCCGCCATTTTTTATCTGGTGAAACTCAAATAATCTTTCACTCTGTAGCGAAGATTTATCATTTTCCAGCAAATTAAAATTTTTTGCTCGTTGCAAAGACTTAAGCCTGTAAGTTGATAAGTAGTTTTAAAACAAATATATTACATTATAGTTGAAAGATTCCTCTTTTATACTCAATTCGACCATTGTTCGTTCAGCCAACACACGACTGGTTGCTCTATTACGGGTACCCGAATTTTGGCTCCATCGTATATAATAACAAACTGACTTTGACTGCAGACGGCTGGCAAAAGTATCTTTCCCGGGACCAGGATTCCATGCGAATAGCGGTTGATGTTGTCCATGGAGAAGAGATGGCCTGTTTAAAGTCTGCAAAATCTTCTGGTGTATACCAGTCAACCTCAGATTACGTTACAAAATGAAATACCAGCAGTGTACATGACGTTTTAAGGGCAAGTATAGGTAGAAAGCCAATACTCACACTTAAACTGGAAAATTATCTTGGTCAGTAGTAGGCTTTCTAAAATGACACCTGGATCTAGTCCCGAACTCCAGAAAAGCCATCATAACTACGGGCAAAGGTTTCGATTCGGAGAAAGTGAATTCAGTTTCGTCCCCTTAAATACCAGACAAAAGTCATAGTTTTCCCTCCACCTAGGATTTTCACTTGCGATGAGACGGCAGTCGTGATTTTTCAGTCATTCCTGCATCATTCAAGAGGAAACTATACAGGTATTACGAGAATGTGGAAAATATAAGGGTCCAAGAACAATTTCACTGAAGGATATTTTAAAATTCAAGGATTATTTCTCTCTTAGAGTAGGTCTTAGTACCTTGAATAATACCATTACCAAATACATAGCCATTTCATACGTGTGTGAAGAGGGATGTACAAAATTTGAGAAGCTTTTCTTGTTTTTAATTAGGTACAGGGTGTTTCAAAAATGACCGGTATATTTGAAACGGCAATAAAAACTAAACGAGCAGCGATAGAAATACACTGTTTGTTGCAATATGCTTGGGACAACAGTACATTTTCAGGCGGACAAACTTTCGAAATTACAGTAGTTACAATTTTCAACAACAGATGGCGCTGCAAGTGATGTGAAAGATATAGAAGACAACGCAGTCTGTGGGTGCGCCATTCTGTACGTCGTCTTTCTGCTGTAAGCGTGTGCTGTTCACAACGTGCAAGTGTGCTGTAGACAACATGGTTTATTCCTTAGAACAGATGATTTTTCTGGTGTTGGAATTCCACCGCCTAGAACACAGTGTTGTTGCAACAAGACGAAGTTTTCAACGGAGGTTTAATGTAACCAAAGGACCGAAAAGCGATACAATAAAGGATCTGTTTGAAAAATTTCAACGGACTGGGAACGTGACGGATGAACGTGCTGGAAAGGTAGGGCGACCGCATACGGCAACCACAGAGGGCAATGCGCAGCTAGTGCATCAGGTGATCCAACAGCGGCCTCGTGTTTCCGTTCACCGTGTTGCAGCTGCGGTCCAAATGACGCCAACGTCCACATATCGTCTCATGCGCCAGAGTTTACACCTCTATCCATACAAAATTCAAACGCGGCAACCCCTCAGCGCCGCTACCATTGCTGCATGAGAGACATTCGCTAACGATATAGTGCACAGGACTGATGACGGCAATATGCATGTGGGCAGCATTTGGTTTACTGACGAAGCTTATTTTTACCTGGACGGCTTCGTCAATAAACAGACCTGGCGCATATGGGGAACCGAAAAGCCCCATGTTGCAGTCCCATCGTCCCTGCATCCTCAAAAAGTAACGGTCTGGGCCGCCATTTCTTCCAAAGGAATCATTGGTCCATTTTTCAGATCCGAAACGATTACTGCATCACGCTATCTGGACATTCTTCGTGAATTTGTGGCGGTACAAACTGCCTTAGACGACACTGCGAACACCTCGTGGTTTATGCAAGATGGTGCCCGACCACATCGCACGGCCGCCGTCTTTAATTTCCTGAATGAATATTTCGATGATCGTGTGATTGCTTTGGGCTATCCGAAACATACAGGAGGCGGCGTGGATTGGCCTCCCTATTCGCCAGACATGAACCCCTGTGACTTCTTTCCGTGGGGACACTTGAAAGACCAGGTGTACCGCCAGAATCCAGAAACAATTGAACAGCTGAAGCAGTACATCTCATCTGCATGTGAAGCCATTCCGCCAGACACGTTGTCAAAGGTTTCGGGTAATTTCATTCAGAGACTACGCCATATTATTGCTACGCATGGTGGATATGTGGAAAATATCGTACTATAGAGTTTCCCAGACCGCAGCGCCATCTGTTGTTGACAATTGTAACTACTGTAATTTCGAAAGTTTGTCTGCCTGAAAATGTACTGTTGTCCCAAGCATATTGCAACAAACGGTGTATTTCTATCGCTGCTCGTTTAGTTTGTATTGCCGTTTCAAATATACCGGTCATTTTTGAAACACCATGTATATTACTGTATACATCCTTCGTTGCTATGGTGCATTTTGACGAATGTACTTTTGAGACTCTGTATCCTCACAACTGCAAAATCTGCTGAATCATTGGCTTGAAAGGGGAACAAAATTGTCTCAGAAGTATCTTTCGCCGATAGGGACCTCTTATGACTGTTATGACGTGTGCGAGTCCAACAGAACGTTTTGTTCTACCATTCGTAATGTTTCCTAGAAAGAATAGAGACGAAAATCTCAAGAAGGAGATCATCAGTTTCTGTTATCAGATATCACTTGTCACTTTGACAGTTACTGCCAGTTTTCACCTAGTGGTTCGAACATTTCTTCAGTAGTGTGGAAGCTATTCCTTAAGATACAGCTTTGCTTATTTCTCATGGCCAATGCTCTCATATTCGCAACTTCAATGAGTTTGATCGAGTTTCACACTAACGCGCGCACACGCGTGCGCGTACACACATACTACACAAGGTCTTGCATTTGATCAATTTGTTTTTTTCATTAGTTGACTTCCCTCCTCAAGAAACGACTGATTATTGGTGAACCAACTTCTCCAAGTTATAAAAACTAGCAGATGACAGGTCAGGAGGGTGAAGTCGAAGCAGTATTTTAAGTCCACATCGACTGTTCCTATCTTGAAAAACAACCACAAGAGGAGACGAATTAAGTTGAAAATTATCATTGTAGCCTTTATGAGTTTGTGTTGGAAAATTCATCAGAATATGACGAAGATGAATAATATATTAACTGCAGTCAGCCATGGTAAACTGATGCGTCTGAAGATGCTAGAACAAAGCGCACCAAGTGCTTCCGCTAGGGACAGGAACTGTGTGTTCGGAACGAGCATTATAGCTCGAAAGGATTTGCGTGAAATTTAAGACTTAAAATGTGAAGTACGTGGTGAATATGCCTATAAAGCACGAGCATTTGTGTACTATTAAAGCGTAGGCAAGAAAGTATTTTGTAATGTGTAAATAATCACACTGAATTTCCATGACTTCTGATAACTGTAAAATACAAGTATGTTTCTTTCAGTGAAATCGAATATTAGGAAACTTATTTACTCTAAATTAGGAATCACATACCTCGAAGACTTAGGCTTCTCCTGAAGATTCAATTACACCAAGGAACATGTGTCTAGGTATGCAAAACAGTTTTATTTTTACAGTTTCGTCAAATTAATTACATTTGAACAACAACTCAGAAGTAGGGAACTGTCAGTTCGGCTTAAGGAAACGCAAAGGCACCAGAGCGGCGGTTCTAACGTGGCGCTTGATAATGGAAGCAATACTTAAGAAAAATCAAGATACATGCATAGGTTTATTAGTGTCAAAAGTGTTTGACAGTGTAAAATGATGCAAGATGTTCGAAATCCTGGGGGAAAAATATGACTAAGCTATAGGGAAAGACAGGTATCGCAGTATACAACACGTACAAGAACGAAGAGGGAAGAATAAGAGTGAAAGATCAAGAACGCATTGCTTGGATTAAAAGGGGTGTCAGGCATTACACATCATAGTAAAGTAATGTAGGACTGAACCTCATTCACGTAACTAGCGAAGTGAATGGTTTTCAGTCCTGCAATATATTATAATGACGTGTTTGACTAAAACCGACGTGTGGCTGTCGTAATGGATGGTACTGCATAGTTTAGTGGATGAGTTGTTAATGAGCTCAGGGCTCGAAACTAGTCATCAAATAATTAATATTTGCAAGTTCGACGATTTTTTTGCAATTCACTGCATAGTTTCGTACACCATACAGTTGCTGACGCCAAGCCTTCCAGAACCCTGGAAATTAGTAGAAAGTATATTTTCCTTATTAACTTTACGCGTGCATTGGACTAATGAAAGAAATTTATTTTCTGTACAATGTGTAGACAATTTGTTAAATATTTCACTTGTTCTCAATATTACGGTAACATCAAATCCAAGAAACAGTTACATAGGAATGGCGAGGATGTGAGAAAATTTCCTTTGTAAAAAATAGAAAAAAAAGAAGCATTGTGGTTCACGTACAGGTTGTTTGTAATACTTCTTAATTTTTTTAACTTGCAAATATTGTAACCCTTGTCCTCACTGTGGAGGTAGGGCT
This sequence comes from Schistocerca serialis cubense, assembly GCF_023864345.2. Classification (NCBI taxonomy): domain Eukaryota; kingdom Metazoa; phylum Arthropoda; class Insecta; order Orthoptera; family Acrididae; genus Schistocerca; species Schistocerca serialis. Next base: position 985,438,135 of record NC_064638.1, read on the forward strand.
ACCTAAGGAATAAATTTCAAGAATTCCCGGAACAATTGAAGATATTTTCGACAAGAGGTCTGCCCAAATGGGAGCCGCACGACACGATTTCCCCTTTAACTATATGCAAACTCCGTAACCACTTTGAGCAATTGAGAAAATTTCCCATAAGAGCTAATACTCCAGCGGACAAATCACGTAGAACGCGCATGATGTTTTACCAAAATCTACACATACAGCGTGTGCCACGAGGAATGTAAATATTTTAGGACGTCTGGACAGCATGGCGGATGCAAGTGACATTCTACCTTCAGATCTGTGATTATCATCAGTCTTCTGACTTTTTTTTTATGCCGCCCGCCACGAATTCCTCCTTCCGCCAAACTCTTCATCTCACAGTAGTACTTGCAACTTACGTCCTAAATTATTTGCTGAATGTGTTCCAATTTCTGTAGTTCTCTCTGGTATCATGGAAGCTATTCGCTGATGTCTTAACACATATCCGATTATCCGGTCACTTATTATTGTCAACATTTTTCAAACGTCCCTTTCTCCGTTGATTCTGCTCAGAAGCTCCTCTTTCTTCATCAGTCCACCTAATTTTCAAGATACCTCTGTAGTACTCTCAAACGCATCGATTCTATGCTTTTTGGTTTTTGCACAGTCAGTGTTTCACTACCGTACAATGCTGCCGTACATTGATGTGCTCCTTATGTACATTTTCAAGAATTGTTTCACACCTTAAGGCCGATGTTTGATAATAATAGACATCTCTTGGAAAGGCATGCTGCCTTTGTGTGTTCAGAAATGGTTCAAATGGCTCTGAGCACTATGGGACTTAACTTCTGAGGTCATCAGTCCCCTACAACTATTCAAACCTAACTAACCTAAGGACATCACACACAGCCATGCCCGAGGCAGAATTCGAACCTGCGACCGTAGCGGACACGCGGTTCCAAACTGAAGCGCCTAGAACCACACGGCCACACCGGCCGGCCCTTTGCCTGTGCAATGCCATTTTTATGTCCCTCTTGCTCCGTGTGTCATGTTGTTTTTGCTTCCAATGTAGCAGAATTCCTTCATTTCGTCTATCTTAGAGTTTCCAATTGTGATATAAAGTTTATCGCTAATCTCATTTCTACTACTCCACCTTTAACCCATCCTTTAATTCTTCTTCGCTTTCACTGACGATTTTATCGTTGATATATTCCCGCCATAAGTTCTAATTCCAATGTTGACTCTTTCTTTTATTTGCATCACAGCTTCTTCGACGTATAAATTGAACAGTTGGGGGGAACTACTGCATCATTGCCTGACACGCTTTGTAATCCCAACAGTTCGTTCCTTGATCTTCCACTCTTATTCTTCCCTCTTGGTTCTTGTATGTATCGCATATTACGTATCTGTCTTTCCTATAAGTTACCCATATTTTCCTCAGAATTTCGAACATCTTGCATCATTTTACATTGTACAATTTGATAATTTATTTTCCACAGCGGCATTTTGGGCGTGGATTGCAAAAAGGTATTGCACAATTTTCAGAAGTTGGTGCGCAGTCATGTCCAGAACGACTGTTCACGAAAACAAACTATAAAGTCGCCGTACGACAACAGTCGACGATCACCTGACGTGTTGCCAACTGCTTTCACAGTTTCAATTTCAGTTCGCGAGATGACACTTGACATCGCAAAAGAGCAGCTTGACACGGAAGTCGAAAAATCGGTTTTTTACTGCTCTATAAATTTTCAGCCGGAGGTTTAAATAGATCGTTAAAAACCAGGTGGGAAGGGATAAACCGAATTATTTGGTCTCCCTAGTGAGAACTGACCTGATAAAGTAATTACATATCATCAACATGAACGTCCAGCTCCTGCGAAAAACTATGTGCAACAGTTGGTGAAGTTTAAGCATCCAGAACGAAAACTGAGTTAAATTTGGGCCCTTACCGCACGAGCTTGCATCTCTGCCACCTGGTGAGCGCTACTGTATTATCCAGGACGCTGACACGCACGCTCCCAGCGGCAGGAAGAGCGGCAATCGGAACAATGGGCGCGAGTAGCAGCGACGGGCGGCGCGCTGTTTAAACATTGAGGCCGCGCGGACAGCGCCGGAGTGCCGTGCGGTGTCCCATGAATTATTGGCTGGCCGCGAGGACCGGCCGTCACTGACCAGGCGCGCGCACCGGCTGCGGCCGCGCCAGGCGGACCGGGGGCCGCCGCGCAGCGTTCCGATGGCCGCCTGCGAGCTGCGGTCGGTCGTCCCAAGGCGACTACTGTATGTGCTGCGCCGACTGTGGTGGATACCAAAGGAACCTGTTGTGTGGAGCTGCCGCGTGGCACTGTGCCACTTGGAGAGAGGCAGCTTGCGAAACAAGTGAGTGCGACAGGTGTCTCGAGTAGCCGACCTTAGGTACATATAAAACGCGCACGCCACTTGTAATGGTTATCTATTTACGTGACCATTACGGCACTCCAACCCCAGTTCTCGATACCAGTAATATCGTACTACTGTTCTGTGAACTGACAGACATATTTTTGTGACAATATTCAAATGGTTCAAATGGCTCTAAGCACTATGGGACTTAACATCTGAGATCATCAGTCCCCTAGAACTTAGAACTACTTAAACCTAACCAACCTAAAGACATCACACACATCCACGCCCAAGGCAAGATTCGAACCTGCGACGGCAGCGGTCTCGTGGTTCCAGACTGAAGCGCCTAGAACCACTCGGCCACACCGGCCGGCGACAATATTCACTTTTGGTTTTATTAATGTATAGGTACTCCGATGTATCGATATATTACAGTGATGTGGTTCTTGTGTGTATTCATTTCTATGAGACTGTTATAATCTTTGACTCACTTGTAACGGTTTTGGCGCGAATGCGCACGGAGCAGTCTTTGTTTCACTTTGGCAGAAGATGTTATTTCGCTTTGTAAAAGAGCAGTCAAGTCTTATGTTTGGTTAAAGTGGAAATTAAATATATGAAGATTGATTCAAAACTGTTTCTTTGGTGATGTGACATTTAAGAAGAAGTATATGTGAACTGACAAGAAGTTTGATAAAAATGTGGATCGTGAACACCTAGTCAAAAATTACTTCTACCATACCATTGTTCTGATCTGGGATTATCTGATCATTAAGAATTTCCTGAAAAACGCATTTGTTAGGTCTTCAAATATTGCCAAAATACAGATCTGGACCTTTTAGCACCCTAGAATCAACAAAATGAGCCATAACAACTTAGACGAAATCTACGTGGGAATCCATTCAAGATAAGTGCCAAATTAATGACTTTTTTACAGTAACCTCATTATTTCCATTCTGACGATACCATTCAGAGTCAATAACTTTGTTGTTGCTCGATAAAGCGAACATATGCTGCGTGAGCAACATTATTAATCTGATTTCTAACTTACTTTGCAAGTGGTGGTAATGTTAGATACTGAAACATCTATCAAGTGAAACCTTTGACATTGTACGCTCGGAGCCGCACAAAATCATGCTTGGACTAAGACTGTATCGTAAAAACGACAATGGTCCAATCAATACGAAGTAAAACTCCACGCATCTCTGCTAGCTGCACTAACAAGCGCTCGAGTTGCGTGGATGTGTAGCTGCATTACGAATGTCTCCCTTGGATTGTTCGCATGCGGATTATTACTGCGTAATTTGTGTGCAGCGATATAAAGAAGAGAATAAACCCTACGAATATTGTCCAGATATTAGGGACAAAGTTGCGACGTGCTGAATATGGAAATATAACCTGGGTTGCCAGCTCGGGGGCCGAGCGGTTCTAGGCGCTACAGTGTGGAACCGCACGACCACTACGGTCGCAGGTTCGAATCCTGCCTCGGGCATGGATGTGTGTGATGTCCTTAGGTTAGTTAGGTTTAAGTAGTTCTAAGTTGTAGGGGACTGATGACCTCAGAAGTTAAAGTCCCATAGTGCTCAGAACCATTTGAACCCTAACCTGGGTTGAGGATAGAGAGTTCGTGAGTATGTTATACAGGGTTGTCCACTTATAATGACCGAGCCCAATATCTCATGAAATAAGCATCAAACGAAAAACTACAAAGAACGAAACTAGTCTAGCTTGAAGGGGGAAACCAGATGGCGCTATCGTTGGCCCACTAGATGGCGCTGCCATAGGTTCAAATGATTCAAATGGCTCTGAGCACTATGCGACTTAGCTTCTGAGGTCATCAGTGGCCTAGGACTTAGAACTAATTAATCCTAACTAACCTAAGGACATCACACACATCCATGCCCGAGGCAGGGTTCGAACCTGCGACCGTAGCGGTCGTTCGGCTCCAGACCGTAGCACCTAGAACCGTACGGCCACCCCGGCCGGCGCTGTCATGGGTCAAACGGATATTAGCTGCATTTTTTAAATACGAACATCCATTTTTATTACATATTCGTGTAGTACGTAAAGAAATATGAATGTTGTAGTTGGACCACTTTTTCGCTTTGTGATAGATGGCACTGTAATATTCACAAACGCATAAGTACGAGGTATCACGTAACATTCCGCCAGTGCGGGCGGTATTTGCTTCGTGGTACATTACCCAAGTTAAAATGGACCGTTTACCAATTGCGGAAAAGGTCGATATCGTGTTGATGTGATCACAATGCCTAACGGGAGTGTGCTATGTATGCTGCTCGGTATCCTGGACGACATCATCCAAGTGTCCGGACCGTTCGCCGGATAGTTACGTTATTTAAGGAAACAGGAAATATTCAGCCACATCTGAAACGTCAACCACAAATGATGATGCCCAAGTAGGTGTTTTAGCTGCTGTCGAGGCTATTTAAATGGCAATTTAAATGGAGCACTGTATGCTGATTTCCTACATAATGTTCTACCGATGTTACTACAACATGTTTCACTGCATGACAGAATGGCGATATACTTCCAACATGATGGATGTCTGGCACATAGCTCGCGTGCGGTTGAAGCGGTATTGAATAGCATATTTCATGACAGGTGGATTGTTCGACGAAGCACCCGTACGTTCACCGGATCTGACGTCCCCGGATTTCTTTCTGTGGGAAGTTCAAGGATATTTGCTATCGTGATCCACCGACAACGCCTGACAACATGCGTCAGCGCATTGTCAATGCATGTGCAAACATTACGGTAGGCGAACTATTCGCTGTTGAGAGGAATGTCGTGACAAGTATTGCCAAATGCATTGTGGTTGGCGGACGTAATTTTTAGCATTTATTGCATTGATGTGGTATTTACAGGTAATCACGCTGTAACAGCATGCGTTCTCAGAAATAATAAGTTCACAAAGGTACACGTATCACATTGGAATAACCGAAATACAATGTTAAAACGTACTCACGTACAGTATTTTAATTTAAAGAACCTACCTTTTACCAAATGTTCGTCTAAAATTGAGAGCCATACATTTGTGAATATTACAGCGCCACCTATCACAAAGCTAAAAAAGTGGTCCAACTAATACATTCATATTTCTTTACGTACTACACGAATATGTGATAATAAATGGGGGTTCCTATTTAGAAAAACGCAGTTGATATCCGTTTGACTTACTGCAGCGCCATCTAGCGGGCCAACCATAGCCCCATCTGGTTTCTCCCTTCAAGCTAGACAAGTTTCGTTCTTTATAGTTTTCAGGGACGACAAGGACGGATCATTCGTCGAGCGAGCGGTGGTACATGATTGTTCAGTACGGAGCTATTACGTCAGCGCACTCTCGAAAGGGACTTCACTGACCTGCTGTCTCGACCGCAAGACTTGCCTTTGTTGACGGATTGAATCTGCTTCGCTACACCGACGATACCTACTTCTAAGTCACTCAGTGTGGCAATTGTTGACTCGAATTGTGAAATATTTGCTCGGTGTTCTTTGCTGAGAAAAACCTGAAGGTGGCTGTTCAGGCAGCACACGACGTGTTTCTCCAGACCAACAGGGAGTCCAGTCGAAGTGGGTACGAAATGTCTCCACCCAAACAGTCGGGTCCTAGTGTATTAGAATATATTGATCACAGCATTACAGAGATCATTTATGAAGACTATTACATTCGTGGTTTCAATTCCTGCAGCAAATTAATGAGGCGCTAAAAGTCCATTGAAAGTTAATCAAATCGCAGATTAATACTAAATTATGTGTCCTGCAAAAGGCGAACAGCAGATCGTTTTAGAGGAAACAGACTGTCGTAATTACAAACTGTAAAAGAGCACGAAATATCGCAATTACATAGACGAAGGTCGTATGGATCTACAGTTCACTATTGGCACATGCAAATGTGCGCACTAGAAGTGGCTAAAATGGTAGACTAGGACAACTTCAAAGCTTCAGTTTCCTTTATCGACGATCTTAAGGCTGAATACGGCATTTCATATAGGCAGTTTACTACATTTGTCACACGTAAGGACATAGAAGATGATAGTAGAATACGTCAGAAGGCGCAACAGCTTGTGGAGGAAGTGAACATGTTTATGACAGAGCATGGGTGTGGGGAAAGTAAATGTTTGGAACAGTGACCAAATTTAACTCCAGTGTCAAATGTCATCATCGTCGACAATATCTCACAACTAGTGTGTTGCGGTCTGTACGTAACTCTGCCCACAGCTATACAACTGATGTGGTTTCATCAGTGACAAAAGGACTAACAAAAAAGTTGTACCTACATATGTTTTCACGAGGCACAAGGCACTTTCGGCCCAGATATTTCAAAGAAACTTGAAACAACCTGCCTACGAAACAGTCACATGGAGGCAAGCAAAAGCGGAAGAACGACTAAAGAGCGCATGAAACATTCTCTAACTTCAGTTCTTGGCGAATATTTGACAACTGAAAAGAGGCTATAGCTGTGTGATTCCTAGTCAGGTCATACAAATCGTACCCTTCTAGATGCAGGTTTTCCACACAAAGACATTATACTGAAAATATTGCCAGCGAAAGGAATAAAATATTGCCAACCATTTGACGTTAACTTCTTTCGGCAATACAAACCCTATATTAGAAGCATTGCTGATTTGGTAAGACTACGATATGCCACACAACAAGTGAAGATGCATGATCGTTATTTCATCCTCTAACTTCACTCTGAGATTTACAGTTAATTTTCTGCACAAAACTATACGCCTATGTTGCATATGCTTCACAGAAGGCGGGTTATGACATTGACGTATCCATATAATATTTTAAAATGTTATTAGTGTGGATTTTGATATTTGACTGTTTGAATGCGAAAGTCATTTTCAATGTAAGAACATGACTTTAGTGAGATGTGCACACTGTTCTCTCCCCCTTTGTTTTAACCACTTCGTCGAAATCCCCCATCTACACTATGAGCACTAATGTTAGCGCTATCAGATGTGTAGAATATGTGTGTTTTGCGCTGTTATAATTACTTCAAGCAGCGGGTTATTGGAACTGTTTACCGAAAATGTAATGATTCACTGCTGTCATTGTATTACGTATCATTTCCCTCCTATATTATTGATATCTTGTTTCTTTGTTTCTCTCTATTAAAATGTCACTTGTGGTGGAATCCAACTTTTTGCATGAATATGACATATGGATATGACCGAGTATTATTCTAAAGCTTAGATTAGATTAGATCAGTACTTGTTCCATAGATTATTAATACGACACTTGGTAAGGATGTGGAACGTGTCAGGTTAATAAAAGGTGTCTATACAAGATATTACATTACACAAAATATTACATGACACTTAATATTTTTAACTTTTTTTTTTTGGGCGTTGGGAAATTACCCACTTACTGTATCCAAAAATTCATCTAATGGGTAGAAGTAATTGTCAATAAGAAATTCTTTTTAATTTCCTTTTAAATGCTGTATGGCTATCTGTCAGACTTTTGATGCTATTAGGTAAGTGACCAAAGACTTTTGTGGCAGCTTAATTTACCCCCTTCTGAGCCAAAGTTAGATTTAACCTTGAGTAGTGAAGATCATCCTTTCTCCTAGTGTTGTAGACGTGTCCACTGCTATTACTTTTGAATTTGTTCGGATTGTTAATAACAAATTTCTGAAGTGAATATATATGTTGTGAGGCTACAGTGAGGATCCCTAGCTCTTTAAATAAGTGTCTATAGGATGATCTTGGATGAGCTCCAGCTATTGTTCTGATTACACGCTTTTGTTCAATGAACACTCTTTTACTCAATGATGAGTTACCCCAGAATATGATGCCATACGAAAGCAAAGAATGAAATTAGGCGTGGTAAGCTAATTTACTGAGATGAATATCGCCAAAATTTGCAATGACCCTAATAGCATAAGTAGCTGAACTCAAACGTTTCAGCAGATCCTCAGTGTGCTTTTTCGCTACGGTCGCAGGTTCGAATCCTGCCTTGGGCATGGATGTGTGTGATGTCTTTAGGTTAATTAGGTTTAAGTAGTTCTAAGTTCTAGGGGACTGATGACCTCAGCAGTTAAGTCCCATAGTGCTCATAGCCATTTTTCTCAGTGTGCTTTTTCCTGTTCAACCCCTTATCAATGCATACACCTAGAAGTTTTGAATATTCTACCTTAGCTACCGATTTCTGATCGAAGTCTATATTTATTAATGATGTCATTCCATTTACTGTGTGGAACTGTATATACTGCGATTTTTCAAAGTTTAAGGACGTTTCGTCTCCGACTGCGGGAGACATCCTCGGAGGTACAGCGGTGAACTGCGTAGAGAACTTGAGGAAGCGCTGCTTATATAGGCAGTACAGAGGGCGCCACTGTCGATCATGTGGCGCCGGCTATGAGATTGTCTCTGGTAATGCCAACATTCTCGATTGAAAGTAATCGATCGTCACGCTTGCGGTGCAACGCTGACATCCAGATTTTATCCAGTTTAACACCTTCGTCTTTCCTGTTAAAATTGTTACGGTTTTTATCATTCTGTATAGCCTCTCTATACATGCGTGCATAATAATGCGAGGTTTCTGATATGACGCTCGTCTCGCTGAATTTTATTTCATGATCACATTCCTGGTAAACATGTTCTGCTACGGCTAATGTATCCGTGTGACCCAGGCGGCAATTCCTCTTATGTTCAACAAGACGGTTGTTCACACTTCTCTTTGTGGTACCAATATAAACCTGTCCACAACTACAAGGAGTTTTATATACCCCTGGTGTAGCCAAAGGGTGTCGTGCATTATTTGCCGATCTTAAATATTCTTTTATTTTCCTGGTGGGTCTGAAAATAGTTTCCACGCCATAGTTGCTTAAAACTTTCCCAATGCGATCTGTGAACTTACTAATGACTGGAAGAAAAACTTAGCCCTTGGGCGACTGTTGTTCGTCGTTGCTCGTGATTCTCTGCCTAGAGCGAAGTGCTCGATCTATATCCTTGCTAGAATAGCCATTCTTCACAAAAGTTGGCCACAGATGTTCAATCTCATCTATTAAATAAACGGGTTCACAAATTTTGTACGCCCTGTCTACCAAGGTTTTCATTGCACTTCTTTTTTGTCTAGGGTGGTAGTTTGAATCTTTATGTAGATAACGATCAGTATGTGTGGCCTTTCTATACACCTCATGGCCCAACGTTCCGTCCCATCGTTTAATCACAGACACATCCAGGAAATTCAATTGCCCATTCCTTTCCGTCTCCATAGTAAATTGAATTTTCAGATTAATACTGTTTAAATGTGTCAGGACGGCATCCAACTCGTCTGCTCCGTGCGTCCATAGTACGAATAAGTCATCGACATAGCGATACCAACTGGCTGGTCCCTTACTGGCAGTCTGCAATGCGCGTTGTTCAAAAGTGTCCCTAAATAACTTAACCACAGCAGGACTAAAAGGACTGCCAATCTGTTCATATAAGTTATTAATGTATTGAAAGTAGGTTGTGGTAAGGCAGTGTCGGAGTAATGCCACAATATCGGTAGGAAAAATATCCGCTATGTATAAGATAGCTTCATTTACCGCTTGGTAAATAACGTCACAATATCAAAACTGATGAGGATATCATCCGGGCCCACGCTCGTTTCCTTTAACTTGTCAATTAAATGAACTGAATTTTTAATATGACCGTCCGTCCTACCACCATAAGGTTGCAGCAATGAGGCAAGGTGTCTAGCTTACTCGTGTGTTGGTCCGCCACTTGACGGAGGGCACAAGGCCGAGTTTCTTTGAGTACAGACTATGCGAACTGGAGCTGACAGTTATACTTCATCTCATTTGCAGCTGAAATGATGCATTGGTCGTAAAATATTGACGACCTCGCTGTATTAGTGTTACACATAGTCACACATACACTTACATTAATATGACGGTTATCATTTTGACATTTGGCCAGGTGAAAGGGTAACAAACACGTTGTTGTGTACATAGTTCCGCGCAGTCAGTGCGTACACAACTTTCCCAATAGAACGCGCCCCGCTAAGCACAACAGCGCAGGCGCAGCGCTCGTCCATCTCCGCACTACGAGATGGTGCTGTCTTAGAGACGGACCAAATTCTGCTTCCGTCGATCCGCGTATTAATATGTAACGCAGCCAATGAGATCGCTGCTAACGTAGAACCTTTTCTCCCCGTCGATCACAATCGCACAGGATACCTGAACGCGCGAGGTATTATAACAAGTGTACAGACCTCCGATTAGTCAGTCTGCATTTGTCTGCACCATTCTGTAACAGTCTGCATTTGTCTGCATTAGTCTGTAGTCAAGCTTCAGTCTGCGCCTAATAAGATTATCATATTGCTGTACATATCCATGAGATATGTGAGGATAAGATTAACGTACCAAGACCGAAGGAACTTCAGATTGTCAGTTGTAAACAGCATCCAGAATGAAGTTAAGTAATTTCTCTGCTTTTTATTATTTTAATAAATGTGTGTAAAAATTAATCAAGTTCTGTTTAAAGTTGGTCACCATCAATCTGCTACTCTAAGCGTGCAAGTGGCATTTCTATCGTCTGACCTAATGGCAGAAGATAAACACGCCACGATAAGACCACAAGACATATTGCTGACACTCACCTACTTCGTTAGAGCGACAAGTCAAATAATCTGATGGTGTGTGTGTGTGTACCGAAGGTCTTACAGTACGCACAACACACATATTGACAGTTATTTTTCCATTTAAATGAGAGTACGACACTTCATCAATGAATTCTTGTTTTGTTGCACTGTGAGTCGTTCACTTCACCTCTTTCACAGGAGAGGAGAAGTATTGTTTTGACAGGACGTAATTTGTTTCCTAATTATTCCAGAACCACATGTGTGAAATGTTTTATTATGCTTTTGTAAGGGATGACATTCATTTATATCCATATTGTCCAGGTTCTGTACAAAATAAACGCTTAAGTTTTATAACTTTTGCATAATCTAGTGTAGATAATGAAACAATATCAAGTTAAGCATACCATTAGAAATCTGTGGCTATAAAAAGTCCAGTTGTGAGTGAGATGTTAATATTCTGTTGTCTCAAAATCTTTGTCGTTCATGGAGGTTTAAATCTGAGGACTAACATGCATCCTTCAATTCGTGGAAATGACTCCACAAGGATTTATAAGTATGTTTACAGCATAGCTTTGTTTAGTCGTTTGGCTTAAAATTCTCCCATTTCAAAGCAAGAGTCCAAACATTCCTTCATATCTGTCAGTGGTAAAACTGGTATCAGTTTTAAGATTACAAAGAAACAACCTATGAAAATGAACAGAAAATTATTAAAAAGGAAGACCTCGCAAATAATATTTCATAAACGTCCACACGTATTTCTTACAACATAGAAATGTAACGATCCAATCATTCAATTTGTATTACTTAGACACAAAAAATACTCTCAAATGGAAGGCCATTAGCAACTGCTTGGTAACAATATCATTCCCTAATTTCAACCTGCAATTCCACTGACCTGAACTCGAAAAATATGCTTGCAGGTTCTTTCGTATTTTTAAAACGAATGAAATATTATCCTTTCAAATATCTTTCAGTGCAACCAAATGCTGCACAAGATATCACCATTGAAATACAAAAACCTTTTCTTAATATACTGCAGTTAATAGACAAACAAATTTAGCAGTATTAGGGAAATTGTCTGCAAATGGATGCCAATAACAGTCAACTGATCGGGATGGTATTCCAAGAAGGAAATGTCGTTTTTTTAGTGCTCCTGTTCTGTTATTTTCACGCAGGTATTTCCGCTACTCTGAACCCTGTGGCTCAGCGCCCATTTGTCTGATGTTGCTACACGTGGTATCCGGAAGGAACGAAATCCAGACTGTAAACGTCCCCTTAGTGTCGCAATGATTAGAGACTGAGTAATTGATCAACTGATGTGATGCATCCGCATTTTTCTGACGTTGCATGAGCTTCATAATTACGGTACAGAATAAAATCCCAGGAAAAAACTCTATATTGTTAACAGGAAGCAATTGCAATAATCTCCTGTACCAAATAACAAAACAACATCTACCCTTATAACGACAGGGGCATGCGTAAATGAGATAAAGTGAAAACAGTTTGGAGGGGGACTGTGCACGTTGCTAATGGCGTTGGGAAACCCCAATTAACATTAACCAAAGAAGGCTCAGCTGCAGTGCAGCAAGGAATAAGGCGAGAACAATATAATACCTTTTAAACAAACACAGCCGAGACCGTGGGTAGGTGGCTGGACAGCTTTAACAAGGCTAGTGGCGACCCGGCAAGGAAAATAAAAATTCACCTATAACAATGAAGCGGTTGGCTGAAGCCATACTGTGTGACATAGAAGAAACACGGTGGGGAGAGTCATGTCACGTAAAAGCATTGTTGAGAACTGAATTAACAGAGCTCTTTCGTCTCTCAGCGGGCCACACCTATGTGTGGGAAAATAGTGAAGACGTTGAGACCTTTACATCGGCGAAGTGAGGGCGGTACGCTTCACATATCGTGGCGACAGATGTAAGGCATTAGTTCATATTCCTGCGGGAATTTTTCCGAGCAGAGCATTGTGCACGTCGCTCCATCCCTTAGCGAGTGTGCAGTAGCCACTATTTCCACTAAGGAAAATTTAACGTTCTACGGAACGCAGGAAAGTAGAGACTTAGTGATTCAGTCGAGGCCAGAGTAGGGAATTAGCGATTCAGATCCAGCACAGAGACAACGCCGCTACAGTTCCTGATTGGTAGTGTACCAACACGCATTAAGCGACATTAAATGTTGAGTCGAGAGTTTGCTCACTCCAACTTTTGTACGCTTTGAATACAGAATTTCATGAGTTGAATATTAACATACCCTCCATTGAGTACATGAGATTTTGATTACTTTAAAAGATAAAATTTCATTCTCCACCAACTTAGTCCATTGAACAGCTATGACAGCATAGATGTAAATTTCATTGATACAGATTTAATTGTTTTACTAGTTATGTCATTTTAATATATAGAGATAAAAATTTAATAATCACATATTCAATGTCGAAATGTTAATTATTTTGTTGAGAGTGGAAAGCAATTGATCTTGCTTATTTGTATCACTTGAACTCTGAAAGCAGTGATAAATTAAATGTAGAAGGAAAAGGAAGAGGTTGTGTTGTCATTTTAGAAAAAATCCCAATCTCTCATTCATATTAATTTGTGCATTCTTGTTATGTGATAGCAGAATTTCTAATTAATTTGAGACAATTCGCACCTAACATTATCAGTATTACAGGGCCAAAGTAATAGCTATGCAGAATGTCTGTTTACCACCGGGCTTGAGACGACAGTAAGATACGTTATCCACTTGTGCGTGATCACAAAATAGCTTTACCCACCAGCACTTTACAGAAAATACCTACACATTACACTGAGCACAAGGGATGTAACATAATATGTCATGAAATTTTAAAAGGAACCATCCAAATATCCGCATGGTGCTATGATGCGACATGAAAAAGGTCGATCTCACCAAATAAGTATTGCGGTATCCAAATGGAGTACTTAGATTTGTTGTAAGGGTTCTGCTGAAATGAATCTTTAAAGAAAATTACTTAAAAGAACGCTCGTGTGTCCAGTTCCTTACACATCGAACGAATTCTGAAACAGGCTGCTAGGATCTTAACAGGTCAGTGTAGTTAATATGAAAGAGGTACAAAAGCGGCAGGGGAACGTAAAATAAGAGTCCAGGGATTAAGGATGACATAGTTCTTCTGTATTTGAAGAACACAGTGTGCCAATCCCCGCCACCATCGTATATAATGTATGTACAGATAACGAGAGAAAGATCACATACAGTAAAACACTTATGTACACGTATAAACAGTCGTTTATCCGCCACTAAAAACCCGGATGAAATAGAATAGAACGAAAATGTTCTTACGATACACACTTCACCATGCGTCATATAGTAGCTTGTGTAATATACAGGTAGATGTAGAAGTACATGTAGAAACAGTTCAGGAAAATCAGGAGACAAGTTAATCATGACGGCCTGAAAGAGGAAATTAAACTTGGCTTTTTCCGAATATGAAAGTCTATCATCACCAACATCACTACCTGTACCACTACCATCACTATAAACGACATTATCATCAGGAGTTTTCTGCTGTTGCTGTCAACATTTTTTGCTTTTGATGAAGTATTTCATCAGGTCGTTCTATTTACATCTATGATGCAGATCTTCCAGGATATGAGGGCTGTTCCGTCTTTGTTTTCTCTTTGACTTCACACATAGTTTAAACGGTTATTAAAAATCTATCATACTTTCTCAACATATACCTAGTCTAATTATATTACCCACATTTGCTTACATCCAGTATTTACCTACCATTTACATTCTCATCACAACTTCGTTAGTCACGCAATATACCCTTTTCTCCCTTCCTTTCTCTTCTGTATCTACATTTTAAAAGGTTCCAACCACATCCTGTCCTTATTCATGATCCATTTTTCAGATACGTACAATGACACTCCAGATAAAACGCTTCATCTACATTTTTCGTAATCCCATTTGCATAGCGCTAGACAATGATCACTTTTGCCACAGATTTTACGAATTTAATATATGTGCTGCAACTCCTACTGCTTTCAATTACGCTTCCTAGAAACATCAAAAAATTCTCATATCCCGTTTGACTGCATTGAGCATTATTTTAACGCCAGATATGACTACTGAATCTTAACTACTGCATTGTCAAGTAGCTAATGGCAGCAGACATTCAACTGTCATATACAATACCATCCCTGCTGGAAAACAAAGGGAAGACAAGCTTAGAAAGTAACACTTTGTTGAGATCAAGGACCACTTACTCATTATAACAGTGGTTACCTATAAAAGCTCTAGCGGCAGTATCTTTAATTCCTAAGGTAAACGTCCTCAGTCGCTGGTTTGAAATTTGTTACCGATTAAATTTTAATTAATAATCAGCATTGGGAAACAGCAATAAAGAGTAGATCAGTAGCCAGTAGAGTTGAAGGCGAATACATCTCTAAAAAGGGCAATTATGGTTCAAATGGTTCAAATGGCTCTGAGCACTATGGGACTTAACTCCTGAGGTCATCAGTCCCCTAGAACTTAGAACTACTTAAACGTAACTAATCTAAGGACATCACACACATCCATGCCCGAGGCAGGATTCGAACCTGCGACCGTAGCGGTGACGCGGTTCCACATTGTAGCGCCTAGAACCGCTCGGCCACCCCGGCCGTCGAAGGGCAATTACAAAAGTTGAAAAGAACCATAGGTACCAAGAAGGTAACTCCGAAGAAACCATGGGTAACAGAAGAAATACTTCAGTTGATCGACGGAAAAAGGAAGCAGAAAATGTTCAGAGAAAGGAACACGATTCGATTTAGAGGACATGGGAGATCCAGTACTAAAATCAGAATTTCATAGGGCTTTGGAGGACTTATGAACAAATAAGGCAGAAGGAACAAATAACATTCCATCAGATTTTCGAAAGTCATTGGGAGAAGTGCAACAAACATGTTCGGGTTTAGAATGTATTAGTCTGGTGACATACCATCTGGCTTTCGGAAAAATATTATCCACACAATTCGAAGACTGCAAGATCGGACAAGTGCGAGAATTATCGTTCAGTCGGCTTAACGGCTTATGCATCTACGTTGCTGACAAGAATGACATATAGAAGAGTGGGAAAGGAAATGAAAGATGCGCTACATGAGAATCAGTTTGACACTAGAAAAGGTAAAGGCACGAGAGAGGCAATTCTGACGTTGCGGTTGATAATGGAAGCAAGACTAAAGAAAAATCAAGACACGTTCATATGATTTGTCGACCTGGAAAAAGCTTTCGACAGTATAAAATGGTGCATGATATTCGAAATTCTGAGAAAAATAGGGGTAAACTATAGGGAGAGACGGGTAATATACAATATGCACAAGAGCCCAGACGGAATAATAGGAATGGACGACCAAGAACAAACTGCTCCGGTTAAAAAGTGTGTAGGACAAGGGTTTAGTCTTTCGCACCCTACTTTTCAATCTGCACATCGAATAAGCAATGATGGAAATAAAAGAAAAGTTAAGGAATGGAATTACTATTCAAGGTGAAAGGACATCAATGATACGATTCGCCGATGATATTACCCTGTGAGAAAGCGATTTCATGATCTACTGAATGGAATGAACAATCTAATGATTACAGAATACGGATTGGGAGTAAATCGAAGAAAGACGAAAGTAACGAACCGCAGGAGAAACGAGAACAGCAAGGAACTTAATATCAGGATTGATCGTCACGAAGTATGTGAAGTTAAGGAATTCTGCTACCTATGCAGCAAAATAACCGATGACGGATGGAGCAAGGAGGACATCAAAAGCAGACTAGCAGTAGCAAAAAGGGCATTCCTGGCCCAGAGAAATCTACTGGTATAAAACATAGGCCTTAGTTTGACGAAGAAATTTCTGAGAATGTACGTTTGGAGAACAGCATTTGTAAGTAGGCTGTTTATGTTTTCTCTATATAAGTAGGCTGTTTATGTTTTCTCTATGTAAGTAGGCTGTTTAGGTTCTTATATTGGTAACGCCACGTAGCGCTCAATATGAAAATCACTGGCTGTGCTGTGTGCAGTCTGTGGCTAGTTTGCATTGTTGTCTGCCATTGTAGTGTTGGGCAGCGGCAGCTGGATGTGAACAGCGCGTAGCGTTGCGCAGTTGGAGGTGAGCCGCCAGCAGTGGTGGATGTGGGGAGAGAGATGGCGGAGTTTTGTAATTTGTCATGAACTGCTATATTTATATATGATGATATCAAGGTAAATACATTGTTTGTTCTCTATTAATATCTTTCATTTGCTAACTATCCCTATCAGTAGTTAGTGCCTTCCATAGTTTGAATCTTTTATTTAGCTGGCAGTAGTGGCGCTCGCTGTATTGCAGTAGCTTGAGCAGCGAAGATTTTTGTGAGGTAAGTGATTTGTGAAAGGTATAGTTTAATGTTAGTCAGGGCCATTCTTTAGTAGGGAATTTTGAAAGTCAGATTGCGCTGCGCTAACAAAATATTGTGTGTCAGGTTAAGCACAGTCACGTATAATTGTTCAAAGGGGACGTTTCATATGGCGACCCTTGGCCGAGGATACCTCACTGGAATCTTCTGATTTTTTTCTTGTAGTTTGTGTGATTAGTGTAGCTTTTGTTTATTGCTAGCGCGTAATTATAGAGAGAGTTTCCATTGTAGTTGTAGTTTTTCCTTGTTGTACAGTAAAACAGTTGTGGCATGCATGTAGATTTGCACCAAGTATTTCGCAGCTGCGCTGGCAATTAAGTAGACATTATTTCCATTGCTATGTTATTTTATTTTGCTCTTCAAATTGTGCTTTTCTGTGTTATCGTGTGAAATATTGTGACAATAATGGCGTGTGAAAAACGTAATACTAGGTTCCAAAGTAAATTGAGAAATAACAGTGAAGACGAAAGCAGTGTGTTACCGCCGCAGAGTAATGAATTAACTAATGTTCAAAGTAGTAATTTGGTAATTGTGCATAGGGAAATGGAGCGGGCGGCAAACAATGGTGTGGACAGTGAAACAATTAGAGAACAGGGAAGTATTATCGATCGATCGGTCGGCAACAGCTTGCCTCAGGAATCGGGAATGACAGGACACAATTTTGCAAATACTGTAGACTCAGGTTTTGGGTTCTCACCGTTTTCTCAAATGAGTCAAGGCACATTTTCTGCTTGTCAAAATGTGAATGTTGCCGGTGCAACTTCACTGCCGAAAAGCACTGAGGAACATGTTTCAGACACCAGTGCATTGTTATTACAATTAATGCAACAAATGGGACAAAAGCTTGAAAAGTTAGACACAATGGAACAACACCAGAGACAAACACAGCAACAGTTAGACACAGTGGAACAAAATCTCAAAAAGTTAGACACAGTGGAACAAAATCTTAAAAAGTTTGACACTACACTTGAACAAACACGTGAAGATTTAACCACTGAGTTACATAACATCGAATCGAAATGTCAAAAGGTCTGTAATGACGTAAAAACACAAATTTGTGAGCATTTCCAACCTATTTTTTCGCGTCATGAAAATGTATTACAGAATCACGAAGCAGCCATAAAAGAACTGCAGACTATTGTTCATGAAAATCATGAGACCTTGCAAGCTAAAATTGACTCAGTTGCATCTACCGATTCGGTTACGCAATTTGCAAGAACTCAGGAAAACTTAAAGGACACAGTAGATACCCTGAAAATTGGTTCAGAAAGACACATGGAGGAAATAAGTACACTATCGGAGAAAGTAGCCGAACTTTCGGATCAGGTCACTAACTTATCTACAAAGGTAGATGATGATCTGAATGACACAAGACCCGTAGCCTTCACTGACACAGAAGAGTATGAACAAATAAGAAAATTCAAACAAAATCAGAATCAAATTAATACACAACACCAAAGAGAAATCCGGGAAGTACAAGATCAGCTGACACAGGTAATACAAGAATTACGTATTTCAGAGGACACTCGCGCTCCAATACGGGAAGAGGGACATAGAAATACGGAACAAACACAAAATAATAACACAGGACACTTCGGAAATTATGAAAGAAATTGGCAAGGCGCATTGGATTTTGAGATGGAACCGCCGAAACGAAGTAACAATGACCGACATGCGACTCGCCGACATGACGATTTTGACTATAAGCTGTTCATTACTACACGTAAATTCAAAACATTTAAGAATTCTGGCAACGACATTCATCCACAAGCATGGCTCCATCAATTCTCTCATTGTTTTCCTCCCAACTGGTCATTAGAACACAGATTAGAATTTATGTGTGGCTATTTAGAGAATGAACCAGCTGTAAGAATGCGATCAGTCATTCACGATTGCCACAGTGAAGGAGAATTTTACCATGCCTTCCTCTCAGCGTATTGGTCTCAAGCCACACAAGACCGAATAAAACATGGTATCATAATGATGAAACATGTCGAACAATCTGAATTCTCCAGTCTTGTGAAATATTTTGAAGACATGTTGCACAAGAATCAGTATCTTTCAAACCCATACAGCCCCTCAGAACTCATCCGCATTTGCTTAATCAAACTGCCTGAACATTTACGACATATTATTTTGGCAGGACGTTGCAAAGACGACATTGAAGCATTTCAGGGACTCCTACAAGAATTAGAAATTGACACTGACAGTCGCCGGATGCGAAAACAGGAAAACAATCACTACAGGTCACATACGTCACAATTCCGTGACGACAGAAACAATAACTGGACACGACAAGGCTATTCTTACAACGCAAATCGTGACCAAAACAGACACCACCCATATGACAACCGTTGGCAGAGTAGTAATAACTACAGGGAAAGATCACCTCTCCGTGGTAATGACTATCACAGAGATAACCACAGAAACAGACAATATGGGAACCAAAACAATTATTACCAGGGGAGACAGAATAACTTCAGACGTAACAGTTCAGCGCGGAGTTACGATTCAGGGAGAAATTCCCCACCACGTGACCGACAAGGAAGAAACTACGGATTCTACCGAAATGACGACAGACGATATGATCATAACGACAGACGTCAATTGCATCAGAACTGGCGGGATTCAAACAGAGCAGGGCCCTCTCGAGGAGGTGAATTTGTAGAAGTTAGGTCTCCTAATCCCAATAACGACGCGCGCCAACAAAGAGACAGACAATGACTCGCACCGCAGGCAGCCGCGTGCGCCGGCTGCCTCAGAGAAAAATAACAAAGACGCGAACCTTGAGAAAAGATTTAGCATTCCTTACCGACGTGTAAAACATGATAATTGCGTTGAAGTTGAAACTCTGAGTACTAGGAAGAGTAAAGGTTTACACCACATTTCACATGTAAAACCATTTATTGAAAGATAATCTGCTTTTTAACTTAGTCTTTGCCATAAAACTTTTCACTTCACATCTCTAGTATGCTTTGTCAGACTTAAGAAACTGTTAACATGCAACAATGTTTGAAGTTAAATATCCAGTCTAGAACCTAGGGAACATTTTTAAACAGAAATTACGAATGCATTGTTATTGTGAACAGACGACACAGTGTTATTGTGTGTGTACATTTTTGCTTGGTAGTTGCACGATTACGTAACGACTATAAGGCTCACATACTTAGAACATTTACCAGTACTGCTAAGGAGATTTTAATGCAACATTTTGGTTTATTTGAAAATACATTCTGAATTTAATGTGCTTTCTGAGAGATACCAGATGACACAGAGGTTAGTTTATGTGACAGCTACACGATTTTATCACGACGCTACTAATGAGTGACAATTTACAATGTTGATTTTGCGGTGTTTCTGTTTTATATCTGCACAGTTTTCTGAATTCTTCTGCAAAGTAAAATATGTTTTAGTAGTAACTTTTGTGGTATAGCTACAATGAGACTGCCTTTTCTGTAGCACAACAATACGTTACAGCACAGTACTTTCCTCATCACGGCAATAAGCGTAATAACTAAGACATTTATACGCAAAGCATTTCACTTTTGTGTATTATGAGGTAAGTACATTGACTTCAGCAGAACTTAGCTTTCGGAGGACGATAATTACGACACTTCCACAGAGATTATGTTGCAACAAGACGCACATTTAGCGCTACAGGACACGTATTTGAGTGATTAATTTTGTACTTAAAACATTTATTTTTAAAGATATTTGAAGTACAATGATACAAAGGTTTTCAGTGATACATTTCATTTCATTGCTGTAATCTGTAACACCTGAGGGTATAATTACATTAATCCTCAGGGGAGTACACGCTTACTTTGTGTACCATGTGTGTGGCAACCACAAGGATCCCTAGCTAATATGGTATTTGCTTACACAACTTTACACATCGGTACCATATTTCTCTAACACATAATTACACAGCTATCTGATCGTTTAACTGAGAGAGACAAACATTTATTTTTACTATATCAGTGACAGATGTTTACGTAATTACACCGTTGGATAACTTCACACTTACGAAATTGTATTTTGTCTGTACTGTGTGAACTCTTCATATTTTTTCGGAACCATTGTGATACTATGAGAGCTTTGAATGATGTATTTGGTAAAGGGATTATGATTTTTAAAGTACGTTTGAGGCAGATGACACTTTTGACATGAGCAGAGAATTTTTTTAATTATTGGAGGAAGCTACGACGATTTTGAGATTTGACTGAGGTGTTATGATGTTATTTTTACGACGACGATGTGTATTATGCTGCTGAGGTATGTTTACGATTAATAGGCTGAGGCTATATGAGTTATTTGATTATGCTTCATATTTATAATGACGAAATATTGACGAGTGTCGATGGATACGTATATGTGTAATAAGGTAAGGAGTAATGAATAGTGGGTAGGGACTCTTGACTTGTGAAAAAGGATGTTGGAAACCAACAATCGTACTTTAAGAGTTATGACATGTGTGAATCATGTGTGAATGTATCACAATGCCACTGAACATTTTTTGGACACTGTTATATTCATAGGATTTTGTTTCTACAGATTTGCAACGCTAATTCTTGACCTGTGAAATATTTTTATGTGAGACTGTCACTGTAGCGGTAAATATTTCCATAAGAAAGTTAAGTGACCACCTACACGTAATGCGTCGCGGGCACCCAGCTGTGTCAGACGCCTGGAGAAAAAGCCATTATTGCGAGCCCTTTTCAGCGGCACAGGTAGAAAAAAAAGGGGACGCCATTAACCTCGCTTCTGACATTTCTTTGTAGAAAGCATCGCAAAAACGACACGGTCGAACTTGAAAACATATGATTACACTAGCTCTTAATTTATGATATTTACTGAAATGCCTAATAAAATGACAAGAAATATTTTTACATCTGCACACCTGATTATGACAAGCATCTTTCTATGAGAGTTGAGAAAATTTCTACTAACTTATGAAATGTCACATGACTACTGAATGATATTTTTATGCTTTGCTTTTCATAGTTGCTTATTTCATTTGATATCTGGTTTCCAGCTGTGTTGCAGCATTGCTTTTATAAAATGAAATGCATTTGCTAATGTGAACACTTTCTGTCAACAGATCTATTAAATAATTATTTTATGATCCACATTCTTTAAAAAAAAAGGAGCACTGGGAAAGGACAGAACAATAAGAAGGAACTAGTAACAGTAAAACATAATTTTCCTTTCAATTAGATGGTAATATTTTTTTTACAATAAGTTGTTGTGGTGCACCACTTTAATTACATAGACATTAAGATGTGAATATACATTTCCCTTATCTGCATTGTTGTTTAGTGTAATATTTTTTCTGCTTGCGCTATGTCATGTTTAGGTATAAGTTGCTGCTGTTTGCCAGGCATAGTGTTATTGAATTTGACTTTTGCTCATTTATGCTGCTAGCTTTGCCAATTTGCATTTTTTGCATTGCTGTTTGTGTTGATTTGTTATGTGATGCTGCATTGCCTCGTCCCTTAGTTTAGCATCTGAGCTCAGTAGATTTAAGTTAGCTTAAGAGGGGGTAGCCTCTAAGAGAATGAGTTGCGATGAATTGGAAGAAATGCATTGAGAAAACAGGTTTAGGTAGGATTTTCTTGGAAATAAATGTTGAGGTGAGAAATGTGTGAACATATAAATACAGAAAGCATGCTTAGATAGAATTTTTTTGGTGGAAACAAAGGATGAAATAAGAGGAAAGATATATGAAGTTTTGGGTTGGACTGCAGTACCAAATGTTACACTGAAAACGAACCCTGTCCTTTCCCATTGGTGTTATCCCACTATGTGTTTGTGTACCCTTGTGTATTTGTTTTCTTCCTGTCTCTGTGTAGTTTCATAGAATTTTTTTCTCTTTTAATATTAAGCTACATTCACTATGATGAGGAATACTGTTATCCTCAAATATAATTGGCATTAATAATATGTTATTTACTTTGTAAAGATGTTAGACATTATTCATTCTGTTTAAGTGCTCATGTATAAAGTTGATGTTCCAAAAGTTATTCTGATATTTTATGTATCTACTTATGTCATAATTCCTGTAACACAGATGTATATGTCTATTTCTATTCTTTTGTAAAGCCTGTACTACAAATGTTATCTGTATTGTTATGTTTTTAATGATGTATTTTGTACAGTTGTTATTGTATTCTTATGTTATAAAATTGTAATTGTCACCAGTTCATCTTATTATTAACTTGTTAGTTACATTTCACTGCACACGTTTCTGTTGGTCATATTATATGGACAATATGTGAGAAGTAGGGACTGTTCGTGTTTGCACGTGTGTTAATAATTCTGCAAGGGACTGGATAACAGCATTGCTGGTTCTAAGGACAATTCCAAAAACGTTGTGAGTGCACAAGTGGTGGTTTATGGACTTGCTATATTCTCTGCAAGACTCTTCGATGGTGATTGTGCACCTGCACAATCGCAACAGATGGATGCTGGCCATCTCTACAAAGACTACAGTGGGTCTGCACCTCTGGTGGCCCACCAGTACCATTATCTCTACAAGGACTACAGTGGGTCTGCATCTATGATGACCCACCATGCCATTATTTCTACAAGGACTGCAGTGGGTCTGCACCTCTGGTGGCCCACCAATACCATAATCTCTACCAGGACTACAGTGGGTCTGCTCTTTGATGACCTACCTACCAATACTCTTCAAAATTTCGACTGACTCCACTGTGGGTTTGCTCTGTTGTGGCCCACTACTTGTCTGCATGTCGAGAGTCAGCACTGTCTTTCCGTTGGAAGGACAACACTACTTCTTCAAGACTGCATGGAAATCCACTACTTCTGTGTGCAATTTCTTTTACTAATGAGACTTTGTGAAAAAAAACCTGTAATTACTGTTATGATGAATGATTAGGACTGTGAGAAAATTTTAGCTTTTGACCAACATTGTATCAATATGTGTGTGCATTTGATTTCTTTGTTATTGTAATTATGAAACATTTTATCAAATCATTATTGGCCACTACCCAAAAATATTTTGTAAAATTTTTTGTGGGGAGCATGGGGGCTATGTAAGTAGGCTGTTTATGTTTTCTCTATGTAAGTAGGCTGTTTATGTTTTCTCTATGTAAGTAGGCTGTTTAGGTTCTTATATTGGTAACGCCACGTAGCGCTCAATATGAAAATCACTGGCTGTGCTGTGTGCAGTCTGTGGATAGTTTGCATTGTTGTCTGCCATTGTAGTGTTGGGCAGCGGCAGCTGGATGTGAACAGCGCGTAGCGTTGCGCAGTTGGAGGTGAGCCGCCAGCAGTGGTGGATGTGGGGAGAGAGATGGCGGAGTTTTGTAATTTGTCATGAACTGCTATATTTATATATGATGATATCAAGGTAAATACATTGTTTGTTCTCTATTAATATCTTTCATTTGCTAACTATCCCTATCAGTAGTTAGTGCCTTCCATAGTTTGAATCTTTTATTTAGCTGGCAGTAGTGGCGCTCGCTGTATTGCAGTAGCTTGAGCAGCGAAGATTTTTGTGAGGTAAGTGATTTGTGAAAGGTATAGTTTAATGTTAGTCAGGGCCATTCTTTAGTATGGAATTTTGAAAGTCAGATTGCGTTGCGCTAACAAAATATTGTGTGTCAGGTTAAGCACAGTCACGTATAATTGTTCAAAGGGGACGTTTCACATTGTATGGTAGTGAAATATGGGCTCTGGGAAAACCGGAGCAGCAGAGACACGAAGCATTTGACATCTGGTGCTACAGACGAACGTTGAAAATTAAGTGGACTGTTAGGGGAAGGAATAAGGAAGTTGCGCAGAATCGGAAAGGAAAGGACTATGTGAAAACACTGGCAGGGAGAAGGGACTGGATGATAGGACATCTCTTAAGACTTAACAGAATGACTTCCATGGTACTAGAGAGAGATGTAGAAGGGAAAAACTGTAGAGAAAGACAGAGAATGTAGAAGGGAAAAACTGTAGAGAAAGACAGAGACCGAAATACATCGAGACAATAGTTGAGGACGTAGGTTGCAAGCGCTACTCTAAGATGAGGTTGGTACAGGAAAGGAATACGTGACGTGCCAAATGAAACCAGTCTGAGGACTGATGACGCAAAAAAAAAAAAAAAAACGCTCAGATCACAGGTTTACGTCAGACTACGCACACTTCTTTCGTAATTCATTATGACATCATAACGTGCAACTAGCAAGGCAAACTACTTAAGCAATATCGAGATGTACCGGTGCGTTGTAGACGTGAGCACGATATAACAGCAGGCACGTGGTTTGCGTTCAGGTTCCATGATCGGTGGATCACTCGGTCGAGTCCGGCTCTATTTTATTTATATTTTTTCTACACTAGTCATATTTTCGTACATATTGTATTTAAATAAAGGTATTATGATGAAAAGACACCTGTATTTGCATGAACTTTTATTGAATTTCCAACGTTATTGTGCTGTTATCTAATATTTATTATTGTAACAAGTATTACGTGGTTTTTGATTCTGTTTGGAAGCTAAAAGCTTTATCAAACACCTTCAGACTTGTTTATATTTGATTATTAACGAACGAGAAATTGCTTCTCGTGTGGTTGCTATTAAATTTTTTTCAATCGTACATCATCAATTTTTGGCACCGATATTTACGAAAATGTTGCGTTACGCAAAGTGTGGCTCTAAATTGTGAGAAGAAAGTCTTACAAAGTCTGAAGATTCCTTATGCATGCAGGAAAATTGCATTAATTCAATGATATACCGTTTTAATTTATGTTATACGTGTCTGTATTAAGAATATCACCCTGCAACTTGTAATATCGAAAGCACATCCGACGATTAATCGTACATTACTTCATATTGTGGCATATTGTAACTCAATGTATTATTGAATAAAGTGATATACACCTTTACTTATTGTTGTTTGACTTGCGCTTTCCAAGACTATCACTCGTACTTGAAAACTTGCGCCTGCATATGGAAGTGTCCAGGTGCAAAGCAGTTCTCAATACGTTACCCGATTGCAGATATAAGGGATTTCGGATATCACGACAGACATACATTTTCAATAAATCTTCATGCATCTGGTTGTTTACTTGTAGACAGTTAGAAATGTTATACCGAGTGGTTATAATTAATATTTTTCTATTTAACACGTCCTGACACGGAAACTAATTACCGTACAAGTACCAAACTTGGTAGCATTAATGCCCAGTGTGTGCGGTACATGATTTCCATGCTTCACCGAGCCACCGTCCAGTTACAACTATGGCCACCAGGTGTCGTGATCAGTCATCTTGATTCATAGTCTCACATATCTGACCAGTCGCAGTGGAATTGTAGACATGTCAACATGAGCTTGCACGAAAGGAGCAGGGTATTGTTGGTGAAGCTCTATTATCGAAACAACAGTAATGCCAGAGCTGCACTTCGAGTAAATCGCTGGCTGAAAGGATTACGGATTTCTCCACCTTCTGTGAAGAGCACGATGAAGATATTAGAACCAACAGAAGAACTGGGCACCACTCCGGGAAGAAGCCGACGCCCGGTTGCATCACAGGTGGTTGATGAAATCACTGTTGCTATGGCAGACAACCCTGTGTGCACTTCCCGATATTCAGCCTGAGCGCGTGCTGTGTCACGACCGTTGAACATCCAGTGGTCCATTGTACGGAGGGTGCTTCGAACCATTCTCAAGTGGTATCTGTACAAGATCCATATCATACAGCAGCTTGCACCACAGGATGCACAACGACGTGTTGACTTCGCTCTCCACTTTCTCACAAGGATTAAGTAGACGAGGGCTGGACCAGGACCATCCTATGGACAGACGAAGCTCATTTCTCTCTGACAGATAATATTACTAGTCAGAACTGCCGAATGTGGGGATCTTCACCACCAGTCAGTGTGTATGAAGTTCCTCTGTATAGTGAACGTGTTACCGTATGATGTGGCTTCACCGCTACGTTCATCACTGGCTCATTCTTTTTTGAACAGATTGGTGCTCAAGGACCAAGGACGTGCAGTGTGACTGGGCAGCGTTACTGCGACATGCTTCGCCAACATGTCATAGACTCCCTACAGGAGAGAGATCCATTGAACTCAACAGTTTTCATGTAAGATGGGGCTCCTCTGTACATTGCTTGTGAAGTTCACCTGCTTCACCCGAAACACATTTGGAGACGATCGAATTATCAGCCGTCGGCCGGTGTGGCCGAGCGGTTCTAGGCGCTACCGTCTGGAGCCGCGCGACCGCTACGGTCGCAGGGTCGAATCTTGCCTCGGACATGGATGTGTGTGATGTCCTTAGGTTAGTTAGGTTTAAGTAGTTCTAAATTCTAGGGGACTGATGACCTCAAAAGTTAAGTCCCATAGTGCTCAGAGCCATTTGAACCATTTTTTTTTTTTGAATTATCACCCGATCGTTACCAAATGCTTGGCCGGCACGATCACCTGATACCAGTCCCAGTGATTTCTGGTTGTGGAAATACCTGATGGACAGGGTTTACCAGGGGAGCCTTCACACACCTGCTGATCACAAGCGCAGCTTATCAAGGGAGCTAGCTAACATACCTAAGGACGTGCTTCTTTTCGCTGTGCAAAATCCAATCCTGCGCATTCAGACTCTTCTGGACACTAATGGTCGCCATATTGAACCCATTTTGTAGCAGTAATGATACCGGAATGTAATGGTATGATGTACCATAGCAGCACATTGAAAGTGTTTCCATTGAATTGATTCTGTATTACTTCTCTTCCCCGTGTCCTTGACATTAATGCTACCAGGTCTGTTACTCGTACGGTAATTAGGTTTTGTGTTATAACTTGTTAAATAGGGAAAGTTTAATTATAACCACCCGGTATTTGTTGTAATAATAAAAATTAGCATATAACAAAATAACATTGGATATTCAACAAAAGCTCATGCAAATAAACGTGTCTCTCCATCATATTACCTTCCAAATGTAATATGTATGAAACGATACGGCTAGTCATCATTATCATCATCATCATCATCATCATTCTCCTTTTACTCCTTTCAAGAATTAGGCTGTTGCCTGTTCCGAACTCACAAACAGAATCATTCCGCTTCTTTTTCTACGTCTTCCAACATCTCTTTTTCTCATTCGGCATGTAGTTCTGAGGAATTCTATGACGTAGCATTCTCATGAGGTGTTGTCTACAGTTTTTACAATAATTCTTAGTTTTTTCATTCATGCTGCAAATATTTAATTTTGTTGTGGTATCTTCGTTTCTAATACAGCTCTTATTGTGTAGCCCTTCGTCGTTCTTAGGAATCTCATCTCTACTGTTTCTTCAATAATATTTTTAAAAGTATTTTATGTATTTACTTATTTTGTGGCAATCCAGCTTTCGTTGCCGTTACTTTATAGACTTACATGATGGTTTCTTTTTGAACTTTACGGCCTGATGTCTTGGTAATGGAACAACTGTCAGCTTAGAATCGGTGTATTTTATTATCAGTATCAATGTCAAACTCAATATAATACACAAATAAAAAAAAGTTTAACATCACCCTGGTTCCCAGAACTCCTGGATATAGACGTTGACTGTGGATATTGTATCACAGACACATTTCCTTTGACTGTCCAGAGATGTCACTAAACTTTCCCAAAGACGTAAACAACCATGCATGAGCTGCGCCTATTAGACAGAGGGGGTCCGACAGCCAATGAGCTCTAGTCATTCCACCAGGAAGGAGGTACACGGCTCGTGTTGCCCGTAGTTCAACCATGCCTAGACTGTCAATACCGCGGTTCGATCGCGTCCGCATTGTCATTTTGTGCCACGAATGGTTCTCCACAAGGGAAGTGTCCAGGCGTCTCGGAATGAAGCAAAGCGTTGTTATTTGGACATGGAGGTGATACAGAGAGAGACAGAAACTGTCGATAACATGCCTCGCTCAGGTCGCCTATGGGTTGCTACTGCAGTGGATGACCGCTACCTACGGATTATGGTTCGGACGAAACTTGACAGCCACGCCACCCTGTTGAATAATACTTTTCGTGCAGCCACAGGACGTCGTGTTACGACTCATACTGTCCGCAATAGGCTACATGATGCGCAGCTTCATTCTCAACGTCCATGGCGAGATCCATTTTGCAACCACGACACCAAGCAGCGCGGTACAGATGAGCCCAGTAACATGCCGAATGGACCCCTCAGGATTGGCATCACGTTCTCTTCATCGATGGGTGTCGCATATGCCTTCAACCAGACAATCGTCAGACACGTGTTTGGAGGCAACCCGTCTGGCTGAACGCCTTGGACACACTGTCCATCGAGTGCAGCAAGGTGGAGGTTCCCTGATGCTTTGGGGATGATATTATGTGGGGCCGACGTACGCCTGTGGTGGTCATGGAAGGCGCTGTAACTGCTGTACGAGACGTGAATGCCATCCTTCGAATGATAGTGCAACCATATCGGCAGCATATTGGCGGGGAATTCGTCTTCATGGACGACAATTCGCGCCCCCATCGTGCACATCTTGTGAATGACTTCCTTCAGGATAACGACATCGCCCGAGTAGAGTGGTCAGCATGTTCTCCAGACATGAAGCTATCGAACATGCATAGAATGGATTGTAAATGGCTGCTTATGGACGACGTGATCCACCAACCACTCTGTGGGATCTACGCTGAATCGCCGTTGAGGAGTGGGATAATTTGGACCGACAGTGCCTTGATGAACTTGTGGATAGCGTGCCACGACGAATACAGGAATGCATCAGTTCATGAGGACATGCTACTCGGCATTAGAGGTACAGCTATCTGGACCACTACCTCTGAAGGTTTCCGCTGTATGGTGATACAACATGCAGTGTGTGGTTTTCATGAGCAATAAAAAGGGCGAAATAATATTTATGTGGATCACTATTCCATTTTTCTGTACAGTTTCCGGAACTCTCGGAACTGAGGTGATTCAATACTTTTTTGATGTGTCGTATTACTAGTGTTGAAAGAAGTATAAATTTAAAAAAAGGTATGTGGTACTCGATCCAGAGGTACACGGATAACAGAGCTTGAACCACATGATAGCCACCAGTTCGTGCACAGGGTCGCAGCACTCCGGTATGTCAATGAAGCGTAAAACTCCTCCTGCGATTTTCTCGAAATCACTCATGTAGTATGGTTTACTACTCACACATTTAACTGTCGCAATGGGCTGCTGTACGTGCACAAAGTTCGAAGTAAATCCGTGGTCCGAAAGTCGTGGCATCCGCTTGTAAGTTTGTAAGAAAAACGCAAACAGAAGACAAAATCCGTAGTCGAAATCCAATCTGGCCGGCACTTCCGATCTATAACTCAGTTTCATTCCGTGTAATCATTTTGGCTAACACTGGTGGTGTAGAGTGAGCGATAGTAAGCACAACGAACAAAAGATTAGCCACGTATAGCAGACGTCATTTTATATCGTCAAACACCACCTCCAGCCTAGATAATGGTCTCTGTTCTTCAGTTGCACTACCTCCAGTTACATCCAGTTAGTGACAATTAGATATTGTGTAGCTACGAAATTGCGGGGTTTTTTACAGCTATGTGTCAACCACATTCACTATTAGTCCCAGACGCTTTCTGTGGTATTAAGATCGGATGATTTAGCCGCCTTAGTTTACTTCCGTAGGCTGTTGATCGTCCTGTTTGTATGTCAAACCATGAGTATGCCTGCACGACTGTGGTCATCTTGGGAACCTGGAATGGTCGGAGCATACTCAGTATGAAGATGTAGAAGGAAGTGCAAAACTTGGTCACGGATAATGTAGACATGAACATGCTGCTTCACGTTAACGGTAACCTATTGCAGTGGGTATAAATCATGGTTTGAATAACACCTCCGAAGGAACCTGTCCTCCACACGTTGCGGGTTTAACGCCCCATTGGGCCGTCGACAGCCTCGATGGATTTCATTATTTGAAAAGACGTCTGTTCTTACCCCGTACAACAGGGTTACAAGTGGTTACAAATCAGTACCACTACTGGACTAACTAAGGAATGGGGTAACCTCATTCACGGAGTGCCGAATGGTACCTCCAATCATAAGGTCTCCTTTTCGTCCGTCTGCATGTCACTTCATTGGTTCATTGCAATAGTCTATGCCAGATACACCGACACACTGATATGATTTACGACAGCAATCGATGGGAAAATCTGTGACTGATGGCAGTTCTACGCCATCTGCTGCTCTCCAAAGCGACGAATGAAACTTTTAAGGTGTTCATTAATGCAATATGTAATAAAAGGTATCCGGACTCCTGGCTGAAAATGAAGTACATGTTCTTGGTGCCCTACATCGGTAATGCTCGAATTCACTCTCGCAGGCATACGTTCAATCAGGTGCTGGAAGGCTTCTTGGGGAATGGCAGCCCATTCTACACAGTGTGCTGGGCTGAGAAGAGGTATCGATGTCGGTCGGTGAGACCGGGAGTAAAGTCGGCGTTCCAAAAGATCCCGAAGGTGTTTTATAGGATTCACGTCAGGACTCTGTGCAGATCAGTCCACTACAGGTATGTTATCGTCGTGTAACCACTCCGTCACAGGCCGTGCATTATGAACAGGTGTTCGATCGCGTTGAAAGTTGCAATCGTCATCACCGATTTGCTCTTCAACAGTGGAAGCAAGAAGGTGCTTTAAACATCATTACAGGCCTGTGCTGTGATAGTGCCACGCAAAACAACAAGAGGTGCAAACCCCGTCCATGGAAAACCGCCTCCTAATTTTACTGTTGGCACTACACAAGCTCGCAGATGACGTTCACCGAGCTTTCGCCATACCTACACCCTGCCATCGGATCGCCAAATTGCGTTCCGTGATTCGTCATTCCATACAACGTTTTTGCACTGTTCAATCGTCCAAGAGAGGCGTCGTTTGGCATTTACTGTCATGATGTGTGGCTTATGAGCTGTCGCTCGACCATGAAATCCAAGTTTTCTCACCTCCCACCAAACTTTAATAGTACTTGCAGTGGATCCTGGTGCAGTTTGGAATTGCTGTGTGATGGTCTGGATAGATATCTGCCTATTACACGTTACGACCCTCTTCAACTGTCGGTTGACCAGGACCTACTCTGTCAGTCGACAGACGAGATCGGCCTGCACGCTTTTGTGCTGTACGTGTCCCTTCACGTTTCCACTTCACTATCACCTCGGGAACAGTGTACCTAGGGCTGTATAGGAGTGTGGAAATCTCGCTCGCAGACGTATAACGCATGTGACACCCAGTCGCCTGACCACGTTCGAAGTCCGTGAGTTCCGCGGAGCGTCCCATTGTGCTCTTTCACGATGTCTGATGACTACTGAGGTCGCTGATATGGCGTACCTGACAGTAGATGACATCACAATGCACCTAATTTGAAAAACGTATGTAGTTGGGTGTGTCCGGATACTTTTGATCACATTGTGTAGTTTGTTCAGTGAGCTTACCAAGTGAGTCATCCGCAAATTAAGTCAATAATGTCCAGCACACAGCCAAAATGAAGAGCGAGGTCCAAAAGCAACGGTTTGCAGTGTGCTAAGTGACGGACGTACAGCACAAATCAATAATCAAGTTGCAGTGTAGCTGTATTTACCTGTGCCAGTATGTCCTTGGTACCAGCGCTTCCGTCGAATCTAGTTAAAAGATTGGTAGTAGGACTCTTTACTACTAATTATGCCATCGACTTTCTACTCACGCACTTTAACTATACTTAGAAGTTGACTAAACTACTGATTAAAATGGGTTCAAATGGCTCTGAGCACTATGGGACTTAACATCTAAGGTCATCAGTCCCATAGAACTTAGAACTACTTAAACCTAACTAACATAGAGCCATTTGAACCAACGCAGTCCGTCATAAAAATTCGACCTTCTCTGTCGAATTAATCATTCCAACAGTCAATAAGTAATGGAATAAGCTCCTGGATACGAACTTTAAATAAAGCTCGATGCATTTTACGACTTGTATTTTTCCTTACTCGTCAGGTACATATCGCCGTATTGGCGGACAACGATCTTACACATTTCTTAACCTTTGTCAGACTGGCTTAAAATAGGTTCCCACTGTTTCTTGTATAGATTTACAATAATTAACTCAAGTTTTAGTTATTTTTGTTAGTTAGCGTTTCACAAATTAAAATTAATGATTTACGTTTGCGAGTAAACGAATAGTAGAATAACATTTGTTTGGATGAGGACTTTTAGATTCAAAAATAATTTCTATTGAATTACACTGGTTAGTTTGGCTAAAAATGGGATTCTGCTTCAGTAACAGTATGTTAACTAAAGAAGCTAACTACTGTGCATCTAAATAGATACAGGTCTTGCTAACAAACTTTCAACATTGGTTTCAGGCATACTTTACTTATTCGTGTACATTTTTGATCTACTTTATCAGGAAGTTAGCGACTGGGTATATGTTTACATATGAACAATGACATCGAACACTGAAATTACTGGTGTGTGCAGTTAGCACTATTATTAGGTAAACTACTTACACTAACGGATTCTAACCAACCAAAAGAGTGTAACAGATAATAAAGTTAATTGGGATAAGTCCTCAGATTTTAGGTACCACGCACAAGCCATATAAATGATCACACTGAAGATATAAGTAACAAAATTTAATTCGAGGGAAAGAACACACAAAAGAAAGAAGAAATTCACCTGATTTGCTACAGATTGGTGAGTGGAGAAAACCTGTCCCATTATTTACATGATTACGCCACTGGTTGTGGCCATGTGACGTGGGATCGTCACAGGCGTGCCTCTGACGCCACGCTTCGGCAGTGTCCTCGCTGTCTCCCGGACCCGATACGGTTTTTCTGATTACACGCTCTTCCGACCAGGATACGAATTCAGGGAAGCCTTGGTAAGCAAGCTCCCCAGTTTGGGTTGTGATCGCCACTGGATGTTACTGTAGGGGAATACATAAAGCTTCATCGCATATCGAGACACTACGTTTTATCCTTCCTCTACAGGCTTTTCCTCCTATGTGATTCCCAACGATTGTTTCCAGTCTGTATTCCAAAGACACTGTGTACTAAGTTTTAAACTTACATCTTCACAGAGCGAAGATAAATTAGCAATTAATTTATCTTTACTTCCAAAACGTTTTATTCTCGTTTTGTATGTTTCATGCCTTCAAACTGTACAGCGGCTCACTATGTATGCAGTTACACTAGATCTAGGTTTCTGCTGTCTCGAAAAAAACTCAGGTAACATTTGGAGGATTCATTGCTGTTATGCTAGTAAGGTCTTTGGTTTGGTTTTTATTGGTAGCCCGCGTTGTTAGATATTAGTGTCATTGTTTTGTGTTTCACTTTTGTCATATTTTAAATATAGGGTTCGCGACAACTGAACTAATTGTGAGTTTTGATAGTTCACATGTAGTCTGAAATGAAACGATGCTTCGTGGCAGCATAGTGGTGAAGGACATATGCTAATAGCCCAAATACTTTTTCATCGTGTGCGTAAGTCATCTCTGGAGAGAAGTCATCACGACGCTGATGAAAAATTTTGAACCTAGAGCCACAATATCTCTTTCACGTAACTGCTCATTTAAGAGAGGTTAACCAACTACTCCAGCCAAAGAACAATCCATACTGGTGTCGTACATCGAACTGGGTTCTTTCTCCTGTCTCACATAGTCCGTGGGAGATAAACAGCAAGTTATGGAGATGTAATTGATTGAAAGCTGCGTGCCATTGAAGCTTGCTTCCTAAAAATCGGACTGTAAGTGTACATATATTTTAAGGCATTATGAATGATGTGATAACGAGGCGATGGGCACCAGGAGCCTTGTAGCACCATCAAGAAGATGATTATTTCCTGAAAGGGAGATCTGTACATTCAAATAACAATCAAAGACAAATTTAATGGTGGTGGTGATGGTGGTAGCCGTTGTGTGGTGGCAGTTTTGGTGGTGGCAGTCGTGCTGGTAGCAGTGATATAGTGGCGATTACACTAGCGAAAAACATAGTATGAAAGAAAAGAGAGGATGAGTGGTTAGGTTTCTGGATTTTCTCCAAGAGAAGAAGAATTTACTCTGAAGCATTTTACTTAGACGGACCAAACACGATCTGACCGAGTCATCGGTGCTTTTGGTCACGAAGTTCAGTGACTAAATGCCCAGTATGACTTTTACACTCAGAGCACCTGATTCATGATACACCTGAGGTGAATATTCTGGGGTCAGAGAAAACAATCACGTTGTCCGCTCCCGCTGTGCCTGTTCAGCGAATCCTTCGCTCTTAGCAAATGCACAACTTTCCGTCGCTCCACACTATCTGCTGCTCACAAGCCATAATAAGATCACACGTACCACGACAGAATGTCAGTCACACACTTAGACATCCCTCATCAGATCACTTGGTGGTCATTGACTTCCAAATAAGGCCATTCATCCTGAATTCCTCTTTTGCTTGGTGAAGGCGGTCAGGGAGAGCCTTCACTTTTGGTAATATACTCTTTGCCACATTACCAGCGATTGGTTGTTGCTCCCTCCCTCTGCGTCTTGTGCAGTTCAGTGGTGGTTCCCGTCACTTTTGAGCCATTTCGCATCAACCCCACAGAAATTTTCAAACGACTGAGAGCAGAGCCGCAATCAACGAATTTCGCTGCCATGACATGCCACTTCTCCGCATACTGTGGAGTAACTCTTCTGCAAAAAGCTCCTGTTCTGTTCTGTTCCGTTCCTCAACCTTTCCGTCCTCTGCCTCGCCTGCTCTCATAGCTTTTAGATTCTAGTCATAAAAAACAGTGCTTGTTTGGAAACGAGCTACCTCAGCTGTTAAGATTCGCAACGATCCCCCCAGGGTAGCAACCTATAGTATCGACAACGACGTGATTAACACTCTACCGACTACACAATAACAAAGGACGAGAAAAAAAAACAAAAAAAAAACAGAATAACGACCAGGACACTTATACGTTATACTGTTCTAACAATGTAACTTTACTTTACAGCCTGAGAGGTTACTCATTAACACTAAAGTATATGCTGAAATATTATGAGCCACATTTCTTGCCCAACATAAAATGCCTTGTGCGTCGTAAGCGCCGAAAATTAGTAAACATTTTTTACAATTCTCAGACTACGACGTTGTGAAAGCTCTGTTCAAGAAATACAACAAAACGAAAACAACAGGAAAAATAAAGTCAAAATCCAACATAAAGTCAAAGTCCAACAGTATCGTAATATATCTGCTAACGGACTGCAGTTTCAAATATTGAGATTCATTCTTCAAATTCAACTTAAATGTGATAAGCACAGATGTATTACCTAAAGCGACTTATGAAAATCTGTGCAGGACCAATACTTGAACTTGGATTTCCCACTTATAGCGAGGGGTCGCCTTACCACTTAGGCAGTCCGAGCACACTCCTCGGACTGATTAAAACTTCCGTATGTGACAAACTTATTTATTTCTTCACGAAGATTATTAAATCACTTTCACATCTCTTGATTCACGTACAGGTTTTACAGTCATGATAACGATAAGTCATAACTATCTTTGTCATTTTCGGCACAGGCCCATCCTATATATATATATATATATATATATATATATATATATATATATATATATATATATATATATATATAGGGTGGTCCATTGATCGTGACCGGGCCAAATATCTCACGAAAACGAAATAAGTGTCAAACGATAAAACTAAAAAGGACGAAACTTGTTCAGCTTGAAGGGTTAAACCAGATGGCGCTATGGTAGGCCCGCTAGATGGCGCTACCATTGGCCAAATGAATATCAACTGCATTTTTTTAAAGTAGGTAAACCCATTTTTTATTACATATTCGTGTAGTACATAAAGAAATATGAATGTTTTAGTTGGACCACTTTTTTCGATTACTGATAGATGGCGCTGTAATAATCACAAACATATGGCTCACAATTTTGGACGAACAGTTGGTAACAGGTAGTTTTTTTTTTTAATTAAAATACTGAACGTAGGTACGTTTAAACATATTATTTCGGTTGTTCCAATGTGATACACGTACCTTTGTGAACTTATCATTTCTGAGAACGAATGCTGTATCAGCGTGATTACCTGTAAATATCACATTAATCCAATAAATGCTCAAAATGATGTCCGTCACCCTCAATGCATTTGGCAATATGTGTAACATTCCTCTCAACAGCGAGAAGTTTGCCGTCCGTAATATTCGCACATGCATTGACAATGCGCTGACGCATGTTGTCAGGCGTTGTCGGTGGATCACGATAGCAATTATCCTTCAACTCTCCCCACAGAAAGAAATCCGGGGACGTCAGATCTGGTGAACGTGCGGGCCATGGTATGGTGCTTCGACGACCAATCCACCTGTCATGAAATATGCTATTCAATACCGCTTCAACCCCACGCGAGCTATGTGCCGGACATCCATCATGTTGGAAGTACATCGTCATTCTGTCATGCAGTGAAACATCTTTTAGTGACATCGGTAGAGCATTACGTAGGAAATCAGCATACATTGCACCATTTAGATTGCCATCGATAAAATGGGGGCCAATTATCCTTCCTCCCATAATGCCGCACCATACATTAACCCGCCCATGTCGCTGATATTCCACTTGTCGCAGCCATAGTGGATTTTCCGTTGCCCAATAGTGCATATTATGCAGGTTTACGTTACCGCTGTTGGTGAATGACGCTTCGTCGCTAAATAGAACGCGTGTAAAAAATCTCCCATCGTCCCGTAATTTCTCTTGTGCTCAATGGCGGAACTGTACACGACGTTCAAAGTCGTCGCCATTCAAATCCTGGTGCATAGGAATATGGTACGGGTGCAATCGATGTTGATGTAGCATTCTCAACACCGACGTTTTTGAGATTCCCGATTCTCGCGCAATTTGTCTGCTACAGATGTGTCGATTAGCCGCGACAGCAGCTAAAACACCTACTTGGGCATCACCATTTGTTGCAGGTTGTGGTTGACGTTTCACATGTGGCTGAACACTTCCAATAATGTAACTATCCAGCGAACGGTCCGGACACTTGGATGATGTCACCCAGGATACCGAGCGGCATACATAGCACACGCCTGTACGGCATTTTGATCACAATAGCCATACATCAACACGATATCGACCTTTTCCATAATTGGTAAACGATCCATTTTAACACGTGCAATGTATCACGAAGCAAATACCGTCCGCACTGGCGGAATGTTATGTGATACCACGTACTTATTCGTATGTGACTATTACAGCGCCATCTATCACAAAGCGAAAAAAGTGGTCCAACTTAAACATTCATATTTCTTTACGTACTACATGAATATGAAATAAAAATGGGGGTTCTTATTTTAAAAAATGCAGTTGATATCCGTTTGACCTATGGCAACGCCATCTAGCGGGCCAGCCATAACGCTATCTGGTTTCCCTCTTCAAGCTAGACGAGTTTCGTTCTTTGTAGTTTTTTTCGTTTGATGCTTATTTCGTGAGATATTTGACCCGGTCACTATCAATGGACTACCCTGTGACGTATGGAAGTTTGGGTTAGTCCAGTAAGCTTGCTCCGATAGACCAAATGGTAAGATGACAGTTCGCGATAAGCGGGAAATCTGGGTTCCAAATGGCCCTGAGCACTATAGGACTTAACTTCTGAGGTCATCAGTCCCCTAGAACTTATAACTACTTAAACCTAACTAACCTAAGGACATCACGCACATCCATGCCGAGGCAGGATTCGAACCTGCGACCGTAGCGGTCGCGCAGTTCCAGACTGTAGCGCGTAGAACAGCTCGGCCACACCGGCCGGCTAAGGGTTGGAGTCTGGCACAAATTTTCGTACGTCGCTTTAGGTAGTATATCTACTGCTATTAAGCTGAGTTGGATTTCAGGAATAAATTTCACTACCCACTATTAACACCTTATATAGTTCTACACTATTAGCCCCCTTTCGCTTAATAAGACCTAATGCCCATAGGCACCCTCAAAACACTGTGAGTTTACTTACCACACATCGCTTATAAAAACAATATTAAATACCAGGCACATGACCAACCGCCTCGAGATGACAACTGCAGGCCGCTGTACCTAAATCTGTTGTTAAATTGTGGAGGACCGAGTTTGATTACGGTGCCAAGGTTTAGATGACTGTGGTGGGCTATTGTCAGGATGACGACTAGTGACTGACCAGAGGTACACTAGTAATCACTCATTTTAATGAAGAACAAATTACAACATTCGCAGCTAGTTTCTGCAGTGGCTACGCCCTGCGAGACGTGTGCTGAAGTAAGCGAGTAGGAACTAGGAACGCACTGATGTAGTGGGCAAACCGCTGTCTGCTGTGACGTCAGAATCGCTGATACGCTGTGTGTGTGTGTGTGTGTGTGTGTGTGTGTGGCAGCGCGTATGCAGCTTTGTAGTTCGCAGCAGAAATCACCAGAAGGCGTGGAAACCTGTCGTGGTGCTAGAGGAACACAGCTATCAGCAGGTGTATTCACCCATGCGAGAGGTCGCGTACAGCAACAGAACGGTGACGCGGGCAGAGTTGGTCAGGTGGATGCGCCGCTCTGGTCTCGAACACCTGCCCTTCAGATCAGAAGGCTGGACGCGGCTAAAGTAGGCCCGCACATGCCCCTCTGGCTAGAAGGTGGTAAGGCCACAGCACCATACACAGCCAGCAGTTGGTCCACTGGTAGTGGAAGCGAAATGTTATGGTGGCTGCTTCTGGAACCGTGTTGGCCCGTTGCCTGGCATAGACTTATACTTTCAGATGGCGGTTACCACAGTGTGAACCCTCTGATTAAAAATGAGGTTTTTTATACTGGCTCAGCTACTGCATCGGGGCTCTTCCTGAAAGACCCCAACGAGTCTGGCTTGGCTCTGAGCACTATGCGACTTAACGTCTGAGGTCATCAGTCGCCTAGAACTTAGAACTAATTAAACCTAACTAACCTAAGGACATCACACACATCCATGCCCGAGGCAGGATTCGAACCTGCGACCGTAGCGGTCGCCCGGCTCCAGACTGTAGCGCCCAGAACCGCACGGCCACTTCGGCCGGCAACGAGTCTGGGGCTATGGTGAGAAGTAACGAGGCCGTCTCGACAGTGGTGTCCTACTTTCTCTGCGTCGATATTATTTACGCTCCTAACCCTTGCGTTCGCTACATGAGAGAAATGGCCTGATACTTCCGCAGCCGTGCTCGCTATTTCGGTATGTAGCCCAGGCGTAACTCCAGGCCACCTGTCTGTCTGGACCTCCTTCTCTGGCTTCTTGCGTTAGCTTAATTTTACCTGCAGCACCAAGGACTTTTATATCTGGCGCAGCACTACTGAGATTTCCAGCTGGCTTGCTTTCTTTGCATCTTGTAAGTAGCCAACCTCACGGGAATGCGTTGTATTACCCATGGATTGTTCGGTTTGTTGTAGCTCTTACCTGGTATTTGGTACGACATCGTTGCTGAACCGTTAGGGGAAAGTGCCGTATTACCGGGTGCGGTTTTTAAATTTAAAATTACCAGTAAATTAACAGTCTTCAAGGTATCGGAAATGTGCTATACTGGTACTAGGGAATGTGCTGTACTAGTACATCTACATCTACATTTATAATCCGCAAGCCCCCCAACGGTGTGTGGCCGAGGGCACTTTACGTTCCAGTGTCATTACCTCCCTTTCCTGTTCCAGTCGCGTATGGCTCGTGGGAAGAACGACTGCCGGAATGCCTCCGTGTGCGCTCGAATCTCTCTAATTTTACATTCGTGATCTCCTCGGGAGATATAAGTAGGGGGAAGCAAAATATTCGATACCTCATCCAGAAACGTACCCTCTCGAAAACTGGACAGCAAGCTACACCGCGATGCAGAGCGCCTCTCTTGCAGAGTCTGTCACTTGAGTTTGCTAAACATCTCCGTAACGCTATCACGCTTACCAAATAACCCTGTGACGAAACGCGCCGCTCTTCTTTGGATCTTCTGTATCTCCCCTGTCAACCCGACCTGTTACGGATCCCACACTGATGACCAATACTCAAGTATAGGTCGAACGAATGTTTTGTAAGCCACCTCCTTTGTTGATGGACTACATTTTCTAAGGACTCTCCCAGTGAATCTCAACGTGGCACCCGCCTTACCAACAATTAATTTTATATGATCATTCTACTTCAAATCGTTCCGTACGCATACTCCCAGATATTTTACATAAGTAACTGCTACCAGTGTTTGTTCCGCTATCGTATAGTCATACAGTAAAGGATCCTTCTTTCTATGTATTCGCAATACATTACATTTGTCTATGTTGAGGGTCAGTTGCCACTCCCTGCACCAAATGCCTATTCGCTGCAGATATTCCTGCATTTCGCTGCAATTTTCTAATGCTGCAACTTCTCTGTATACTACAGCATCATCCGCGAAAAGCCGCATGGAACTAGGGAATATTTAAATACTACCTCGCACAAACTCTTCCGAATACTTTCTCATTCTTCGGTAGCAGAACAAAGAATGCAATTTGTACCTCCAGAAAATATTGTTCCTAAATTCGGGTTTTTGGATTTTCTAATAACGGGTTGTAAATAAAATGTAATACATTAGTAACATATCCTCTATTCGCACCCTATGTTTGCTGATAAACTGAAGAGTGATGCATAACTGTCCATTATTCTCAGACGTTTCAGCCATAACAAGATAAATGCTCAGAACCACGGAAGTACTTATGAGTAAACCTTCACAGTTTAAAAATAGTGGACACCTTGCACGTGCTCCCGTGACGGATACGAGTACGTAAGCGCAGCCGCAGGCACGTGATTGTGTGTGTGTGTGTGTGTGTGTGTGTGTGTGTGTGTGTGTGTGCCTGCGTGTGCGTGTGCGCGCATTGCCAGCGTGTGACGAGGGCGTCCACCCACGCGGCCGGCAGAAAGGTGTGGGAAGGCGGCTGTCAGCAGCGGCAGCCCGTCAATAATGGACGACGTCCCAGCAGCGGCAGCGACGCATCCGTCAGCCTGACGGCCGCCCGCGGAGTCCTGCTGACGGCCTCTCCTGACCTCACAGCCAGTCACCCCCTACTGTCGGTACTCCCCAAGGAACTTACTGCTGACAGTTAGAATAAAACTTGGACGCGATTTTAATTCTGCACAATATCGGATCACGGCATACGACACGATTTCGCCAGAATTCTGTTGTCGCTCGGACTGTATTGATTCTTCTTTCAACGGCAACATTACACCGGCCGTGACAGCCTGAAAAATAAATATCTATTCAAAACATCCCAATATCAAGGCACTGCGTAATTAGAAAAATACCAATCGAATATATTGTAATGAACATTGAAAACAATTCACATTTAGACTACACGGATATTGTACTGGGAAAGGAACTGATGTAATTCTTCGCTATTCTGAAATGAACTGGACTGTTCCCACTTCTTCACATAACGGTCGCGGCATCAGTTGTAATTAATTGTTAGCAACTGCGATTCCACCAGTTACTGTAAGACCGGGACGTTTCAGGTAAAATTTTATGAAAGGGAAGGAGTTCCCCTGCGTTCAGCAGGCGGTATTTGAATTTTAGCCGCCTTTCATTCTTTAGCAAACGTACAATTTTCCATCTCATTTTCAGCCGATTATTACTAAACATAATTATTTTTAAAGCATTAAAAAATTTAAAGGAATTATGATTATAAGTTATTAAAATAATTTTTGTATTTGAAAACAACTTTGTGTTCAGAGGAACCGCAGGTGCGAAAGTACATCATGTGGAAGGAAAACTGCGAACTGCTGTATGTAAGATTGCCGCGTGGGATTAGCCGAGCGGTCTGGGGCGCTGCAGTCGTGGGCTGTGCGGCTGGTTCCGGCGGAGGTTCGAGTCCTCTCTCGGGCATGGGTGTGTGTGTGTGTTTGTCCTTAGGTTAATTTAGGTTACGTAGTGTGTAAGCTTAGGGACTGATGACTTTAGTAGTTAAGTCCCATGAGATTTCACACACATTTGAACATTTTGTATGTAAGATCCTTTATTTGAGCCACAACCGGATACGTAGCTTAAAAGTACATTTTCAGGCAGGTATATAAATTACGTCATATGAGACACAAATTTTGGGAAGGATAGATGAAACAACATTCGCTGTCAAATAATAGTAATTTGGCAGATATGGGGATGGATAGAAGTATGCTCACTTGGTGTATTACTTTTACTTGAACAGTGCATGTTAGGTGTTGTATCCATCGTCACATTTGGGTCTCATATGACGTAATTTATGTACCCACCTGAAGATACGGCTTTAAGATACAAAAGAGGTTGTGGTTCCAAATAAAGGATCTTACATACCGCTGTCTGCGGTTTCCATTCCACAACTTGTAATTTTTATATACTCTTGGTATTTAGAAGCTGCTTGTTACATTAAATTATTGCCGAGGGAAGGGATGACGAAACAAAGTATTTCACAAAACTGAAATTAGATGAACTGACACGCAAA
Organism: Schistocerca serialis cubense; assembly: GCF_023864345.2. Taxonomy (NCBI): domain Eukaryota; kingdom Metazoa; phylum Arthropoda; class Insecta; order Orthoptera; family Acrididae; genus Schistocerca; species Schistocerca serialis. The sequence continues at coordinate 985,481,897 of NC_064638.1, forward strand.
GAATGATAACTTGGGAGAGGAAAGATGTAGTGCTTTTGAGGTGCCATAAATGCATGTAGTAAAGGAGCAGATGAGGAATATCAAGTGGTAGATAATATGGGATTTGTAGTGAGTGTAATTAGGATAGACGTCCAGAGCCAGAGGTTAGGTCATTTTGTACGGATATATAGGGAAACTGTGTCACATTGTATAGAACAGAAAAATATTAGGGTGTGTTTCAGTGTACGTTACTGAAGGTCTGCTCGTGCTTCTTTTAGAGAGAACATGGGGAGTATATGGATGCAGATGTGTTTTTATAGACGGGGTAGCGTAGCACAACTGAAAATTTTCAGAGTTTCGACTGGACTGATTAGGGTCGCATTGGTATGCGTTTAGGATAAAAATAGTCGCTCTACGCTGGCTGTCAGTGCCCATGGGGTAGAGAGGATATTACGATCAGCAGGCAAACTGTCGTGCTAAGGAGAATAAGCGAATGCAGAAATCTTTTGTTCCTGAAGACAAAAGTTCCCCCAGTGGCTGGAGCTAACTTTAGTGCTTTACGTTTGATCTGTCATTTTTCCTTGTATCCGTAAAAGAGTATTTACCTGAATCCCATAACATGATGGCCTATGATCACAATTAACACGGTTTATTGATCTAAGAAACAAAGGGCATCCTTGTAATTCTCTCAGAAGACACGGGAATGGTCATAAAATAACGAAGTTACCTCTGACATGGCAGAAAAGAAAGTTACACTGACAGACAAAATAAGATTGGTTAGTTGATTTGGAGGAGGTGACCAAACAGCAAGGTCATCGGTCCCATCGGATAAGGGAAGGATGGGGAAAGAAATCGGCCGTGCCCTTTCAAAGAAACCATTCCGGCAGTTACCTGAAACGATTTAGAGAAATCACGGAAAAACCAGATCAGGATGGCCGGACGCGGGTCTGAAGGGCCACCTCGCTCGGTGACAAAGGCAGAAGCGAAATGTAGCTTCTTGACTTGAGAGGATACGTGATTTCATTTCGGTAATATCGAGTCAAAGGTACAAAGAACTTGCCGGTAGGAGCCCACTCATCATTACGACATTGCACTTCCTCTTGTCTGAATGCGTTGTAGCTGGTCCTTTGTATCCTGGATACAGGCAATGAGATGTAGTTGGTTTCCGAGATGCTTCCACACATGTTCCGCCCTGGACGGATGTGGGGATCTTCATGGCCACGGGAGTTCCTCAGGATCGGACAGACAGTTCACAGAAACACGTCCTACGTGTGTGGAGGAGAGCCGCGTGTTAAAGATGGAACCACGATACTGTTGCAAGGGAAGTAACACATGAAACGCAGGACGTCCATGACTTGCCGTTGTGTTCCTTCAATCACTGCCACCCGCGATCTGAAGACATACCCGGCGGCTCCCGACCAGGGAATGCGACAATGGGACCTCGCCCCAGATCGCCGCCCTGCTCGGCAAAGTTGTGCACCCGGGACAATGCAAAACCGCAATTCATCGATGAATATAATGTGACACGATTCATCAGGGGATCAAGCTTCCCCGTCACGGCATCGCTCTTAGCTCAGCTCTTTGTGTTGCGGTGTTCAGAGCCGACGCAATGAACGGTAGTTTTCTGTTCCGGCTGCTGCTAGTCTCCGACTGACGGTGTTAGATGACTCAAATGTAGCAGAGAGTCCACTTATGATTTTCGGATAATAGGTGCAGATGTGAAGACGTTATGATGTTTCTGGGATACTGTGCCTGCCTTGTCGTGATCAGATGGGGGAGGGCGGGGGGAACCTTGAAGATTAGGCCTGCTCTCATGTTCCCATGCAGTCTACCTTTGGGCCATTGTCAAATCCTAATGCTCCACATATCTGGATTTGCACGATTCGATCATCCGACCTAATGGAGACCACAATGAGGAAACTTTCAGTCTCTGTAAGACGCTGACAACGCTGTATCACCCTAGGACGTAGCATTTACGTGTCCTTCACGGTTATCATTCAAGATCCGAGGCTCTTCTTGTTACTTACATACCCTACAGGAGACAGGAAAAAAACCCAAAATATGGTCAGAACGCACTGTGGGGACTGCTCCACCCGTTACGTATTATTAAAACTCTAATCGTTTGCATACCCGCAGATTGTCTGTACATGTACGGAGTTACATTGACATCCGACCATGTCTTCTGAGTGCTTTACCTTTGTTGTCAAGCAGCGTGCTTTCAGCATTAGCACTATATGTACCTAACGTGCTATGTGTAAATACCAACTTGGTAATCTTCACTAGCAACTTCATTTACAGTTTCTCAGTCAGTCCCATGATAACCCGGATTAAAACTGAAAACTATTTCTGACAACCTGTTGGCTTCTCTCTCGGGTTCTTCGGCCGATGTTCCTTTCATGATTTCTCTAACGTTCCCCAGTACGAGTGAACGTCATTATCAAAGCCAAACCCTCCATTGCTGATGGCGGACAGGAATCGATATCGTGATGGTAGATTATACATACCTGGCGCGTCAGTGTTCCAGGACTTTTCCGTAGTCATTACTGCTTCCGTTCTCCCCTCGTTACCTACAATGTTCGTTCGCTGCATCACGCGCATCCGGGGTCCGTTCACTTTAAGGCCTTCCTTTTCTTGTTGAAGCTGTTTTCATTTTCTGGAGTATTTCCATAGCTTCGCTGAACAAGCGCACTTCTCAGTTCTCTCCACAGCAAGAACATGCGGCTCTGCAAATTTTATAATGTGTTCGGTCTCAAGCAGCCGCATGGTCCAGCACGGCCGATTTCTTCACCTGTCCCAACCTCCAATGCTGATCATGTTTGGTGATCCTGTGTTGACTGATCGCCAAGCCATTACGACATAGAGCGTTTCCATATGTACATTGTGTGCAGTATATCCACGAAATTGCAGGTGGGTCCCTTTTCTCCTTTACCGATCTGAGATTTTTCTCCGTCGTCAGAAAAAACCATCAAACAAAAGTCGGCCGAAGATCCCGAAATAGAAGCTAACAGGTGATTTGTCAACAAATGGCCACGAAAGCTTTAACAGTTTTGTACAACGCCTCTACTGAAAGATTATTTGTAGGGTGAATCGACGCCTTGACCGACGACAGAGCAAGAAAGTATGTTTGCTGTCCTCTGTCGCCTTTCTGTCGCGGTTCTGGGAAAAAGGGGCCACACGAAAGTTCTCTAAATGTGAGCTCTTGATCACCAGCGCTCAGTCACATCGCATTTGTGACAGAATGGAATGAGTTTTTCTTCTTGAGCGAATCCATGGAACACCGAGCGTCTTAGCAAGAACGAATGAGCAACTTTTGGGCATTTTGTATCAACTAACTGCATCGAGACGACTGGTACAAGATCGACAGCATCACTTACATGAGTAAGCTGAATGAAGCAGACCACTGTACCGAGCGACAAAACAAAAAGCATGAAAGATGCGGGAAGCAGATAGACAATTCGGTTTCTGACGTATCACTCACTGTGATCGACCAAAGAGGAGCAGTCGGTCTTTCAGAAAGGGAAGGAATTTCGCTATCATCCCAAGACCTGTAGCTGTGGAGGATATCGTTCCTAACACCGAAATGGCCGTTCGGACCCTTCCTTGTGAAACAGTTGAGGAAACACTCACTGAAACCACCAGTATACTACGCTAAGCATATCCCCCAGACTGAAACCTGGAAAACGGAGTTACAAGCTATCAAGAACTTTAACGCCAACAAGAGTGTATTGGTACTGCCTGCCGACAATAGATATGTGACCGTTATAATGAAGACCAAAGTTTATGAGCAGAACATCCGGCACGTGTTAGATACGACAATGTACCGAAATCTAAACGCAGATCCGACGCAGCAGTCCACACGTAATACGAATGGGTTAATATTGGCGTCTTCTCTCTAGGCAGACGTACAGAACGCCTACTAACTCGGCTGTATGGATCCACACAGATAATGTTCCACTATGGCTGACTGTAAGTTCTCCTGACTGACCGACGTGTAAACTGGCAAAATAGTTGGCCTCTATGCTTCAGCCAGACTTGGGAAAGACCGGCAAATATACGGGATGAAGAAAAAATGTCGCACTTCGAAGTCAAAATGTTAGTCCTCATCCAGATTCGAGACAAATGTTTATGTGGCAAAATCAGATCAGGTGGATTTAATAAAACACATGTATGAAAACGAGGAGCTCAGAACACTGTGACATCGTGCACCACGACGGAATGTACAGAGGAATATGAATCACTACACAATAAAATCAGGCGACACGGAAGTTTGAACACAGTCTATCGGTTGCAAATGACTCTTTGTTACCATGACCTAGGCCTCGACACTTCTAGAGATATCTTCATTAGAATGAAATTTTGGGAAACTGTGAAGTGTCTTTGCGAGAAAGCAATGGTCAAAGATTAGAGCAGATAGGCATATCCTCAAGTAAAAAATTGAAATTAGACACGTTCCAGTCTTTGTCACATATGTCTTGCTAGGTACAAAATCAGTCTTTTTTTTAGCTGAGTATCATAAGACGAAGCTCAATGAAATATATATTTATTTTAGGTCATTGTAGACAAGAAAATGGTGGATTTTATTTGGCCTCTTTTGCTTTTTGGAGTATTTCGGCATTATTTATTTATTTCGTATGAACGTTTTCCTCTGAAACTTCAACCTCTTTTAGCTAGTGTTGTCTATTCTCAATTCTAACTATCACCGCCGGCCGGAGTGGCCGAGAGGTTCTAGGCGCATCACGCTGGAACCGCGCGACCGCTACGGTCGCAGGTTCGAATCCTGCCTCGGGCATGGATGTGTGTGACGTCCTTAGGTTAGTTAGGTTTAAGTAGTTCTAAGTTCTAGGGCACTGATGACCTCAGAAGTTAAGTCTCATAGTGCCCAGAGCCATTTGATTGGAACCATCACCACGTCACCTCTAATACATGTTTTCTGTAATAGTCTGAACCATCTCTGAAAGTCTAGATCGTTTGTGCCTGAGAACCTGCGGATGTTTATTATACTTTAAAGCCAACTAAAGTAAAGTTTAGGAAGTCTGTTTTCTGTAACCTTAACATTACAGCTGCCCTGTTTTAGTCACTGTGATTCAGTACACATGTATTCTTGTGCCTCTGTAGCGGCACGTTGAGCTGCTTTAATGGTTGCGGCCGAGGTGGGGGCAGGAAAGCTGAAGGAGAATTGTACACCGATGTTCTACACAAGCTATAGACAACTTTTTCACTGGCTTAATGAAATGAACGTAGGTGCGCCTTTCTCCAGTTATATTCTGAAATAAATTAGAGGATCAGTATGGGCTCGCGTTTTCTGACACTTCTCTGGAACTGAGGTCAGTATTCCTCGTGCTCGACTTGTATCATTTTTTTCCATTCTGCGGCAATATTACATCCTCATGAAACGATCATTTTAGTAATGGTAAATTATATCGTCGTATCATGGGCAGAAATATCCAGGGCACGAAGTTTATACAAAAGTCAGCTACTGTCGAATATTCGGAATGTATTTCCCTTTGATAAGTGACGCAATTTCTTTCTCCAAATACCAAATGTACATTGAAGATGGATGGAGGAGAAAGGGAAAGAAAGCAAAGGAATTATTGATGTCAGCTGCGTTGGGACTTTATTCGGAATCAGCAGCGACGAGTAAAAATGTCTGCTGCACCGGGACTCGAGCCCGGGATCTTCTGTTTATTAGGCAGTTCCGTTAACCACCGTGTCATATGGATTTATCGTAGTTGCGTGCACTATCTCGGCACGCCTCCCAGACGACACCCTCTCACACCGAACGCCACCTACACGAAGTCCCTGGTCCTGTCCTCCATGTGTGCTGTTTTAAGATTCCCGCTGGAGGACGAGAATAACTGTGCAGTTGCGCTGAATGTGCTGGATTCGTGGACCATCGAGGCTAATGAGTTATATAAACATCCAAAAGAACAGACACAACGCATTCATACTGAAGAACACTATTCTGTTTGGCGCCTATGCTGATGCGCAAGTTAACTTAGCCTACCTGCAGTGAAACACTTGTACAATTACTTCTAGTTCATTATTTTATGGGATCACGTTTCCCTGTGTGCCTGCAACTGCAAACGGCGTCTCTGGCGCAGCTGTCAGCAGGCCCTGGAGGGAGCGCGGCATGAATTCGATGCAACAACATAGTCAGCTGGCGCCGCAGCAGCGGCTCCGCGCCCCTTCCCCAAACAGCGCAACGCCGCTGCGCCGCTGATACTAAATCACATATATAATCTAAATTCATGAACTGTTCGTGGCAGCTGTGACACCGAACGTCTGTCTGTTTTGCATTTGGGGCCGTCCGCTGGGAACCGGGAAATGCAGCGGCTGCGGCGGATGGCAAACAATTCCGTGTTCGCATATCGACGTCGTTGTGCGCTTCTCTCAAGATGGCGGAGTAGTGACAAAACGCCTCAAGGCATGGAAGGTCATGGTTGTTCAAATTGAATCTTAAAACTCATTAGACTAACACTGTCGAGCATTCTGTGCAACGTCACAGCTTCCTTTGTACGTATTCTGTTGTTAGCGATGTAACTTGTTGACGAATCATGTGGAGAGCCCAAGTGTATCACAGTTAGACCTTCAAACCACTTAATTCTATTTCTTATCTGAATTCCACAGAGGACCTATTAGTTTCATTTTTGAACCAAAAAATTTTAGATGGAGGGCATCCGCAGCTGCTGAATGACATAATGAATGAAAACACCTCTGACAGCTGGTAAAAATTGGTTTTAATTGACCGTAATTGACCACACTACTGGATTCACGCTTACAGCCTCGTCTTCAGGTGCAACAAAAAATATTACGTTAGTACCTCACAGGTGAACCCAACGTTCTTAGCCAATGAATGGTAATCTCCTGACGAAGAATGTTAGGTTCATCTAAGGTGGATTACTACAATATTTTCTGGTTACACCTGAAGATGTGGGCGTAGGCCCGTGAAGCCGGTTGTGTATACAATCAAAACCAAGTTGTACCCGTTGTGAGCCATGTATTAATTTAGTATTCACTTTTGAAAGATTTGTCACAGCTTAAATAATAACAGAATTTGGTCAAATATGTATTGATTTACACGCTAAAAAATCGAAATTCTATCACATTAACTGAAATTAATTATCTGTAGTTAATCACAAAACAATGGATGCCAGTGTTCCACATGAAATAAAGTTAAAATATAACAGAAAAAAAAACAAATAAAAATAATGATTTCATGTAAAGGGGAAATGATTAGTAGATACCTGTTAGAGATGAACGATTCTTTTATAGTAATTTGTCGTGTCATTTACATTTATTTAATATCCATTTCTGGGGATTGTAAGTCAGAGCTTCCATCCATAGCGTATGGACATTTGACGGCCTTTGCAACAGTGAATTGTGAGACTTTCCTGTTGTATAGTGCGGTATTTCCACTATTGCTTTGTCTGACATAAAGTAAATTAAACAGGAGAGCGCACCATCTATTGGCGATGTTACCAAGATCATTGCTAAAGTCAAATTAAAATTAATAGACGAGTATTGCTCCTTTAACCAAAAGTAACTCATGATTGGTTATGCAAAGGGAAGTTAAAAGCACAGACGATATCAATAAAAGTCCATGCTTTTCTGGAATTATTTCGAGTGTAGCCTTACATAGAAGCGACACTAGGACGATAGCCAGTATGGACAAAGGGGAATTTAGGCTTTTGAAATGTGGTCTTCCAAACGAATGCTAAAAATTAACAGGGTAGATAGAGTAAAGAAATATCAAACGTAAATGAACAGAAACGAGTTTTATGACATAACTTGAAAAAGAGACAGGTTAGTGAAACACGTTGTGTGGAACCAAAAGGTAATTAATTTGGCAAAGGAGGGAAGTCAAGGTTGTGAAGACTGTAAAGGGAGGCGAGGCCTTGGGTACAGTAAACAGTATCAAGACAATTTAGGGTGCAGTATTATGCACAAATGGAAGTCTTGAGCAAGATAGGCTAGTATGGAGACGTGCAACAAATGAGTCTTCGAACTGAAAATCACAAAAACAGCTTTGTATTACTGAAAAAGCCAAGACATCCATTGAACACAACTGCTCCTTATTTTTTCTGCTAAACCGTAATTTTGAAACGTACACATCAAAAAAAGTTTGGTATCGCCCCGATTCCCAGAACTCCTGAAGGTAGCGTAGACTGTGGATATTCGATCACAGACGCAGTCCCTTTGACTGTTCAGAGATGTCACTAAACCCGCCCAAAGATGTAAACAACAATGCATGAGCAGAGCCTATTAGACGGAGGGTGTTCGACAGCCGATCAGTTCCACTCATTCCACCACGAAGGAGGTACATGGCTCATGTTGTCTGTATTCAACCATCCATAAACGGTCAATACCGCGGTTCGATCGCATCCACATTGTTACTTTGTGCCAGGAAGGGCTCTCAACAAGGGTAGTATCCAGGCGCCTCTGAGTTGTTCGGACATGGAGGAGATATAGAGAGACAGGAACCGTATGTGACATGCCTCGCTCTGGCCGCCCAAGGGCTACTACTGCAGCGGATGAACGCTACCTACGGATTATGGCACGGAGGAACCGTGACAGCAACGCCAGCATGTTGACTAATGCGAATAATGCATTTTGTGTAACCGCAGGACGTCGTGTTACGACTCAAACTGTGCGCAATAGGCTGCATGATGCGCAACTTCACTCCCGACGTCCATGGCAAGGTCCATGTTTGCAACCACGACACCACGCAGCGCGTTACAGATAGGCCCAGCACATGCCGAATGGACCGCTCAGGATTGGCATCCGTTCTCTACATCCATGAGTGACGCATATGCCCTCAACCAGACAATCGTCAGAGACCTGTTTGGAGGCAACCCGGTCAGTCTGAACGCCTTAGACACACTGCCTCCCGAGGAGATCATGAATGTAAAATTAGAGAGATTAGAGCGCGCACGGAGGCTTTCAGACAGTCGTTCTTCCCGCGAACCATACGCGACTGGAACAGGAAAGGGAGGTAATGACAGTGGCACGTAAAGTGCCTTCCGCCACACACCGTTGGGTGACTTGCGGAGTATAAATGTAGATGTAGATGCCCATCGAGTGCAGCAAGCTGGAGGTTCCCTAATGTTTTGAGGTAGCATTATGTGGAGCCGACGTAAGCCGCTGTTTATCATGGAAGGCACCGTAACGGCTGTTCGGTATGTGAATGCCATCTTCCGACCGATAGTGCAACCATATCGGCAGCATATTGGCGAGGCATTCGTCTTGATGGACGGCAATTTGTACCCTCATCGTGCACATATTGTGAATGACTTCTTTGAGGATAACGACATCGCTCGACTAGAATGGCCAGTATGTTCTCCAGACATGAACCCAATCGAATATGCCTAGGGTAGATTGAAAAGGGCTGTTTATGGATGACGTGACCCACCAACTACTCTGAGGGATCTACGCCAAATCGCTGTTGAGGACTGAGACAATTTGGACCAACAGTGCCTTGATGCACTTGTGGATAGTATGCCACGACGCATACAGGCATGGCTCAGTGCAAGAGGACGTGCTACTGTGCATTAGAGGTACTGCTATCTGGACCACCACCTCTGAAGGTTTCCGTTGTATGGTGGTACAACATGCAATGTGTGGTTTTCATGAGCAATAAAAATGGCGGAAATGATGTTTATGTTGGACTTTACTCTAGTTTTCTGTACAGGTTCTGGAACTCTCGGAACCGAGGTGACGCAAAAACTTTTTTGATGTGTGTATATGAAGAGACACACTTTTTCGTAGTGACAACAGATCGTAGATAACCGCAATATATGACTTCAATGTACAAAATAAGATAAAGGGTTCTTTTACACTGTCATTACTTGTATACTGAGGTGACAAAAGGTATGGGATACCGTGTAGGACCATCTTTTGACCTGCGTGGTCCAGCAATTCGAGCCGGTCGGAGTGGCCGAGCGGTTCTAGGCGCTAAATTCTGGAGCCGCGCGACCGCTGCGGTCGCAGGTTCGAATCCTGCCTCGGGCATGGATGTGTGGGATGTCCTTAGTTAAGTTAGGTTTAAGTAGTTCTAAGTTCTAGGGGACTGATGACCTCAGCAGTTAAGTCCCATAGTGCTCAGAGCCATTTGAACCATTTGAACCAGCAATTCGAAGTGGCATGGACTCAACAAGTCGTTGGAAGTCCCCTGCAGAAATGCTGGTTCATGCTGCCTCTACAGCTGTCCATTATTGCGAAGGTGTTGCCAGTGCAGGATTTTGTGTATGAACTGACCTCTCAATTATTTTCCATAAATTTTAGATGGGATACTTCTCTGGCGATCAGGGTGACCAAATCAATCGCTCAAATCGTCAAGTATGATCTTCAAACCAATTGCGAATAATTGTGGTCCGATGACATGGCACACTGTCAGCCATAAAAATTCTACCGGACCTTGGGAACATGAAGTGCATGAATGCCTGCAAATAGTCTCCAAGTAGCAGAACGTATCCATCTCCACTCAGAGATCGGTTCAGTTGGACCAGAGAACCGAGTCCACTTCATCGAAACGTAGCCTACATTATTACGGATTCACCACCAGTTTTGCACAGTACCTTGTCGACAACTTGGGTCCATGGCTTCGTGGGGTGTGCGCCATTCTCGAACGCCACCATCAGCTCTTACTTACTGAAATCGGGACTCATCTTACCAGACCATGTTTTTCCAGATGTCTAGGGTCCAATCGATATGATCACCTGCCCAGGAGAGGCGCTGCAGGCGTTGCTGTGCTGTTAGGAAAGGCATTGCTGTCGGTCGTCTGCTCCCATAGCCCATTAACGCCTAATTGAGTTGCACAGATCTAACGGATACGTTCGTCGTATGTCCCACATTAATTTCTGTGTTTATGTGAGGCAGTGTTGCGTGTCTGTTAGAAAACACAACTCTATGCAAACGCCACTGTTTGCGGTCGTTAAATCAGGGCCGTCTGCCAGCGCATTGTCCGTGGTGAGAGGTAATGCCTGAAATTTGGTATTCTCGTCACACTATTGATACTGTGGAATCCGGAATATTGAATTCCCTATCAACTTTCGAAATGAGTTGTCAGCAATCAGAGCTTTCAATTCCCTTCGTGCAGCCATAAACACGTCGGCGACCTCTAATATGAATCACCCGAGTACAGGTGACAGCTCTGCACCTACCTTTTATACGTTGTGTATGTGATACTACGACCATCAGTGTGTGCATATCGCTATCCCATGATTTCTGTCACCTCAGTGTATATTACGTCGGGGAGAAAATGTACGACGTTGATGATATGTTTTTAGGATGCAACGAATCATTGTGGAGCAATCTTCCCATTATGGATTTTCGGCTGATGGGTTCAGCAGATTTCTTCTGCGAAAATACCTGACTTAAGCGCAATTGTAGTTTCAAAGAACTAAATTCGTTATTCTGCGATAGTCAGCAATATATTACTTCCATTTACACTAGCAAACGTAACTAAGGATTGGAGAAATACCCGTCGGAACTAGAACATTGAATACAAGTCATAATACTAACAGAAAAAAGTTCCTGATCAATAATATGCTTCCAGGTGTTCCATGAAGTTGTTGTTTCCATTTTCTGCACAATATTTCGACGACTGACCCATTCGTCTTCTTCAAGTGCAGTAAGTTTTTTTGTCATGTGTACTCACTGTCTGGACTCCATCCAGCGAGCTTTTGTTGGTACCACTGCATTATTTGCACCAGAGTTCGATTCCCTATGCCTGTCACGTCTTATGATACTCTTTTCTTTTTCATATCTCGCAATGATATGCTGTGAACGCAGATTCTCTCATTGTTTTCCAAGTCTGGTGGATGTGGTGGCAGACGAGAATCTACTAACCTGAGTGCCAGACCCCGGCGTTACTAAAATTCAAGCCGCCATCACTGTTTATTATATTTTCTAACACCTGTATTTCGATAGACTCGTTCGAATAAAGAGAAATACGGCTCTGTGGTAAGTAAAGACACAAAATACGCAGTTGCAAAAGATATTGAATTTGGCTCGGTGAAATATTGAAGTTCGTCATCGAAGCGTTCAAGAGAGTCACTAGGTAATAACATATCTATATTAAGTTCCAGCTTAAATGTGATGCTATAGTAGTGGCTGCAACAGTAGAGACGTCGACCTGGAGATGCGTTGTGATGTTCTCTGTCTTCTATGGAAGGTCCAGCACTGCAGTGTTGCAGGAGACATGGATCATATGATGTGGTCGACCTCTGTAGCAAGTGCTGCTTTGCTCTCGGATCAGTACACAGGTACTGCATTTATTCGAACTTAACAGGCCGGACGACGAAATGGAGACATCAGAATTTTAATATGTAAACTTCACAGATCAGAAGATACGAGGAATACCCACGAGAGGTGGGCTTCACCGCTTCCTCATATGGCTCGTTTCCTTGTAGGTGTGCGTTCAGATTTTGAGAAGGGTTATTGGAAATTTTGCACATCAAGTACATAAATCAACTAAAAATATGAAATTTCGTAAGAGTGCTGCACGTACATGATGAAAATAATTAACGTTTGTTGCTAACAGAAGATGAATCTGAATGTGCTCTGTTTCGTCTGAGGGCTAAAAAGAGGAACACCGCTCAGCCGATCGCAAGTTCAAAGATAGAAATGTTAAAAAATGAAATTTAATACTTTCGTTAACCTTTTCTGTCTAGTGTCAAACGTTATTCATTTATTTAAGAGTTTGAAGTCAACAATAATTCTAATCTCTTTCAGATTCGGTGTTGAAATGTAGGGGGCGGGCAAAAATGCGGTTATGCCAGAAACGTTGTACATTACCTTGTCTAATACGGTTTAGGAAAGCCATTGGCATTCAAAACAACTTCCATTCACCTCACTGTTGATGAAAACAGTTGATGTATGGTTTCCATGAGAACTTTACAACATTCTTCCAGCAAAATAGTTGTAAGTTATGGTAAAGATGATGGTAGCTAGTAGTAATCTAGCATACTTTTCTCCAAAACAGACAACAGAGGCTCAATACTGTTGAGATCTGTTAACTTTTGCCGCCAGAGCAGGTGCGGAAACTCATTCTAGTGCTCACAAAATCATTCCTGGTTTGTGAAAACATTATGAACGGGGCCTTATCTTCTTGGAATACAGTATCATCATTAGGAAACAAATATTCTACCATGGAATGGACCTGATCAGCCAAAATGGTCACGTAACCCTTGACAGCAAGGCAGCCTTTCTGAGTAACCATGGGGCCCATATAATACTACAATGAATCCCCGCTACGTTACACTCTTTGGAACTAAACTCAGCCCAAAGTTAGAAGCATCCAACCAAATGACTATCTTCCATTGCTGCACAGTCCAGGAATTATATTTTTGGCATTACGTATTTTTGGATATGAATTGATATGGATATGAATTGATAAGAATTCCAGCTCGTTTTGCACTTCCCTGCTTATGGAGTTCCCTTAGTGTTGTTTTGGTGCCGACAGAGTTCGCGAATGCGACATATAGTTATGCAGTGACTTGCAGCTGCCGTACTCTTATTTTTCACCAAATTCTCTCCAGTGTCCGCCCGTCCACGTTATGGTTTAGCGGACTTTTTTTTCGCCTTCCCTGTAAATATTTACGGAAGAATCCACGATACCAGCACCAGCAATTCGCCCACGTTCGAATGCACTTATCTCCAACACTACTGACATTTGCAGCGGCATCGCAATGGTGCCGTTCGTGGTCAGATACAACAGCGAAACCTGCAGAATTGGCTATCATCTGCATTTATGTTCAGGGCTGCATTTCTCGCAGTGTTTTCTTAGTTTCTTTCCCTCCGCTGTGCTCTATATGCGAAACTAAGGTAGCACCATCAATCAATTATCCAACTGATATGTATGACTTCTCACAACATATTCTATTAGCGTTTCGTGTTTTTTGCCACTGATCGATCACTTGGGAAGAAAAACCAGAAAATCTGAAATGGGAAACGCAAAGGGTCGGTCTAGATGTATTGGGGATCAGTGAAATTAAATGGGAAGAATGCAAAGATTTATGCTCAGATGAGTAATAGGGTAATGTCAACAGCAGCATAAAATGGTATAACTGGAGTAGAATTCGTTACGATGGTAGCGCAGAAAGTATGTTAGTGTGAACAGTTCTGTGATAGGATTGTTCTCATCAGAATCGACAGCAAATCGACACTGACAACGACAGTTCAGGTATATATGCCAATGTCTCAGGCTGATGATGAAGAGGTAGAGAAAGTGTATGGGGATATTGAACGACAAATTCAACATATAAACGGAGATGAAAATCTAGCAGTAATGGTTGACTGGGATGCGGTTGTAGGGAAAGGAATAGAAATGGTTACGGGAGAATATGGGCTTAGTGCTAGGAATAAGAGAGGAGAAAAACTACTTGTTTTCTACAATAAACTTCGTTTTGTGCAATAAACTTCAACTAATAATATCAAATACTCTGTTCAAGAATCACAAGAAGAGGAGGTATACTTGGAAAAGGCTGGGAGATACAGGAAGATTTCAGTTGGATTACATGATGGTCAGGCAGAGATTCCGAAATCAGATACTGGATTGTAAGGCCTACACAGGAGCAAATATAGACTCAGTTCAAAATTTAGCGTCGATGAAGAATAGGCTGAAATCAAAGAGATTAGTCAGGAAGAATTAATACGGAAAGAAGTCGGATACGTAAGTACTAAGGAATCATTAGATGAAGTTCTGTAATGCTGTAGATACTGCGGTAAGGAACAGCTCAATAAGCAGTTAAGTTGAAGACGAATGGACATCTCTAAAATCTGCAGTCACAGAAGCTGGAAAGAAAACCATAGGTACAAAGAAGGTAACAGCGAAGAAACCATGGGTAATAGCAGGTGATCGATGAAAGATGGAAGTAGAAAAATGTTCATGTAGTTTCAGGATTACAGAAATACAAGTCACGTAGGAATGAACAACTCTGAAGTGCAGGAAAGCTAAGACTAAATGGCTCCATGAAAAATGTGAAGAAATTGAAAAAGAAATTATTGTCGGAAAGATTTACTCAGCGTATAGAAAAGTCAGAACAATATTCGGTGACATTAAAAGCAAGGGTGGTAATATTGAGAATGCAAACGGAATTCCATCTGTAAATGCAGAGGAGAGAGATGACAGTTGGAAAGAGTACATTGAAGACCTCTATGAGTGTGAAGATTTGTCTGATGTGACAGAAAAAGAAAAAGGAGTCGCTGTAGAAGAGATTCAGAACGTAAAAGAGCTTTGGCTAATTCCGATAGTCATTACGACTCTTTGGTTATTTGTACTACAATCTTAACTTATGCATAACTATATGCCCGTTTTATTTTAACTTTCAATCACCATAATGCAACTGTATAAAACTGGAAAGTAACAGCAGACCAGTTGCGGAAATAAACGTTTATCAACCATTTACCATGATTTCGACAAATACAAAGTTCTTATCTTCAGAATGAAGCTTTCTCGTACAGTTACAGTATCAATATGTGATTCTAAGAGTCAATTCTCCTTCTGAAGAGCACAAATTAAATTTGTCGAAATCATGGTAAAGGTTTAATAAGTCTTTAATTCTGAAACTGCTCTGCTGTTATTTTCCAGTTCTATCAAGTATCTACGCCTACCGTTCCTGAAGCGCTGCGATGTTTTAAATTTCTGAGGCCAAGTTTTATAAAATTAATGATTACAGTAATCTTGATGTCAGATTATCTGAGGACTAGCCGCGCACGCCTCCTGGATGTACTGAAAGCTTCGCCTTGTCACAAACTCTGGGATAGAATCTCCGCCTGACCCCGAATATTACGCTGCCACCTACTTTCATTTCATTGCCCTGTCACCATACTGTTAAGCTACGAAAACGGACATTACATACACACCCTCTTAACGGCTCCATGTAAAGTAAGTGCTATCACTAAGAGGGGACGGACAAAAATATGGACACTGCGAACAATGCTTGCGTGGACATACATGCCGATGCTAGCGAAGTTTGCAAGCTGCCCTGTTGTATTTGATCACTAAAGGTAGCTGTGAAATGTCCTCAAAGTGTCATTCGACGTCAAAACAGCGTTGTGCGTGCATTATGTCAGAGCTAAATTAATTCAGACGTAGCAATTTGTTGGGCCTCGTATGGTGAGTGCTTACGCAATCAAGGGAACCGTATCATTTGGTGTTTCAAGAGATACCCATCGAAGATTTATATTGCATGTAGAGAAAGCCGGAAAAACACCATCCTATAAGTCAACGTGGACGCGTGTGTGTGTTGTGTGAGCGTGAAGGACAGCATTAAAGAGGATTGTGACGCAAAATAAGAGGAAGACACCTGCAAAAGTCATTGTAGAAGAGGATGTCGTACTCGCGACCCCCGTCAGCATCAACAAGTGCGCACGGAGCTCCACATAAAAGGCGAGCTGCAATTCCAAAACCACTCAACAGTGATGTAGGTTCTCGTAATAGGAAAACATGGCGCAAAAGCCGTTAAATCTGGATGGTGCAGCGAAAGTGAAATCTCGTTTCACACGGTTTACAACTCCTGGTTGAGTTTAAGACCCAAGAGCGAAATGCGGCGGGGTTTCGGTGATGATTTGGGCAGCCACATCTGGGTATTCCATGGACTGCGTGATCCCCAGCAAGGTCGGAATGCTGTCAGGGTTTACGTGACAATTACTGGTGACCAGGTCCATCCAAATGAGAAAATTTGCTGCTCAATAGCGATGCTGAGTTCTAAGATGAGAGGTAACCTGTTCGCAGAGCTTGCGTTTTAGGGTACTGGTTTTGTGAGCACAACAATGAATTGTCGGATGTCCCTGGCCACCACAGTCTCTGCTTCTCAATGGTATTGACCCTTTGTTTTCAGCTTTGGAGAGCGGGGTGCGTTAGCTCTATCCACCTCCCTCATCGTTACGTGAACTTACACTATTTTGCAGGAAGAATAGTATAAGATTACTTGAAAACCATACATGAGCTGAGCTTTTAATTATCCATTCCGAGACGACTGGAAGCCGTTTTGAACGCCAACTGTTTTCCTACATCGTATTAGACACATTAATGTGTTTTTTTTTTGTGTTTCCGCGTTTCGTCCCACCACTGTACTTAATTACGTTTCCAAAGTTGAGGCATCATCGTGTCTGATTGACACGTGGAGGTCATGGGTTTGTTTCTGGGAACTACTAAGAATTCTTCTTTGATGGGAGAACTGAAAGGTGCTGCACGTGGCCTTGTTATATAAACTCCACGGCACCTCCACACTGCACCCAACGGCACGTCAGGCAGAGGTTCACCTACCTGGTATTCAAGACCCAGAACATGTGCGTATCCGACTTACATTGCCACGTAGTTAACTATTTATTATTGCAGGTACTAAACCATCTACAACGTACAAGTGGTAATATATTTGGTACAGATAGTTAGCTCTGTTTGTCTTAGAGACAAACTATTCTGAAAGTTCCAGATGTATTACTCTGTGATTACAAGTAATGTTTACAGCTAATAAGCACTTTTATTTATTCGCCGTCAGGTAGTCAAAGATACTGTGCTTATTTCATACATCTGATTTGGAGGTCGCTAGTTATGTTAACTTCACGAAGCGTATTTAGAACTTTGTATACATTTCTGAACTACTTACTCCATTGCGTCAAAACTATGCAACGACGCCCGTGTTTTCTTTCTCCAATAGTTAATTTTGGGTTTTCCTTTTAGCTGCTGATTAGGAATTATTTCTCCATGTACTCCAACCACTACATCTCGCTCCTTGGTGCGTCTCGCGCGCTGTGTGCGCGTTGATATAATTCTTTCACGAAACTGTAACCTCCCCAGAGAAATTTGAATGACATTATTGAAATGTTAACGGGAATAGAACCTAGTGTTACCTCCCAGCAAATAAAATAATTTATTGACAATGACAATTAAATGAGAACTAGCAATCTGAGCCATGTGTAGGCTCCCCACAAAAATGAAAGTCAATCCAATAAAAATGAAATCTCAGTGACAATGAAAACGCAAATAGACCGAAATGTCGATCTTAGGCCCCGTTCTTACCTCAGTAAAATTGCATCTGCTCTTATTTTTCGCCATAGCTTGGAGGAAATGCATCGCAAAAATTCTTGGAACTTAAGTAAATTTTTTCTTTAAGGAAATGCATGGGAAATTTTCTTTCAATCAAATGTTTGTTTTGTTAAAATGCTTGGTTTGAAAACAAAATTATTATTGGGGCGATTCTTGAACAAATTAATTACACTTAAGATACATTACATTATCAGATGAGCGCAATGCTGCTTCATTACCTTATTTAAAAAATATACCTCGTCCTGAATCGTGACCAGAGGCCCATGTCGACGCCCGCCGACTCCTCACACACAACTGCGACTGTCTCTCGCGCGCTACTACATGCTCTCGCGACTCGCTACGTACAACTGAACTCTCTCGCAACTCGACCGCAACTGCACCTGCCGACTCCCTACATGCAACTGAACTCTCGCGCGGTCAAGCGCAGACTAGCAACGATAAATAACTCTCTGGTCAGAGATTCTGTCGTGCCACGCCATCGCTGTACGCGTTTCAAAACATGCTTGCTTCCTGCATATATTCCAGTACTACTTGTTCCATTATTATATACGTGTGCCACCCTTCTTTCCCTCTGCAGTCAGTTTCCGATACTTAATATTAGGTGATGACTGAGAATAGTCTCTCCACTTACTCGTCACAAGCTCCAGCCCCATGAAGCGCTTCGCACTTGGTTTTTGTTGACAGGTTCCCTACAAGCATTCTACTGGCCTTGCTACAGTTGTTCGGAGATTAGTTCCCAAATTTCCAATCCATAACGCACTTGTCGTCGACATTAACTTATTTGCATAATCTGCAGGTTTTTATATTACTTACTACGCTGGTTGCATCCAATTACATTTTGCTTATGCCTTATGACAACCACTGTGGTTTTGTTTCATTATTTTATCGTACTTTTGGTCCCACCCTGAAACCAGTATTCACATATGCGTGTCATTAGTTGATTTTCTCCTGTTCTGCCATGAGGTCTAATTTTGTGCAGACACTATGAACCACATGTAAGCATCTCTGACCTCTTATTGTGCTAATGGATTCAGTATTGTATTACTTATTGTTCCTGTATATAATTTGGGACCATGGAATTTTGTTATATGCATCCCACTGTTGCTATTCGCAAGTAATGTGGTAGTCATAAGTATTCTTAAATTTTAAAAATTTTTGAACTTTTCGTCCCTAATTATAATGTTCTTATCAGGCTTCTACTTATTTGTATCGTATTTTCCTGTACAGCCTACTGAAGGACACTATATGCACGAAACTGGTAAAGAAATTGAATTTCCTTTATGCGAATGGCTGCTTATTATTTGGTGGTACACGAATACAGTTGCTGAGGATGGATAAAATGCTAAGCTATGTTCCTTATATAGAACTGGCGTTCGGAGTGACATCTCATGTCAGTGATGGGAGAACACCGTGACGCAATAAACATGTTTGCAACCAATGTAAATACTGCCTACGACTTACGAATGTAGGTTTCTGTGAGTGATTCACTATATATCGGAGACAGGCTGAACGTGGAAAAAAGAAACCACACACACACATGATTTACATCTTAAGTCGTGCTACAGCATACTTCTGTGAAGCTTAGTACTCACTCTGATGCATTCTTGACACTCCCTGCTGCAGTTCTTTGTCGTGGATGCTTTAACGAAGCAAAATTGCTGATATAGTTTTTTGGAAAACAGTTTACCTGAAGCATAAAAAATAGCGACACCACATATTTCGGATTCGCACAGTTTTCGCTTTGCAGTGGTTCTAAAACGACTGCAAGGAATCTATTGTATAAAAATATTAGATTATTTCAAGTTAAAAGCCTCGCATCACGTGAAGAGGTCGTTATTTTTTCGTTATTTGTCATTTATTAGAATACTTGAATATCAACTTACTGTCCGTAGTTCGAAAGATTTGCAGTGAATTAGCAGTCCGATTGCTAATGTCAAGGAAGCAGAATTTGGCTGGCTGAAATTGTCATATTTCGAAATGCGTCGCCAGTGGACATTTATTTGCCGGTCTTCTGCATAATTTGAAAGTAACAAGCCGACCGAAGTGGCCGTGCGGTTCTAGGCGCTAGTCTGGAACCGAAAGACCGCTACGGTCGCAGGTTCGAATCCTACCTCAGGCATAGATGTATGTGATGTCCTTAGGTTAGTTAGGTTTAACTAGTTCTAAGTTCTAGGGGACTAATGACCTCAGAAGTTGAGTCCCATAGCGCTCAGAGTCATTTTTGAAAGTAATACGAAGCACAAAATAGTGTTCGCCTCTATGTTCGATTCAAGCAAAGCAGAAAGCTGAGTCATATGCTGCGCTGCTGTAAGACATTCTTTATATAAACGAAGCCAAGGAGAATTCCATGTAGCGTTTCACTTTGTACTTAAAGAACTGAAAACCACAGATTTTGGATTCGCTTGGTATTTTCACTATGGAGTTATTCCGAAACGACTGCAATCGACTGGGTATGATCCAGCCGGGATAACGGGAGCTATAGTGTACCGTAGAATCTGAGCCACTTTTCGTTTCTGACGAATCTCCACATCACTGAGAGGTGAATGCTAGGTTAAAAGGAAGAGTGAAAAAACTTGTCCCACCCAGGATTTGATCCTATAACTTGCGATTTCCGGTCAGACACTACATCGTTGCACCTTCACATTAGCTAAGGACTTATTTACGTTTTCTGCTGCCTCATGACACTGCTGCTCTCTCAAGTTACGGCGGCTATGCGCTAGGTGGCAGTGTCATCGTTTTCACAACTTTAATTCATCGTAATTCAGACAGTTTGTACGAAATATTTATAAATTATATACACAAACCTTACTTGCGAATCAGTGTAACTATTAGTGCAATGTGCATGAAAATCCCTTCAGCAATTCTTGAGATTATCCTGCACATACAGGTGGCTCGAGGTTTTTATTTATTTATTTTTAGGTAGAGACACTCGGCGCCCACGCCGGCATGATGGCCAACACCAAAGGTCTACTGCCATCTCTGCATAAGGATTGATATCCACCAAAGTGAGGTTAGCAGGATGTGGGTACTGCGATATTTGCATACGTCTGGTTTCAGTTAACCGTTAATACTCACTCATCTTGAGATAGATTGAGTCTGCAGTTGAACGAAGTGTAGCTGTTTGAAGGGCAGAAGAAAAAAAGTGCCAAGAGAAGAGCCGACGGAAAAAAACCTCTGCGATAGTTGGGCCAGGTTGTAAGAGCAGTAGCGGCTTTCTTGCTGTCTGCGACAGTTCATGCAACGGTAGGCTTTGTTAGTAGTGGGTATCATGCAGGTCGATACCTTTGTAGTTGTGGAGGCGTATTCTGTTTATATATAAAGAGAGAGGTAAGAACGGTCCGATCACACTTCGCTGTGTCTCTCATGACGATACTCATGCTTCCTATGAACACTTGCCGTCTAGGATAACGTACTGGGATCTTCGAGTCACTCGTATTTCTGGGAACCCAATCCGCTTGCTCGGACCTTCGTCAAAGACATATACGACATTGACAAAAAGCGTTGTATTATATCCTAACGCGTGGGAGAGAAACGGCCGGGCTGTTCCACTGTTCATCATGAACATTTAAGGGCCGGCCGGAGTGGCCCAGCGGTTCTAGGCGCTACAGTCTGGAACCGCGCGACCACTGCGGTCGCCAGTTCGAATCCCGCCTCCGGAATGGATGTTTTTGATGTCCATAGGTTAGTTAGGTTTAAGTAGTTCTAAGTTCTAGGGGACTGATGATCTCAGAAGTTAAATCCCATAGTGCTCAGAGCCATGTTTTTGAACATTTAAGGAAAACAGTCGAAGGCCGATAGATCTGCGATTAGGAGGCAAGGTGTTGGACGTTCACGCTTCATAGCAGAACGTGGAGGTGGTGGGCCTGTTCGCTCCGTAAAATAGGATAGATGGTGATCTGTGGCAGATATGACGACAGAGTACAGTGGCGGTACAGTTACAAGTGATTCGGATCACACGATTCAGCACACATTAGTGAACACGAAGATCCACAGCAGACGAACTCTATGTGTTCCATTGTTCATCCAGCAATATTACCTGTAGTTACGATTGCCGGCCCCTCCCGCCGGAGGTTCGAGTCCTCCCTCGGGCATGGGTGTCTGAGTTGTTCTTAGCATAAGTTAGTTTACGTTAAAGTAGTGTGTAAGTCTAGCGACCGATGACTTATGCAGTTTAGTCCCTTAGGAATTCACATACATCCAGTTACGATTGCAGTGAGTACTGTATTATGGAGGTTATACTGTGGTTCACTGGAAACCAGTCGCCTGGGCGGATGAATCGCATTGCCTGTTACACCACGTCAATGGACGCCGTCATCGAGGTGAACGGCTGCTCGAAACATGCACTCGTGAAAATGTTTGTACTGACACTCTGAATACCATTGAAAATGATCCTAATTTCTTGGGAAGAATGATAAAACGAGATGTGTCTTGGTTTCTGACTTATGATCCAGAAATTATGCCCCAATCAATGCACTGGAAGCGTCCGACTTCACCGAATGCGATAACATTTCAAATGAGCAAATCAATATTGAAAACGATGATGATTGTTTTATATGCGTATATTACTGGGTTCCTCAAGGTCAGAGTATCAATCAGCACTAAAACCCTGACGATCTTGCTCAGCTCCATGAGAAAACGAGAAAAAATACCGACCTGAATATTGGGAGAACAAGTCATGAGGCGTGCATCAAGAGAACGCACAGGCACGTACCACATTGTCTACTAATAGGTTTCTAGCGCTGTGTAGCATCCTATTATTAGATCACCCACCTTATTCGCCTGACGTAGCGCCATGTGACTACTGTCTATTTCCCAAGGTCAAATTCGCATTAAAAGGACAAGATTTCAGTCCCTGAAAAAAAATTTAAAAAAAAGCGGCGGCACACATCGCGAGGAGCTCACAGGGGAAGACTTCCAGCACTGTTTCCATCAATGAAATATTCCCATGGAGCGTTGTTGGGATAGAGGAGGGAAGTATATTGAGGGTGAAAATGACTTAATATGTCTTTTACTTTCTGCGAGTTTTCTATATCATGCGGCCTCTTTGAATCCATCTCTTTCTATCCAGAGTCTCCTTGCATGGCTCTGTGCTGCATCGCACACCTCATCGTTCCAAAGTAGCAAGAGCCTTCCTCTGCTTATGGGTCATGGGAATCCCCCATTGTTGCCACTTTTTCTCTGGCATTCCTCTAAGATATCCGTAACATGTAAGCCCTTGTTTTTTCTGTTGTGTCTACAATATCTTTTTTAACTCCCATCTGTTCCCGTAGCACTCCATTCCTTATTTTATCCTTTCTTATTACCCACAACTTCGTCTCCAAAACTACATTTCCATTGTCTTTATTACTTCTCATTAATCCTAGTGGCTTTCCACATTTCAGCACCACACAGAGAAATGCTATCAACCGCAGTTTCATATATCCTCATTTTCAAAATTTTGACGTCATGTTAACCCAAACAGTGGTGTGTGACTGCTTAACACCCACCTTTTCCTTTCCTATTCTGTGCTTTATTTCCTCGTTTCTTCCACCTTTATCGCAAATTATTGTCCCTAAATATTTAGATGAACGGCTACACTTTACTATGAATCCATCATCCACAACAAAATCCCTTCCTACACTGTCAGTCTTTGTAAAATTGACTTTCATGCCCAGCTGATCCTAATCTTCCATAAGGTTTCTTACGTAAGACACATCCTCTCTTCCTCGGCGAAGATGACCTGATCGTTGGCGAAATTTAGGAATCCCAGGATATCGTCACCCACTCTTATTCCCGTGCTTTCACACCCCCCTTTCCAATTTTTCGGTGTTTCGTTCAAAACCACTTTGAAGTGAGAGGCTAAAGAAATATTCTACAACAACAGGCCCGTTATTTTATATCCACACATCGTACAATGTGTCTGGGCATCTTTTCGGCGCAGAATGTCCCGGCTACACGTTACCCCTAAACACTGCGGACAGCCGTGACGTGGCGTGGTGCACAAGCAGCGCCAGCTGCCCCCTTGGCGCTTTGCCTCCCGCCAGTCCCGCCTCGAAGCAGGCGACGCCTTCGCGGGTTTAATGCGTCGATAAATTTGCGGGCGGCGCGGGTTCGGCGCATGACGCGGAATTAGTCAAGTTGCAAAGTTTGTCTCCAGGAGTCGGGGAAGATAGGCTTCGGGCACAGCGCGGCGTAGCGCATGGCTGCGGGGTCGCCCCGTCGCGCCAGCCAGCTAGCAAGGCGGGCGAGAAGGCATTATAAATCCACAGGCGCGGCGTGCGCCAGCTGGGAGTGACGTCACACGGTGGCAGCGCCTGCCGCCAGCGCAGCAACGGGGGTCTCGGAAACGATGGCAGTGTGACGCAGCCCAGTGGGTCGCTCCTTATCGTGGACGTACGCGCGGGATGCCAAGGACGTGAAACAATCAAACTCTGAAACTAGATGATCCGTTATGAAGGGCATCGATAAAGTTCAGAGAATGGCATCTCGTTTTGCATTATCGCGAGACAATGAGAAAGACTCTCAATGGATTTCATACTCAATCATTAAAACGAAACTATTTTGGTGACGAGATCCATACAACGATAACTGACCACGTAAAAGATAAGAGGAATCAGGGCTCGATGGAAAGAGGAAAGTGTTCATTTTTTCCACGTGCTATTCGAGAGTGGAATGAGAGGGAAATAGTCTGAAAGTAGTTGCGTCTGACAAGTACTTACATGTGAATCGCAATGTAGTCACCTAGATGTACATGTATATGCTTTGTAGGAAAGCTATTGTAGAATGTAAATATTTCAGGATTAAAGGAAAGCATTCGCCGAAAAGCAGAAGCATTGAATTGTCGATAGGCATATACAAAAGTAAGAAAAGTTAATAGCTTTCGAAGTTATCCTTTGACGAGCTCGAGCAAAATAAAATAAAATTCTCTTTATCTCTCTGTCTGTCTCTTCCATACACACGCACGCACACACACGCACACACACAC
The DNA here is from genome assembly GCF_023864345.2 of Schistocerca serialis cubense. Lineage (NCBI taxonomy): Eukaryota > Metazoa > Arthropoda > Insecta > Orthoptera > Acrididae > Schistocerca > Schistocerca serialis. The sequence goes on from NC_064638.1 coordinate 985,506,889, forward strand.
ACACACACACACACACACACACACACACACCTGTGACCCTACACGTTACCGTCTCGATTCACAGTGCAACTGTTATTGTTTCACAGGTGGAATAGTGTGGTGACGTGGGTAGAGGAACAGGGTTTGGGGATCGGTGGGCAGCAGCTCGGGAGCAGTTTGCCGGCTAGCAATGCGGGTGGACAGTGATCTGAAGTTGGCACCCGACTTTCGATATATATATATATATATATATATATATATATATATATATATATATATATATATCTGAAAGAATATATATATATATATATATATATACAGGGTGTTTCAAAAATGACCGGTATATTTGAAACGGCAATAAAAACTAAACGAGTAGCGATAGAAATACACCGTTTGTTGCAATATGCTTGGGACAACAATACATTTACAGTAGTTACAATTTTCAACAACAGATGGCGCTGCAAGTTCTCGATAGCGCCCCAAGAGTTTTATCGCAAACTTTACGTAATTTTGAATGAAGATAGTCATTGGTAATTGTAATAATGTGGGACCCACCTCATGAACATCTAGCTTTTCGACTGGACACCGAAATGAGCTGCCGTAGTTGTGTTCGGTGCATGTACGTACAAGTCGGTATTGTGTCTGCTGTCGTTATGTATCCGACTGTTGACAGTCTCAGCAATCGAGGTAGTTGCCGTCTTTTCGTCTACATATTGCGTTTTATTACAACAACATCAGTTTAATTTGGTAGTCTTTGCTACATTTATGTACCGGATTTGAAGATAGCTGCCTGTATAATGAGCTTTCAAGAATTCCTGTTACTTCAGTCTTAGAAATGTACTGGGATTTTCCAACATTTAGCAAGACAAACGCTGTTTTTTTTCCACAGAGGGGTTCCGATGTATCATACGATTCAAGCACCTTTCATACATTCATACTTTCAGTGTCTGGGTTGCAAAACAGATGTAGGGGTAAGAGCTCTTTCGCTTAGACTCATGCATTTAAATAAATTAATTTTTGTCAGTTCGAAACACACACTCTTATTGGAGTACCATTCAACAATAGTCGGTAATCATCTCTCCGATGAGAGGGCGAGTGTTGTCGTGAATCCCGCTTATGGTGCTACAGTTGCCGGAAAGCGTCGTCTGGTGAAGATAATTCTGGGCCAGATTTTCGGGTGCAATGTGTGATGCATATGAAAAGCCAAAGAAACTGGACACGTGCCTAATGTCGTGTAGGGCCCCCACGAGCACGCAGAAGTGCCGCAACACGACGTGGAATGGGCTCGACTAATGTATGAAGTAGTGTTGGAGGGAATTGACACCATGAATCCTGCAGGGCTGTTCATAGATGCGTAAGAGTACGAGTTGGTGGAGATATGTTCTGAACAGCACCTTGCAAGTCATCCCACGTATGCTGCATTATGTTCATGCCTGGCGAGTTTGGTACCCAGCGGAAATGTATAAACTCAGAAGAGTCTTCCTGGAGCCACTCTGTAGCACTTCTTTACGTGTGGGGTGTCACATCGTCCTCTTGGAATCGCCCAAGTCCGTCGGAATGCACAGTTGACATAAATGGATGCAGGTCACAAGAAGCTTACGTACGTGTGACTTGTCAGAGCCGTAGCTAGACCTATCAGGCGTCCCACATCACTCCAGCAGCAGACGCCCCACACCGTCCATCAGATTGAACAGTCCCCTGCTGACATGCAGGATCCACGGATTGATGAGGTTGTCTCCATGCCCGTACACGTACATCCGCTCGGTACAATTTGAAACGAGACTCGTTCGACCATGCAACATGTTTCCAGTCATCAACAGTCCAATGTCGGTGTTGACGGGCCATGGCGAGTGTAAAGCTTTGTGTCGTGCAGTCAACAAGGGTACAAGAGTGGGCCTTCGGCTCCGAAAGCCCATATCGACGATGTTCCATTGAACGGTTTACAAGCTGACACTTGTTGATGACCCAACACTGAAATCTGCAGCAATTTGGGGAAGGCTTGCAGTTCTGTCACGTTGAACGAACCTCTTCAGTCGTCGCTGGTCCCGTTCTTGCAGGATCTTTTTCGGGCCTCAGCAATGTCGGAGTTACGATGATTTACCGGATTCCTGATATTCCCCGTACACTCGTGAAATGGTCATACGGGAGAAGTCCCACTTCATCGCTACCTCGGAAATGCTGTGTCCCATCGTTCGTGCGCCGACTATGACATCACATACAAACTCACTTAAATCTTGATAACCTGGCATTGTAGCAGCAGTAATCTATCTAAGAACTGTGCCAGACACTTGTTTTATATAGGCGCTGCCGACCACAGCGCCGTATTCTGCCTGACCATATATCTCTGTATTTTTTATATGCATGCCTATACCAGTTTCTTTGGTGCTTCAGTGAATGTGTATGGAATTGTCTATTCTCTTTTCTCACTAGAAGGCGTCCCAGCATACGCTTAATAGCCTAACGTATATTTGTAGATTTAATTAGCGGTTTTAAGTGGTTCAATTAAGATATTTAAATAACATCTGTTGCAGGACAGGGACTTTACATACCATTAATGTGATTTTAAATCGGTGGTATTGTTTTGCCTTTAATAAGTGCTATGAATGAAAAGCCATGTATTCATCTGTGTGTCGTCTGAAAAGAGACGTAGGTCTCTATAATTATATGCGAATGTTCTTATGTCTAGGAAATGTTCACTGCGTAATGAATATCAGAAATTAATTACGGCAGAATTATTTTGATATGAGATTATAAAACAGGTCATCTCCCAGTTTTAAAATAAGGATTTGAAGCAATTTCAGGTAAGGAGATTGATAAAAATGTCAGTTTAGATATGATTTTAAATGGTCAGATGCTCTTCTCTTAGCGAAATTTTGCAGGAATATTCAAATTTTATATGTGTTGCAAGCATAACTCCCATCGGCACCTTTCAGAGAAGCAGGGTGTAGGGAAGGATCCAGTGTACACTCGTTGTGAAGCAGCTATTGAAACTGAGCATGTTGTACAGAGCTGCATGTTGTTCCACCTGTTGGCCACCTTTGTTCTCTCTCTCTCACTCTCTCTCTCTCAATCCATCTATATTTTTCTTTCTATCACTTTCTCTGACTCTTCGCAACCAGGAATCTGGCTCAGGGCTATCTTCACCAAATGACTCTGGCGGCTGTATTACCATAAGCGGGATCCACGACAGTGCACTCACCCTTTTACGAGGAGATGATCTCCGACTACTGTTAAATGGTGCTCCAGTGAGGGGGTGTCGTTTGAACTGACGTAATTTAGTTGATTTAATTACATGAATCTACGCGAACGATGTCCTACCCGTATCAATATTTTGCATCTGAGCTCGGCTGTAGGAAAAAAAAGCGTATGTCTTGTTAAATGTTGGAAAATTCCAATATGTACTGAACCATGAAGTCAGAGGAAGTCGTCAAAGCACGTTATAGAGATAAGTGTCCTCAAATCAGGTACATAATTGTAGCAAAGAATATAAAATTAAATTGAAGTTGTTGTAATACAAAGCAATAAGTAGTCAAAAAGGTGGCAGCTACCTAGATTGCTGAAATTGTCAGCAGTCGGATACATAACAGTCGGGTAGATAACGCCAGTCGACATGATGTTGTACCGACTTGTCTCTACTTGCATTGATCACAATTATGGCAGCTCAACCTCCAACCGAAAAGCTAGATGTTCATAAAGAGGGTCCGACATTATTGCAAGCCGGCCGAAGTGGCCGTGCGGTTAAAGGCGCTGCAGTCTGGAACCGCAAGACCGTTACGGTCGCAGGTTCGAATCCTGCCTCGGGCATGGATGTTTGTGATGTCCTTAGGTTAGTTAGGTTTAACTAGTTCTAAGTTCTAGGGGACTAATGACCTCAGCAGTTGAGTCCCATAGTGCTCAGAGCCATTTGAACCATTTGAACCATTATTGCAAGTATAAAATTATCTTCATAGGAAATTAAGTTTTTCGATAAAACCCTTGGGGTTCTATCCAGGATGGTGGTCGGAATTGCCATCAGAATTCTTGTGCGAATTCGAATGATTTTGTAGTGAAAGTGGACCTCTCATTACTGCAGTTATCTCGTAATCTATTGATTCAAATGGCTCTGAGCACTATGGGACTTAATATGTGAGGTCATCATTCCCCTAGAACTTAGAACTACTTAAACCTAACCAACCTAGGGATGTCACACACTTCCAGGCCCGAGGCAGAATTCGAACCTGCGACCGTAGCGGTCGCGCGGTTCCATACTGAAGCGCCTAGAACCGCTCGTAATCTATTATTGTTGTGTAGGTTTCCTGTAGAGCTCTTGAGAAGCTATTCAGAATTGGGATTATTATTTTTTCGTAAATTTGGCAGTCAATTTTTTGTACGAAATTGAAATTTTCCTGATCACTTGTGTTTTCTTCGCGAAACTTTGCAGAACTATTTAAATTTTATACAGAGAAGTGTAGAACTATGGCATACGTATCAAGAACTCTAAAAGAAATGTATATATCTCGAAAGTCGGGTGTCAACTTCAACCGACTGGGACGGATAAGTGGCAAGAATGTGGGTTGGCACGATTGTAATGGCCAGTGAGGAGCGGCTCACACTGAGGGCCACGTGAGGACGTGAATTGGGAGGGGGTGCCAGGGCTAAGAAACGGAAACTGCTGGTTGGAGGGTGTGGGGACAGCGCGTTGTGCGAGACTGAGGCTGGGTCGATTACGGGAGCGGTGGATGTGTTGAAAGGATACATCCCATCTGCGCCGTTCAGAAAATCTGGCGGTGTAGGTAAGCATCTATTGAAATTGAGCGTGTTGTACAGAGCTGTATGTTGTTCCATCTGTTGGTCACCTTTGTTGATGATAAGAGTTTGCCGGTGGACATTCAGCCTGATGGACAGCTCGTCGGAAGCTGTACCAACATGAAAGGTTGTACGGTGCTTGCAGCAGAGCTTTTATATTGCATGGCTGCTTTCACAGTTTACCTGGCCTCTGATGTGGTAGGATAAGACAGTGAGGAGTAGGAGGTACATGTACCGGGAGATCAAAAAGTCAGTATAAATTTGAAAACTGGATAAATCACGGAATAATGTATATAGAGAGGTACAAATTGACACACATGCTTGTAATGACATGGGGTTTTATTAGAACAAAAAATATAAATGTTCAAAAAACGTCCGATAGATGGCGCTTCATCTGATTAGAATAGCAATAATTCAAATGGCTCTGAGCACTATGGGACTTAACATTTGTGGCCACCAGTCCCCTAGAACTTAGAACTACTTAAACCTAACTGACCTAAGGACATCACACGCATCCATGCCCGAGGCAGGATTGCAACCTGCGACCTTAGCGGTCACGCGGTTACAGACTGAAGCGTCTAGAACCGCACGGCCACACTGGCCGGCTAGCCATAATTAGCATATCAAAGTAAGACAAAGCAAAGATGATGTTCTTTACAGGAAATGCTCAATATGTCCACCATCATTGCTCAACAATACCTGTAATAGAGGAATAATGTTCTGAACAGCACTGTAAAGCATGTCCGGAGTTATGGTGAGGCATTGGCGTCGCATGTTGTCTTTCAGCACCCCTAGAGGTGTCGGTCGATTACGATAGACTTGCGACTTCAAGTAACCCCAAAGCCAACAATCGCACGGACTGAGGTCTGGAGACCTGGGAGGCCAACCATGATGAAAGTGGCGGCTGAGCACACGATCATCACCAAACGACGCGCGCAAGAGATCATTCACGCGTCTAGCAATATGGGGTGGAGCGCCAATCTGCATAAACATCGTACGTTCCAGCAGGTGTTTACTAGCCATTCTGTAACATATCGGCGTACCTCTCACCCATCGCGGTAGCAGTTACAAAACCAGAATCATGCATTTCATCGAGGAAAAAAGGCCCGATAACGGTAGGTGTGGTAAATCCAACCGATACCGTGACTTTCTCGTCGTGCAATGGAGTTTCCACGACAGTTCTAGGATTTTTGGTAGCCCAAATTCTGCAGTTGTGGGCGTTGACAGACACTCGGAGCGTGAAATGAGCTTCGTCAGTCCACAACACGTTACTCAACCAATCGTCATCTTCCGCCATCTTTTGAAACGCCCACACCGCAAATGCCCTCCGCTTCACTAAATCGCCAGGTAACAGTTCATGATGACGATGGGTTTTGTACGGATAGCATCGGAGGGTAAGCCTAAGTGCCAACCAAACAGTAGTGTATGGAATGCCAGTGCGTCGTGCGACTGCACGAGCGCTGACGTCCCCGTGCGTAGACGAACCCGTTACAGTCTTCATTTCTTCCGGAACTGTCTCAGCAGCATTACATCTTGCGCTCGGTCGGCCACTACAGGGTCTATCGTCTAAACAACTCGTGGCTTCGAACTTCGAAATCATTCTCGCCACAGCTGCATTTGTCAGCGGACCTTTACCCGTTCGAATCCTTTTCCTATGGCGATAAGATCGTAACACTGAACTAGCACATTCCCCATTCTGATAATACAGCTTCACTGAAAGAGCCTTTTCAGGTAACGTCAACATGCTGCGATTGCTGGCGCATCTGATTCTTTCTCTTTTTTTTTTATTTATTGTATTTTAAACACCTTATACAAAGGCAGGCTGTCAGCAGCATAGTACGCCTCTCTTTAGCCTTGAGTTTTACAATAAGTATCACATATAGATGGCATAGAGAATACAATCAAAACGGCGGGCAAAAAATGTAGACACTAAAAAACAAAAAAACATGGAGCCGTGCACGCTGGACGAGAAACATCACTAACACTTGTTGACACGGCGCACATAACATGCATGATGGCGACGGTACACGTGAACAGTGGTGGCGTGACGGCGAACAAACACTAAACACAAACGAAGGCACACACACGAGACACTGATGGCGATGATCTCTGGCGCGAATGTTCACTGAGCGTGTGCGAGTCCTGGGACCTGCCAAGAGAGGAGTAGGGGGAGTGGGAGAGGGAGAGGGGAGAGCAGATGCCATGGGCTGGGGAGATAGGGGTAAGGGAGGAAGGGGGAGGGGAAGCCCGGGGGAAGAGGGGTGGAGGAAGGGGACAGGGGAAAAGGAAAGAGAAGGGAGGGAGGGTGCCTAAAGGAAAGGAGACAGGAAGCGGGGGGGGGGGGGGAGGATCAAAGTTGATAGGAGGGGTAGATGGAGGGGAGGAGGACATTATCAGGGACGAGGAGCTGGCGGAAGCCACCTTGGGAGAGGGTAAGGAGGGTGGAAAGATGGAGACCGGGTGGGACGTGGGAATACAGGCGCGGCAGCAGGCGGGGGAGGGAGAGGGTGGGTGAGACAAGTGGGTGAGGAGGATCGAGTTTGCGGGAGGTTTACAGAATCTGTATCCTTTCAAGGAAAAGGAGGAGGTGTTGGAAGGGGATGAGATCTTACTGGATCCGCGTGGGGGAGGGGAGATGGAGAGCATGGTGTTCAAGGATTTGGACGGATTTATAAAAGGCAAGGGGGGCAGAGATCCAGGCAAGATTGGCGTAACAAAGGATAGGGCAGATGAGGGATTTATAGGTGTGGAGGATGGTAGAGGGGTCCAGACCCCACGTATGGCCGAAAAGGAGCTTGAGGAGACAGAGTCGGGAGCGTGCCTTGGCTTCGATTGCCCGGAGATGGGGAGTCCAGGAGAGGCGACGGTCGAGGGTGACGCCAAGGTACTTAAGGGTGGGAGTGAGGGCGATAGGACGGCCATAGATGGTGACATTGAAATCAAAGAGGCGGAAGGAAGGGGTGGTTTTTCCTACAATGATCGCCTGGGTTTTGGAGGGATGTACCTTGAGCAACCACTGGTTGCACCAAGTGGTGAACCAGTCAAGATGGGATTGGAGAAGGTGTTGAGAGCGCTGCAGGGTGGGGGCAAGGGCAAGGAAGGCGGTGTCATCGGCAAACTGGAGAAGGAGGACGGGGGGTGACGGCGGCGGCATGTCCGCCGTATACAAAAGGTACAGAAGCGGGGAGAGGACGGAGCCTTGGGGCACACCGGCGGAGGGGAAAAAGGTGTAGGAATTTGTGTTATGGATGGTGATTCTCTCTGTCATTACAGCTCCTTTTATACACGATTGTCATGTGCAGTCACTGACGTTTTGCTGTCTAGCGCCATCTGTCAGACATTTTGTGAACTTTGTTTTTTTTTTTTTTTTTTGGTTCTAATAAAACCCCATGTCATTCCAAACATGTGCATCAATTTTTACCTCTCTATCTACATTATTCTGTGGTTTATTAAGTTTTGAAATTTATACTGACTTTTTGATCACCCGATATAAGCTCAAATAACTGAAGGTTTCCAGAATTACAGTAGAGTAAAATACTGCAATCATTCACAGCTCCTTCAAAAAATAATAGTTATTCTAATTAGTAGCTGACCAACGCACGGATTCAGATTGTGCCGTATAGTGCGAATTAATAAGTAGTTCAATCGACGAAACGATCGCTGGTTGTATTGTTTTTCTCACAGCTTAAAAACACTTCTAATCACTTAGCTTGCAATGGTTGTTTATGTTCATCGTCATCCACCCCTAGATACATACGTTGCAAGTCACCTTATGATGAACGGTGGAGGGTACCTTGTACCACTACCAGTCATTTCCTTTCCCGTTCCTCTCGCAAATAGAGAGGGGGGCAAAATGACTATCAATGTGGCCCCTTACGACCCTAAATTCTCTTATTTTCGTGATCCTTACGCGAAACGTACGTTGCCAGCAGTACAGTCGCTCTCCAGTCAGCTTCAAAAGGCGGTTCCCTAAATTTCCTCAACAGTGTTCTAGGAAAAGAACCTTGTCTTCCCTCCAAGGGTTCCCATTTGAGTTCACGAAGTGTTTCTGTAATACAACTTGTTAATCGAACCTGCCGGTAACGAATCTGGCAGACCGCCTCAGAATTGCTTCGATGTCTTTTTATTACTCATATGGATGATTTCACACTTTTCATTATTTACAAATCAACTACCACATTTTGCAACATACAGATATCTTGTCTAAATCATTTTGCAATACGTTTTGAACATCTGATGAGTTTACATGACGGTGCAAACAATCTAAGAGGGCTATTCAGATTGCCTCCTAAATCGTTTATGCAGATCAGGAACAAGAGAAAGCCTATAATACATCTTTGGGGAATGCCAGATATTCCTTGTTTTACTCGATGACTTTCCATTAATTACTATGAACTGTGATTTTTCCGACAGGAAATCATGAATCCAGTCGCACCACTGAGACGATGCTCCATAGTCACTCAGTCTGATTAGAAGTGGCTTGTGAGATACAGTGTACAATACCTTCTGAAAATCTAAAAGTGTCGAGTCAGTTTAACGTCCCCTGTCGATAGCACTGGTTACCTCGCGAGAATGAAGAGCTAGTCTGATTTCACACGTACGATATTTTCTGAATCCGTATTGGCTATTTGTCAATAAATCGTTTTCTTCGAGGTGATACATAATGTTCGAGCAAAGTATACTTTCCAAAATCCTACTGCAGACCGACGTTAGTGATATGGGTCTGTAAGCCGGCGGATTATTCGTTTCTCCTTTCTTGGGTATCGGTGTGACTTGAGGAATTTTCCGGTCTTTGAGTACGGATCTTTCTACGAGCATGCGTTTATACGCCTACTAAGCATGGAGCTATTGTTTCCTCACACCCTGAAAGCAACCTGACTGGTGTGCAACCTGGACCTGAACCCTTGCCTTCCTTAAGTGTTTTAAACTGCTTCGCAGCACCAAGGATATCTACTTCTAAGTTACTCATATTAGCAATTTTTCTTCATTCGAATTCTAGAACATTCACTTCGTCTTCTTTTGTGAAGGGATTTTGAAAACTGTGGTTAGCAACTCTCCTTTAGTGGTCCTGTCATCAATAACGTCACCATCGTTATTACGCAGTGAAGGTATTGAATGTGTCTTGCCACTGGTGTACTTTACATACGACCAGAATCTGGATATTCTGCCCGATTTAGAGACAGAGTTTGTTGTAGAAACTGTTAAAAGCAGCTCACATAGAAATTCGCGCTAAATTTCTGCTTTCTGTAAAACTTCACCAATCTTTGGAATATCTCGTTGTTTTAAATTTGGAACGCAGTTTTCGTGGATTCTGCAATATTGTTGTGATATATTTTGTGTACCATGCAGAATCATTACCAATCCTTTATTAATTTCATATCTCTTTGCAACGTTACGCCTAGATATTTAATCGCTCTTATTGTGTCAAACAGCAAACTTCTAATGCTGTACTCGAACATTATGGGACTGATTTTTCTACTCATCTGCATTAACTTACATTTTTCTATAGTTACAGCAAGCTGCCATTCATCGCAACAACTAGAAGTTTTGTATGTCATCTTGGATCCATCTAACGCAAGCCCTCTGTTGGACACTGGCCGTTGAGGACAGCGTAATATATTCTGTTATTTAAGAGGTTTTGTAGCCACTCATGTGTCTGGGAACCTATTCCGTACGCTCTTACCTCGGTTAACAGTCTGCATTGGAGCATCGTGTCAGTCGCTTTCCGGATATGTAGTAATATGGAACATTCCTGTTGCTTTTCACCTGTAGTCCGCAGGATACCGTGCCATGAAATGGCAAGCTGACTTTTTGCACGAGTGATGCTTTCTGAATTTGCTCTGCTTTGTGTTCAGAATCATTTGTGTCTGAAAGGAATTTATTGTTGTTTGAAGTAAAAGGAAACATTCTAACTCTCCAGAAGCTTTGTTGCCTCTCCCTTGTGGTGTGGTTGGACAGACAAAGATGTGATAACAACAACTGGGCTAACCTCCAGAGATATAAAGATTACTAGACCGAAGAAAACAGCATTTAATGCGTTGAGTGACGTCGCGGAAGATACCACAGTATCATTTATGATTAAGGTATTCGCGATACTTTCAGTTTGCTACAAGCTGTGTATTCTGTGTAGTACATCAGGCTACTAATGAGCTACAGTCGCCAAACGCTACTCATATTCTTATGTTTCCAAAACTTTATTCTTCAGGAAGAAATGTAAGGGAGGGGGCGGGAGGGATTGTGGGGGGGAGGCAATAAAATAAACGCAGATTAGCATGATTAGATACGAGAGAATTATATTAGCCTATGGTTACATTTAGTACAACTCAAACGTTTTATTGAAATATGTTAGTTAGCGAAATAGAATTTCTAAGAGTGGAGGTAATGCTTGGGTAGGGACGTAGCAGCTACTGGAAGGCTACAATTGATTATTTCTTTCTGTCAAGTAGCGATTTAAAATACAATGTCACCGATTGCGGCTGTAATTGTTCTTCTTCAAATCCTTACAGATTAGTTATCTCTTTCCGCATTAATTTCGTGGTCGTAAATGGCTGCCTCAACACTAAACTTTTATTGTTCACACAGTTATACATGGAGACGAAGTTGACGCATGCACTGCAAGTAACCTAAACACGTTTGAAGATGGCCTTTAACAGCGAAATTGGTAATCGCCTGTATCATATTGCAAAGGTGACTGAAATAATAAGCTGTAGTTGATTTGTAGAAATAGTATTGGAATGTTGGAGTATTCGTACCACCTACGCCAAATAGCCGTTTATAACTTAACAAAAGAAAGTGAATTACCAGCAACCCAAAAAAGACAAATGTTGTAACAGTTGTCGGGACCTGCATTTATTCCAAAACGTTTCACGTCATATCTCTTGAGGCCACATGATGGACACTGTACCAGTAGATATACATGATGGACACTGTTCTAGCAGATGTGCGTGTCTTACAATGTGGAATAAAAATCACGCAGCAAATTAGATATCATTTAATACGTTTCCGAGGAATAACTATCTGATCTCAAGAAAGGAAGCGGAAACCAGAAGAATAACCTGATTTGTTAGTGGCTGGAACGAGAATTAAATTTTTCTCATTGTTAGCAAACAATTAAAAACAATATTTTCTCCGGTTATCCTGTAGTGCTAGTCCGCAACGTGCCCCCAGCGTTCCGGATAACACATTTTCTCGTTACCCTTTCTGGTGAAGTGCAGAATTCCCGGTTTGCTGCTTCTTATGTAGTCTTCAGTGGCGGTGGGGTACTCACTAACGTCCCTGGACCGGCCGCTCCGCCGGCTTTAGCGGCCGAGCGGTTCTAGGCGCTACAGTCTGGAACCGGGCGACCGCTACGGTCGCAGGTCCGAATCCTTCCTCGGGCATGGATGTGTGTGATGTCCTTAGGTTAGTTAAGTTTAATTAGTTCTAAGTTCTAGGCGACTGATGACCTCAGAAGTTAAGTCGCATAGTGCTCAGAGCCATTTGAACCATTTGAGCCAACCGGCCGCTCCACAACCGTTGAGCAGCCACACGAGCCTTTACTCACGGGGCCTGCAGCTCACATTCCCTGCCTCACGAAATGCAAAATATTGCCGCTCCCATCTTACGGCTTCATGCTGAACTGTGAGCAAACCACGAATCCCCATTAAAGGAATTCGGCGTAAGTCGTATTTCTGATTCAGTCCTGTTCCAGAAAATGCTCGATGGGGAGATAACAGATTTCGTCAAAATCGAAAGTGAGTTTTTCGATTAAGCTGCACGTAAGCCGTGTTAGTTTTACTGCTTGGCCCATTCTTACTACGCGTATCTATTCAGTGAAGCAAATGAAGCATTGCTAGAAACTGAATATACACTGAGCAACTACGACTTGTACGTTTGAAATTTGGCTCAAAGGTGCCTCCAAGCTTCCTCTGTAAATTTGCAAAAGCTTGGCTAGGCCTCTGTGACGCATCAAGCAGTAAGGTCAGACACATTCCTAATGAAGGCCAGAGCTTAGAAGTTCATGTAAGGAGTAAGATTAGTTAATGATGTCACATTGGCACAATATTTCACCACAACTCTGCCCAACGCCATCGTGGGCATCTCATACGATGGGAAGGTCGTCACACCTTTATCCACATTTCAGCCCCTCTTTCGACGCCTCTCCAATGGAGTTCCGAAAAGCGACGTCCAGCATTGAAATCACGCGGTTTCCTAATGGGTTGGCGAGGAAAACATTTCAGACACACCGCCGCTCCGAATCAACACAGGAAGGCCTCAGGAGGCGGCATGAAGAACGTCAAAGATGTAAGGTAGCAGATTTTGCACCTTACATGATGCTAAATCAGTACTAATACACCGAATAAAAATTGTTAATTGGCCCACCGGTAGGAGAGAATGGACACAGAAAAGGAAGTTGTGTGTGCCATATCAGACTAACGAGATGGGTTCAGAGGCTGGAACATGGCCGGAACACCTAAGGAAGGTGCTTACGTCGTTTCAAAGTAACGGGATGGCCGCCGCCGGACCCCTTTGTCGGCTGGCACTTCAGACCACCAAAGACGTTCGGAGAGGCTGGGCCATCGCAATAAGAAGCGTGAAGGAGCTATATGCGAAAGAGAGAAAGACGATTTCACACCACAGTGGAAAATTTGCGGAATGCTGTGACGAGACAGGCGCAGAGACACGTGTTAAAAGTTTGGCGGCAACAGTAACCGCGGGAGAATTCTGTGTCATGGTTGGGTACAAACGCGCACGGATACATGGAAGTCTGTGTCGTGATTGGCTACCAACGCGCACGGATCCATGCGGCGAAGAACGGCCAGGTTTCCAAAAACTCTGAAGGAGGACTCTAGAGTCGGCTGTGGAGGAGAGCAGTCGCGGTGTATGGCTGCCCTGCTTGGAGAGCAGTTACCGGCATTGAGTCCAGTGGATACTCTCCAAGCCTGAATAGTTTAGAGCATACGACTCCACACACGTAGCATTATGTGTTCCTCTGAGGAGAGAAACAGATTTGTACTAACTTGTGGTGTTCATATGCAATCTGAAGTGTATCTTTGTTGCCGCGCACTTGAGTCGACCAACTACTCTTGGAATATGTGGAAGTAGCTTGAGTATTGACTAGTGATGGACTCCGCAATTGAACACTTACTTACAGGAGTTTACGGACGCAAACCACGTCCACGTTGGAGATTAAAGCCAAGCTCGCTCACGGGAAAGACGGCATCACGACGTTGGCTGGGCCGACCGTCGTAATCATCACGGAGAATTACGGTGATATTAGCAATCATCAGCCAAAGCAGGGCACTGTAATTCTAAATGAGATAGTATTCCGCTAGCTCTTTGACTGGCGCTCTCTGAGTCTGTGTCCGTTCAGGCAGAACTGCAATAGAGTCACTTGCGGGTTCAGTGTTGACTTAAGTAGTTAGGCATAGAGGATACATTGTGCTAATGATGGGCTAGTTAGGTTAGCGAGTGTATTGTATTGTCATGTTAGGCTAGAAATAGTGGGCCGGCCGAATTGGCCGTGCGGTTCTAGGCGCTGCAGTCTGGAACCGCGAGACCGCTACGGTCGAAGGTTCGAATCCTGCCTCGGGCATGGATGTGTGTAGTGTCCTCAGGTCAGTTAGGTTTAACAAGTTCTTCGTTCTAGGGGACTAATGACCTCAGAAGTTGAGTCCCATAGTGCTCTGAGCCATTTTTAGAAATAGTGCTCATCCTATTTTCTGAATAAATCTTAATTTGGTATCATACGCTAACAACCGCATTATTGATTTCGTAGCTAGCAATCACCATATTTAATAACCAGAGTGTAATGGTAATTTCGATGCAAATGATACTGGGGGGTAACCGCCGCGTTTAAAGAGAGCCAACTTAAGTCAGATAGCAACTCATGTTCGACTAAAACTACCAATAGATATTTTTCAATATTTCGATAATTTTCAATAAACACCCCGTACGTTGCAAAGATACCACCCCATCCCTTGGTACGCTGATTCATCCATATTTCGCTTTCGAAGAGAACAGTTCGGAGTGCGATAAGTAACAGGACGACGTTATTGACAACGTTCGACACTGCTGACACCCTCCGGACAATTTAAGTCTTCTCTAAGCACACAGTGGGCTTGAAACGGCAGTGCATGTGATCTAACCACATTGGAGAGTAGTGCGACCGCAATTTTTGCGCTACTACAGAGAGGGACAGCTTAAAACCCATCGACGAAATTTGAAGTTGATTTGAAGCAACATAACCACATTTGCCACGAAGTCATGTGCTCACACAAAAGCCAACAAGTTGCGATCCTTAAGGAAGATAAGTTACAAAAGTACTTTTCATGCACAGCGAACAAAAAAGAAAAGAGCTTACCAAAAGGAATTGGTCTCCTTGATCACAGACTCCCTCCACTTAGCACATTCACTGCTGCAGGCGTGGATCACTTCTTTGGGCGTTGTTTGTGACAACACAGTAGCAGCCGGCCGAGACACAAGCAGCAATACGGAAGTAACCGATTTTGCGACTTTTACGAGTTCCTAACCAGGAGCGAATTTTATAATATCATCTGTGTGCCTTAGCCGGCCGCTGTGTGCGAGTGGTTCTAGGCGTTTCAGTCCGGAACCGCACTGCTGCTACGGTCACAGGTTCGAATCCTGCCTCGAGCATGGATGTGTGTGATGTCCTTAGGTTTAAGTAGTTCTAAATCGAGGGGACTGATGACCTCGGATGGTAAGCCCCATAGTACTTAGAGCCATTTGAATTTTGCGCACTTTAATAGTTTAGTTTCCTGAGTTTCTGCCTGTTTATTTATCTAATAGCCACAGTTCCCGCGTTTTCGTTGGCGTCGGAAAGTAAACTGATTTTGTTACATATTACAAGTTCCTAATCTGGGCAGAATTATTTGATTTCACCTAAGTGCTTCGTTAATTAGGTTTTTGAATCTTTGCGTATTAATTGAATTTATTAGACACAGTTCCTGCGTTTTCGTAAGGGTCTAAAATAGAGTTGTGCAGCACGTGGCGGTAATCCGTTTCTCTGCGTAGTTTATTTTTCCACGGTCTTTCGTATGGACTGAGACTGCGATTGTTGTGTGCTGATGCGAGCCGAGTTGGTGACGCTTCACTCTTAGCTTCAGGCTGTGATGGCTTAGGCTTCACAGCATGAGGCTGTAGTGAATGGCCACCACTATTGTGGGCCGGCCGTAGGAATCCAACGGACATCCAGCACGTCTGAGTCCTGAGATCGGTCCTCACCGGTGGTCGGCACAGTTATTGACCCCTCACCTGGTCATAGCAGGCGGCGAAAGACTTCCCAGGCGGCCGCACGTAAGGACGTAAGGGCTCCCCGGTTTGTCTGACAAACAGATTCCAGGTTTTGTCTGTGGCTGACACTGTCGCTGAGCCAGATGCTGTCGCCTGTCCTATTTCAGAGGGAACCGCTCATCCTGCAAGATACGGACAAGGTGGGATTATTGATAGTTGGTAGCTCCAACGTTGGGCGCATTATGGGGCCCAATAGGGACATGGCTGCCAAGAAGGAAAAGAAAATCAGTGTGCACTCTGTGTGCATACCGGGAGGAGTCATTCCAGATGTGGAACGGGCCCTCCCGGATGCCATGAAGAGAACAGGGTGCAGCCAACTGCTGGTCGTTGCTCACGTCGGTACCAATGATGTGTGTCTCTTTGGATCAAAAGAGATTCTCTCTGGTTTCGAGCTGCTAACAGGAGTGGTAAAGGCTGCCAGTCTTGCTTGTAAGATGAAAGCAGAGCTGACCATTTGCAGCATAGTCGACAAGACCGATTGTGGACCTCTGGTACAGAGTCGAGTGGGGGGTCTGATTCAGAGGCGCTTAACGGTTCTGCGACTGTGTAGTCTGCTGATTCCTCGACTTGCGCCAAAGGGTGGGTGGGTTTCGGATGCCGCTGAATAGGTAAGGTGTCCACTATGCGCAACAGGCAGCTAAATGGGTAGCAGGTGCTGTGTGGTGAGGACTGGGCGGTTATTTTGGTTAGAGGGTCTCGGGAAAACACGAGAAGGGATTCAGTCACAAATGGTGCAGGCCGAACACAGGAAGAACATAGATACAGGAACCATCGGTATAACAGTTGTACATTTTCGTAGCTGTGTTGGGAAAGTACCAGAGCTCCTGGCGATAATAGAAAGCGTTGATGCCCAAATCGTTATTAGTGTTGAAAGCTCGGGAAGATGAACTCAGCCGAAATTTTTGCGAAGGACCTAACGGTGTTCCGAAAGGATAGGTTAAACGTGGTAGGCGGTGGCGTGTTTTTTTCTATTAGAAGTAGTTTATCTTGTCGCAAAATTTAAGTAGATAGTTCCTGTAAGTTAGTATGGGCAGAGGTCATTGCTGGCAACCGGAATAAAATAATAAATGGATCCTTTTACCGACCTCCCAATTCAGATGATAGAATTGCTGAAAGGTTCAAAGGAAACTTGAGTTTGATTTCAAACACGTACCCGATTCATATGATTATAGTTGCTGGTGGCTTTAGTTTACCCTTGTTATTATTGGAACAACAGAGGCATTGCCCCAAAGTAGCCTTATCCAAGAGGGGGAGCGATGACGTCATCCATTATGGCGGCCGTGACGTCATCCAAGATGGCGGCCGTGACGTCATCCAAGATGGCGGAAGTGACGTCATTGAAGATGGCGGATTTTGGCGGGAAGTTTGAATTTTGGCAGGAAAGTGCCACGCCCCCCTCTCCCAGAAAAATGGCGCGAATTTCAAATTCGAACATGATAATGCGTCACACCCCAGTTAACTCTACTAAGCAAAGAAAAAAGGACTCGTCTTTATTATGTACCCAATTTCAAGCATGTCTAGACACGTGACTACAGGAAACTTCTACGTCTCCTTTGGCTAAGGAGTATGGCATTACCAGGCTGGAGGCCACAAAGTACAACTACAGGATAGACCGTGTGTTCGACCCTGTGCAAGGCTGTTTAAATGTATTAGACACAAACGAACAGTATTTACAATGTGCTCCACTTTACTCTGTGGCAATTGCATCCATTTGGGGTCAGCTAACTAATAATTACGGATAAGTTATATGTTAAGGCAGGAGAAACTTATTTTTCTCAGTGTAGAACCCTGTTCTCCACAATACCATCCGATATATATACCGCCGCATTGGGACTGGTTCCTACGAATAATGTTATACCTCAAGTCTTAAGAAAGAGGACCAATGTATCAAACAGACTTAAACCATTCCCCATTAAAGAAATTAATCCTTTAAATGCAGTTAATGCATTAAGTGTACGGAAACGAAAACTGGAAATGGAGGACCTCGAAGTAAAGAAAAGGACACTGGGGTATATGGAGAAAACAGCTGCTATAAAGGAGGAATATAAGCTGCAATTGGAAAAGGAAGAAGCTATTGCCGATGTGCAGGCCAGGTTTACGCATGGATTTCAACATTCTGTATGGAAAAATCTAACTACAAAGGGGGGAATACAAGATAATAGTTCAAAATGGTTCAAATGGTTCTGAGCACTATGGGATTTAACTTCTGAGGTCGTCAGTCCCCTAGAACTTAGAACTACTTAAACCTAACTAACCTAAGGACATCACACACATCCATGCCCGAGGCAGGAGTCGAACCTGCGACCGTAGCGGTCTCGGGGTTCCAGACTATAGTGCCTAGAGCCGCTCGGTCACTCCGGCCGGCTCAAGATAATAGAGTATACTGTAAAGAGCAGTGGTAAGTGGCCATATGTTAGTTTACTGGCCGAAATCAGTGGGATCGATAACGTTTACTATATTAAGGGACACACGAAAAATGTGTTTATCAAACTCCATTCCTCCTCAAAGCTGCTTAAAAAGGATGGATACGTTATATCGACATGCGGTGGGCCCGACACTTAGCAACAGAACAGCCGTTTGCAGAGCTTAAAACCAACGGATTAACAAGCTTTAATGGCAATTCGTTAGCAAAAGTTGTAAACTTAATGTTCTATACCGAAATACCGCAAAAATGTGCAGCAGAAGACCTTGCAGCTTATACCCGGGAGGATGTGGAGTGTTATAACAACAGTGTCTTGTAGTAAATAAGAGGAAAAACTAAAGTCCCCGAATGCTCTCGTCTAGAAGAACTCCCAGAAGGAACAGAACTAATAATTAAAGCCTTAAAAGAGGTAGTTTACAGGAAAAAAAAATTGATATATACTGGAGTTCGAAAACATACCTTCTCTGTATTTGTCAAATTACTGGCTGGTGAAAGAAATCGATGATTCATATGTCTGTTTAAGTTATATGTTACATATTAAACTCGAAATTAATGAAGCTACATGTACAAAAATAAGGAAAGAGTTGTTTTCTGTACGTAAATGTATATGCAAAAGTTAATAAAGATTTGGTACCAGAATATTTGTTTGTCTTGCTCGCTAATCTACCAGAATTCGTAAGATATTTCCTATATACATTGATCCATAGGCTCGTATTTCAATTGTGGAAAGTGGGTAGTCGGATGACATTGAAAAGTAGTTGAAACTAGGTAGTTGAAAGTGTAGTAACCCCCATTTCTTACCTATATGAACAGGGCACTGATTAGGGGAAATGTGGAACTTTACGTTTGATTATTGAATATTGAAATTGTAAATTCTATTATTTATTATGGTTAAAATTGAAGTGGAGTTAAGTACTTTGCTAACTGATAGGTTAGATGCGTGATGTGTGTGTTACTTTAGTTAGCGTATTTACAGAAGACTATGTCCGGCGCGTGTATGGAGGTGGCGGCCCAGGTGTGTGACGTAAGCGGTCGGACGCCCGCGGGCCAGTGGCGCGACGTGTGTCCAGTTATAACGCGCGCTTGTGTGTGTGTGTGTGTGAGAGAGAGAGAGAGAGAGAGAGAGAGCAGACGATTTTGTGTCATCACGCGACTTCACGATTGCGCCCTCTGGTGGGCACGATATGAACTAGTCCACTTGAGCTCTGGAGCTCACGGTCGATACATCGGCTGCAGCCATCTTGAATAACGGTACTTGCATCATCACCTGATGTCAGGAGAGCGCCCTCTGCTGGCACCGATATGAACTAAGTCCAGTTGGAGTGGAGAAAACACATGCCTAAAATTCGTTAAATAATAAAAACAAGTCCGTTTCTCCCGCCATTATCGTAGGTGTACCGCATTATCATGTTGGAATTTGAACTTTGCGCCATTTTTATTGGGTGGTTAGGTTAGTGGAGGTAGGCCTAGCGCCCAATCTTACATCTTGAATAACAGTACTTGCATCATGAGCTGACGTCACAGTGGCGCTCTTTGGTGGCGACAATATCAACTAAGCCAGTTGCAGTCCAGACCCAGTGGCGAACAGACATGCTTGCAATTGGGTACATAATAAAGACGAGTCCTTTTTTCCCGCCATTTTCTTTGCTTCGTAGAGATAACTGGGGTGTTACGCATTATCATGTTGGAATTTGAAATTCGCGCCATTTTCTGGGTGAGGGGGGTGTGGCACTTTCCTGCCACAATTCAAACTTCCCGCCAAAATCATCCATCTTCAATGACGTCACTGCCGCCATCTTGGACGACGTCATTCCCGCCATCTTGGATGACGTCATCGCCGCCATCTTCGATAGCGGTATATTGGAGCAGTACCCCAGTTATCCCAATACTCTCGATATGTTGTCGAAAATACATATTTAATTCCAGAGGTACACATAAATCATCATGCGAAATTGTGCTAAACACATTCTCTGAAAATTATTTCTAGCTGTTAGTTCATGAGCCCACGTCAATAGTAAACGGTTGTGAAAACACACTTGGCCTCTTGGCAATAAATAATCCTGAGTTAATAACGAGCATCAAAACGAATACAGGGATTAGTGAGCACAGGGTTCTCGTTGCGAGACTGAATAATGTAACCCACTAATCCTCCAAAAGTAAACGAAAAATATACCTATTCAAAAAGCAGATAAAAATTCACTTGACTCCTTCCTGAGAGACAATCTCCATTCCTTCCAAGTTAATAATGTGGCTTGAATTCAAATAAACAGTAACGGCAGCAATTGAGAAATTTATGCCAAATAATTTAACAAACGACGGAGCTGATCCTCCTTGGTACACGAAACGGGCCAGAGCACTGTTGCAGAAAAAACGAAAAATACATGCCAAATTTAAACAGACACAAAATCCCCAAGATTGGCTATCTTTTACAGAAGCTCGAAATTTATCGCGGACTTCAATGCGAGATGCGTATAAGAGTTTACACAACGAAACTTTGACTCGAAACCTGCCAGAAAATCCAAAGAGATTCTGGTCGTATGTGCAGTATGTTAGCGTCAAGAAACAGTGCCCTCTCTGCGCTATATCAATGGCGATACTATCGAAGGTACTGCTGCCAAAGCAGAGTTACTACACACAGCCTTCCGAAATGCCTTCACGAAAGAAGTCGAAGTAACCTTGAAATATGTATCGGCTGAGTAGTGAAGCAACTTAAATCAGTTAATAGTAGCAAGTCTTGTGGTCCAGACTGTATACCAATTAGGTTCCTTTGAGAATATGCTGATGCATTAGCTCCATACTCATCAATCATATACAACCGTTCCCTCGACGAAAGATCCGTACCCAAAGACTGGAAAGTTGCACAGGTAGCACCAATATTCAAGAAAGTTAGTTGGAGCAATCCATTAACATGTGTTTAGGAAACATCGTTCGTGAGAAACACAACTAGCTCTTTATTCGCATGAAGTGTTGAGTGCTATTGACAAGGGATATCAGGTAGATTCCGTATTTCTGCATTTCCGGAAGGCTTTTGACACTGTACCGCTCAAGCTGCTTGTAGTGAAATTGCATGCTTATGGAATATCGTCTTAGTTATGTGACTGAATTTGTGACTTCCTGTCAGAGAGGTCACAGTTCGTAGTAATTGGCGAGAAGTCATCGAGTAAAACAGAAGTGATTTCTGGCGTTCACCAACGTAGTGTTATATGCCCTTTGCTGTTCCGTATCTGAATAAACGATCCGGGAGACAATCTCAGCAGCCGTCTTAGGTTGTTAGCAGGTGACGCTGTCGTTTATCGACTAATAAAGTCATCAGAAGATTTAAACAAATATGTGAATGGTGCGAAAATTTGCATTTGACCCTAAATAACGAAAAGTGTGAGGTCATCCACATGAGTGCTAAAAGGAATTCGTTAAACTTCGGTAAAACGATAATTCAGACAAATCTAAAGGCCATAAATTAAACTAAATACCTAGGAATTACAATTGTGAACATCTTAAATTGGAAGGAACACACACAAAATGTTGCGGGGAAGGCTAACCAAAGACTGCGTTTTATTGGCAGGACGCTTAGAAAATGTAATAGATCTACTAAGGAGACTGACTACTCTACACTTGTCCGTCCTCTTTTAGAATACTGTTGTGCGGTGTGGGATCCTTACCACATAGGACTGACGGAGCCCATCGAAAAAGTTCAAATAAGGGCAGCACGTTTTGTAGTTTCGCGAAATATGGGAGAGTGTGTCACTGAAATGATACAGGATTTGGGCTGGACATCATTAAAAGAAATGGGTTTTTCGTTGCGACAGAATCTTCTCGCGAAATTCCAATATCCAACTTTTTTCTCCGAATGTGAAAACATTTTGCTGACACCGACCTACATAGGGAGAACCGATCACCACTATAAAATAAGGGAAATCGGAGCTCGTACAGAAAGATATAGATGTTCGTTCCTTCCGCGCGCTATACGAGATTGGAATAATAGAGAATTGTGAAGATGGTTCGATGAACCCTCTGCCAGGCACTTAAATGTGATTTGCAGAGTATCCATGTAGATGTAGATGTAGATGAACGCCACAACGCACATAGTCTTTCAGGCTGTTAATAGTTTTTCGTATTGAACAAAAGTTATAGTCAGATTAGTTTAGAAAAGTACATCCTATTGAGTACATTAATGAAGACTTCAGTTAGTAAATAGTAGTGAAGTAAAAGACTTTCGCGCTTAAGCCATACACCGGTAGCCGGTGAGGACGTTACATGATGCACTGGTTCAACGAACTGTAATGCTGTGGGCAACCCTGCATGTGGCAGTTCTCCTTTGTCGTTGACACCGATCAATACTTTATATGATTGCAGCTCCCTGCTATAATACGTAAGGCTGAGTGAATGACATTGAAGCAAACATGCCTGCAAGAACCAGGAATATCACACTACTCGTGGTTTTCGGAGGTTATCTTCCATTCTGCCCTACAGATTTCTCATTTTTACAGATGGTCTGAAGGTGGGGTTTTCACATTCCTTCCTTGTTTAGAGCTCGATAGATTCTTACGGAGTCTCCGCCAGCATGAGGTAGGAAGGCGACAATTGGGAATCAAAGGTATTTTCCAGACCATCCAGCTTCATTAGTAGGTTGTCGTCGTCGAATAGTTTCATATTATTCGTCCTGCGTATCATCTACGAAACTCACTGTACTGGGCGATGGCAGGTCATCGATGGCAGGTATATATCCGTAAGAGTGTCTTTTCTGTATGTCGCATGGCTCACAATACCATCAGGATTCTTCTGCACTTCTCAGTCTCTATGCCTATTTTTAAAATTTCTGTGAATGTATTTTAGGTGGCTGAGGAGCTTATTGATAATTCGACAAGAAATTCGAGGAGTTTTTATTGCATTGACACGTCCCGAGAACTTACTTTTGCATAGATATTTTGACCCTTTTTAAATAGTTGTTTTATCTTCTACGGTAATACCACAGTCTGTAGCCAGTTGCAGCTGGTGGCCGTTGCCCACATTTTTTTAAACTGAAAATCGTTACATCACTTACGTAATGGCGGTACTTTAAGACATTCACGGACTTCCCATCGGTAATGAGTATTTTTGTGCTGCGTCAGTTGAGTATTGTCCGCCGTTAAAAGATCTGAAGTCACGTAAATTACCGCCACTCACGCGACATAGTTTACTGCAATCAGGAAGGACAAACGACAGTAGCGATACGTATTTATTTTTGCGATCAATATCGTCGGAGCTTATTTTCTTACCGTTCTACTCTTTCTTTTGTTTTTTCCTCTTTGCCTTATCATTTAGTAGCAGGAAGTATCGAGCAGATGTTTTCACTCAAGTTTTGTAAGCACTACTAAGTGCTTCTTTACAACCCGTAAGACTAACTTCTACCAGCTCCACGTACTGGCTCTGACAGCTCATTCACTATCTACTAACCGCTGTGATATTCTCTGTCAATTGCGTCATTCGATTTCAGTACGGAGATGCATGCTGACGGCAGACCGCTCTCCAGATCCTCCATAGTACACTACAATGCATAGTATTTTCTGAATTCCGCCTTGTAAAAAAGACTATTCAATTCTTTTTATTCACACAGACGTGTTTCGTCAGCTGTGTGTCATCTTCTGTGCGTCAAATATTTTTCAGTATAGTACAATACAAATTTTGTGGTCGTTTGCATATTTCAGGCCTAAAAACTGAAACATACGCATTTTGTTTGGTTTGTTTCGGTAGCTGACTTGAAAAATGTTGGTACTCGAAACGCATTTTTAAAGATCGGTTTTTTGTGTCCCTTTTTTGTATTTTTGACAGCATGTTAACGTGCAAAGTATTCATGACGTAAATTTGTGCGTTTTTTAAGTACTGTCTATGGGTAGTGGATATGTATTTTACTGTACTTCCATTTTCCGTTCTATTGTGTCTTTCTAGTGGATATTCCGTTCTACTGCTATTTTGTACAATGGTTTCGCATCATTTTTTAAATACGGTTTCACTCTCACTTTTACTTCATTCGTATTTTTCACAAAACGTGGTTTGAGGAGATACGTACGATATGCAAAAGTGGAATATGCTGATTATCTCATTCAAGAAAACCACCAGCTGAACAACACTGAGGAAGTGTTGAATTAATATACAACACTGTGCAAAAAAGCACTGTTTGAACCACTCAATAAACTATACAGAGCCATTTCCTCACATACAACATTTTAATCAAACACTCTCAAATATCGAAAAACATCTGCTTCTCAACCTCCTCCCCGCCCGTCTTCCCTCTTTTCAGCTTCTCTCTCCCTCACTCTCTCTGTGTCTCTCATCTTACACACACTCTTACTTAGTATCATCTGACTTCTCCCCACCAGAGACACAACAATAGTTCTCACGAAATATTCGAAGCTAGCGCCACACTAAATATAAGTCAAACGATGGACAAGTCAACAGCCTCTCGCCGGCCGAAGTGGCCGTGCGGTTAAAGGCGCTGCAGTCAGCAACCGCAAGACCGCCACGGTCGCAGGTTCGAATCCTGCCTCGGGCATGGATGTTTGTGATGTCCTTAGGTTAGTTAGGTTTAACTAGTTCTAAGTTCTAGGGGACTAATGACCTCAGCAGTTGAGTCCCATAGTGCTCAGAGCCAAGCCAACAGCCTCTCAATGAGTATGGAGACATACGCGTGTGCTCAAATCACTTTTTGTGGAGAATGTGTGTGAAGTAACGGTGAGAGTAAATAAATACATTTCGTGTGACTACTGCCTCCCGTCGGGTAGACCGTTAGCCGGGTGTAAGTCTTCCGATTTGACGCCACTTCGGCGACTTGTACGTCGATGGGGATGAAATGATGACGGTTAGGACAACACAATACCCAGTTCCTGAGTGGAGAAAATCTCCGACACAGCCGGGAATCGATCCCGGGCCCTTGGGTTTGACATTCTGTCGCGCTGACCATTCAGCTACCGGGGGCGAACAGGGTGAGAGTGAGAATACAGTTAAAAGAAGGTCTGAAACCAGCAGAATACAGTTAAAAGAAGGTCTGAAACCAGCAGTAGAAAGGGATATCACCGCAGATACACAACACGATGGAAAATGTAATCACAGTAACCTACATAACCTCTATCCACGAAAAAGTGTTTAAAAAATACACAGTTTTTCTTCGGGACTGTTTTGCAGTTAACATGCTATCAAAATGACAAGAAAAGTTCACAAAAAAAGTCTGTAAAAATTCATTTTGATTAGCAATGTAAATTTCACATGAGCAATTGAAACATAGCAAACAAGATGCGCATGTTATAATTATTGGGCCTGCAATAGATAAACGACTATAAAGTTTGGATTATACTTTACAGAAATAAATTTGACACACAGAAGGTGACACATGTGTGTCAAAACATTATTCGGCGAATAAAAAGAAACAGTGTTTTTGCATAAGGCGGAGTTATATAAAAATGTTTAAATCGCAAATGCGGAAAGAGCTCAAGGTGAGCTTCCAACCGAGCAAGATGATTCACTGCTACTTAAACTCCTGAGAGTATGGAATAGAAAAGATCCACCGTTACATCTTTTTCTCTTTCCGTATCTGCTGTTAATAAATTACACTTACTAGCTTTGATCAAATGTGGCAAGTTTTATGTTTCATCTCTCCTTTTTTCGCAACTTTCTCATAACATATTCCGTGTGGTATCTTCACTTGAAACTAAGAGCCACTAGCAGCTACTGGTGCGTAGTATGATTCTCGCACTGATTTCTCGAGGGAGTGCTGTCAATTACGGGACGTATATTTGCACTGCATAATGCCTAGGAAGCACTGCTGAGAAATTTGGGTTTTAAGAAATAAACTTAATATTCGCTGAAAGAAAGAGATATGCATGGCATTCAAGTGAATGTAAAATGTAGTAGATCGTGTAATTTTTTTTGAAATAATGAATCAAAATGTGGCCCACTAGTGCGAGTGAACTTTATCATTTTATGCAATATTGTAGCACGAAGATGACCAGCACCTGCATGTCGGTCTGTGGTACGTCTATGGATGTGTTATGTTTTGCTAGGTTTGGAGAGCAAGACTATTTGAAAATGACCATCGAAGCTACTAATACTTGGATACATTAAGCGGCATTGTGATTATGGATCAATTTAACACAGAATGTGATTATGATTCTTCCATTTTCATAGGAAAAGTCATTATGTGTGGGAAAATAGAGGCTAATTGTAAAAATATGACACTGTTTCGCTACAGCACCTCGCTGGAGATCACTGTGCAGGAGAATGCCTAACTTTATCGTCCCCACATTGCGTCATAATCGCTGTTCACATAGAGTGGGAAAACTGAGTAGCTATTATGGTCACCTGAAGTCCACAGTAATGACCACAAGTAGGGTGTACGCAAATTAGGCAAGTAATCAAATTGATGAGGCATTTGAATTATAGTCCTCTGTTATCTTCTGTTCAAAAACAGGGCTACTAGTCAGTTATTTCATGTTAGATGCATACACTAAACTCGTCTGTATTTATCAAATTAAATGTGGGATGTACTTTCTCCAAATCGAGGCGCACTAGTACGAGTACTACAGGCCGTGGCGCATATTTCACAGCACGTGACCCTACATGTCTTACGAGTGCCAGCAGCTGTCTCCGGCGGGAAGCGAGTAAGTATTTCAGACGAATTTAGTAATTCTTGACTGAGTGTTTAAACGCGTGGAAGTTCTCGATAGCACTCGACAAAATTAAGAACTTTATTGAGCACCTTTACAATTAAACATTGATTTCCCATGGGCCCTGCATGGAGCCGAGCGTCCACAGAGTTTGGCGGACAAGCCTAGTAATGTGACGTCACAAGTTCGTCGCAGGGCCCGTGTACCACGTTGGTCCCGCTCTGAATACATGTTCGCTGCTATTGTGTTTGTTTTACGTTTTCATCATTATAATCTTCTACAGTTTCCCGGCGCTGGTAGGGTCTGCTTGGAAAACAACCGGGCCATCTTCTCCGGTTTTCTCATAGCTCAGTTGCTTCTCTGGCCAAGGATTCTCCTCACGTACGACTGTTTTTCTTCACTCCACTCAGCCACTTATCTCACGGAATTCTCCTTTGTCTCTTTTCCCGCACGCATCTTCACATTTTACAGCTTCCTAAGTATCCTTATCCATTCCCTTCGCATAGCCGCGCCTTTGTAATCTTCATTCCTCAATCTTCTGTTGTAGGGGTTTCTCATATGTTACCTCATCGACACATTCTTTTAAGTTTCATTAACCAAAATTCTGTGCTAAACAGGCTGACTTTTACATTCAGGAGTACTTATTAGTAATAATAATAATGAGCGTATGGCATTGGTGGCCGGGAGACTTTTCGCGGGGCGGTTCGGCCGCCGTTCCACAAGTTCTTTAACGCCACTACGGCGACTTGCGAGTGAATGAGGATGAAGTGATGATGAAAGACACACAACACCCAGTCATCTCGAGGCAGAGAAAATCCCTGACCCCGCCGGGGACGAACCCGGGACCCCCTGCGCGGGAAGCGAGAACGCTACCGCAAGGCCACGAGCCGCGGACGGGAGTACTTATTCATTCACACTTTCTTACTTAGCAGCAGTATACTTACATCGTCTGCCAACTCTTGTTTTTTCTTATACTAGCGTACTTCATCGTTTAATAGATACAGAACCTTAGTAACATGGAAAATCTTCCTTTATCCTAAATAACAAGAACTTGTGTTTCGTGATCTTCCCTTTTTATTATTACTGTCTAGTACTTGTATCCGTGCTCGCATTCCTTTATTATCTGATTGAAGAATTTTGAGTTTTTAATGATCCCATAATAAAAGGGTCGGCGATGACCTCCTCCGTCTAGCAAACGGCTCATCAGATAGTAAATGTGTAGCAGTTATTATCACCGACTCACTCTGACATGGCATTCGGTTTCGGCAGGTTTGTGTTCTACGTAGTTTGAAGCGCAATTAAGCATTTTAGCAACGTGACGATACGACGAAATAAACTGCCACTGACTGGACAAGCAGAAAATGCTGCTGTAGCATAAACGTGTGGTGCACTGTACTTGCTCACAGGATCTTTGAGGTAGGCTCCAGGAGATGTCGCCGTGTGTGATAGTTCGTAGCGTGCTGTCGTGAGGTTAACATTTTGAATATCAGGTGCAGCGTGATACTGAAGATTATCAGACTCTAGTTTGTCAAATGTTACGGACCCAAAGTTCTTCTGTTTCAGTTCAGTAGAGGGCTGACAGTAATGGAGGCAGCCATAAAAACTTGCGCAGTATACAGGGATATTGCCACTGGAAAAAGGGCGGTAATAACATGGTTTTCCCGTTTTAAGGAGGTTCAGTTAACATTGGCGATTCTCCACATTCAGAATTTTATGAAGCGGTTAAAAGCATTAATCCACAATGATTCATGTCAGTGTACTCGAGAACTAGCGAATCTGATTAATTGTGATCATTCCATCATGGTGCGACATTTGCATGCAATGGAGAAGGTTCAAAAATCACGTATATGGGTGCCACGTCGTCTATATGCGTCTCTGTTTCCTAGTCGTCAGTTGGCTCCTGAATAACACCGACCAATCATATCCTGTACCGTTACTGGTGACGAGAAATGGTATCTTCATGGTAACATAAGGAAAAGAATAGAATGGCTGGGCCGAAACAAAACAACAACTCCCCGTACAAAGACCTATACGTGTCCACAAAAGAAATTGTTATGCATTTGATGTAACGGCGGCGTTGTGGAGTGCTAAGAATTGCTTCCCTCACATTTACTCTGATAGGATTTGGATTGAGAAGTAATTCCGCACCCTCCTTATTCACCTGATCTTGCGCTCTCTTATTTTCACCTTTTCCGCTTTTTATAGAACACCTTTCAAGGAATTTCCTTTCCGGTTGACAATGATCTCTGAACATGGCACGCGGAGTTCTTCGCCTCCGAACCACGTCACTTCTACAGCCGCGGAATCAAAAAGTTACCCCAGCTTTTACAGACTGTTGTAAAGTGCAGGAGAATATACACTACTGGCCATGAGAATTGCTACACCACAAAGATGACGTGCTACAGACGAGAAATTTAACCGACAGGAAGAAGATACTGTGATATGCAAATGATTAGCTTTTCATAGCATTCACCTAAGGTTGGCGCCGGTGGTGACACCTACAACGTGCTGACATGAGGAAAGTTTCCAACCGATTTCTCATACACAAACAGCAGTTGATCGGCGTAGCCTGGTGAAACATTCTTATGATTCCTCGCGTAAGGAGGAGAAATGCGTACTATCACGTTTCCGACTTTGATAAAGGTCGGATTGTAGCCTATCGCGATTGCGGTTTATCGTATCGCGATACTGCTGCTCGCGTTGAGCCGAATATGGAACCGGTGGGCTCAGGAGGGTAATATGGAACGCCGTGCTGGATCCCGACGGCCTCTTATCACTAACAGTCGATATGACAGGCATCTAATCCGCATGGCTGTAACGGATCGAGCAGCCACGTCTCGATCCCTGAGTCAACAGATGGGGATGTTTGCAAGACAACAACCATCTGCACGAAGACTTCAACGACGTTTGAAGCAGCATGGACTAGTAGCTCAGAGACCATGGCTGCGGTTAGCCTTGACGCTGCATCACAGACAGGAGCGCCTGCGATGGTGTACTCAACGACGAACCTGGGTGCACGAATGGGAAAACTTCATTTTTCGGATGAATCCAGGTTCTGTTTACAGCATCATGATGGTTTGGCGACATCACGGTGAACGCACATTGGAAGCGTTTATTCGTCAACGCCATACTGGCGTATCACCCAGCGTGATGGTATCAGGTGCCATTGGTTATACGTCTCGGTCACCTCTTGTTCGCATTGACGGCACTTTGAACAGTGCACGTTACATTTCAGAAGTGTTGCGACCTGTGG
Organism: Schistocerca serialis cubense; assembly: GCF_023864345.2. Classification (NCBI taxonomy): domain Eukaryota; kingdom Metazoa; phylum Arthropoda; class Insecta; order Orthoptera; family Acrididae; genus Schistocerca; species Schistocerca serialis. Next base: position 985,537,256 of record NC_064638.1, read on the forward strand.
CTCTACCCGTCATTCGATCCCTGCGAAACCCTACATTTCAGCCGGATAATGCACGACCGCATGTTGCAGGTCCTGTACGCCAGCCACTACTCTTGATGAACCGTGGTATCGTGTTGAAGCTGCATGGCCAGGTGTACCTGTACACTTCATCCAAGCTCTGTTTGAATCAATGCCCAGGCGTATCAAGGCCTTTATTACGGCCAGAGGTGGTTGTTCTGGGTACTGATTTCTCAGGATCTATGCACCCAAATTGCTTGTAAATGTAATCGCATGTCAGTTCTAGTATAATACACTCCTGGAAATTGAAATAAGAACACCGTGAATTCATTGTCCCAGGAAGGGGAAACTTTATTGACACATTCCTGGGGTCATATACATCACATGATCACACTGACAGAACCACAGGCACATAGACACAGGCAACAGAGCATGCACAATGTCGGCACTAGTACAGTGTATATCCACCTTTCGCAGCAATGCAGGCTGCTATTCTCCCATGGAGACGATCGTAGAGATGCTGGATGTAATCCTGTGGAACGGCTTGCCATGCCATTTCCACTTGGCGCCTCAGTTGGACCAGCGTTCGTGCTGGACGTGCAGACAGCGTGAGACGACGCTTCATCCAGTCCCAAACATGCTCAATGGGGGACAGATCCGGAGATCTTGCTGGCCAGGGTAGTTGACTTACACCTTCTAGAGCACGTTGTGTGGCACGGGATACATGCGGACGTGCATTGTCCTGTTGGAACAGCAAGTTCCCTTGCCGGTCTAGGAATGGTAGAACGATGGGTTCGATGACGGTTTGGATGTACCGTGCACTATTCAGTGTCACCTCGACGATCACCAGTGGTGTACGGCCAGTGTAGGAGATCGCTCCCCACACCATGATGCCGGGTGTTGGTCCTGTGTGCCTCGGTCGTATGCAGTCCTGATTGTGGCGCTCACCTGCACGGCGCCAAACACGCATACGACCATCATTGGCACCAAGACAGAAGCGACTCTCATCGCTGAAGACGACACGTCTCCATTCGTCCCTCCATTCACGCTTGTCGCGACACCACTGGAGGCGGGCTGCACGATGTTGGGGCGTGAGCGGAAGACGGCCTAACGGTGTGCGGGACCGTAGCCCAGCTTCATGGAGACGGTTGCGAATGGTCCTCGCCGATACCCCAGGAGCAACAGTGTCCCTAATTTGCTGGGAAGTGGCGGTGCGGTCCTCTACGGCACTGCGTAGGATCCTACGGTCTTGGCGTGCATCCGTGCGTCGCTGCGGTCCCAGGTCGACGGGCACGTGCACCTTCCGCCGACCACTGGCGACAACATCGATGTACTGTGGAGACCTCACACTCCACGTGTTGAGCAATTCGGCGGTACGTCCACCCGGCCTCCCGCATGCCCACTATACGCCCTCGCTCAAAGTCCGTCAACTGCACATACGGTTCACGTCCACGCTGTCGCGGCATGCTACCAGTGTTAAAGACTGCGATGGAGCTCCGTATGCCACGGCAAACTGGCTGACACTGACGGCGGCGGTGCACAAATGCTGCGCAGCTAGCGCCATTCGACGGCCAACACCGCGGTTCCTGGTGTGTCCGCTGTGCCGTGCGTGTGATCATTGCTTGTACAGTCCTCTCGCAGTGTCCGGAGCAAGTATGGTGGGTCTGACACACCGGTGTCAATGTGACCTTGTCTGTCCTGCACTTTCTATTTCTTACATTCTTGAGTGATTAATTTTGCTGGGTTACTATTTTTCGATGAACGTTTTTGTACTACATCCTTTGAACATCTACATGGATACTCTGCAAATCACATTTAAATACCTGGCAGAGGGTTCATAGTACCACCTTCACGATTCTCAATTATTCCAATCTCGTATAGCGCCCTGAAAGAACGAACACCTATATCTTTCCGTACGAGCTCTGATTTCCCTTATTTTATCGTGGCGTTCGTTTCTCCCTATGTACGTCGGTGTCAATAAAATATTTTAGCATTTGGAGGAAAAAGTTGGTGATTCGAATTTCGTGATAAGATTCCGTTGCAACGAAAAACGCCTTTCTTTTAACGATGTCCAGCACAAATCCCGTATCATTTCAGTGACACTCTCTCCCATATTTCGCGATAATACAAAGCGTGTTGCCTTTCTATGAACTTTTTCGATGTACTCCGTCAGTCCTATCTGGTAAGGATCCCACACCGCTCAGCAGTATTCTAAAAGAGGACGGACAAGTGTAGTGTAGGCAGTCTCCTTGGTAGTGTGTCACATTCTCTAAGTGTCCTGTCAATAAAACGCAGTCTTTGGTTAGCCTTCCCCACTACATTTTCTATGTGTTCTACCTAATTTAAGTTGTTCGTAACTGTAATTCCTAGGTATTTAGTTGAATTTGCGGCCTTTAGATTTGACTGCTTTATCGTATAACCAAAGTTTAACGAATTCCTTTTAGCACTCGTGTGGATGGCCTCACACATTTCGTTATTTTGGGTCAACTGCCAATTCTTTTTTCCATTTCCAGGAGTGTATATTCCTCCAATGAATTCCCGTTTGCCATCAGCATTTCTTCTCGGTGTAGCAATTTTAATGGCCATTAGTGTATTATTGATGAATGAAGTCGCTATTATATATATCTGTTGTTTCCAGTTGTGCTTATCTGTTGTGCTTATTTAACTTATGGAGGCAAGCTACGAACCTATGCACCAGCCCAAGTGATTTAAATTGTGTTAATTACCATTAAATAACTTTTCTAGTTCATTAGAATGGTCCAGACACGTTTGTCATGAACGTCAGTCCGACCAGCACCAAGGCCCCGACTGCAGTTTCGTGGGATGCCCAAAAAATTCGCAGGTGGCAAAAACAGTGAGCGGGTTTGTGCGGCTCCTCCAACTACAGCTAGGGAAATGAACGGTGTGGAAACGGGCGCTGGCGCGCAGATGGCCGTTCCACCTTGAGAGCGGAGATGGGCTCTCTCCAGTGAGGGGGAGGGAAGTTAAAAAAGTTGACCGTCGCGGTGCGGAGCGCCGGCTGCGGCGGCCAATCGCGGCTCCGGTGGCGGCGGCTTCGCATTGGCCCTCCTAATTCGCGTCACGTCTGGCACATAAACCAGCACGCCACTCGGCCAAGTTGCGCGCACTCACTACTCCGCGAGTTTTATCCACCGCCACCTCCTGCGGCGCGCGTGAGAATGGCTGCGCACTCTCTGCTCGGACTACCTGCCGTCCGGCGCCGCGCCGCAGCAGGTAGCCACGCCTCGAGCTGCTCGCTCATGTGTGAAGCTTTACGGCGCTTCATCAGTAAAGCTCAGAAATATTTCTGAAACAGACGTAAGTTTGGTTTGATACAGTATACATCTACTGTAGGTGTCTATGGAGATTACAATAGCAAATTCGATCTGCAGTTGTTCTACATCTACATCTATATCCATACTCCGCAACCCACCTGACGGTGTGCGGCGGAGGGTACTTTGAGTACCTCTATCGGTCCTCCCTTTTATTCCAGTCTCGTATTGTTCGTCGACAGAATTATTGTCGGTATGCCTCTGTGTGGGCTTTAATCCCTCTGATTTTATCCTCATGGTCTCTTCGCGAGGTATACGTAGGAGGGAGCAATATACTGCTTGACTCCTCGGTGAAGGTATGTTCTCGAAACTTCAACACCCGCATCTCGTGGTCGTGCGGTAGCGTTCTCGCTTCCCACGCCCGAGATTCCGGGTTCGATTCCCGGCGGGGTCAGGGATTTTCTCTGCCTCGTGATTGCTGGGTGTTGTGTGCTGTCCTTAGGTTAGTTAGGTTTAAGTAGTTCTAAGTTCTAGGGGACTGATGACCATCGCTGTTAAGTCCCATAGTGCTCAGAGCCATTTGAACCATTTTTTTGAAACTTCAACAAAAGCCCGTACCGAGCTACTGAGCGTCTCTCTTGCCGAGTCTTCCACTGGAGGTTATCTATGATCTCCGTAACGCTTTCACGATTACTAAATAATTCTGTAACGAAGCGCGCTGCTCTCCGTTGGATCTTCTCTGTCTCTTCTGTCAACAATATCTAGTATGCATCCCACACTGGTGAGCAGTATTCAAGCAGTGGGCAAACAAGTGTGCTGTAAGCTACTTCCTTTGTTTTCGGATAGCATTTCCTTAGGATTCTTCCAATGAATCTCAGTCTGGCATCTGCTTTAGCGACGATTAATTTTATATTGTCACTCCATTTTAAATCACTCCTAATGCCTACTCCCAGATAATTTATGGAATTAACTGCTTCTAGTTGCTGCACTGCTATATTGTAGCTAAACGATAAAGCATCTTTCTTTCTATGTATTCGCAGCACATTAAACTTGACTACATTGAGATTCAATTGCCGTTCCCTGCACCATGCGTCAATTCGTTACAGATCCTCATGCATTTCAGTACAATTTTCGATTGTTACGACCTCTCAGTATACTACAGCATCATCCGCAAAAAGCCTCAGTGAACTTCTGATGTTATCCGCAAGGTCATTGTTGTGTACATAGTTCCGCGTAGTCAGCGCGTACACAACTTTCCCAATAGAGCGCGCCCCGCTAAGCACAACAGCGCAGGCGCAGCGCTCGTCCGTCTCCGCACTACGAGATGGCGCTGTTTTAGAGACGGACCAAATTCTGCCTCCGCCGATCAGCGTATTAATATGTAACGCAGCCAGTGAGATTGCTGCTAACGTAGAACCATTTCTCCTCGCAGATCACACATGCGCAGTGATACCTGAACGCTCGAGGTATTGTAACGAGTGTACAGATCTCCGATTAGTCTGTCTGCATTAGTCTGCATTAGTCAATAGTCAAGTTTCAGTCTGCGCCTAATAAGATTATCATATTCCTGTACATAGCCATGGAGAGAAATGTACAGACACTTTTGTCAAGTATCAGAGATATGTGAGAATAAGATTATGTTCCAAGACCAAAGGAACTTCAGATTGTCAATTGTAAATAGCATCCAGAATCAAGTTAAGTAGGATTTATGATTTTTATTATTTTAATAAATGTGTGTGAAAATTAATCAAGTTCTGTTTAAAGTTGTTCACCGTCAATCTGCTACTCTAAGCGTGCAAGTGGCATTTCTATCGTCTGACCGAACGGCAGAAGATAAACACGCCACGATAAGACCACGAGACATATTTCTGACACACGCCTACTTCGTTAGAGCGACAAGTCAAATAATCTGATGGTGTGTGTACCGAAGGTCTTACAATACGCACACCACAGTCATTTATATATATTGTGAATAGCAACGGTCCTACGACACTCCCCTGCGGCACACATGAAATCACTCTTACTTTCGAAGACTTCTCTCCATTGAGAATGACATGCTACGTTCTGTTATCTAGGAACTCTTCAATCCAATCACACAATTGGTCTGATAGTCCATATGCTCTTACTTTGTTCATTAAACGACTGTGTGGAACTGTATCAAACGCCTTGAGGAAATCAAGAAACAGGGCATCTACCTGGGAACCCGTGTCTATGGCCCTCTGAGTCTCGTGGACGAACAGCGCGAGCTGGGTTTCACACGATCGTCTTTTTCGACACCCATAATGATTCCTACAGAGTAGATTTCTAGTCTCCAGAAAAGTCATTATTTTCGAACATAATACGTGTTCCAAAATTCTACAACCGATCGACGTTAGAGATATAGGTCTATGGTTCTGCACATCTGTTCGACGTCTTTTCTTCAAAACGAGTATGACCTGTGCCCTTTTCCAATGGTTTGGAAAGCTACGCTCTTCTAGAGACCTACGGTACACCAGTGCAAGAAGGGGGGGTGGGGGTGGGGGGCAAGTTCCTTCTCGTACTCTGTGTAAAATCGAACTGGTATCCCATCAGGTCCAGCGGCCCTTCCACTTTTGAGACATTTTAATTGTTTTTCTATTCCTCTGTCATCTATTTCGATAGCTACCATTTTGTCATTTGTGCGACAATCTAGAGAAGGAACTACAGTGCCATCTTCCTCTGTGAAACAGCTTTAGAAAAAGACATTTAGTATTTCGTCCTTAAGTCTGTCATCCTCCGTTTCAGTGGCATTTTGGTCACAAATTGTCTGGACATTTTGTTTTGATCCACCTACCGCTTTGACATAAATTTCTTAGGATTTTCTGCCAATTCAGTACATAGAACTTTACTTTCTAATTCATTGAACGCCTCTCGCGTAGACCTCCTCACAATACATTTCGTTTCGCGTAATTTTTGTTTGTCTGCAAGCCTTTGGCTATGTTTATGTTTGCTGTGAAATTCCCTTTGCTTCCGTAGCAGTTTTCTAACTCGGTTGTTGTACCACGGTGGCTCTTTTCCATCTCCTACGATCTTGCTTCACACATACTCATAGCACATGTTCTACTATGGTTTTGAAATTTGTCCACTGATCCTCAACACTATCTGTACTTGAGACAAAAATTTTGTGTTGAGCCGTCAAGTACTCTGAAATCAGCTTTTTGTCACTTTTGCCAAACAGAAAAATCTTCCTACCTTTTTTAATATATCTATTTACAGCTGAAATCATTGATCCAGTAACCGTTTTATGATCGCTGATTCCCTGTTCTGCGTTAACTGTTTCAAATAGTTCGGGTCTGTTTGTCACCAGAAGATCTAATATGTTATCGCCACGAGTCGGTTCTCTGTTTAACTGCTCAAGGCAGTTTTCAGATAAAGCACTTAAAAATGTTACACTGGATGCCTTGTCACTGCCACCCGTTATAAACGTTTGTCTCCCGGTCTACATCTGGAAAATTAAAATCTCGACCCATAACTATAATATGGCCGGGAAATCTACTCAAAATATATTCCAAATTTTCCTTCAGGTGCTCTGCCACAACAGCTGCTGAGCCAGGGAGCCTATCGAGACATCCAATTACCGAGTTTGAGCATGCTTTAACCGTGACCTTCGCCCAAATTACTTCACATTTCGGATCTCCGTCAATTTCCTTCGATACTATTGCACTTTTTATCGCTATAAACACGCCTCCCCCTTCACTGTCCAGCCTGTCTCTGCGGTATACCTTCCAATCTCAGTTTAGAATTTTAGTACTCTTTACATATGCTTTCAGCCAACTTTCTGTCCTTAGTACTATGTGGGCATTCTGACCGTTTAAATGAGAGCAGTTCTGAGACCTTCCTATAGACGCTCCTGCAGTTTACTATTACCACATTGATATTGTTATTCCCTGTTGCGTTTCGCCTGCTACTACCTTGCCGCGTCTCAGGAGGCGTCTTGTCTGGCCTGGGGAGGGAATTCTCTAACCGAAAAAACCCACATGTGCACTCCACACGTACTCCACTACCCTTGTACCTGTTTCCTGCGTGTAGTGCGCGCCTGACCTATTCAGGGAGACCCTACATTTCTCCACCCGATAGTGGAGGTCGAGAAATTTGCACCCCAGATCTCCACAGAATCGTCTGAGCCTCTGGTTTAAGCCTTCCACTCGGCTCCAAACCAGAGGACCGCGATCGTTTCCGGGAACGATGCTTCAAATAGTTAGCTCAGATTCCACCCCGCGAGCGAGGCTTTCCGCCTTCACCAACTCCGCCAACTGCCTCTATGAACTGAGGATGACCTCTCACCCCAAACAGCAGGAGTCATTGGTGCCGACATGAGCAACAATTTGCGGTCGGGTGCACCCAGTGCTCTATCGCCGCCGACAGGGCCTCCTCCAAATCTCGGATTAGACGCCCCGGCAAGCAGACAGAGTGAACACTGGCCTTCTTCCCCGACCTTTCCGCTATTTCCCTAAGGGGCTCCATCACTCGCCTAACATTTGAGCTCCCAGTCACTAATAAACCCCTCACCCCGTGTGCCTGCTCGAACCTTGCTGAAGGAGCGGCCACATGTCCACTCATAGGCGGAGCGGGCGATGCCACATGGCTCGCCTCCACATTGACCCTCCGACTCGTGTGACGCGAACGCTGCTGAACCCGCCACTCCCCTTGGGGAGAGGGTGGCCCAACCGTGCTCGGTACCCGCGAAGATGTCTCGACAGCAGGGGTGTACCAGATTCCCCACTGCCGCTACACTTCAAGGCAGCAGCCTAAAGACGGCTGACCGCGGCCATCAACACGCTCAGCTGTTCGCGAACAGTGGCCAGCTCCTCCTGCGTCCGTACACAGCAGTCACACATCCTATCCATCCTAAGAAATCAACAATTTACTGTAGAGAGTTAATCAACTTTTAACTAGACTGCTAATTCACTAGAGGCGGCTGATAGCTGACTAAACTGTGGTTACTAGACACTTCTTGCTGGAAACAATGAAATTAAGAGCTACCTGTCTCTGGACAGTATTCAAAACAAACTCGAAATCTATGGAACACTATTACTATTACTCGAAAATTAAAGCTTCCTAAAAGCAAAAACACACGGAAAAAGAAGTGACAAGTAAGAAAAACACAGTTAATACTTAAATTTACGTAGCTCGCTCTACAGCAGATGTGAATCAGACGGCAGTTACGGCGACACTCGTTGGGGCTTTCGGCCCGAAGGCTCGTTTCATGCAGCTATCCATTTTACTCTCTCTGTGGAAGCCTCTTCAACTCCAAATAGCTACTGAAATTTACATCCTTCTGAATTTGCTTACTGTGTTCATCTCTTGGTCTCCCTCTACAGTTTTTACCCACTCCCAACCCCCTCCACTCTCACACACACAGACACACTTCACTCCATTTCTAAATTTGCAGTTCCTTGATGTCTCAGAATGTGTCCCATCAACCATCCCTTCTTTTAGTCAGGTCGTGTCTCAAATTTATTTTCTCCTCAGTTCTATTCAGTACATCCTCATTAGTTACATGATCTACCCACATAACCTTCAGCATTCTTCTGTAGCACTACATTTCAAAAGTTTCTATTCTCTTTTTGTCTAAATTGCTTATCGTCCCTATTTCCACTCCATTCATGGCAGTGCGACTACATTCCATCTTTGGGTCCCGGCGGAGGTTCGAGTCCTCCTCGGGCATGGGTGTGTGTGTTTGTCCTTACTATAATTTAGGTTAATTAGTGTGTAAACTTAGGGACTGATGACCTTAGCAGTGAAGTCCCATAAGATTTCACACACATTTGAACATTATCCTTATTTTGAATTTGTTGATGTTTATCTTACATCCTTCTTTCAAGACATTGTCTATTCCGTTCAGCTTCTTTCCACTGTCCTTTGCTGTCCCTGACAGAATTACAAAGCCATCGGCAAATCTCAAAGTTTGTATTCCGTCTCCATGAATTTTAAATCCTATTCCAATTCTTCTTTTGCATCCTTTACTCCTTGCTCGATGTAAAGACTGAATAACATCGATGATAGGCAACAACGACTTTTTACTATTGATACCTACAATTGCATCGATACTTCCTTAATACCGTAGCAAAACTACCGAACCAAAGGGCATTGCAAGATGTTCCTTGCTTTTTTAAAAATATTTTTAATATTTACTTTAACGGTAAGGTGAAATGTCTAGCTTGCCTAGTCTTGTTGCTTCCCTGGCACAGCATAAAGAATTCCCCAGCTGGAAGTTACTTTCACACTGACTACTTTCGTACGTAGTTTCCTCCCAGCATATTATCTTTACTTTACCTGAAATCGACTTCTCACTGATTCCGTTTGGTTTGTGTTAGACTTCGCCACGCACCCTAATAAAGACAGCATTCAAACCTTTTTAAAGCTTTGACAACGTGCATTTACCTGCTGGGATATTTTATGCTCGGTATTCCATGTACCCGTCGCTACCAAATAGCCGCCAAACCGAAAATGTCTAAATAAAAAGAAACGCGTCATTGGGAAATAACAAAAAAATTTAACACTGCAACGAAGAGTGCTGGTTTCTCCATATGATACTTTCATATGGCTCCATATTCAGGCACTTAGACACAGATTTTTATTTAACACATTACAGTATTATGTGACACAACTACAAGAGCCAATGGCTTGTGTATTTCCTTTCGGTAACGGTGCCTAAATGCCTCATGATGAAATCATAAAAGGCTTCAGTACAGATGGAAAATAAATTAAATAATAAAGACAGGTGAAGGGAAAAGTAGTATGAAAATAGACTGTGACTTAATCCCGTGAGAAATGTTAAATTCTGGGATTCTCCTTGAGTTCAGCTGCTATGTGACAAGTAATGAATATATTTCCATGTACTTCCAACATGACGTCGGTACAGGTTCAGCAACTTGAGTTACATAAATTCTATATTGTGATTCCGTCATGGTTGCGTTTTATTATGCTGGTGACTAGCTTCGAATTATCAAGTTCAGTTTCAAGCCAGGCCTATTAAAGCTGCACTGATAAATTCTAGTTCAACTGCACTTCACGAATATATGTACATTCTGAAACCAGTCAGACATTCGATGCCACTATGTTTTCATGTGTATGTTATCTATGTGTGAATTGATCATCGCCTAAGCACTGTTAGCGCAACTTCAATAGCCCTACCCCGACAATGAACCTGGTACAATTGCGATAAAGAGTTTAGGAATATATTTCCCTACTGCACTTAGGGATGGGATTCTCTGTGACCAGATCTACAGCATCTTGAGAGTTTGAAAAGAGTCCTGAAATATTCATCTCTATTATTAACAAGTTCCTTTCTCTACAGTTAGTGCCTATACATTTAATTACTCGAAAAAGTTCCGAAGATGATGGGTAGATACTAAATATTTTTGTACGTGCTACTGAAATATAATAAGGTCATTTGATCATCAGTAGTTTTTATTACAGTATTTCTGTTCCCTGAATAATGCATTGCTACAGTACGCATTCAACAGTGAAAGGTTATTGGGTATCCACACTCCGTTTGATATTTCCGACAGCGATACTCTGGTACTACTTACGAAACTCTGATATTACCAAATACCTTTTATCAGTAGTCTTACCACTAGTATCGAAACAAAGATATCGATTCTGAATCGTATCAGTAATATCAGATGTCCCCAGGCGGTCGGGATGCAAAATAAATCGTGAACAGTTTGTAAAAGCCCTACATCCATCACCCAGATCCAATTATTAATGCAAGGTTGTCATTTTCTAAGGCCCAAATGACGTTTCGTTTTAGAAACGTCTCTAAAATTCTTGGTATCTTGTTAGAAAATCGCATTAACATTTGCGAGATAATGAAGGTTGCTGATATTACACATGCTGATAAATAAATATTTATTTGTTTTAGAAAATGTTATTTACTATTTTATTTTCTGTAGTAAAATAACAAATTTAATTTAAGTTACATTTACAATCGTTATTGTACATAGGGTAGTTTCTTTGCAACTGTATAAGAATCCACATGGTGCTTAGATTTGTGGCAAATACGGGAAACGGTTTTAGTGACCTTGTAAGGTGTCAGCTTAAATGAATGTTAATTTCGCACCTTACATGAGATTTACACATCGTAACAAGTAGATGATTATGTCACCTGACATAATTTGGTGGTAGTGAGCAGATTTGCCTATCAAAACGCTTCTAACAGGGGTTGGTGACCTGCAGGGAGAGAGACAACAAACGCGCCGGGCAAAACAATGAGGGGAGCAGGTAGCGGCCCAGCGCTGCTTGCGACAGAGAAATTCTTCAGAAAACTGCGTTGGGGAATTTCTAGATAGATACAAACAGACCAGCAACTCAGCTGATCATTTGAAAGGACCATGGAACGCTTGTGATTTACACGTGTAACTTTCAAGAGTTAGGAGCGGGCACAAAATGTCCGATTGGCTGAAATAAACTCACAAGGAGAAAAAGGGGCGATGTTTCGATGCAGTTTAAAGGTAGGCCCTTTGCGATGGGCAGGGGTAGTTTCCACAAGACGAAAGGAACGCTCCCATTGGTCTGAAAAAGCCACGACGTGAAGCACGAAAGGATACAGGTGGAGGACAGTTTAACTACGAAAGACACATTACCGAATACTTTGGGGACTCTCCTCTGAACCAGCAGCAAGTCTAAAACAGTTCGCATCACGCTCTGTACGCCGCCAAAAGAGGAATTTTTGCATGAACACTGTGTTTACTTTGGCTGACATTGAGCTAGAAATTATCTGAAGAGTCATTGAGCTCTGATAGCGGAGAAACGAAACAGCCACATAGTCAATTGTTTTTGTGTGAACTGAGATGGCATTGTAGTATACACGCTGCTCCATCTATGCACATGTATATCGCCATATTTTTTAGACTAGGGATGAGTGCATGTTTTCTGGCTTAACGACAAACACAGGACAGTTTCTGCTAATAAAATCAGTAAAGATTTTGATGAGCTTTTTATAGGATTTTCAGAGGGTGAGAGCAGCCATACAGCCGACAGCACGTCGCGGCTAAAGGTAAATGCCACTGGCACAGCTTGGATCACCAGCTTGCGTCCACTGTAAACCTGAGCAGCCTTGAGTAATCTTGTCACAAGAAATAACTATCCCCTGTGGACGTGATTGTCATCCAAAATACGAGTAGCACCGAAATTAGAACCAGAATAGTATGATTTGTCGTAATATTGGCCTTTTTTTCTTTATTGTTATTTTGAAACCTGTATTACAGGCAGGCCTGCAGCAGCATACTACGCTGCACTTTGGCCGCAGAGAAACACAAATATACAAAGGAAGTTATGTAGAGAAAAAAAAAACATGGTGGACATATAAATGGAGACAAACACTTTTTAAAATACAAGGCGCCGTTCACGGACGTAGAGTAGTGTTCATACACTAGGACACAGACAGAGACGAAAATTGGAGCACGTGAACGTAGGTGCACAAAACGAATAACACTGAAGCACTTAAGCACAAAACGACGGCACGCACAGAACACAAGGCATTGATCTCCGGCGCGCGAATGTTCACTAACCGTATGCGAGTCCGGGGACCTGCCAAGAGAGGAAGAGGGGGGTGGGGTGGGAGAGGGAGAGGGGAGAGCAGATGCCACAGGCAGAGGAGATAGGGGTAAGGGAGGAAGGTGGAGGGGAAGCCTGGGGGAAGAGGGAAGGAGGGAGTGGATTGGGGAAAAGGAAAGAGAAGGGAGGGAGGGTGCCTAAAGGAAAGGACACAGGATGTGGGGCAGAGGATCAAAGTTGATAGGAGGGGGTAGATGGAGGGGAGGAGGACATCATCAGGGAGGGGGAGCTGGCGGAAGCTACCTTGGTGAGGAGGGTGGAGAGATGGAGACCGGGTGGGACGTGGGAATACAGGTACGGCAGCAGGCGGATCCGTATCCTTTCAAGGAAGAGGAGGAGGTGGGGGAAGGGGATGAGATCATACAGGATCTGCGTGGGGGAGGGGAGACCGATGCGATAGGCGAGGCGGAGAGCATGGCGTTCAAGGATTTGGAGGGATTTATAAAAGGTAGGGGGGGGGGGGGGGCGGCGGAGATCCAGGCAGGATGGGCGTAACAAAGGATAGGGCGGATGAGGGATTTATAGGTGTGGAGGATGGTGGAGAGGTCCAGACCTCACGTACGGCCGGAAAGGAGCTTAAGGAGACGGAGTCGGGAGTGTGCCTTGGCTTGGATTGTCCGGAGATGGGAAGTCCAGGAGAGGCGACGATCGAGGGTGACGCCAAGGTACTTAAGGGTGGGAGTGAGGGCGATAGGACGGCCATAGATGGTGAGATAGAAATCAAGGAGGCGGAAGGAAGGGGTGGTTTTGCCTACAATGATTGCCTGGGTTTTGGAGGGATTGACCTTGAGCAACCACTGGTTGCACCAAGCAGTGAACCGGTCAAGATGGGATTGGAGAAGGTGTTGGGAGCGCTGCAGGGTGGGGGCAAGGGCAAGGAAGGCGGTGTCATTGGCAAACTGGAGGAGGTGGATGGGTGGTGACGGCGGCAGCATGTCTGCTGTATACAAAAGGTACAGAAGGGGGGAGAGGACGGAGCCTTGGGGCACACCGGCGGAGGGGAAAAAGGTGTAGGAGTCGGTGTTATGAATGGTGACATAGGAAGGACGGTGAGAGAGAAAGGAGCCGATCAGATGGACATAGTTAATGGGAAGGACGAAGGTTTGGAGCTTGAAGATGAGACCGGATTGCCATACGTGGTCATAAGTTCATTCGAGTCCAGGGATAGGATGATTGTGGAGCGTCGGGAATTAAGCTGGTCGGAAAGGAGATGAGTGAGGTGAAGGAGAAGATCGTCGGAAGAGAAGGACGGCCGAAAGCCACACTGGATAACAGGAAGGAGTCGGTGCTGTCGGAGATGCTGGTGGATGCGGCGGGTGAGGATAGATTCCAGGACATTGCAGAAGACCGAGGTAAGGCTGATGGGACGGTAGGAGGAGACAGCGGACGGCGGTTTGCCAGGTTTAAGGAACATCAGGATATGGGAGGTTTTCCACAGGTTGGGGTAGTAACCAGTGGACAGGACTACATTGTAGAGCCTGGCCAGGACGGAGAGGAAAGAGACAGGAGCTTCACGAAGGTGATGGTAGGTGACACGATCGTGACCATGAGTGGTGTTGCATTTTGTGCGGAGTGTAGCAATGAGATCCTGTGTAGTGATAGGGGCATTGAGTTCCGTGTGTGCAATGTTGTCCAAGTACGAGAAAACCAGGTGCGAGGGGAGAGACAGAGGTGTCAGTTCGATCGCGGACATCCGGGACGAGGGAGTAATCGAACTGGGGATGATCGGGGATGGAAAAGACATCGGAGAGGTAAGAGGCAAAGTGATTGGCCTTACTAAGGGATTCAGGGAAGGGGTGATCTTCATGGAGAAGAGGATAGTAGGGGGAGGGTTTAGTTTCGGTAAGGCGACGGAAGGCTGACCAGAACTTGGACGAGTTGATAGGTAGGGTAGCATTTAAACAGGTGCATGTCTGTCGCCAGTCCCGGCGTTTCTTAGCCGCGAGCAAATTACGAATGTGTCGCTGGAGTTGCCGGTGGCGTCGTAGTGTGTCCGGGTCACGCGTGCGGAGGAAGGCACGGCAGAGACGGCGGGATTCACGGAGGAGGAGGACGGCCAGTGGGGGTAAGGTAGGACGGTGGGGGTGGACGGCGACAGTAGGGACGTGGGCCCCCACGGCCTCAGACAAGGTCTGCTGGAGAAAGGAGGCGGCATGGGTTACATCGTCAGGGTGATGGTAGGTGAAGGGGTGGCGATCAACCTGGGTGGAAAGGGTATCCCGGTAGGCATTCCAGTTGGTACGGGAATAGTCATGGATGTACTTAGGGGGAGGGTCATTACGAGGGTCAGGGCGGGGACGACGACCGCCTGAAACGGTAAGGAGGACAGGGAGATGGTCGCTACCAATAGGCTCCAGGACATCCACCGTTTTGCGACCAATGAGGTTGGGGGAGGAAAGGATAACATCGGGAGTGGAGTTGGATTCGGGACATGTGTGCTGGGGGATGGGGATGAGGTCGCCTTGAAGGGAGGAGAGGAACCGATGCCACCGCCGTAACTGGGCGCGGAACGACTATGGATGTTGAGGTCGGCGGCGATCACGTAGGAGGAGAAGGTACGGTCAATGTGGGAGAGGTAGTCGAAGGGAATAGGGGCGTTAGGGCGGACATAGATGGTGGCGCAGGTAACGGTAAGGCCGGGGAAGAAGAGACTAAGTATCAGGTGTTCGGTGGGGTCGGGAAGGAGAGGTTGGAGCCGAATGGGGATCTGGCGGTGGTGACCAATGGCAACTCCGCCACGCGCAATCGGGAGGGGATTATCGGAGCGGTGGAGGAGGTAGGGCGAAGTGTGGACGGTGTTGTGGGGTTGGAGGAAGGTTTCATTGAGGAGGAAGGCATCCACGCAGTAATATTGGCCAACTTCACTGTCTAGAAGCAAGAAAATTCTTGTAGAGAACCTTTTATTTAAATTTGATATCGTTATGTTCAGTGTTATTTCTGCTAAACACAACGTAATGCGTTATCTTGACAACTGTCCAGAAATTGTCATGCCACAATACAGGGTGGTCCAATGATAGTGACCGAGTCAAATATCTCACGAAATAAGAATCAAACGAAAAAACTACAAACAACGGAACTCGTCTAGCTTGAAGGGGGGAAACCAGATGGCGCTAAGGTTGGCCCGCTAGATGGCGCTGCTATAGGTCAAACGGATATCAACTGCGTTTTTCTAAAATAAGAACCCCCATTTTTATTACGTATTCGTATAGTACGTAAAAAAATGTGAATGTTTTAATTGGACGACTTTTTTCGCTTTGTGATAGATGGCGCTGTGATAGTCACAAACGTATAAGTACGTGGTATCACGTAACATTCCGCCAGTGTGGACGGTATTTGCCTGTGTTAAAATCGACCGTTTACCAATTGCAGTAAAGGTCGATATCGTGTTGATGTATGGCTATTGTGACCAAAATTCCCAAAGGGCGTGTGCTATGAATGCTGCTCGGTATCCTGGACGACATCATCCAAGTGTCCGGACCGTTCGCCGGATAGTTACGTTATTTAAGGAAACAGGAAGTCTTCAGCCACATGTGAAACGTCAACCACGACCTGCAACAAATGATGATGCCCAAGTAGGTGTTTTAGCTGCTTTTGCGCCTAATCCGCATATCAGTAACAGACAAATTGCGCGAGAATCGGGAATCTCAAAAACGTCGGTGTTGAGATGCTACATCAACATTGATTGCACCCGTACCATATTTATATGCATCAGGAATTGCATGGCGACGACTTTGAACGTCGTGTACAGTTTTGCCACTGGGCACAAGAGAATTTACAGGACGATGACAGATTTTTTGCACGCGTTCCATTTAGCGACGAAGCGTCATTCACTAACAGCCGTAACGTTATTCGGCATAATATGCACTCTTGGGCAACGGAAAATCCACGATGGCTGCAACAAGTGGAACATCAGCGACCTTGGCGTGTTAATGTATGCTGCGGCATTATGGGAGGAAAGGTAATTGGCCCCCATTTTATCGCCGGTAATCTAAATGGTGCAATATATGCTGATTTCCTACGTAATACTCTACCGATGTTACTACAAGATGTTTCACTGCATGGCAGAATGGCTATGCACTTCCAACATGATGGATGTCCGGCACATAGCTCGCGTGCGGTTGAAGCGGTATTGAGCAGCATATTTCATGACAGGTGGATTGGTCGTCGTAGCACCATACCATGCCCCGCACGTTCACTGGATCTGACTTCCCCGATTTATTTCTGTGGGGCAAGTTGAAGGATATTTACTATCGTGATCCACCGACAACGCCTGACAACATGCGTCAGCGCATTGTCAGTGCATGTGCGAACATTATGGAAGGCGAAGTACTCGCTGTCGAGAGGAATATCGTTACATGTATTGCCAAATGCATTGAGGTTGACGGACATCGTTTTGAGCGTTAATTGCATTAATGTGGTATTTACAGGTAATCACGCTTTAACAGCATGCGTTCTCAGAAATGATAGGTTCACAAAGGTACATGTATCACATTGGAACAACCGAAAGTAAATGTTCAAAGGTACCTACGTTCCGTATTTTAATTTAAAAAACCTACCTGTTACCATCTGTTTGGCTTGGTCACGATCAATGGACCACCCTGCATATGTAATCCCATAGAATAAGTGTCCACTTCTAGTGAAGCTAACGCACTCACAGGGTGCTTTTGCTGATGACTGACGATTGTGAAAAGGAGTGGATTGTCAGATCATTGTTTGTATAACAGCTTGTAACGGTACCACCGACCACATTAAACGATAGTCAATGCTAACGCTATACCTCTGCGAGGAATTTTTGAAAGTTGTGACCGTGAAATAACCAAATGGAAACAGAACGATCAAACTGGGAATCGTTTCCGAAACACTAGAGCAGATTAAACGATTGGCCTGTTAGAGACGTCCTCCCAGCACAAAAGCAATTTGTGACATTACATATTAAATCCGGTCGCTAGCCAAATTAGGCATTCTTGTGCCAAGCAAAATGATAAAGCAGAAGGCAGTGCTAAGGCTAAACTAACCTTCGCGATCCAACCATCTATTCTGCAGCATTCTTCTGTGGCACCAGATTTTAAAAGGTTCTATTCTCTTCTTGTCTCAAATGTTAACCGCCGACGTTTCACTTCCGTACATGGCTACATTTCAGACAAATACATTCAGAAAATAACTTATAACACTTAAATTTATGTTAAATATTAACTAATTCCCTTCTTCAGAAACGCTTTTCTTGCCATTTCAAGACTACGTATTATATCGTCATTACTGTGGGCATAATCTATTATTTTTAGTGCCACTTTTCTTCATCTGATTCCCTGAGCATCGCATGGTTTAATGCGAATACGCTCCATTACCCTTATCTTTCTTTTGTTAACGTTCATTTTATACCTTCCGCTTACGACATTGTCCATTCCGTTCAGCTGATCTTCGAACATTTTGCTGTCTCTGACAGCATTTCAGTGTCATGGGCAAACTTCAAAGTTATTTCCTTTACCGCTTGTTCAGATTACTGATTGAATAACACCGGGGATAAGGTACAGCTGTGTCTCACTGTCTTGCAAACCACTGCTTCGACTCTTATAACTGCCCTCCTGTTTCAATTGTTGTTGTTGTTGTCTTCAGTTCAAACTCTGGTTTCATGTGGCCCTCCATGCTACTCTATCCTGTTCAAACCTCTTCATCTCCAAGTAACTACTGCAACCTGCGTCACTCTGAATCTGCTTACTGTGATAACGACGTCCTCCTGAGTAGTTCCTGTCCGGAGATCCCAATGGAGGACAATTTTTTGTCAAGAATATTCCACCCAAGAGGATGCCATCGTCATTAATGGTTCTAAGAACTATGGGACTTAACATCTGAGGTGGTCAGTCCCCTAGAACTTAGAACTACTTAAACCTAACTAACCTAAGGACATCACGCATATCCATGCCCGAGGCAAGATTCGAACCTGCGACCGTAGCAGCAGCGCGGTTGCGGACTGAAGCGCCTACAACCACTCGACCACAGCGACCGACAAAGTGATCTTCTCCGTACTATGCTCCTACCAGTGTTTTTCCCACTCTTTCCGAAATTAGTATTTTACAACCATGACCTAGTGAACTGATAATTCGGTAATACACAGAAGCACCAAATAAACTGGAATAGGTATGCGTATTCAAATACAGAGATATATGAACAGACAGAAGACGGCGCTGCGGTCGGCAACGCGTATGTAAGACAAGTGTCGGGCACAGTTGTTAGATCGGTTACTGCTGCTACAATGGCAGGTAATCAAGGTTTATGGGAGTTTCATCGGGGTATTATAGTCGACACACGAGCGATGGGACGCAGCATCTTCGAAGAAGCGGTAAAGTGGGTCCAAAAATGGTTCAAATGGCTCTGAGCACTATGGAACTTAACTTCTGAGGTCATGAGTCCCCTAGAACTTAGAACTAGTTAAACTAACCTAAGGACATCACACACATCCATGCCCGAGGCAGGATTCCAACCTGCGACCGTGGCGGACGCCCGGTGCCGGACCAGCGCCTAGAACCGCTCGGCCACCTCGGCCGGCGATAAAGTGGAGATTATCTCGTACGACCATTTCATGAGCGTACCTGTGAATATCAGGAAGCCGATAAAACATCAAATCTCCGACATTGATGCGGCTGGGAAAAGATCCAGCAAGAATGGGACCCACGATGACTGAAGAGAATCATTCAAACTTACAGAAGTGCAACCCTTCCGCAAATTGCTGCAGATTTCAATGCTGGGCCATGAATAAGTGTCAGCGTGCGAGCCATTCAGCGTAACATCATCGATATGAGGTATCGGAGCCGAAGGCCCACTCATGTACCCTTGCTGACGGCACGACGCAAATCTTTACGCCTCGCCAGGGCCCGTCAACACTGGCATTGGACTGTTGATGACTGGAAATATGTTGCCTGGTCGGACGAGTGTCGCTTCAAACTGTACCGAGTGGACGGACGTGTACGGGTATGGAGACAACCTCATGACTATATGGTCGCTGCATGTCAGCAGAGGACTTCTAGCTGATGGAGGCTCTGTAATGGTGTGGGGCGTGTGCAGTTGGAGTGATATGGGACGCCTGATACCTCTAGATACGACTCTGACAGGTGACACGTACGTAAGCATCTTGTCTGATCACCTCATCCATTCATGTCCATTGTGCATTCCAACGGTCTTGGGCAATTTCAGCAGGATAATGCGACACCCCACACGTCCAGAATTACGATAGAGTGGCACTAGGAACAGTCTTGTGAATTTTTATACTTCCACTGGCCCCTTAACTTTCCAGACATGAACATTATTGAGTGTTATCTGATATGGCTTGCAACTGCTGTCACAAGAGATCTCTACCCTCACCTACTCTTATGGATTTATGGACAGTCCTACAGTATTCATGGTGTCAGTTCCCTCCAGCACTTCTTGAGGCATTAGTCGAGTCAATGTCACGTCCTTTTGCGGCATTTCTGCGTGCTCGTGGGGGCCTTACACAATATTAGACATATGTATCAGTTTCTTTGGCTCTTTAGTGTATAAACACCTGCACTGGTTCCTTTGGAATTGAAATCATGACATTATCCTTGCAGTCTGAGGGTATTTCCTCTGTCTCGGTCATGTTGCTTACTTGTTAGAATAGTTTTGTCATGATTGGCTGGCCTTATTTTGACTTAAGTCTTTCAGTGCTCTGTCAAATTCTGCTCGCTGTATCATATTTACCATCTGCCCTTCATCTATTTTCTCTTCCCTTTATACAGTGTTGCAGGACCATTCCTTTCCACAGCCTCTCTATATATGCTTTCAACGTTTCAGCTATCCTTCTTTTCTTAGTACTGGTTTTTCATCTGAGGTGTTAATAGTCATGCAGCTGCTTCTCTTTACTTCTAAAGCTACTTTAATTTAGCTGTCGGCAGTATCTGTCTTTCCCCTAATTGTACATGCTTCTTCGTAACGTACTTGCGTTTGTCCTCTAGACATTCGTAGTTAGGTATTTTATAGTATCCGTGAATTTATTTTTAGACGTCTGTATTCCCTTTCGCTTGCTTAATCTGCATTTTTACGTATTCTTCTTCCATCAATTAAATTCAGTATACACTGTGATATCTTCCTCTCTCTCTTGTTGTGAATTTATTTCCCCTGTTTCAGTCAATCGTTGCCTAATGCTCCCTCTGAATCTCTTAACAACGTCTGGTTATTTCAAATTATCCAGATCATTTTTATAAAATTTCATACATTTTTACCATTTCATCTCTTGCAATCTACAATTCGCAACCAACAAATTATGGCCAGAATACGCATCTTACCAGGAATTGTCGTACTGTTAAAAATATTGTTGCGAAATCTCTGTCTTACTATTACATAATCAATCGGAAACTCTCTAGTGCCTCCAGATCCCTTCCACATGTACAATCTTTTTTCGTGATTCGTAAGCCAAGTGTTAGCGATGATTTAATAGTGCTCTGTGCAGTTCTACCAGGCAGCTTTCTCTTCGATTCCTTTGCCCCAGTTCATTTTCTCCTTATATTTTTCGTTCTATTTCTCTTCCTACTACCTAGTTCCAGTCCCTCATCACAATTATGTTTCCCTCCCCCTCAACTACTTGAATAAAATCTTTTATCTCGTCTTACATTCTTTCAAAAGCTTTATAACCTGCTTATCTACTTGGCATATAAACTTGTACTACTGTCGTGGATATTGGTTTCATGTCAATCTTGGCTATGATTATGCCATTCATCTGGCGAAAAGTACTGTTCATTTTACCCGAGAACTTCACTAATCTCCATTATATCTAACTTCAACCTATTCATTTCTCATAGCAAATTTTCAAGCCTACTTAACTGATTAAGTAATCTAACATTCCATGGTCCGACCTATTGAATGCCATTTCTGTTTTTCCTGATGACGACATCCTCCTCGATAGGCCCAACCCGGAGATCCGATTGGAGACTGTCTTAATCATAAAGTGGGAAACGCAATACGAGTACAGCATGACCCTGCAACTACTGAAAAGACTGTTGCCCTTCTCCAGGAACCACATATTTGTCTGGCCCCACCACAACCCCTCTGTTGCAGTTGCACACTACTGTATGTACGCCATCCCAACTCGGCTAGGTCTGTATTCATAGCGGAATCTGTTAGTACAGAAGTTTAATAGGAGCTGGGATATTTTTTGTAGCAGAGAACTGGGGAGACGTGTATTTTTCCAAAGCTTGAAGCTAGCCTATCGGTGCTAAACCAGTCAGTAACTTTGACAAGAACATGTTGATGATTCATTGCTTAGCTTGAAAACAATGCTTGTATCGTCTTCAAGCACCCAATGTAATTTCTCCCGGCACAGTTTATGTTGTGACCCTCTTTCGGCATTCTGTTTTTTGAATAAAAACTAAATCAGGAAAGTGCTTAACTATGTGTTCCGTTTTAATGTACCACGGCCTTACAGCCCCAAATATTTACCAGTAACTTAGAATATCGTGATCGACACAATCAGATGCCTTCGGTATGTCATAGAAGATCTCACTTGGTGAAAGTTTGTCTTTTAAAGGTTTTGTTATGTACTTAGATGATGTATGTATACCTGCCACAGTAGAGCGACTCTTTTAAATCCAAACAGCGATTGGCTAATGATGGATTATGTAAGTGACTAAGATCATTACGTGTGAAACCTTCCCCTGTCCTCTATATATCTTTTGTTATTACGCATTAACCGTCTCCTCTATATCTCAATTGCTACGCAACCTTCCATTCTACAATAACCTATGAAACCTTCCCTTAGGATTTCTATCTCTTGCTTAATAATAACAAATGAAATCTTCCCTTTGAAACTTATTATCTTTCTTAATCTTCGCATACAAATTTAATTGCTGCTTATTAAAAGTGATTTTCTGATTATTTCGACGAAACATAGAATGTGTCGTCGTCCTGGCCCTCAGTCGTTATCTGCAATAACCAAAAACTGTTCCTTAACTTTTTTTCTGTTACTGGATCGCCATCTGACTGCTACATCTAACTGCGACATGAATATACTTACTCTGGTTTATTATACTCTATTAACTGCTGGTGGGCTGTCATAATAAGTGGCTGTATTTATTACCAAAGCTGACGTTATTCTTTAATAGCAAAGCTGACGTTATTCTTTAATTAACTTGACTGAAGTTACGTAGTTCATAGTTGCACTTTTTCTTGTCAACAATAAAATTTTTGCAAAGTTTTACGTTGATGGTTTTTGGGATGGATTATAATCAGTAATGCAACATTGCTGGCAAAGATTAGTTACATTCTGAAAACGTTTCTTCAAATATTTACTGCTGGTAATGAAATGATTTTACAAACGTTCAAATGGGACTTACTTTCTACAATAATCTTACAACTAGCATTGCACAAAGGTACATTCAGTAGTCCTGAGATTTGCAAAGAAAATAATTAAATAATATTAGTTCCTCTTATGATAATAATTAGCTGATGTCTCTGTACGTCCGTTTATAATCTCTTTTAAATCATAACTGGTGGCTGGCAGGCACACTGCTCCTCTCAACCTCTCGCTTCAGACCTGTTACCAACTCGCTTCACATCTCGCTTACTACTGACTCCCTACGAACGCTGAAGTGCGGTCTCTTCCGCCAACAATGCTTTCTGGTGCAGAAAATCCCTGCTATCATTACAAAATGTATCAATGCGTGGTCTTTCCCGCTCTTTTCTTAAAATGTATCCATACGCGGTCTCTCCCGCCCTTTTTAAAATTATATCAATTTGCGGTCTCTCTTGCCAACTATATTTTGGTGCAGACATTCACTGCTACCACAATTATTTCCAACATGACAAATATTACTTATTCCTACTTAATCCTATTAATAAAATATAAACATCTTTGATAAATTGTGGTTTGACAATAGACAACAGAAATATACACGTCTTACACGTGTTTAGGCCACAACTTTTTAGATATTATCTGCTCCATGCCAACTTCCACTTAATTAGAGTTAAGGTGATCTATTGTATTTCGGGCGGGACGTGGGATTAATTTTTATTTCACGAAATTTACTCTGTATTTATCATGGGTGAAATGGCAAACCCCTCCGCAGAGTGTGACGGAGCAACACTATCTGACATAGCGGCGATCCTTTGGTCTCGACGGGCACCTTGGCCACACTTGAGGGGAAAAGCATACGTAGAACCCGACTTAATTCCATTTCATACTTTCATTTCCCACCCATCCTAACAATACAAACACAACAATCCCCTACACAAGCAGTCAACACAGTCAGGATCAAGATTCAGGTACACAGCATGCAACACTGAAATGTCTACATTTGGATATAACACGAGATCATGAGGATACAGTCCCACAGCTTTGCCAGCGTACATTGCTTTCGAATTATGAATCAATTTGCTCCTCCATTTCATATCCTTCAGTCATATTGAGACGATTGTTGGCTACACTTATGTTTTGATTTTCCTTCGAAATCAGTGTGTGTGAAACACGTATGAATACTGACTTCACAACACGACGCAAGGCAAACCTTCTAAGCTAGTCGCTACTCATCGAAGACACTGTTTCAGGTTAGGTTTATTCTGTGTAAACGGTGCTGAGATATTGGTGTGCTCCTCTGATTTGTGCGTCACTTCTTGTTGCAGAATAGGCGCTCGGGCGGCATGCGGAGCCGTGGCCGCGACTGCGGCCTGCCCTCCAGCCTCACAACCAGACCCAGCACCACCCCTGGCGTCAACGTCACGCTCCCGCCGGTGGGTACCGCGCAGAGCGTTGCAGCCCGCTGCTCTCATTGTCTGGCTGCTGCGCATCGAGGAACGACGCGACACACCGCCTCCCGCCATTGTTCGCTTCCAGCGACAAGAAATACGTCACAAGAGGCACCTGTCAGGCCTCCTGCTAGTGCACGATACTTCGTACGTCCTGTGGACGTGTCTGAAGCGAAAGATTTGGCCATTAGATGAACTTCGTGTAGAATACACTCTAAAACAAAAAAGACAAGGCTACGCTCCGCGTGGAATTATCTCAATGTGACGAAAATCGGTAGATGTGACGTACAGTACAGACAACAAACTGAATAATCTCTTAGAAAAATCGGATGATTTATTTAAGAGAAATAGCTTCACAAACTGACCAAGTCAATAACATTTTGACCCTCTTTGGCCCTTTTGCAATCAGTTATTCGGCTTGGCATTGATTGTCAGAGTTGTTGGATGTCCTCCTGAGGGATATGATGCCAGAATATTTCCATATGGTTCTTTGTATCTTCGAAATCCCGAGCTGCTTGGAGGGCCCTGCCCACAGTGCTCCAGACGTTCTCGAGTGGGGACAAATCCAGCGACCTTGCTGGTCAACGTACAGTTTGGCAATCACGAAGATATGCAGTAGAGACGCCTGCCATGTGCGGCCGGGGATTTTCTTGTGTAAATGTGAGACTTGAATGGCTTTCTGTAAGGGCAAAAAGCGATGCGTAGCTTGTCGGGACATACCGCTGCGCTGTAAGCATGCCGCGGATGACAGTCAAAGTGGTGCTACGAAAAGAAATGACACCCTAGACAATCACTCCTTCTTGTCGCGTTCGGAGGGCGGCAGTCAGATTGGTGTCCCACCACTGTCTGGGGCGCCTGAAGACGCGTTTCTGGCCTGGAACCTCATTGACTGGAGTACAACTTTCAGCGATGAGTGCTACTTCGGAGTGAGCCCCGATGACCAGTGAAGACGCCTTGGACGAATGTGGATACGACCCTGAATGTCGCCTGCCAAACGGCCCCAAAAACCAGATGGTCTGGGGTGCCGTTTCACCTCATAGCAGGACCCATTTGGTTACCATCTGCAGCACTCTCACAGCAAACAGGCACGTTGATGATGCTCTACACCCCATTTTCTTACTCTTCATGGCAAACCATCCTGGGTTTACAGTCTAGCAAGATAATGCTCGCACATAATTCAAATGGCTCTGAGCACTATGGGACTTAACATCTGTGGTCATCAGTCCCCTAGAACTTAGAACTACTTAAACCTAACTAACCTAAGGACATCACAAACATCCATGCCCGAGGCAGGATTCGAACCTGCGACCGTAGCAGTCGCGCGGTCGCACATAATTGACGAGAGTTTCTACAGCTTGTCTTCGTGCTTGCCAGACCCTACCTACGCCAGCTAGTTCTCTAGAAGTCTCCCCATTTGAGAACGTTTGGAGCATTATGGGTAGGGCTCTCCAAGCAGCTCGGGATTCTGACGGTCTAACGCACCTATTGGACAGTATTTGGCACGATATCTCTCAGGAGGACGTATAACAATTATCAGTCAATACCAAGCCGAATAACTGCTTTCGTAAGGGCCAGAGGTGGACCAGTGCGTTATTAACTTGCTCATATTTATGAAGCCTTTTCTTTTGAATAAATCATTCCATTTTCTGTGAAATTGTGATCATTTATATGTGTGAACACGTACATCACATCTACCGATATCCGTCTCATTCGGATAATTCCTTAGCCGGCCGCTGTAGCAGAGCGGTTGTAGGGGCTTCAGTCTGGAACCGCGTGACCGCTGCGGTCGCAGGTTCGAATACTGCCTCGGACATGGATGTTTGTGATGTCCTTAGGTCACTTAAGTTTAAGTAGTTCTAAGTTCAAGGGCACTGATGACCTCAGATGTTAAGTCCCATAGTGCTCAGAGCCATTTGAACCATTTGAATTCCTTCGTGGAGTGTCGTTTTGCTTTGTCTTAGAGTGTATGTTGGGCTAACACGTCCGGTTGCTACAGGGACGTTCAATCTTTCCCAAAAAGGGAAACCTGCAGTGCAGATTCAGTAGCACGTTTAGTACTCTTATAAAAGCTCATTAAAAACTACATCACACTAATGCCATGTAGTACCACCTGAAATCTTCATAACAGTCTCAATGTTAAGTCCTCAGATGCTTTCAGATACGCCATATCCAGTTAAAGGCAGAGGTGCTGATTGTTGAATTTCACCCGTATTATCGTCTTAAGATCGGGTAATTTAGCAAAGCCAATAGAAATCTATACGATGCCTCGGTGTTCGTCAGACAAGAAACGTATGCTTGCAGCTCTGTGATGACGGATGTTGTCAACCTGAAGTCTGGAATATTCCACAGCATACTGTTCTTGAAGTGGAAGAAACGGCAACACCGGGTCACAGAGAAAGATTATGAAACACCCTGGTCCATGTTCACAGTAATGTAATTCATTGGTGTCAAGTCATGTTAAGAAGAATATCCCACATAATCACTGCAGAACCACCCCCAGCCAACTCCATGACGCGTGAAAGATGCACGAACAAATTATCCGTGACGCGTATGCATTTGTTTGTAAGCAGTCATCATCTCTAATAAGACAATGTGCAGCCCCTCCACTGACTGATCGTGAAATAACGGTATGAGGAACACTTTAAAAACGTGATACTGCCACTGTATCGACGTTCCTCTTCAACATCTATGACAGCTGACCTAAATCTGTTATAACCAGAGGAAACTACAATTCTCAGGCCATAACTGTGGGTTCTTCCATTGTTCTGGGAAAGGGTTCATAGAACTACAATACGAAATATTGTGTGTGTGTGTGTGTGTGTTGGGGTTTATGGGCGCTCAACATCGAGGTCATCAGCGCCCTGACACACAGGAAAAGGAACGAATTTGGAGAGACCTAATAAAACTGAAAAACACACTCAAAGAAAGCAGGAATAGAGGGAAAATACGACCTAAGAAAGTAAAACCTAAGGTAAGGGATAACATAGCAACAAGAATGACACAGGAAATCGTCAGTGGCTGGCCACTTACATAAAATATGGTCGAGCTTGTCACACAGGAAACAACTTAAAATCCCCTCCCTAAAATCTTTGTAAAAACATTTGACAGGGCACAGAACTTTAAAACTTTAAGCACATTCGTCCGAGTGTTGCCTAAAAGAGTTGGCAGGTCGGCTGGCAAGTCAACCGCGGCCCGCTGGTCATAAAATAAAATGCAATCCAATAAAACGTGGCGCACAGTGACCTGGACGCCGCAAGCACCACACATTGGAGGGTCCTCTCGCCGGAGCAGGAAGCCATGCGTCATAGGGCTGTGGCCTATTCGAAGCCGAGTGAGGAGAACCTCGTCCCGTCGATGGGGCTGAAAGGAAGTACACCACACACGCGTTGTGGGCTTGACTAGACGGAGCTTATTGTCAGTCACTTCCAGCCACTCGTCCTCCCACCGACACATGACTCGGGAGCTCAACAGGGAGGTGAGTGCGTGCACGGGGACAGCACACTGAGATACGTGTGGAGCAAGACACGCCTCCTTGGCTGCGAGATCTGCCCTTTCATTCCCAGCAATGCCAACATGCCCTGGAACCCAGCAGAAAGCTACAACCTTCCCCAGTCGCTGTAGTCGGAGGAGGGCATCCTGGATGGTCTGGACTACTTTAACTGCCGGATACAAATGGTGCAATGATTGAAGGGCACTGAGGGAATCGGAACAGACAAGAAATTTAGGAGAGGAAGGATGTCTCATCTGCTCCAGCGCCCGCAAGATCGCAGACAATTCTGCATCAAAGACCGTAAAAGTCTGAGGCAGCCGGACCTTAAGGACACGATCCGGGAAAACAACTGAGCAACCAACGGAATCCCCTTGTTTCGACCCATCCGTAAAAACCGCTACATAGTCGTGGTGCTCAGATAAAACAGCAGAAAACGCTGAATGAAAAACCGTGGCAGGAGTGCAACCTCTCGTGTACTGCAATAAATCTAAAATCACTCTGGGCCTCTTCAGTAACCAGGGTGGCAGGCGGTCAAAACCCTGGATTTGGGGTTGTACAGACTCCACACCGAGCGACTCTAGAACACGTTGCACACGGATCCCAAATGGCAACGTAGCCCGGCGACGGTGGGAAAAAAGGCGGTCCAGAGGTGGATGGGCAACAAGGTGGTGAGCAGGCGAGCTGGGAGCCGCAAGAAACTTACAAGCCTGGCGCACCAGAAGGAGCTGCCGCCGGATGGTAAGTGGCGGTTCGCCAGCCTCAGCACAGAGACTGGGTATGGGACTGGTTCGATAAGCACCCGTGGCCAGTCGAATCCCAGCATGGTGGACAGCGTCAAGGATCCGCAAATAAGACGGCCTCGCTGACCCATATACTGTGCACCCATAGTCCAGCCGTGAACGCACAAAAGCCCGATAAAACTGAAGGAGACGCGCCCTGTCCGCTCCCCAAGACCTGTGGCTGAGGCACTTGAGGATGTTCAGTGCCTTCAGGGATCTGGCTTTCAAGTCACGTAGGTGTGGCAGCCATGACAACCTGGAGTCAAAAATTAGTCCCAGAAACCGCACTGTGTCTCTAAAATGTAGGACAGCATCCCCCATATGCAAGGCAGGCAAAGTAAAAAGACGACGAGAACGATTAAAATGAACACAAACACACTTATCGGCAGAAAACCGAAAACCTGTCTTGGCAGCCCACTCCTCTAACCGCCGCACTGTTAGCTGCAACTGACGGCTCACGGTTGCAACACTGGGGGAGGAACAGAAAACAGCAAAGTCGTCCACAAACAAGGAGCACTGTACTGGACTCCTCACTGTAGACGTTATACTGTTGATGGCTATGGCAAAGAGGGTAACGCTTAAAACACTGCCCTGGGGGACACCGTTCTCCTGCTCAAAGCGATCAGACAGTGTGTTACTAACGCGGGTCCGAAAAAACCGCTGAGACAGGAAAGACCGAATGAAAATGGGGAGGCGGCCACGAAAGCCCCATTGATGCAGTTGTGCAAGAATACAGTGTCTCCAAGTAGTATCATATGCCTTACTGATATCAAAGAAGATACCGATACAGTGATGCTGACGGAGGAAAGCCTGCTGAATAGCCGCCTCGAGAAGTGTCAGGTTGTCGACTGTGGACCGAAATTTTCGGAATCCACACTGAAAGCGGCTAAGGAGCTGCCTGGTCTCCAGCAGCCAGACCAGACGACGGTTAACCATCCGTTCCAGGGTCTTTCCGACACAGCTTGTCAAGGCTATACTACGATAACTACTGGGACATGTGCGGTCCTTTCCTGGTTTGAGGAGAGGGATGAGGATTGCCTCCCTCCACGAGGTGGGGAACACTCCTGTCCGCCATATGAGATTAAAACATTCGAGGAGGATTTCCTTTGACGCCGCTGGCAGATGGCGAAGCATGGAGTACCGGATGCGGTCGTAACCTGGTGCGGTGTCAGAAGTCGCAGTAAGTGCCGATTCAAGTTCCCACATGGAGAAAGGGGAGTTGTTGGCCTCAGAACTGTTCGACCGAAAGTCCAACTTCGCTCATTCGACAGTCGCACGGTAGCGACGAAATGCTAGATCCTGGGTTGCAGTGGCAGTACTTTGTGCAAAATGCTCTGCCAGCGTCTGAGCAATGGCTCTGGGTGTTGTTTGGAGGCATCCCTGGTTCAGGACTGCAGCTATTGGTAGACGGCTGCGTTTACCGGAAATCCTCCGGATGGCTTCCCATACTTTTGTGGAACAAGTGGAACGGTTGATGGAGTCCAGGAACTCCTGCCATGACCTTTTCTTGCTCTCTTTAATGACACGGCGTGCCCTGGCTCTCGCGATGCGAAAGGCGGTAAGATTGACTGCTGTTGGGCGGCATTTAAATCGGCGAAGAGCCGCACGCCTGTCCCGAATGGCTGAACGGCACTCATCCGTCCACCAAGGTACAAGGCGCCGCTTAGAAGGGCCAGAAGACTTAGGCATGGACAGGTCAGCAGCATGATGGATCACAAGTGTGATGTGATCCACCCATTCCTGTACGCTGTTGTGGCGTTCAAAGACAGCCAATCGAGTGAACAGAGGCCAGTTAGCCCTGCCAACCATCCACGATGGCGGCCTCTGCTCCAGCAATACACCATCCAGGAGATGAATGAGGATGAGGAAGTGATCGCTGGAATGAAGGTCGTCAATGACCTCCCAGTGAACAGAGTCGGTGAGGGCGGGAGAGCAGAAAGATAGGTCAATGGCTGAGAATGACCCAGTAGCGGCAGAGAAATGAGTTGGAGTACCTGTGTTGAGGATGCACAACACTTGAGATGTTAGGAGGCTCTCCAAAATTCGACCTCGAGTGCAAAGAGAAGTGGAGCCCCACAGGACATGATGGGCATTGAAGTCTCCCAGGAGGAGAAAGGGGCGGGGGAGTTGGTCGATAAGATCTGTGAGAGCGTCTAAGGTCACTGCATCCAGAGGGGGTAAATAAAGGGAGCAAACAGTAAGCCTTCGACGGGAATGAATTGCAACTGCAACTGCTTGCAGGTCAGTAGCCAGGGGGAGAGCAGAGGAGTGGTGGTCATTATTGACAAACACGGCGACTCCGCCTTTGGCTCTGTCTCCAGTCAGGTCATCTTTGCGATACAACGTACAGCCCCTGAGTAGAGGAGCATCAGATGGTTTTAGATGTGTTTCCTGTAAACACCAGCACAGGGGGCGTTGCCGTGCTAGGAGGTGCAGTTCCTCCACATGTGCCCGGAATCCATTCATGTTCCACTGTATAATGGGAGCCATCGATCAGGGTGGGAGGACCTTCAGTCTCACTTTCTGTCGGGGAGGAGAGCCCACAACAGGTGGAGGCTCAGTTTTGGGGCGAGACGATTGCCCCAGTCTGACATCAACCTCCATCGCCTCTGAAGAGGAGTCGAGAGAGACGTCAGAAAGAATGACATCAACATCAGCAGACTGTAGAACTTCAGTCTCCTTTAGCGGTCGAGTCTTCACCTTTGGTTTGGGCTTCGATTTTCTGGCCGGAGGTGGCAGTGGAGCCAAAACCTCAGAAGCAGTAGGGGGTGTAGCAGCGCTGGGCATTGCACAAGACTGGACCTGGGAAGGGGCAGGAAGTTCCATGACGTCAGCTACCACGGCCTGGTCAGAAGGCCGGGGAGGAGCAGCAGGCTTCACAGGAACAGCAGCAGCACACGTACATTGACAAACGCAGGTGCTAGTGCTGACAGTAGCAACCTCCGTTTGTGTAGCGGCATCAGTTTTCAAGACTGGCTGTTTCAGAACGGAAGAAAAGGAAGCAGCGAACGTGGGCGGCTGCAGGGAATTGTAAATTTTCTTTGCCTCACCGTATGGGATGCGTTTGGTGGTTTTAAGTTCCTGGATCTTCCGTTCCTCAAGGAAAACTCTACATTCCCTACTCCACACAGGGTGATCCCCGGAGCAGTTGACACACTTGGGAGGAGAGGAGCAACTAACTCCCTCATGGGCGGCTTTACCACAGTTCCCGCAAGTGGCTTCCCCTTTACAGCCGAGAGTAGTGTGTCCAAAGCGTTGGCATTTAAAACACCGCATGGGGTTGGGGTAATAAGGCCGTACACTGAGACGTAGGAAACCTGCCTTCACATGCTCGGGCCATTTGGTGCTGTTAAACGTAAGGATGAACGAGTCAGATTTCAGGAGAGCACCATCCACCCGTTTCATAACGTGTTGCACGTCGACAATTCCTTCCCGGGACCATTCAGCCTTCAGTTCGTCTAGGGGAATATCAACGAGATCTCGGCAAGTCACAACACCCTTGCTGTAGTTCAAGGTGTTGTGAAATTCAGTCTCAATCGCAAACTCCCCAAGAAATTGTGTCTTCTGAAGGTTCTGGACTTGCTGGAAGCTAGATGTTTCAACCAACAAGGTGCCATTTCGCAAGCGCTTTACAGATTTTAATGTACCAGCAATACCTTCTAAGCCTTTCTGGATGTAAAATGGCGAAACTTTTTCGAAACTTCCATCTTTTCTTTTAATTACAAGAAACACATTCTGCGAAGCAGCATGCGTTCTGTTACTACTACCTGAGTCAGGAGGACTGGCTACACGAGCCCTCTTGTGAGATTGGGTGTTAGAACCTACCAGCGGCCCACCCTTTCCGCTGGGAGGAGAAAAAGAAAAGTTCGAGGGTTCCATCTCGGTCCCACGAGCAGCTAGGGAACTAGGAGTCCACCTAGACAGAGCCCCGCGTGCCTAGGTAAGCCTTATACAACTGAGGTGCGGCAGACTCCCCAGAGGTCGCCCGCTAACGACTGTTCCACCTCAACAGCCATGCATCTCATCGGCGCGCAGCACACCTTGAGATTGAGGGTTTTTTTATAGAGGTGTATTCCATCCTCGCGACCCGGGCGGTCAGGCCAAGATCCCCATTCCCTGAGACACACAACGTTCCACCGCCGCGCCGCACGGTGGTCGCTGAAGTATGCTCAGAGCTTACTGTGACAGGGGACTGGCGGCGCTTACCAGTCCCCAGCTCAGGAACCCCGGGGTCGCCAAGCCCGTACCCAGCAAATGAATGCTGAGCCCCTGGGGGCAATACGAAATATTAGTTCCCTCTATTAGATGAATCGAAAAAAGATTTACCTGATACAATCCTTTGCCATAGGTGTGCTTGATAATTACAGCTGTCATTCACTATTAAAATATCTCTTCATGAATTAATTAATGATCTGTTCTCCAGAAGTGCAACATTCAGCATTTACAACAGCACATATCAACCTCAGACTTGAATAAATCTTTAGTCTTACGCTATGGTGTTGACGGCTGTAGCTGAGTTCACAAACTGGGGAGAGAGCAGCTCGATGGTGCGCTCCATATTGACCTCTGGAAGAGGACACTGCTGTGCTGAGAGAGAGGGAATGTCTTCTTCAGGCTCATCCATTCGTCACTACGGACTGCACTGAGACATCGTTAATGTCTGTGGTATCGGTGCGCGTTGCAGACATCGTGTTTTGCCGCTATCTTTGGACAATAACACAGAATCCACTGTAGTCCATAAGTAATGCCATCGAATGTTTTATATGTATCTTGGACTCTACTTCGATCATTCTCAGTATGGCGGTTCAAGTCATCGTGAAGAACAATTTGTAGGGTCTGTGCTCCTACAGTAACTAATGTGCATGTGTTGGTAGTGAACAGAGAAGTAAAGTGATTTAATATGTTGTCGTTTCTGTTTGCTTGTGATATTGTTCCATACTCTTGTAAGCCACCCATACAAAAGAATTTCAAATCATTTATCCTTACAGGGGATATTAGTCGCTAGCTGTGTGTGATGACATACTATGTATGGGTTTATATTATGGGTTTCATTTGTTGCGGCCGGCAGCTGTGACAGAGCGGTTGTAGGCGCTTCAATCTGGAACTGCGCGATCACAACGGTCGCAGGTTCGAATCCTGCCTCGGGCATGGATGTATGTGATGTCCTGAGGTTAGTTAGGTTTAAATAGTTGTAAGTTCTAGGGGACTGATTACTTCAGATATTAAGTTCTATAGTGCTCAGAGCCATTTGAACCATTTCATCTGTTGCGAACGCCACAATCTTCGACTGCATAGAGGAGTTACATCCATATTCCATACTTCGGAGGAGGAGCTATCGGACCAATCTGGTGTCAAGACAGCAGAGTTTCAGCAACGTGACTGGTACGTGGTCACACAAAGCACTCTTGTGTTTCCGGAAATGTTGGAACTAGATGCATTATGAGGACGTTACTGAAAATTTCTTGATGGCTTTGTATGACGTCAACTTTGTATGACGTCAACTTTGTATGACGTCAACTTTGTATGACGTCAACTTTGTGTGACGTCAGTTTCGATGGCCATTTTCTTTATTCCAGTATCTAGGAGTTTATGATGAGACTGTACCTTACAAGTGCACAGTGGTGAAATAATTCATTAGTAGAGCTTTCTGTTTTATAAATATGGTCTTTGTAACCAAGATTAAATCCGTCGTTCAGAACGAGAGGTTTGGTACCATGTACCAGTATCAGTATCGATATTTCACTTACTCATCAGCGAACGTAAACAATGGCACACATTCATTTCATTCGACATCACCCTCCAAAGTGGTGACCGATGGAAGCGGCGTAGTTGTCAGTTCACTGGACTCACATTCGGGAGGTCAGCTGTTGAATCCCGCGTCCGGCGATACAGATTTAGGTTTTCCGTAATTTCCCAAAATCGCTTCAGGCAAAAGCTGGGACGGATCTTTTTAAAGGGCATGGCCGATTTGGTTCCCCATCCTTCAGACTGTCCGAGCTTGTACTCCGTCTCTAATGACAAAGATGTCTACAGGACGTTAAACCAAGGCTTCCTTTTTTCCTTTGTAGGTTGTGATTTATGTTGTTGGGTAGGAAATATTTCATTAAAGATCAGTAACCTGAAATTTTTCCTGTGCTGTATGGTGTCTTCTGTGTCGTTAACTTTTCTAAAATCCCTGCTGGTCGCTTCCAATCATCTCGTGCTGTTTTTTGCTTTGGAAATGAAATTAAAATATTTTTGTTAGCCTATTGTCATAAGTTCCTTAAATATGACCGTAAAACCTTATAAACTCCTTTTCTGTGTTGTCTCTGTAACTGTTCGTAAGTTTCTGTACAGATTTTCTTTCCTCCTCTTTGTCCAGTTATATATGTTATTTTGTGGTCCTAAAGTTTGGAGAGAAAAACCACTTTCATGAATGTTAAGAACTCAGATGGAAAACCGGTCCTAAGCAAAGAACGGGAAGCAGAAAGGTGGAATGAGTATATAGAGGATCTATACAAATATGATGTACTTGAGGGCAGTATTATGAAAATGGAAGAGGACGTAGATGAGGGTGAAATGAGAGATATGATACTGCATGATGAATTCGACAGGACACTGAAATACCTAAGTCGAAACAAGATCCCGGGAGTTGACAACATTGCATTAGAACTGCTGATAGCCTTTGCAGAGCCAGCCCTGACAAAACTCTACCATCTAGTGAGCAAGATGTATGAGACAGTCGAAATACCCTCAGGTTTCAAGAAGAATATAATAATTCCAATCCAAAAGAAAGCAGGTGTTGACAGGTGTGAAAATTACCGAACTATCACTTCAATAAATCACGGCTGCAAAATACTAACACGAATTCTTTACAGACGAATGGAAAATCTGGTAGAAGCCGACCTCGGAGAAGATCAGTTTCGATTCCGTAGAAATGTAGGAACACATGGGGCAATACTGACCCTACTACTTATCTTAGAAAATAGTTTAAGGAAAGGTAAACTTACGTTTCTGGCATTTGACAATGCCAAAATGGCTTTTGACAATGTTGACTGGAATACCCTCATTCAAATTCTGAATATGGCAGGGGTCCAATACAGGGAGCGAAAGGCTATTTACAGTTTGCGCAGAAACCAGATGTCAGTTATAAGAGTCGGTGGGCATGAAAGGGAAAGGAGTGAGAAAGGGATGTAGCCTATCCCCGTTGTTATTCAATCTGTATACTGAGCAAGCCGTAAAGGAAACAAAAGAAAAATTGGGAGTAGGAATTAAAATCCATGGAAAGGAAATAACATTGTAATTCTGTCAGAGACAGCAAAGGACTTGGAAGAGCAGTAGAACGGAATGGACGTTGTCTTGGAAGAAGGAGATAAGATGAACACCAACAAAAGCAAAACGGGGATAATGGAATGTAGTCGAATTAAATCGGGTGATGCTGAGAGAATGAGATTAGAAAATGAGACACTTAAATTAGTAAAGGGGTTTTGCCATTTGGGGAGGAAAATAACTGATGATGGTCGAAGTAGAGAGGACATAAAATGTAGACTGGCAATGGCAAGGAAAGCGTTTCTGAAGAAGAAAAATTTGTTAACGCTCAGTATAGATTTAAGTGTCGGGTAATCTTTTCTGAAACTATTTGTATGGAGTGTAGCCACGTATGGAAGTGAAACATGGACGATACATAGTTTAGACAAGAAGAGAATAGAAACTTTCGAAATGGGGTGCTACAGAAGAATGCTGAAGATTACATGGGTAGATCACGTAACTAATGAGGAGGTACTGAATAGAATTGGGGAGAAGAGGAATTTGTGGCACAACCTAACTAGAAGAACGGATAGGTTGGTAGGACATGTTCTGAGGCATCAAGGAATCACCAATTTATTATTGGAGGGCAGGGTGGAGGGTAAAAATCGTAGAGAGAGACCTAGAGATGAATACGCTAAGTAGATTCAGAAGGATGTAGGTTGTAGCAGTTATTTGGAGATGAGGAAGCTTGCACAGGATGAGTAGCATGGAGAGCTGCATCAAACCAGTCTCTGGACTGAAGACAACAACAATAACAACAGCAGCAAAATTTCTGTAAATATTTATCTTTCATTCTTTTCCAGTTGTTCTTCTTCACCCCCCCCCCCCCCCCCTTTATTCAGTGTTAGCCATTCACATCCGTGTATCAGTCTTTATTTACTTGTGGTATTATCTAATCCATTTGATGGCATCCTTTCTCACAAGTACGTAAACTTACCACCCCTTTTGAGTGAGGCTCCAGCTCTGGCCTGATACAGGTCTACAGAGCAGTAAGTTAACTGTATATCTATTCTTGTCTTTTTCTCGTAGTATTACGAAGTTTAATCTCGCATTTTTGTAAGTGTAAGTTCATTCAGTTTGTAGCGAAGCAGTTGCTCATTTGTTTTGTTTTGAAGACGAGCGTCAGATCGTTTAGTAAACTAGTCAGTGAGGCTGCAGCTCTCGACTGATACTGATCTACTGAACAGCAAGTTAAGTGTTCATCTTTTCCTGGCTTTTATTTGTAGTATATTTATTAAATTTCGTGCATGTTTCCGTCTAAGAGGTGTAAGTTGACATATTGTAAGCGTAAATTCCGGCAGTCTGTTGCGCAGTTTTTATTTCTTCGCAACAGCCAGCTACGTAGCTTACTGAGCCATCAGCGTCCATTGGTGACACATTAAGAGGAAAGCAAGCTGCTTATCTGGCATTCTGTCTGCTTTACTTCTTTAGTTACTCTTTTTACGACGAGTAGGATGTGTGCATGATTTGTGCAGAAGGAGCTGGCCACAGTTTGCGAACAGCTGAAGGTGCTTTAGGCTACCGTTAATCACCTTCAGGCGGCGGCCCCGAGGTGTAACGGTGGCGGAGAATCTGGCGCGTCGCATGGAACACCACTGTGTCTCTTGTTTCGCCCAAGGGCTCTGCAGCCAAGGTACCTCCTGGTGTCTCCGACGCAGTGGATCCACAAGCACATCAGAATGAGTGACGGGCCAATAATAATAGTGGTCTTCTGGCCTCGCCCATTCACCCTGCGAGTGGACAGATGACCGCTCCTTCAGAAGAGTCCGAGCTGGTACACGGGTAAAGAGGTTTACTAGTTATCGGAAGCTCGAACTTTAGGAATCCCTTAGGCAGATAGCGTTCAGGGCTGGAAAGAAAACCAATGCGCGCTCGGTATGTCTGCCGGGCCACCACATCTTGTGGCTATCGAGCGTGCAGGTGCAGTCGTCTTCAAGCTGTAGCTTACGTCGGCACCAACGACAACTGCCGCATGGGATTTGAGGCCATCCTCAGTTCATACAGACAGCTGGCGGAAGTGGTCAGGGCTGCTGGCCTCAAGCTTGGTGCGCAAGCAGAGCTTACAATTTGTAGCATAATATCCAGAGCTCATCGGGGTCAGTTTGGTCTGATGTCGTGTGGAGGGTCTCAACCAAGGTTAGTAGATATTCTTGCTTCTGTGAAAAGATGTATGCGCGAGGAATACAACTACTATCACCGTCATACCTCAACAAAAGATCTGGCAGACAACCCGAGAAAATTTTGGTCCCATGTAAAATCGCTGGGTGTGTCTGAGTGTCATCACTTCTGTCCCTAAGCTGGTCGTAGGTTGTGTTCCAAAAATGAACAGCATAGAGACACGAGTGATGACACTTTCTGCAGGACCTGACCATAATTTTGCAGGACAATGCTCAAGCACGTATAGTGCAAGCTGTTACTGATTTGTTTGACTGATGTGGTTGCTATGTGCTATACCACCTACTGCACTCCCCTGACTTAAGCCCTCGTAAGTTCAACTAGATTTCTAAACTGAAGGAAGCACTTCACGGCTATCGCTTCAGAACTGCTACAAATTCGTCGGGCAATAGACAGCGCCGCTCGAACTGTCAACACAACTGTCGCTACTAAGAGCATCCTACGACTTCCACATCGCTGGAAACGGGTTAGACACAATGATGGTGACTACTTTGAAGGTCAGTAAGACTTCGAAACACGTATATATTTTGTACGAGCTGTAAATAAATACTTGCTACTATTAAGGTCCAATCTTCGTACATAAATGATTTGGCGGACACCGTGGGCAGCGGTTGTTTGCTGATGGTGCGTCGAAGTTGAAAGACCGCAGGAGGATACAAGATGACTTAGAGAAAATTTCTAGTTGAAGTAATAACTGGCAGCTAGCTCTAAATGTAGAAAAATGTTAGTTAATGCGGATGAGTAAGAGAAACCCGTAATGTTGGGATACAGCGTTAGCAGTACCCTGCTTGTCACAGGACGTCGTTTCAATATCTGGGCGCAACTCTGCAAAGCCATATGAAATGGAACGAACATGTAGGACTGTCGTAGGAAAGGTGAATGGTCGACTGCGGTTTGTTGGATGAATACCATGAAAGTGTGGTTCATCTGCAAAAGAGACCACATATAGGACGCTAATGCGACCATTACTTGAATAATGCTCGGCTGTTTTGGATCCGATCAGGTCAGTTTAAAGGAAGATATCGAATGAATTTAGAGGCAGGCTGCAACATTTCATAGTTGTAGGTTTGACAGCACGCAAGTGTTACGGGAATGCTTCGGGAATTCAAATGGGAATCCCTGGAAAGAAAGCAACGTTGTTTTCGAGGAACACTATTGAGAAAAATTAGAAAATTTGTATTTGAAGCTGACTGCGGAACGATTCTGTTCTCTCCAACATACACTGAGCGTAAGGACCACAAACATAAGAAACGAAAAATTAGGAATCATACGTAGGCAAGTAGATAATCCTTTTCCCTCGTTCTGTTTGCAAGTGGAACAGGAAAGGAAGTTATTAGTTGTCGTACGGGGTACCTTCCGCCACGCACAGTAAGGTAGATTGCGGAGTATCTATATAGATGTAGATTTTTCTTTGTAGTTTTTGCATATATTTTTCTCCGTGATGTTTATTATTATTTTTTTTTTTTTTTTTTTGGCCATCAGTCTACTGACTGGTTTGATGCGGCCCGCCACGAATTCCTTTCCTGTGCTAACCTCTTCGTCTCAGAGTAGCACTTGCAACCTACGTCCTCAATTATTTGCTTGACGTATTCCAATCTCTGTCTTCCTCTACAGTTTTTGCCCTCTACAGCTCCCTCTAGTACCATGGAAGTCATTCCCTCATGTCTTAGCAGATGTTCTATCATCCTGTCCCTTCTCCTTATCAGTGTTTTCCACATATTCCTTTCCTCTCCGATTCTGCGTAGAACCTCCTCATTCCTTACCTTATCAGTCCACCTAATTTTCAACATTCGTCTATAGCACCACATCTCAAATGCTTTGATTCTCTTCTGTTCCGGTTTTCCTACAGTCCTAGTTTCACTACCATACAATGCCGTAGTCCAGACGTACATCCTCAGAAATTTCTTCCTCAAATTAAGGCCGGTATTTGATATTAGTAGACTTCTCTTGGCCAGAAATGACTTTTTAGCCATAGCGAGTCTGCTTTTGATGTCCTCCTTGCTCCGTCCGTCATAGGTTATTTTACTGCCTAGGTAGCAGAATTCCTTAACTTCATTGACTTCGTGACCATCAATTCTGATGTTAAGTTTCTCGCTGTTCTCATTTCTACTACTTCTCATTACCTTCGTCTTTCTCCGATTAACTCACAAACCATACTGTGTACTCATTAGACTGTTCATTCAGTTCAACAGGTCATTTAATTCTTCTTCACTTTCACTCAGGATAGCAATGTCATCAGCGAATCGTATCATTGATATCCTTTCACCTTGTATTTTAATTTCACTCCCGAACCTTTCTTTTATTTCCATCATTGCTTCCTCGATGTACAGATTGAAGAGTAGGGGCGAAAGCTACAGCCTTGTCTTACACCCTTCTTAATATGAGCACTTCGTTCTTGATCGTCCACTCTTATTATTCCCTCTTGGTTGTTGTACATATTGTATATGACTCGTCTCTCCCTATAGCTTACCACTACTTTTTTCAGAATCTAGAACAGCTTGCACCATTTTATATTGTCGAACGCATTTTCCAGGTCGACAAATCCTATGAAAGTGTCTTGATTTTTCTTTAGTCTTGCTTCCATTATTAGCCGTAACGTCGGAATTGCCTCTCTCGTCCCTTTACTGTTCATAAAGCCAAACTGATCGTCACCTAGCGCATTCTCAATTTTCCTTTCCATTCTTCTGTATATTATTCTTGTAAGCAGCTTCGATGCATGAGCTGTTAAGCTGATTGTGCGATAATTCTCGCACTTGTCAGCTCTTGCTGTCTTCGGAATTGTGTGGATGACGCTTTTCCGAAAGTCAGATGGTAAATCGCCTGACTCATATATTCTACACACCAACGTGAACAGTTGTCTTCTTGCCACTTCCCCCAATGATTTTAGAAATTCTGATGGAATGTTATCTATCCCTTCTGCCTTATTTGACCGTAAGTCCTCCAAATCTCTTTTAAATTCCGATTCTAATACTGGATCCCCAATCTCTTCTAAATCGACTCTTGTTTCTTCTTCTATCACATCAGACAAATCTTCACCCTCATAGAGGCTTTCAATGTATTCTTTCCACCTATCTGCTCTCTCCTCTGCATTTAACAGTGGATTTCCCGTTACACTTAATGTTACCACCGTTGCTTTTAATGTCACCAAAGATTGTTTTGACTTTCCTGTATGCTGAGTCTGTCCTTCCGACATTCATATATTTTTCGATGTCGTCACATTTTTCCTGCAGCCATTTCGTCTTAGCTTCCCTGCACTTCCTATTTATTTCATTCCTTAGCCACTTATATTTCTGTATTCCTGATTTTCCCGGAACGTGTTTGTACTTCCTCCTTTCATCAATCAACTGGAGTATTTCTTCTGTTATCCATGGTTTCTTCGCAGCTACCTTCTTTGTACCTACGTTTTCCTTCCCAACTTCTGTGATGGCCCTTTTTAGAGACGTCCATTCCTCTTCAACTGTACTGCCTACTGCGCTATTACTTATTGCTGTATCTATAGCGTTAGAGAACTTCAAACGTATCTCGTCATTCCTTAGTACTTCCGTATCCCACTTCTTTGCGTATTGATTCTTCCTGACTAATGTCTTGAACTTCAGCCTACTCTTCTCCACCACAATATTGTGATCTGAGTCTGTGTCTGCTCCTGGGCACGCCTTACAATCCAGTATCTGATTTCGGAATCTCTGTCTGACCATGATGTAATCTAATTGAAATCTTCCCGTATCTCTCGGCCTTTTCCAAGTATACCTCCTCCTCTTGTGATTTTTGAACAGGGTATTCGCTATTACTAGCTGAAACTTGTTACAGAACTCAATTAGTCTTTCTCCTCTTTCATTCCTTGCCCAAGCCCATATTCTCCTGTAACCTTTTCTTCTACTCCTTCCCCTACAACTGCATTCCAGTCGCCCATGACTATTAGATTTTCGTGCCCCTTTACATACTGCATTACTCTTTCAATATCGTCATACACTTTCTCTATCTGTTCATCTTCAG
This sequence comes from Schistocerca serialis cubense, assembly GCF_023864345.2. NCBI lineage: Eukaryota > Metazoa > Arthropoda > Insecta > Orthoptera > Acrididae > Schistocerca > Schistocerca serialis. Next base: position 985,579,576 of record NC_064638.1, read on the forward strand.
CTTGCGACGTCGGCATGTATACCTGAATTATCGTTGTCGGTGTTGGTCTGCTGTCGATTCTGATTAGAACAACCCGGTCACTGAACTGTTCGCAGTAACACACCCTCTGCCCAACCTTCCTATTCATAACGAATCCTACACCTGTTATACCATTTTCTGCTGCTGTTGATATTACCCGACACACATCTGACCAGAAATCCTTGTCTTCCTTCCACTTCACTTCACTCACCCCTACTATATCTAGATTGAGCCTTTGCACTTCCCTTTTCAGATTTTCTAGTTTCCCTACCACGTTCAAGCTTCTGACAGTCCACGCCCCTACTCGTAGAACGTTATCCTTTCGTTGATTATTCAACCTTTTTCTCATGGTAACCTCCCCCTTGGCAGTCCCCTCCCGGAGATCCGAATGGGGGACTATTCCGGAATCTTTTGCCAATGGAGAGATCATCATGACACTTCTTCAAATACAGGCCACATGTCCTGCGGATACACGTTACGTGTCTTTAATGCAGTGGTTGCCATTGCCTTCTGCATCCTCATGTCGTTGATCATTGCTGATTCTTCAGCCTTTAGGGGCAATTTCCCACCCCTAGGACAAGAGAGTGCCCTGAACCTCTATCCGCTCCTCCGCCCTCTTTGACAAGGCCGTTGGCAGAATGAGGCTGACTTCTTATGCCGGAAGTCTTCGGCCGCCAATGCTGATTATTTATCAAAATTTAGGCAGTGGCGGGGATCGAACCCGGGACCGAAGACGTTTTGATTATGAATCGAAGACGCTACCCCTAGCAAAAAATCATATGTGTGTGAAATCTTATGGGACTTAACTGCTAAGGTCATCAGTCCCTAAGCTTACACACTAATTAACCTAAATTATCCTAAGGACAAACACACACACCAATACCCGAGGGAGGACTCGAACCTGTGTGGGGACCAGACGCACAGTCCATGACTGCAGCGCCTTAAACCGCACGGCTAATCCAGCGCGGCTATATTCAACGTATTCTGTTTTCTCAGAAGATATTTCTAATCCGGTTTGAGCTGCAATTCTCTGAAGTGTTTCTATCGTCATCTTGGCATCTGTTTTGTCCTTAGAAGTAATTGCAATATCGTCAGCGAAAGCGAGACATTTCATCTCAGATCTTCTACTTCCTTGTACTAGATGGATCTGCCTGCTTCCCTCTCAGATTCCATATCGCAGCTAACATCCGTTCTTTACTCGGCGTTCTGTTGTTTTTTAAGCTGGCCCATGTGTTGATGAATTTGATGCAGTGACAATGGTTCTGAAGGTGGGTTTCGTTTTTTAGGGTATTTGAAAATTAGTTTTTGTGTTGGTTCCTCGCAGTTTAAATTTTTAGAATACTTTTTAGTAACACACAGTTGTCTTAGTGGCTGGTAGTCAGTTTAGCTGTTGAATTTTCGAAGCGAAGATTCATCGACTTGTACCCTGTTATTTCTTCTCTGAAAATATTGTGGAAGTGACTAGTGTTGCTGTGCCTGAAATTTGTTTCCTTTAACGAGTCTTTGCCATATTTCCGTTACTCAGTTCGAATAACATTTTACGTTTGTTTTCTGATCTCACTGAATGCGTTCCATTCTCTTTCCTTTTTGCAGGAGTTCCATTTTTCCCATGATGTTAGTCTAGTCTTTATCGCTTCGTCACATCACTTATTCCATCATCTACGTTTCCTTCTTCTTCGTGAGTGTTCTAGTTTTTCCATAGTTTCTATCATTGCTACTCCGATTTTATCTCGATTTCCCAGCTTCTGTGTGTGAAGCTTCTTAATAAATTCGTTCCTGTTGTCTAAAATAAATTTTGTGTCAGTTTCATGTACTTGTTTAATTTTGGAGTTTAATTTTTTGTTGAAAATTGGCTTGGTTTTGTGAAAAAGTGATCCGAAATTGTTCCTAGTGGTCTTTTACCGCAAGTATAAAGTAGGATACTGTTGCCAAAAAGTCAAGAATTCCTGTTGACTATGAATACGTCCGAATTACTTCGATTTATGTTCGTTGTGTATAGGTGTTAGACATCCGAAGTGTGGTTCTCCATCCTCTTTGCACGTCCTGTAGGAAATCATACCAATATACGTGCAGATCGTAGTGTATGTAGACTGTAATCTTGTATTCACTTGATTATATGTTCAAGCTCTAGTTAAATTACTCTTGGCTCTATAAAGATCTTTCCTACTTCTCAGTAGATCAGTACATCAGTAAGTACAGCATTACTTTGCTGTCCTGGCTCAAAATTCTTTGAAGTTACGCCCGTTTTGTACTCATCCCACGTTAAAAAAAGAAAAAGAAAAGATGTAGGAGGTTTTCAGGTTCTGCGAGCACTGTGTACGATTCAGATCAAAATGGCAGTTTTTGGGAAAGGAAGGCAAACCTGTACTACAAGCCGGGTAAGACAGAGCTTCGAGAGTACTACTCGTTAGCTGATTGTCGGCAAACGATTAGGCATATCTCTCTAATCTCTAAACTGTCCATTTGGACACAGGAGAATCTGGAGAACGACTGAGACAGTGCGCCACAAACGCTGCTACAAAATAGTGACTGGAAAAAACACGATCATCGTAAAAGGACCTTTTACATGGCCAGATACAAGTTGGAGCCAAATATGGAAATTTTGATCATAACGCATTACTCGGGGAATTTTTTTAATGGGTTAAATAAATGGAGCGAAGAGGACCTGATGCAAACGACTAGTTTGTGACATCACAGCTGGAGGACGTACAGCGGACGAACCACTGATAGCAGACCATGGGAAAATGAAGAGTGTGGGAGTGAAAACATTGTTACAGAGAGCTCGTTAAGCGGTTTTTTTTTCAGAGGAACAGTTACAAAGAGGGGACACTTAGAGAGAATTCTGCTTAGTAGAAGCGTTGTAGTACAACACTGGAGAAAGACTTCTAATTTGTTATAGTGTTCGAAGACTAAGATAGCCTTAATAGCCGATTGTGCTATGAGATGGCCGCCACTGACACCTTGCCAACTCTACTGTTCGAATGGCTCTGAGCACTATGGGACTCAACTGCTGAGGTCATTAGTCCCCTAGAACTTAGAACTAGTTAAACCTAACTAACCTGAGGACATCACAAACATCCATCCCCGAGGCAGGATTCGAACCTGCGACCATTGCGGTCTTGCGGTTCCAGAATGCAGCGCCTTTAACCGCACGGCCACTTCGGCCGGCCGCCAACTCTACTGTGCTGATGATGTCGCGGACCTCTTTTTCCTATGGAAAACGTGTTTCTTCCGTCCTCCACCAACGAGCCACAGAGCGGTCTGGTTGCTGGAGATAATCCTCGGCCTTAAGCATCATCCAGCTATTGAGCAAGCAGTTAAAACGCCCTAAGAGGATTGTGCTCTCTTAGTATTGAGTCATTCGTGATAAGGATTTTAACATGTTGTTTATATCCATTTTCAATGTAAGGTTGTCATTACCTGATACTCCATAACAAGACACCACTTTTATACCATCTCTCTACCAAGGCTGTATGCAGACTGGAATTACATTACGTTTCTGGCCAGTTCCAGCCTGTGACCATTTTAAATGATTGTAGTAACAATACTAACGAGGTAAAATGATAAATTACTTACTTTAAATCGTCACACTTCGCCGAATTCTAATTACTGTTAGATTATTGACAGCTGCATCGGTGAGAAACAAGAAAGCACCCAATACTGTGGAGACACGACAGTAGCTCTTTCTGCCGGTACGAATATACACTGATTCTCCGCCGAGTGCCACTGTATAAACACATCTTTGAACATCGCCTCTCCCTGTGTTTTTATAACGACAGTCCTTATGTCTGCTGAGGTGAAAGGATGCGATGTGCTGTTAAATACCTAATAACAGGGACCTGATAATAAATAATAATGATCTAGAAGCCATTTGTTAACATCAGTTCAATTACTTGAGGGGTCACTGTACATGATCCTGTACGCGATATGTGACGTGCAACAATGTATATGCAGATCTTCGATTTACCTTTTTAGTGGTTGGTATTGTTATTAAAGGAATTTGAAAATGGTCACAGAGCAAAACTCATCAGTGATGCAGTATAATACATGATGTAATAAAGGTCATCTTGTGTGAAGAATTTGACAGCCTACGTTGGATACTTAAAAAATGTTTTATCTGTCAGAAATTACGTCGAGACCGTGTACCAACACATGAGGGAACTATTGAAAAAATAATGTTCTATTAAAAATTATAAAATCATAGTTCGTTGCTGTCACTCTCTCAAAGACATCTAAATAAACTTTCTTCATAGCTCGGTAGAGAGAGTAAAGTTTCTTATACAGCTATCGAAATAAATTTCCATTTCAGTATTTTTTAAGTAAAGAGAAAAAACTTTATCTCAAACACCTGTGTTTATAGTAACACTTGATTATGGATTGCGGGACATGGGAAGATCATAAGATCTGGGCAGTTCAAATGGTTCAAATGGCTCTGAGCACTATGGGACTTAACATCTGTAGTCATCAGTCCCCTAGAACTTAGAACTACTTAAACCTAACTAACCTAAGGACATCACACACATCCATGCCCGAGGCAGGATTCGAACCAGCGACCGTAGCAGTCGCGCGGTTCCGGACTGAGCGCCTAGAACCGCTAGACCACCGCGGCCGGCTGGTGGGCTGTAGTGGTGGCTGTTTCGACACATGGTTGACCACCATCTTCAGGGACGCTAGACGTCAGCAGAATGCCGTCACAACGGCGTGTGTTTAGGCGGGGCCCAGCTGCCGTCCCGCCAGCTCGGGGAGATAGGCATCTGCAATTAGCAGTGCGGAGCCGCTAAGCCGCCGACCTGCACACGAGCTTTCCCCTCTCCTCTGCCTCCCTCGGCGTACAATTTACACTTACCTCCCGATAAGCCGGGGCGCGAGTTCCTCTCTTCGGGCACTTGCTCCATTACGGGTAATCACAGGGCGCTCTTGTTAGCACCGCTCGTAACGCCGGCCGTGTACGGGATCCCGCAGAGATATACGTGGTGCCCTCCGGAGTTAACGAAATCTCTGCCTTGCCGTGCCACGGACGAGCGCGTATTTCTAGCCTTTTGATTGCGGTCGCCTGTAATGGAGCTCTTAAACCGTATCGCAGGTCCGCGTAACTTGGACAGCAAGTGTTAAGATCGTAAGTAACGTGGACACTTCCCAAGAGAATCTTACGATGTGGTGATGCGTACAGCGTTTCACTATTGCTCCACGGTTGCTCATACGAGACAAGAAGGAAAATAAGTTGATAGTTTTTTATAAGGCAGAAACTGGAATCTAAAAAATAAAAAACATCCAATAAGACTTATTGAATACAAGCCGTTTGGCTATTAGGCTGCGACATTGTAAACACTGAACGGACTAAAATACCGACGTTTCGGCCGACATTGCAGCGGTCCTCTTCAGGGCTCTGAAGAGGACCGATATAAAATCGGCCGAAACGTCGGTATTTTAGATGGGTCCATAACGACGGGATCCATAACGACGGGATCTAATACCCACAATGATTTTATTTAAATACGCACTGGCCATGGAAGCCTACGAACATAAGCCCAGTACTACGTTTCCGAAAAATGAATCAATAAGAGTCTTCCGCATGCATCGTCATAGAATAACGAACTTTTATACTTTTTAAAAAGTAACATATGTTTGAGGTGGAACATCAGATATAACTTTCCAGATTGTTCCCACCCGTAAGTGTGTCACTAGATCAGGATATTTTCCCAGCTACATTAAAATGTAATAAATTTTAAACCTACACAGTACCACTTCTTTTTCTTCTTCTTTGCAGAAACCTCTTTCTAAAATTTTTGAGACCGTGTAAGTAGGCTGTTTAGGTTTCTATGTTAGTAACGCCACGCGGCGCTCTATATGAAAATCAGTCACTGTGCTGTGTGAAGACTGTGGCTGGTTTGCATTGTTGGAGTATTCGCTATTGTAGTGTTGGGCAGTTAGATGTGAACAGCACGTAGTGTTGTACACTTGGAGGTGAGCCGCCAGCATATATATACATATGACTTTTGAACATTATTAAGGTAAATACATTGTTTGTTCTCTATCAAAATCTTTCATTTGCTAACTATGCCTATCAGTAATTAGTGCCTTCAGTCGTTAGAATATTTTATTCAGCAGGCAGTATTGGCGCTCGCTGTATTTCAGTAGTTTGAGTAACGAAGATTTTTGTGAGTTAAGTGATTCATGAAAGGTATAGGTTAGTGTTAGTCCGGGCCATTCTTTTGTAGGGATTATTGAAAGTTAGATTGCATGCTAAAAAAAATATTGTGTGTCAGTTTAGTGATGATCAGAATAAGTAAAGGGAGAAATATCTGAGTACGTTCAGTTTTGCTCGGCTGTTTGAAAATCAAATAACGTAAGGGGTTAACCAGTTCAGTAATTGAAAAATTTTTCTAAGGGGACGTTTCAAACGTAACATCTTAAATGATACTTTCTGTACTATTACTTCTACTACTACTACTGCTGCTGCTACTACTAGTAGTAACAATAGTTATTATTATAATAATGAAAATAATAAACATCTCTCTTCGGATTTTGGAATAAAAGTGAAAATGTTAATACCATTAATGCAGCCACGTAACAAACATTACAAAGATTAACTAACAAAAATATTTCAGATGTATTTTGAAAGCTGCCTGGTGTAATATGAGCGTATGATGTGTGATAATTTGTTAGAAATTGATACCTTTTAATGAAATGATATCCTTAGCAGTTGACTGATTCATATCAAGTGCAACAAAAGAAAGATGAAGACGCTGTGCGAGATAACACCTACAAGAACAGAGGAGGAAAATATCACATAAGGGGAGGTATCAGGAAAGAAGATCCACAGGGTTCATTTAAGTCCACAGTGGTTCTTCGTACATGTTAATAATCTTCGATACAATGTAGACTACCACAATCGATCATTTCGCACATTATATATGAGACATACAGCAACAGACGGAAAGACTAACTGTGTGTTTCAAATAACGACAGTGTGCTCCTTATGAAAAAGGTCTCCCTCACACTCGCAAAACACAGCCCTTTAACCTCCAACACATATCGATAAGTACAGTGCTATTGCAGAGATAGTATTTGAACCGTCCCTTATAAGTAGAGCAGAAACGTCTTTTTTGGCTTATGTGTGTATGAAAATTGGGACCATAATAAACAATGTCTGGCGCTTTTGAAATAGACTCGCCAAGTATTATTTGCATTTTGGCACATTTCAAGGCCTGAAGACAAAATAAACAGTATGTTACCACTTTTTTTTAAATACAGCATTTGAATAAATTCCTGCGTAAGCATTTTCTTCGGGAGAAAATTTGCTTTTTCAGAAACTAGCCAAATCATTCGAGATCGTGCTGTCGATACAAATTTTAAAAAACTTTATAATACGTTATATTATTATGAAAAATTTATGTACTAAACCGCATTTCAAAAAATGACGAAAATTGAATTCTTTATTTCTAACTTATTGTGCAGTCGTACATCATATAACACAATAGCAAACGTTCAATCTCCTTCTAAACTTCAATTGAATATACCTAACGAAGCATAGAAACATTTGAATTAGACTTCTTCCCACTATATTATTAACACCCGGATTCACGCTGATCACCTGACCATAACGGTGAAGCTTTGTAGCATGGACACCACTAGACACTAGCAGCGTTGGGGAATCAACCTCGTAACTGGTAACCCAACAGCCACGAAACTCGCAAATGTAGGTAGGAAGTGTTTCCAGCACACACACGTCACTCAGTAGGTTCCCAGGTGTATTCGTTAGGTTCGTGGTTAGGTGACCAAGTAGGCAGCGAGGGCCTCACATAAGCAACCTCTTGCGAGCAAATTGTCCCTCAAACGTAGTCTGATAGCGTTGAGACGACGCAGTATATTGCTGTAGGTACGTGTCGTTTACAGGGTGGGGTCGTCGAACAGTCGGTTATGTATGATGTGACAGTATCGGTAAGCAGCTCCCCAAGAGCATACCTAGGAATGGGTCTCGAGAAGACAAAAGGGGTAGGGGGATGACAAAAGAGGCACCTGCTCTGCCCTGCCCCTCACTCGATGTGTCCTTGCTGCTTCAACCCAGCCTCTACGCCTAATCCAGTTTATTTCTAGTATTTTAAAATAAATCACGTTACTAACATTTAAGTGATTCGTAAAACAGTGTAACGGTATACTTTAAAATGATATGTGGAATACGTAATTAACCAGCGATGATAACTTGTTAAATTGTTGATACCGCAGCCGGCCGCTGTGGCGGAGTGGTTGTAGGCGCTTCAGTCTGGAACCGTGCGACCACTACGGTCGCTGGTTCGAATCCTGCTTCGGGCATGGATGTGTGTGATGTCCTTTGGTTGGTTAGGTTTAAGTAGTTCTAAGTTCTAGGGGACTGATGACCTCAGATGTTAAGTCATATAGTGCTCAGAGCCATTTGAACCATTTTTTTGATACCGTACATCCAAAAGCAAGACCCAGAAATTTAAAAAAATCTTTAATTGCATCATCAGCCCGGGCAGAGACTCCAAGAGGTCGAGCACCCTCTGAACGTTCGTATCATAATATCATATATTCGTATCTTGGAACCGTAGTGGCTACGTGTCACAAAATGTAGCGTTTTCGAAGTTACTTGAGTCACAGACAAATGTCACATGAAACATTTAATATCTGTAAAATGTGTCTTACTTTAGTATGTAATCATGTCTTCATGTATTCATGATTTTTTTCGTTTTTTTTTTTTTTTTCTTTTTCTTCCAACCAACTCATCCACTTATATATTGTTTTGTCAGCATTTTAATGAAGCGAAATCCATATTGATTATTATCAATAATAACGAAAATCTTGATAATGAAAACAGTGTCATTTTTGAGGGGTAAAAAGCCAACACAGGTTCAGAAAATATCGTTCTTATGAAACTCAACTAGTGCATTATTGTCACTAAGTAATGATTGTAATCGACAAGGAATGTGAAATTGCTTTCATATTTTTAAATATCCAGAAGGCTTTTGACACTCACAAGTGACTTCTGATCAAATTGCTCGCCTGTTGAGCATCGTCTCAGTTGTGCAACTGGATTCGTGATTTCCTGTAAGAAACGTGACAGTTCGTAGTACTTGACAGAAAGTCGTGTTCGCCTTATGTGAACCCGAAGGCACAGCTGCGATGCTATTTGGCGCCAGATCCGCGTCCACAAACTGAAATTTACGTGCATGGAAATCTGGTGCGACATAAGTACGCCCGGATACTTAACAACGACTTAGACTCAATGTCGCAAAGAGCCCCTGCTGTACTAATGGACCAACACTCTGTTAAGCTGTTAGCATAATGTTCTGGTTCATTGGTGTCAGTGTTTTCATGTTTCATAAACACATGCAGTATATCTTCAAACATGACATCACTGTATCTGACAGTGAAGAAACACTCGGTGGTTTTGCGATTAAAGAAATTTTTTCTCCTGATAAGCTTAGAATAGGTAATACAAATAGCTTCACACAGTGAAAATTCACACGTCGCTTCTAGTTTTAAAATTTTAGATACCATTTAAGAGTAAATTTGACTTTATATGCAGCCATTAGTGTTCAGCTGATGAAACTAGGAAGTGAAATTAATTACACATCGATTAACTTAACAGCTTTCGCAAAATTAGTTGCTATCACTGTATCGCAGCTAGCCCTATATCCATTAAATCCATTAGGCAGAGCCACAGATGCACAGTACTGCACAGCTGCTTGTCCCGTCGCAGCAGATTTTAGCCTAATTGTGGCAGTCGATTAGCTGCAGATGGATTAGCGTAATCCAGATGGCGACGAAATGCAACTGCTCGCTTTCGTGATGTGAAGAGTTGGAAAGAGTACAGGCGACAAGCGTTTAAGGTAATGACTTCGCCATTCACGGCACGACGGATCGTCATCCCCCTTTCATTTGTTTTCAGACGTTAGCACAAATGAAAGATATTTTTGTTCCGTGTGCATGCTTCATTTTGTTTCCTCAGCACGACATAAATGCGAGTTCTGACAGTGGTTATTTCGCATAATTCTGCGCATTTGTGGTCCGTTACCGGAGCAGTGTACTCCAGTTAATCACAATGATCACATGTTCATGTTTCAATTAAATCTTCTGCAGCGACAAAATGCAGACAGATATTGTTGCAAAGAAACAATTGTTTCATCTACATCTACATCTATACTCCGCGAGCCACCTTACGGTGTGTGGCGGAGGGTACTTATTGTACCACTATCTGATCCCCCCTTCCCTGTTCCATTCACGAATTGTGCGTGGGAAGAACGACTGCTTGTAAGTCTCCGTATTTGCTCTAATTTCTCGGATCTTTTCGTTGTGATCATTACGCGAGATATATGTGGGCGGTAGTAATATGTTGCCCATCTCTTCCCGGAATGTGCTCTCTCGTAATTTCGATAACAAACCTCTCCGTATTGCGTAACGCCTTTCTTGAAGTGTCCGCCACTGGAGCTTGTTCAGCATCTCCGTAACGCTCTCGCGCTGACTAAATGTCCCCATGACGAATCGCGCTGCTTTTCGCTGGATCATGTCTATCTCTTCTATTAATCCAACCTGGTAAGGGTCCCATACTGATGAGCAATACTCAAGAATCGGACGAACAAGCGTTTTGTAAGCTACTTCTTTCGTCGATGAGTCACATTTTCTTAGAATTCTTCCTATGAATCTCAACCTGGCGCCTGCTTTTCCCACTATTTGTTTTATGTGATCATTCCACTTCAGATCGCTCCGGATAGTAACTCCTAAGTATTTTACGGTCGTTACCGCTTCCAATGATTTACCACCTATGGCATAATCGTACTGGAATGGATTTCTGCCCCTATGTATGCGCATTATATTACATTTATCTACGTTTAGGGAAAGCTGCCAGCTGTCGCACCATGCATTAATCCTCTGCAGGTCCTCCTGGAGTACGTACGAGTCTTCTGATGTTGCTACTTTCTTGTAGACAACCGTGTCATCTGCAAATAGCCTCACGGAGCTATCGATGTTGTCAACTAAGTCATTTATGTATATTGTAAACAATAAAGGTCCTTCACTGATTACCTATTATTTGATCCTGCTTCATTTTGTTTTATGCTTAGATTCTTAACAGAACATCGCAGCTAGCTATTTAGGAGTTAAAATGTCAACAATAATATAAAGGTGGCTGATAATCGAACCGTTCAGCGCCCGTAGACCACTTACACGCGTTATTATATAGATGAATGGTCTCGTAGCGTTCATACTGCTAACGAAGATCAACAACAAAAATTATATTTCAGTTTCAATATGTACTGATCCTGGCATTACTCTGATGGTTGAATTCAGATCTCTTTTCAATTTTTCACCATTTCCTTTTTCTCTTAATCTTTTTTTTTTTATTAAGCACACCGTTAGTGCAATTAAAGAAAGAAATAAATTCTTTATGACACTCTACGGTGTATCACATAGAGAGCAGTTGCAAACATACATAAGACACAGAATCCTCGTAGTATTCACTTGGTTCAATTCTAAACCAACATTTGCTGTAAAATGATAAAAATTTGACCCTCCATGAACTAGCATATCTTACTTTGTTTATAATGCCTCTCTTGCCTAAAAAAATACGCCAAGTAATATGCCAGTATAGAAGGCACCTACTTCTTCAGATGTTAGTCAGTCATACGTACTTCAGAGACATGTTGCATTCCACATGTCAATTTCCTTCTAGCATACCGTAATGTTCCGCATGTATGTATACTCGAACGCTTTTCCAATAAAGCTTTATATTACTATCTTGAAACATAAGCATGCTCCTCTACTTTTATTTCTAGTTATAAATTTAAATTTGCGCTTTACTGAAGCTCCCTGACATGTGCGTCCACAAATATAACTCAATTTAAGCTTACAGCTAAAAGACGAATATTTTATTGTAAGCTAAATACTTTTATCTTGTTGTAGTAAGTTATTTCGCTTTTAAGAACATTCATTAGAGCCAGTTCGGTGTCAGGAGGAGGAGAATCTTCCTGTGGTGACGGATTTTCCGTCTGTACAGTTACTTGGCCCACGCTCTACTCAAGCAGTTTCTTTTTCAAACTGTGAAATTTTTGTACCTAACTACGAGTAGTACTATAAGGGTCGGGAAGTGACTTGAGCGTCCTGAATAAAGGCTCTTTCACTCTGGTTACACTTTCTTATGAAACGGTTTCCTTTCGCTGAGCATCGGAAGGACACTTCATCACACCTGATGGAGCCATAAATGGGACCCTCGCACTTTGCCCAGCGTTGGTAGGTTAACAAAAGTACAGAAATTTCTATGAAGATAACATATATTTTACATGAATTTTATCATTTAAACAATTTATCACACAACCAGAAACCACATTATTCTCTTTTGTCTGTCTGGCATATGGAACTGTGACAGTGTACATTATTTTCCTGGTGAAAAAAAAAAACGTGTCTGAGACCCTATTTTGATATATCTGTGAAAAATAGCCCCAAATACTTAATTTCTGGTGGGGCCGCAGCATGCTTGAGGTTCGCGAACGACATATTTTATTTCAGGCACAGGTTTCTGCTGCACTATTGATTTATTTACTCGCAGTGATTACAAAGTAACACGACGAACCCATTTCGACGTTTTTTAATCGTAAAACGTAGCTGTGCAGACGGTATAATAGATATAATTTTGTTCCTTACGTTCACGTTACTTTCTGTATCTACGTATGACACATTGTGGTTACAGAATGTCATAGCTGATATGAAGCGATCAGTTTTGCATCTTTCGGCGTTAAGCATCAGTTGTATTTCTTTTATGTTATGATCACTTTTGTTGGTGTGGTCTCGGTAAAATTATTTGCGAGAGCATTTTAACAATTTCGTCTCAAGCGATGCTTAATGTTTGCAATGGAAATTATACTTCGCTGGATATCAGTGATTACATTTAATTTTCAGAGATATTATTTTGTGGTTATACGTAAATAATAAATGTTGTGTTGTTTTGTGTTTTATTGATAATTTACCCCTTTGTAAGTATTAATTCCCCCATGAACCATGGACCTTGCCGTTGGTGGGGAGGCTTGCGTGCCTCAGCGATACAGATGGCGTACCGTAGGTGCAACCACAACGGAGGGGTATCTGTTGAGAGGCCAGACAAACATGTGGTTCCTGAAGACGGGCAGCAGCCTTTTCAGTAGTTGCAGGGGCTAAAGTCTGGATGATTGACTGATCTGGCCTTGTAACATTAACCAAAACGGCCTTGCTGTGCTGGTACTGCGAACGGCTGAAAGCAAGGGGAAACTAAAGCCGTAATTTTTCCCGAGGACATGCAGCTCTACTGTATGATTAAATGATGATGGTGTCCTCTCAGGTAAAATATTCCGGAGGTAAAATAGTCCCCCATTCGGATCTCCGGGCGGGGACTACTCAGGAGGACGTCGTTATCAGGAGAAATAAAACTGGCGTTCTACGGATCGGAGAGTGGAATGTCAGATCCCTTAATCGGGCAGGTAGGTTAGAAAATTTAAAAAGGGAAATGGATAGGTTAAAGTTAGATATAGTGGGAATAAGTGAAGTTCGGTGGCAGGAGGAACAAGACTTTTGGTCAGGTGATTACAGGGTTGTAAATACAAAATCAAATAGGGGTAATGCAGGAGTAGGTTTAATAATGAATAAAAAAATATGAGTGCGGGTTAGCTACTACAAACAGCATAGTGAACGCATTATTGTGGCCAAGATAGACACAAAGCCCATGCCTACTACAGTAGTACAAGTTTATATGCCAACTAGCTCTGCAGATGATGAAGAAATAGATGAAATGTATGACGAGATAAAAGAAATTATTCAGGTAGTGAAGGGAGACGAAAATTTAATAGTCATGGGTGACTGGAATTCGTCAGTAGGAAAAGGGAGAGAAGGAAACATAGTGGGTGAATATGGATTGGGGGGAAGGAATGAAAAAGGAAGCCACCTTGTAGAATTTTGCACAGAGCATAACTTAATCATAGCTAACACTTGGTTCAAGAATCATAAAAGAAGGTTGTATACCTGGAGGAATCCTGGAGATACTAAAAGGTACCAGATAGATTATATAATGGTAAGACAGAGATTTAGGAACCAGATTTTAAATTGTAAGACATTTCCTGGGGCAGATGAGGATTCTGACCACAATCTATTGGTTATGAACTGCAGATTGAAACTGAAGAAACTGCAAAAAGGGGGGAATTTAAGGAGATGGGACCTGGATAAACTGAAAGAACCAGATGTTGTAGAGAGTTTCAGGGAGAGCATAAGGGAACAATTGACAGGAATGGGGGAAGGAGATACAGTAGAAGGAGAATGGGTAGCTCTGAGGGATGAAGTAGTGAAGGCAGCAGAGGATCAAGTAGGTAAAAAGACAAGGGCTAATAGAAATCCTTGGGTAACAGAAGAAATATTGAATTTAATTGAAGAAAGGAGAAAATATAAAATTGCAGTAAATGAAGTAGGCAAAAAGGAGTACAAACATCGCAAAAATGATATCGACAGGAAGTGCAAAATGGCTAAGCAGGGATGGATATAGAGGCTTATCTCACTAGGGGTAAGATAGATACTGCCTACAGGAAAATTAAAGAGACCTTTGGAGAGAAGAGAACCACTTGTATGAATATCAAGAGCTCAGATGGCAACCCAGTTCTAAGTAAAGAAGGGAAGGCAGAAAGGTGGAAGGAGTATATAGAGGGTTTATACAAGGGCGATGTACTTGAGGACAATACTATGGAAATGGAAGAGGATGTAGATGAAGACGAAATGGGAGATAAGATACTGCGTGAAGAGTTTGACAGAGCACTGAAAGACCTGAGTCGAAACAAGGCCCCGGGAGTGGACAACATTCCATTAGAACTACTGATTGCCTAGGGAGAGCCAGTCATGATAAAACTCTACCATCTGGTGAGTACGATGTATGAGACAAGCGAAATACCCTCAGATTTCAAGAAGAATATAATAAATCCAATCCCAAAGAAAGCAGGTGTTGACACATGTGAAAATTACGGAACTATCGGTTTAATAAGTCACAGCTGCAAAATACTAACGCGAATACTTTACAGACGAATGGAAAAACTGGTAGAAGCCTACCTTGGGGAAGATCAGTTTGGATTCCGTAGAAATGTTGGAACACGTGAGGCAATACTGACCTTACGACTTATCTTAGAAGAAAGATTAAGAAAAGGCAAACCTACATTGCTAGCATTTGTGGACTTAGAGAAAGCTTTTGACAATGTTGACTGGAATACTCTCTTTCAAATTCTGAAGGTGGCAGGGGTAAAATACAGGGAGCGAAAGGCTATTGACGGTTTGTACAGAAACTAGATGGCAGTTATAAGAGTCGAGGGGCATGAAAGGGAAGCAGTGATTGCGAAAGGAGTGAGACAGGGTTGTAGCCTCTCCCCGATGTTATTCAATGTGTATATTGAGCAAGCAGTAAAGGAAACAAAAGAAAAATTCGGAGTAGGTATTAAAATTCATGGAGAAGAAGTAAAAACTTTGAGGTTCGCCGATGACATTGTAATTTTGTCAGAGACAGCAAAGGACTTGGAAGAGCAGTTGAACGGAATGGACAGTGTCTTGAAAGGAGGATATAAGATGAAAACATCAACAAAAGCAAAACGAGGATAATGGAACGTAGTCAAATTAAGTCGGGTGATGCTGAGGGAATTAGATTAGGAAATGAGACACTTAAAGTAGTAAAGGAGTTTTGCTATTTAGGGAGTAAAATAACCGATGATGGTCGAAGTAGAGAGGATGTAAAATGTAGACTGGCAATGGCAAGCAAAGCGTTTCTCAAGAAGAGAAATTTTTTAACATCGTGTATAGATTTAAGTGTCAGGAAGTCGTTTCTGAAAGTATTTGCATGGAGTGTAGCCATGTATGGAAGTGAAACATGGACGATAACTACTTTGGACAAGAAGAGAATAGAAGCTTTCGAAATGTGGTGCTACAGAAGAATGCTGAGGATAAGGTGGGTAGATCACGTAACTGATGAGGAGCTATTGAGTAGGATTGGGGAGAAGAGAAGTTTGTGGCACAACTTGACTAGAAGAAGGGATCGGTTGGTAGGACATGTTTTGAGGCATCAAGGGATCACAAATTTAGCATTGGAGGGCAGCGTGGAGGGTAAAATTCGTAGAGGGAGACCAAGAGATGAATACACTAAGCAGATTCAGAAGGATGTAGGTTGCAGTAGGTATTGGGAGGTGAAGAAGCTTGCACAGGATAGAGTAGCATGGAGAGCTGCATCAAACCAGTCTCAGGACTGAAGTTCACAACAAGAACAACAAGTATTAATTTTTATTGATATATTTTAGCCTTCAAATTAATATTCGTATGAAATATCTCTACTTTTTCAAATAAAGACATCTTCATACATTCTCGTGACAATTGTAACCTGTTTTATATCGAAAAAAACATTAATGCCAGGCCATTCAGTTGGCATAAAACACTTGGGAGAGGTGTTGAGCATAAGAAAAACGAACGGTCATTTCTTCTTCTGTCTATGGCTCATTTGTGCCAATGTAACATGTGACATAGTTCTTGAGTTAGACCAAACGATTTTCTTTCTTTTTCGTATCAATCCAATGATGCTAGTCTTCATGGTATCCCCATGAAAGCCTCTTACTCCTTTTTGGAACTAAGCTGAGTGAATTACTCGAGTCACTTCAGTGAAAATTCCGTAAAAAGAATTGCTTCTTTATACAAAATTTTGACCGAGCGAGGCGACGCAGTGGTTAGCACACTGTACCCGAATTCGGCAGGACGACGGTTCAAACCCACGTGCGGCCATCCTCATTTAGGTCTTCCGTGATTTCTCTAAATCGCTTAAGGTAAATTTCGGGATGGTTCCTGTGAAACGGCACGGCCGACTTCCTTCCCCATTCTTCCCTAATCCAATTCGACCTATGACCTCTCCGTTTGGCCCCCTCCCACTCATGGACCAACCAACCAAAGTTTTGACGCATGAAAGAAAAGTAAAGCGATCTTAATGCTACTTTGTTGATATCCTTACGTCAGAAGTAGAAAAGACTTTCACAGCGTGACGATCAATTTAAGGGAGCTTGAACTGTTATTTTAAGTAAATGCAGCGTCGATCAACACACACTAACCTCCAAAAATTACCTGCATCCTACCTTACTTGCAACGAGCATATAAAACCTATTTACAATTAATATGAATCCTATTCACAATGAACATAATTCGCAATAGTCCACTCCGAGCATATTCAGGATCAGCAGGAATTCTCGGAGTTTTCTGCAACACAAAAACTACCTCACACTTGCTGCAAAATGCATGGAAAGAGTTTAAAGTATTTCTCGTATTGGCAACTTACATGAAAAACAATTACACTGAACACAGAAAGAGTCTCTTAAATTGTGCTCGTATCAAATACCGATTTAAGTAAGAATACATGAACACATGGCAACAGCCCTGGAAAAATAAGTAATGATATCGGGATCAATGCAATTAAAGAGAAATTCCCAGGAACATCTTACTGTTATTTAATGAACTTTTGAGACGTTGCAGACGAAAGGTTACATTTGTTCTCTAACGGACCACTTGAAGTACAATTCCATAAAGTAAGTGAATCAGCACAAAAAGGAACTCTATATCACTTTTGATTCACGTAGTACTATTAAATAAGTGGTATAATAACATGTGCCATAGCCAGAGTTACGGATGAGTAAATGAAATACCTATATTAATACTAGAACATGATAAAAAGTCCCTCGCTTTTAACAACGGATTTAACTTTGATCAAAAAGTTGGTACATGTATAATGCCGAAACAATGTGAATGAAATACACTCCTGGAAATTGAAATAAGAACACCGTGAATTCATTGTCCCAGGAAGGGGAAACTTTATTGACACATTCCTGGGGTCAGATACATCACATGATCACACTGACAGAACCACAGGCACATAGGCACAGGCAACAGAGCATGCACAATGTCGGCACTAGTACAGTGTATATCCACCTTTCGCAGCAATGCAGGCTGCTATTCTCCCATGGAGACGATCGTAGAGATGCTGGATGTAGTCCTGTGGAACGGCTTGCCATGCCATTTCCACCTGGCGCCTCAGTTGGACCAGCGTTCGTGCTGGACGTGCAGACCGCGTGAGACGACGCTTCGTCCAGTCCCAAACATGCTCAATGGGGGACAGATCCGGAGATCTTGCTGGCCAGGGTAGTTGACTTACACCTTCTAGAGCACGTTGGGTGGCACGGGATACATGCGGACGTGCATTGTCCTGTTGGAACAGCAAGTTCCCTTGCCGGTCTAGGAATGGTAGAACGATGGGTTCGATGACGGTTTGGATGTACCGTGCACTATTCAGTGCCCCTCGACGATCACCAGTGGTGTACGGCCAGTGTAGGAGATCGCTCCCCACACCATGATGCCGGGTGTTGGCCCTGTGTGCCTCGGTCGTATGCAGTCCTGATTGTGGCGCTCACCTGCACGGCGCCTAACACGCATACGACCATCATTGGCACCAAGGCAGAAGCGACTCTCATCGCTGAAGACGACACGTCTCCATTCGTCCCTCCATTCACGCCTGTCGCGACACCACTGGAGGCGGGCTGCACGATGTTGGGGCGTGACTGGAAGACGGCCTAACGGTGTGCGGGACTGTAGCCCAGCTTCATGGAGACGGTTGCGAATGGTCCTCGCCGATACCCCAGGAGCAACAGTGTCCCTAATTTGCTGGGAAGTGGCGGTGCGGTCCCCTACGGCACTGCGTAGGATCCTACGGTCTTGGCGTGCATCCGTGCGTCGCTGCGGTCCGGTCCCAGGTCGACGGGCACGTGCACCTTCCACCGACCACTGGCGACAACATCGATGTACTGTGGAGACCTCACGCCCCACGTGTTGAGCAATTCGGCGGTACGTCCACCCGGCCTCCCGCATGCCCACTATACGCCCTCGCTCAAAGTCCGTCAACTGCACATACGGTTCACGTCCACGCTGTTGTGGCATGCTACCAGTGTTAAAGACTGCGATGGAGCTCCGTATGCCACGGCAAACTGGCTGACACTGACGGCGGCGGTGCACAAATGCTGTGCAGCTAGCGCCATTCGACGGCCAACACCGCGGTTCCTGGTGTGTCCGCTGTGCCGTGCGTGTGATCATTGCTTGTACAGCCCTCTCGCAGTGTCCGGAGCAAGTATGGTGGGTCTGACACACCGGTGTCAATGTGTTCTTTTTTCCATTTCCAGGAGTGTATAACGCCAATGCGTGCTTGTGGGAAACTATCTCACCATGCTGTATTTTGCAGCACACAAATGGTCATCGAACTGAAACAGCAGAAAAAGTCAGTGTCCTCGAAACGCGTCTAGTTCCAACGATCCCGGAAACGCAAGTGTGCTTTTCCGTTAATCTACAAGGGCACGCTGCACATATCTCTGCCGCTCTGACACCGGATTCGTCAGATAACTATCCCTCCTAAGTATAGTGTATAGGAGTACCTTCGTTGTGCTACTAAATATTGTGGGGCTCGTAGCAAGCGAAACCCGTGTATAATGTTTCTCTGCAACTCGCCAGCGACAAATAACTCGCATAAAGATAAATGATTTGAGAGACTTTTCCTAACGGACGGCTTTAACCCCTTCGTTCTGTCTTGCGATATTCCTTTCATATCGAAGTTTTACCACTAATGCCATTGTGTACGATGTGTTTTGCGTTCATAACGGAATTGTTGTCGTTTAATTTTACCTCTTTATTGTTTATTCCAGTGTCAAATTAATTACGTAGCGGTGTCCGTTCTTCTGACAACTGTCTTCCATACTCTTCATTTCTTTGTTTCTAGTATGTCAGAACCTAACATCATCAGCTCTTGCTCCACGTTGGAAAAATTTTCTTTTGCAAATGCCTCAAAATGTATACGCATAGGCGGTTATTCAAAGGAGATTTCAGAGGAAATTGTTAACACGAGCACAGTTAGTAGCAACTATACTAGCTTTCGGTGACCATGAAGTAATTGAGCAACAAGAGGAATGCCAGAACAATTAGTTGTGAAGATGAGCAGACTGATATGTTGCGGGATTAGACATCCAATTACGGAAGGTTCAAATGGTTCAAATGGCTCTGAGCACTATGCGACTTAAGTTCTGAGGTCATCAGTCGCCTAGAACTTAGAACTAATTAAACCTACCTGACCTAAGGACATCACACACATCCATGCCCGAGGCAGGATTCGAACCTGCGACCGTAGCGGCCATGCGGTTCCAGACTGAAGCGCCTAGAATCGCACGGCCACACCGGCCGGCCTACGGAAGGTATTTTAAGAATTATTATTATTAGTAATAAATTACAGTTGATTATAAAGGATGATTCATAAAGATATGAAAATATTTTAATATATTATTTTACCAGTGAAACTAAAAAAAAAGTTCTTATAAACATAGGTCCGCAAATGTTTGGTTACGGAGGTGCGGCTAATAAAATATTTTGGCTGAAATTTAGCAACTTCGCAAATATAAAGCCATCGTAAAACTGTACGAAGTTAAAGTAAAGCACGATTTCCTTTTATTTTGTTGTTATTGATCAGGTGAATCTAGTAAAACATGTTCCAGACGTGTATCTGTAGTAGTTTTCCAGAACATCCAGAGAAGCAAACAAGAAATTTGGTAAAGTTTTTAATTTATTAAATACCTTGCCCAGTTAGGTTTTTAAATTCCAGAGAATAAAGGTACAATGTATCGACCCATGATGTCGTCGTGTAGCCTCCACAAGCAGCAATTGACTCAGGGACCCAATCGACAGTACAGATGGCGAATACTGTCCTGGGATACATTACGCCACGCCTTCTCGACCTGTTCACGTAGTTCTCTAAGAGCTGTTGGTTGACGAGTAACAAGAGTCACTTATCGTCTCATTATATCCCACACGTGCTCGACTGGAGACGTGTCCTGAGATCGCGCTAGCCACGGAAGTTGCTGCATGTCTTACAAAGCACGCTGAATTACACGGGAAGTGTGTGGGGGAGCATTACACAGTCGCAAAACTGGCAATAGAACGAGCCTGTTAACATGCTGGACGTACCGAGTGGTGGTTAGCGTCCCCTCCAAGGCGAACGGGAGTTGTAGCTTATCGCACCACAGATGATATGGACTGCGTTGGGGCCAGTGTGTCGTGGACGAACGTACTCTACGAGACAGCGTTCACGAGGTCTATGTCGTACAAGTCATCATATGGGTTCAGGCAGACTCTGCTTTCATCACTGAAGACCATAGCGCGCCATTTCATCTTCCAAGTATTCCTCTGACAGCAGGAATTGACCGGTGCACGTTGATGTTGCGTGAGTGGAAGACGGGCTTAAGGTGTGCGTGCTCGTAGTCCCACTGCTAAGAACCGGTTCGCAGCCGTTCGTGTTGGCACGTCTGGGCTCATAATCCCTCTTACTTGTGCTGCTATCCTTACAATACACGACCATGGCTGGTAACTGTGCGGTGTGGACGTCCAGAACATCGTCTACGGGTTTGAGAGTATTCTCGTGACCACTAATACCTGCATCGGTGCACAACTGACGGAGTACCTCCAACGTGTGTGCCTTTTCTCTGAAAGGTCGATCCAACCACTCGAAAGGCCAAACTTGACCGCTTTCAAACTCGCTCAGTTGATTGTAGAACGGCAGGACGTTGTGGCCGAGCGGTTCTAGGCGCTTCAGTGTGGAAACGCGTCACCGCTACGGTCGCAGGTTCGAATCCTGCCTCGGACATGGATGTGTGTGATGTCCTTAGGTTAATTAGGTTTAAGTAGTTCTAAGTTCTAGGGGACTCATGACCTCAGATGTTAAGTCCTATAGTGTTCCGAGCCATTTAAACCATTTTTGGTTGTAGAACCATGAGTATGTCTCCGTGGTATGGTTGCCTGCTTGCATCACGCTGTGCCTTCTAGCTGAGAGTATTCCTATTAAAGGGCAGACATAGACGTCGCTCTGATTGCTATGCCACTACGCTGTGTGTTGGTGGACGGTGTTCTAACCGTTATCGGCAGATCTACTATCCACCAGGTGGCATTTGCTGCCGTCGCACCAAAATCGACATCGTCTTTCCAGGTATACTATTTTTTCCGGCAATGTATTTATTGTTTCGAGATGACGGGCAACTGGAAGTTCACCAGAGGGCCCTAGCACGGCAAGGGGAAGCGGGACGGGAGCGGTGTGACCAATGAGGAAACTCTTTCACGGACAATCAGTCTAAACAATAAAAAGGCGCAATATGTGGCGGGGAATGAGAGCATGGGGGAACGCCAGCACTCGCATTTTAGTCTGGTGTGAACTGCAGCACGTATGGGTGGCAAGTGAGGACTGCGGCGAGAGGGAATGAAGAGCACTCAGCATGAAGGAAGAGATTGAGAGCTCTAGCTGAAGCTGTGGAAAGTGAAGAGATGCTGTGGTAAGATCAAGTACCGAAGGCAATTGGCTTTAGTTTATTTACCATTGACATTATGCCATTTTCTAAACCAATATTTCTTTCTTCAGGCACTATGCTTCTATGCTTTTGTGTCTGATCTATCCAAGGTTTCAGAAGATGCAGCAGTATGCAGAATTCGTCCTTCTATTTACTCGCCATATAAACATGGCAAAGAAAAATTAATTTTCTATCAGGGACAGCGATACTATTAGAAAAACTTTGTGAACTTCTTGTTGAAAAGGGAAGTCGTATAATGGTTCATTTTACTTTTCGACGTTGTCTATTGTCTTGTAACGCAAGATCCAGGTTCAGTGTCTTTATTCACTAGTTTTACCCATCTGATAATGCCGGTTAAGCGCCTACGTGTCGAATATCTTGAAGGACCAAGGAGTACATTCCCTAGAAAATTACCCATCTGATCTGGGCGCTTATGACTTCAGCTAGTTTTTAACCTGAAGGAAAAATAATTATCTATGGATGGGAGAGGCAAATTCTGTTCCTTAGATGATTCGAAGACACGTAGTTTTCTGTTAGGTTAACTAGATTTCAGGAGGAACTCGGAATGTCTAACGGTGCTACTGAAGCTGAGATAAACGCTATAGTACAAAGATGGTAATTAGCGGACATTAATAAATTTATATAGGCGTGTCCTCTTTAAGTTTAAGTCTTTTTCCCTGCAAGTGTTGCAGGTATTTTGTGTCGCCACTGTTTTCCAGTTTGTGCCGTAATCTCTGTGTGTAATAGATTTAAGACAACGGAAGACGTGTTCGTCTAATTTTATTTGTCGTCGTCAAACTTCCAGCGTTGATGTCCGCGCAGTTCGTGAACAGATGATGGGCCTTCGAAACAGTCAGAAGGGCCTAATCATGTAAATTTAAAAAAATTAATCGTGTCTTGCGGGATAGGCTTTTACTCATATGATGAATCTAGCTATCCAATTAATAGAAGTTAGATGTACTGGTGGCTGTACCTGGATACAGCTGAACGCGAATATCTTTGCTTTACTTCACTTCCAATCTTGGATCACAGTGTTTATTTGTAATCAGGTTATTATGGTGCAGATGGTAAAACTATGGTGTTAAACAAACGATTAGTCTTTGAACTGTAAACAATCATCTTTTATCCTTGATAAATATAGGTCCGCAAATGTTGCCTGAAATTTAGCATCTTCGCTGATATGAAGCCATCGAAAAACTGTACAAGGTTAAAGTAAAGCACGATTTTCATTTATTTTGTTGTTACTGATCTGGTGAATCTAAGAAAACATGTCCCAGACGTATATCAGCAGTAGCTTGCTTTTCCGGTTTAACATCAATTCACATGTGATATGGTATTAATAAAAGCAGATTATCTGACACATTCATTGTTTCAATTAACGTTATTATCACCATATTTCCACAATTAAATTCTCCACAACTTCTGTTGAAAACTTTGTGCTGTTGATCTGCAAATGTAATTATTTCAGGTACTCCCTATGCACTGTCGCATCAATATATCTTGGCCGCGTGGTCTACGGCGCCTAGTCACGGTTCGCGCTGGTCGCCCCGTCGGAGGTTTGAGTCCTCCCTCGGGCATGTGTGTGTGTGTGTGTGTGTGTGTGTGTGTGTGTGTGTGTGTGTGTGTGTGTGTTGTACTTAGCGTAAGTTAATGTTAGATTAGGTAGTGTGTAAGCTTCGGGACTAATGACCTAAGCAGTTTGGTCCCATAAGACCTTACAAAGTTTCCAAATTTTTCCAATAAATCTTGAGAGAACTGGAAATCTCTAAACCGGTGTACTAATTTTTTCTGGCAGAAATAAAGCAACACTTAACAGTTAGAGACTTGCATCAGTCTCTGTTCATAAGTAGTCTAGGAGTTCACGGAGACGCTGTTATTTGATAACTACTCCAGATAACTCACAAGCTTTGTAGTGGGCTTTGTATTAACGTGTTTACTTCGCAGTCTCCAGAGTTCCCTAGGCTGTTGTATCTGAACGTGTCGGTAAACCACATTTCCGGCTTAACATACCTGTACATTCCTGTCAGAGGCTGTCATTAGCCAGAGAAATATTGTTTTCGAGGTGTGGCCGAGTTGCGCTCGCTGTCCATTGCAGGTTTCTCCATTAGCATCACTCAAAGAAATTAGTGGGTATGGAGGTAGACATTCCGATTAAGGTTCCCTTAAATTTACTTACGAATATATGACCTCTGCATATCAAAATGCTGCTAAGAATATATCGTTAGTCATGAAATCCGGTAGGAAAATTCTACAACTAACGTAACGAGCAACCCATCTAATTTTCAGACTGTATCGACAATTCGTCTTTACCATCCATAATTCAAAAGGCAGGTGTCAAATACGACGAATTCAAAACATTTCTTTCGACCACAGAGTTGTCATATCATGGACATTGCTGTAGTTCCCGATCTTCTCCTCTATTTATATCATAAACAAACTGTAATGTAATGAAATATAGGCTACCATATTATACCGATGAATGAGCGACGCGAGAATCGTATTTTCACTCATAGCGTTCTAATTCCTACTCAGACACGGATCATCTAAGACCGCTGGGTTTGTATAAGTGAGAGGGCAGCTGAGTGCTCCCCGGAAGAGAAAGGGCGCTATTGTAATCTACAACAAGAAAGTAAGAAATATATAACGGCCCTTGGGGGCTGTGAATTCCGCTGCGCCAACCGTTGGCTTCTGTAATAAACTATTACCTGAATCAACGAGGCGCGCGTTTCGGCACGCAATTACTTTAAGTATTTACCACAGTGAGTATGCTGCCATTGCTCATCGTGAGCGGTAGCTCATGTCTGTGAGACTAAATTAAAACTTGACGTGCTTGTTATCATACACGGCGGTGACGAAAGTTGTGAGATACCTCTTAATATCTTGTTGTACCACCTTTTCTTCGGCGTAGTACAGCAACTCGCCGTGGCATGGATTCGACAAGACGCTGGAAGTTCCCTGCAGGGATACTGAGCCATGCTGCATATACAGCAGCTCATAGATGTGGAAGTGTTGCAGATGTAGTAGTTTGTACACGAACTGACCGCTCATTTATGTCTCGTAAATGTTCCAGGTGATTCATGTTGGGCAATCTGGTTGGTCAAATCATTCGCTAGAACGATCCAGAATGTTCTTCAAACAAATTGCAAACAGTTGTAGCCCAGTGACATGACATCTTTGTTTGGGAACATGAAGTCAATGAAAAGATCGTCTCCAAGTAGATTAACAAAACCATTTTCAGTCAATGATCGTTTCACTTGGATCAGAGGACCCAGTTCGTCTCATGTAAACACAGCCCGCACCATTATCGAGCCACTACCAACTTGCACAGTGTCTGAGGACAACTTGGGACCATGGATTCGTGGGATCTTCGCCTCCCTCGAACCCTGCCATCAGCTCTTACCAACTGAAATCGGGACTCAACTGACTTGGGACACTTTCTTCCAATCGTCTAGGAAGCAACTGATACGGTCACAAGCCCAGGAGAGGAGCTGCAGTCAATATCGTGCTGTTAGAAAGGCACTCGCATCCTTCTTCTGCTGCCATAACCGATCAACGCCAAATTTCGCCGCAGTGTCTGAACGCATACATTCGTTGGACGTCCCACATTGATTTCTGCAGTTACTTCACGCTGTGTTGCTTCCCTGTCAGCACTGACCGTTCTGCGCAAACGTCGCTGCTCTCGGACGTCAAGTGAAGATGTCGGCCACTGCGTCATTCGTAATGAGAGGTAATGCGTGAACCTGGTATCCTCGGCGTGTTTTTGAAACTGTGGATCGCGGGATATTGCATTCCCTAAAGATTTACGTAACAGAACATTCCTCGCTTGTAGTTCGAAGTGCCATTCTGTATTCAGAGTTTGTTAAATCCCGTCGTGTGGCCATAATCATTTCAGAAAACTTTTAACATGAAACACCTGAGTGAAAAAGACAGCTCCTCGAATGCTGAGCCCTTTCATACCACGTGTAAGCGATACAACCGCCATCTGTATATGTGTATATCGCCATCCCATTACTTTCTATCACCTCAGTGTATGCGGTAATGTCTCGACTAAGGTAAGCTGACGTTTAGAAGATGTGTGAGTTGACAAGTTGTGTCGTGAAAGGTATCGGGCATAAACTAATCAGACGTACTATCATTGCATGTGCAATCTTTAGTGGCATCAATGGAGAACCCAAGTTACCCTGATAGGTCAATTTGAAACACACTTTTCTTGAATAAGGCTCATGATGTTTCACTACAGTCAACAAAGCACGGCAGAGATGTATTCGAGCATTTAAATTCGTTTTTCTCGTGATAACACTTGTTTTAGTTTTTGTTGTTTACTTGTGTTTGACAAAAAGGATAACTTCATCAAATAAGCAGTAGTATGAGACTATATGGGAGAGCAATTATGAATTAAATAATTCAGTCACAGTAAGTGACGAAAAATGTATTAGACGACGTCTTTGAGAGACCGTGTTTCTTGAAGTCCGATATCAGTGCGTTCCCAAGCTGCAGCTTGTCAACAGGTTATTAAAACCAGCTCCTTCAAGACAGCGCGTATTTAAACGTGAATTCTCATTTCAGATGAACCAGCCTTTTTCGAGACAAAACTTCATAAGTCTGAAATTAACCTGCAAGAAACAACCAACGTAGAGACGAATACAAACTCTCTCTCTCTCCCTCCCTCCCTCCCTTCCACCCTCCCTCCCTCCCTCCCTCCCTCCCTTCCACCCTCCCTCCTTTCCCCCCCCTTCTCTCTCTCTCTCTCTCTCTACGTCCCCCCTCCCCTTCCCCCCCCCTCACCCTCTTACACACACATACAGACACAAACAAAAAACAGAGAATAAAATGAGATTATGCCAAAATAATTCCGCGGGAGGATGCTTGACTGTACAACCCAAGACATGGTGCCTCTACTTTCTTTGTGTTGGAGATAATTTTCCAATTTTTAATACAGTTATATTTACACAAAGTGCCGCGGGAAATTAGTTCTCTCACACTTTTGCTGTTCTAGAGCAAGAGCGGAAGAATAGTACCAGACAAATATTATTATTGCTTCAGTCACGTCATTTATATACGACCACGTGTTTAGTATCATATATGTAGTCTTTTGCGGATGTTCAGTATTTTGTCGCAAATCCAATAATGTGCTTATAACGGTGAATGAAGTGGACGATATTTTTTTCATATCGATGTGTATGATGGACTGCATGGGTTCTCTGTTTTGACAGCAAGAGTAAGTAACCGTATGCGACACCCAATATTAGTTGCAAAACTAAAAATATTCAGAGTAATTACTCGAAAAAGAATCATAAAAAGTAAGATTCAAATTTAAGAGCTGATCATCCTTGAAAAGTGATTGATAGTAGAAATTCTTTTGTGCACGCATGTCACCATTGTCTAGTCTCCACCTTACTGTCGGTTCATTATTTTCTAATTTTTTAACGCAGAGTTCCTAAGTCGAAGCGGCAATAATATATGTGGCTAGTTGTGGAACTGGAAGACTGATTTTATTCTTAACGCGAGGAGGACATAATATCGCTGAAATTCGCCGTCGATTTTGTTAATCAACGGAGCCTACCGCAGTGAGCGAAGCAAAAGTAACGACATTGTGTCGTGAGGTTACATAATACATTTAAATGTTCACTGCACCAGGAACGCGTAAACAGCGTGTGCAGATAAGTCAAAGACATTATCCATCCGACGAAATAATACACAGAGGTCTTCTGCGCCTACTTTAAGCACTTCATTAAAGTATCTGGCTAGCCTGAAGTTACTTATCTGAAAATCTCATATCCATGCGAGCATTGCGGTGTGCCGTTAGCACGATCATTCACACATAGAATATATTCCTTGTAACACTG
The DNA here is from genome assembly GCF_023864345.2 of Schistocerca serialis cubense. NCBI lineage: Eukaryota > Metazoa > Arthropoda > Insecta > Orthoptera > Acrididae > Schistocerca > Schistocerca serialis. The sequence goes on from NC_064638.1 coordinate 985,607,843, forward strand.
GGCCACTGCCAGTTATCGACAAAGTCATTCCGTGAAACTGCTGTTCGGCCGTATTGTTTGAGGTTAATTGCTCAACTTTAAGAGTTATTCATTTATTTATTCGCGTCAAGGCATTACAATTAATACGTACATATGTACATACATATATATCCATAGATAATAACGTTTGTAAACTAAGTGCTAATTTTAAAAACTTAACACCGTATTACACCTTACAGATCATAGTCTATATTGGTATACATTAAAAGAATCTCAAGCAAAAGAAATAAACATAATGATGACTGACTAAGAAAATTTAGCGCAGAATTTGGTAATCAGAACGACTTCAGAGCTTCAGGTGATCAATGGTACATCCTGCAGGACATATTCTGCATTGCGCAAGTAGCAGCATTACTGCATTTACTAGGCAATCTTGTGTTTTCATAACCGTTTAAATTTTGTGTCGATTTGTTTGCGCTCTCTGTAGATTAGTTCAGACGTTCTTTGCACAACAGTTTTTAGCATGGATAGGGACTGCAACTGCTGTGTTCGGATGCAGGAAGAGTTGGAATCCCTTCGCTCCCAGCTTCAGGCAGTGTTGGCTTCGGTCACACAGCTTGAGGCTGTTGCCAATGGGCATCCCCCGATCAGACTATGGTTGCCCGGGATACTGCCTGCATTGATGCTGATCCCTCACCTGTGGTAGAGTGGGAGGTCGTCTCAAGGTGTGGCAGGGGGCGAAAGACATTCCGGAGGGCTGAACGGAAGGCCTCTCCAGTTTGTCTGACGAACCGGTTTCAGGCTCTGTCTCAGGCTGATACTGATCTTCGGACTGACCTGGCTGCTTGTCCTGTTCCAGAGGTTGCCCCTCAGTCTGCAAGATCCGGGCGGTCGCAGAGGGTGGGCTTACTGGTAGTTGGGAGCTCCAACGTCAGGCGTATAATGGGGCCCCTTGGGGACATGGCAGCAAGAGAGGGGAAGAAAACCAATGTGCACTCCGTGTGCATACCGGGGGGGAGTCATTCCAGATGTGGAATGGGTCCTTCCGGATGCCATGAAGGGTACAGGGTGCACCCATCTGCAGGTGGTCGCTCATGTCGGCACCAATGATGTGTGTCGCTATGGAACCGAGGAAATCCTCTCCGGCTTCCGGCGGCTATCTGATTTGGTGAAGACTGCCAGTCTCGCTAGCGGGATGAAAGCAGAGCTCACCATCTGCAGCATCGTCGACAGGACTGACTGCGGACCTTTGGTACAGAGCCGAGTGAAGGGTCTGAATCAGAGGCTGAGACGGTTCTGCGACCGTGTGGGCTGCAGATTCCTCGACTTGCGCCAAAGGGTGGCTGTCGAAGCTGCGTTGGTAAAGTACTGGAACTGGAAGCGCTGGTAGAAAGCACCGAAGCTGAAATCGTTGTAGGTACAGAAAGCTGGCTGAAGCCAGAGATAAATTCTGCCGAAATTTTTACAACGGTACAGACGGTGTTTAGAAAGGATAGATTGCATGCAACCGGTGGTGGAGTGTTAGTCGCTGTTAGTAGTAGTTTATCCTGTAGTGAAATAGAAGTGGATAGTTCCTGTAAATTATTATGGGTGGAGGTTACACTCAACAACCGAGCTAGGTTAATAATTGGCCCTTTTACCGACCTCCCGACTCAGCAGCATTAGTGGCAGAACAACTGAGAGAAAATTTGGAATACATTTCACATAAATTTTCTCAGCATATTATAGTCTTAGGTAGAGATTTCAATTTACCAGATATAGACTGGGACACTCAGATGTTTAGGGCGGGTGGTAGGGACAGAGCATCGAGTGACATTATACTGAGTGCACTATCCGAAAATTACCTCGAGCAATTAAACAGAGAACCGACTCGTGGGGATAACATCTTGGACCTACTGATAACAAACAGAACCGAACTTTTCGACTCTGTATGTACAGAACAGGGAATCAGTGATCATAACGCCGTTGCAGCATCCCTGAATATGGAAGTTAGTAGGAGTATAAAAAAAGGGAGGAAGGTTTATCTGTTTAGCAAGAGTAATAGAAGGCAGATTTCAGACTACCTAACAGATCAAAACGAAAATTTCTGTTCCGACACTGACAATGTTGCGTGTTTATGGAGAAAGTTCAAGGCAACCGTAAAATGCGTTTTAGACAGGTACGTGCCGAGTAAAACTGTGAGGGACGGGAAAAACCCACCGAGGTACAACAACAAAGTTAGGAAACTACTGCGAAAGCAAAGAGAGCTTCACTCTAAGTTTAAACGCAGCCAAAACCTCTCAGACAAACAGAAGCTAAACGATGTCAAAGTTAGCGTAAGGAGAGCTATGCGTGAAGCGTTCAGTGAAATCGAAAGTAAAATTCTATGTACGACAGAAAATCCTAGGAAGTTCTGGTCTTACGTTAAATCAGTAAGTGGCTCGAAACAGCATATACAGACACTCCGGGATGATGATGGCATTGAAACAGAGGATGACACGCTTAAAGCTGAAATACTAAACACCTTTTTCCAAAGCTGTTTCACAGAGGAAGACCGCACTGCAGTTGCTTCTCTAAATCGTCGCATAAACGAAAAAACGGCTGACATCGAAATAAGTGTCCAAGGAATAGAAAAGCAACTGGAATCACTCAACAGAGGAAAGTCCACTGGACCTGACGGGATACCAATTCGATTCTACACAGAGTAAGCGAAAGAACTTGCCCCCCTTCTAACAGCCGTGTACCGCAAGTCTCTAGAGGAACGGAAGGTCCCAAATGATTGGAAGAGAGCAAAGGTAGTCCCAGTCTTCAAGAAGAGTTGTCGAGCAGATGCGCAAAACTATAGACCTGTATCTCTGACGTCGACCTGTAGTAGAATTTTAGAACATGTTTTTTGCTCGAGTATCATGTCGTTTTTCGAAACCCAGAATCTATGTAGGAATCAACATGGATTCCGGAAACAGCGATCGTTTGAGACCCAACTCGCTTTATTTGTTCATGAGACCCAGAAAATATTGAATACAGGCTCCCAGGTAGATGCTATTTTTCTTGACTTCCGGAAGGCGTTCGATACAGTTCCTCACTGTCGCCTGATAAACACAGTAAGAGCCTACGGAATATCAGACCAGCTGTGTGGCTGGATTGAAGAGTTTTTAGCAAACAGAACACAGCATGTTGTTATCAATGGAGAGACGTCTACAGACGTTAAAGTAACCTCTGGCGTGCCACAGGGGAGTGTTATGGGACCATTGCTTTTCACAATATATATAAATGACCTAGTAGATACTGTCGGAAGTCCCATGCGGCTTTTCGCGGATGATGCTGTAGTATACAGAGAAGTTGCAGCATTAGAAAATTGTAGCGAAATGCAGGAATATCTGCAGCGGATAGGCACTTGGTGCAGGGAGTGGCAACTGACCCTTAACATAGACAAATGTAATGTATTGCGAGTACATAGAAAGAAGGATCCTTTATTGTATGATTATATGATAGCGGAACAAACACTGGTAGCAGTTACTTCTGTAAAATATCTGGGAGTATGCGTTCGGAACGATTTGAAGTGGAATGATCATATAAAATTAATTGTTGGTAAGGCGGGTACCAGGTTGAGATTCATTGGGAGAGTCCTTAGAAAATGTAGTCCATCAACAAAGGAGGTGGCTTACAAAACACTCGTTCGACCTATATTTGAGTATCACTAATCAGTGTGGGATCCGTACCAGGTTGGGTTGACAGAGGAGATAGAGAAGATCCAAAGAAGAGCGACGCGTTTCGTCACAGGGTTATTTCGTAACCGTGATAGCGTTACGGAGATGTTTAACAAACTCAAGTGGCAGACTCTGCAAGAGAGGCGCTCTGCATCGCGGTGTAGCTTGCTCGCCAGGTTTCGAGAGGGTGCGTTTCTGGATGAGGTATCGAATATATTGCTTCCCCCTACTTATACCTCCCGAGGAGATCACGAATGTGAAATTAGAGAGATTAGAGCGCGCACGGAGGTTTTCCGGCAGTCGTTCTTCCAGCGAACCATACACGACTGGAACAGGAAAGGGAGGTAATGACAGTGGCACGTAAAGTGCCCTCCGCCACACACCGTTGGGTGGCTTGCAGAGTATAAATGTAGCTGTAGATGTAGTAGATATAAGTGCTTCTTAGTTCCTTGAACTCCACAGTAAAAAAGATTTGATGATATGGTGCAATCCCATTCCTGCATACTTTTTGACCTTGCGACCCGACCCCTGTTCTGAGTTTCCCAGACGGTCCATTCTTCAACAGACATATTTTCCGATGGTAATGTTCAGACCTCTTCTTGCATGTAGATGGTCGGGAACACATCTGTTCTCATGAAACTTTTGCTGGACGTCAGTTGTGAAGAAGGAGGATAGTGACCATATAATGGATGTATATCGGAGGTGATGCCTTACACGTTTCTCTGCATGCAGTTATCTCACACATAATATCTGGAGGGGTAGTTTCAGATTAATGATAGGGTTTATCCGACAGCGTAGGTTTCAGGCATCCGGTAGTTAGTCTACACAACTTAGCTAGTGCAACATCCACTACTTTAGCATGGGCAGATTTATACTAAACGGGGTTAGAGTATTCACTTGCAATTAATCATCCGTAAAGTTATTAATAGACTCAGTATCAATTACTTGAGAATGAAATACGTCGTAACTATAAATCAGGAGATCAGGCGTGTTTTATTCTCACGTGGTGTGAAGTTACTCAGGATTGTATAAAATGGGCATGATAAATAGTTGAATTTGAACTTTGTGTGAAATGTAATGGCTAGGTGAATGTTTAATATCTGCCATTATCCATATGATAATAACTGACACGCTAAACGATGCGAACAAAAATCGAGAAAGAAATAACTCGTGGATATGTTGAAGGAAGGAAGTTATCTCGTAGTTCGCGTAAATCTTGATTCTTGGACGACGATTTGGCCAGGTCTTCACAAGTACGATTTCATTGTCGTATGAAAAGCGCCTTGTAGCTCTTTACCTGTCTCATGGACAGCAAAAACCCATCTTCGTGTCCATCGACGGTAATGCATGACGGTAGGGTGGCACTAGACTTGAAAGCAGCCGGTCCAAATAACGGTGCATGAAGAAACTATTTGCCACCAGTATACGGCCTGCAAGAGGAGATCACCTCACGGTGTAAAGTTTATGATCAGAAGATTATGCAGCATTGTCCAAGAATATATTCCAAACCTCTCCTCAGTGTCTCGAGGTGTGACAGTATGTGACATAGTTGATGATGTTCTTCCCGTGTGAACATTAAGGTGGTTGGCCACTTTGTTTTATTCGGAAGAAGTACCAGTATCAGTTTTCCATGTCTACCTTCTCACTCTGCCTCTGCAGCAACAACACACCAGTCGGATGAAGGTCACTTACAACACTGGGATCTGTGTAACAGTGTGTAATGTGGTCGCATGTCTGTACACATTTTATTGAAGATCTCAAAAAACACGTAACCATAGCTCGACCGGTTCTCTTCACAGTTACCTAGGCTTAACAATATTAGTTAAGATGTAAATCTAACACTTCATTGATGGAAGATGCCACGCTTTTCCGAGTAGGCGTCAGAACAAACCGCTTGGAGTCTTCCAGTTACTAAAGAAATATGGAATGCATGCCAATTCGCCGCCAAAAGCTGTTGCTGTCTCCTGTCCGAAGACTGATATCACGCAGTTCCACATGTTGGTCTATACTGTGCAAGACTCTTCATCTCTGTGTGAAAGTTGTAAAATACATTCACATCAGTATTATTTTCGTAATCAAGCCTTAGTCTACCCGTGCACTTCTTACACCCCAAATTTCCCTCCACAGGCAAATTGAAGATCTGCCATACCAAAGGATCCCTTCTTGTATTCAGGTGGCACCATAAAGCTCTCTTCCAAGCTCAATTCAATGCTTCCTCATTAGTCGTCCAATCTTCAGCACTGTTCAGTAGCATTAACTTTTAAGAGCTTCTAACAGCTTCTTCTATATATTGTTTATCGTCTATGCCTCGTCACCATACAAAGCTACATCCATATAAATGCGTTCAGAAAAGACTATATGTAATATTTTTGAATGTTTTAAAATATTTGTTCTTATCAGACATGCTTTTCGTGCTCTTATCTGTTTGCATCTTATATCGACTGCACTTCAGCCATCTTCACTTGGCTCCGTGCCCAAATATAAAACTCATCCACTTAATTTCTTAACATAATTCCCTCGGCATCACCTGAAATAATTCGCCTACATTCCATATCCGTGTATTATTTTGGTTGATGTTCATCTCCTAACTTCCTTTATAACAATGAATAAGAAAATTGGAATGAACAGAAATAAAATGAAAAAGAAAATAGGTCTAATGAATAAGATAACAGGAATTCGGATAACTTGCTACGAACAGCACAGTGAACGCATTATCATAGCCATGGTAATCACAAACCCAACACCAAACACATTAGTTCAAGTTTATATGTCATCTATCTCAACAGATAATAAAGAGATTGAAAGAATGTTTTATGAGAGCAAAGAAATTATTCAGGTTGTTAAAGAAAAGGAAAGTATGATTGCGATGGGGGACTGGAATTTGGTAGTACGAATAGGAAAGGAAGAAAAATAGTGGGAGCAAATAGACTGGGGGAGAGGAATGAAAGAGGAAGCCGCTTGGTAGAATTATGCACAGAGCATAATTTAAATATCAATAATACTTGATTTAAGAATCATTAAAAATGGTGTAAACGTGAAAGGGACCTGGAGACCCCAGAAACTTTCATACTGATTGTACCGTGTTTAACGGAAATAAGTGCATTTATTTCTGTGTATATAATATCTTAATATGTACATACAACAATGGGTTGGTTGTTTTTTTCCTGCATTGAACAATATTGCCACAAACACATCACATAATTTACTATATGATGTTTTTGCGAGGCCGTAACTGCACCAATAAGTGGACTACACCTGTCAGTATAGACTAACCATTTTGCGTCTGCATTTCCTTACTTTAATATATGACCCTGTAGCTCACGGGAAAATAAGCATTGATGGCTTGGTCTTTTCCACATGTGCTTGGAGGTAATGCCCAATCTAAAAACATGCTTATAAAATCTATATTTATTAGTCTGCAAATGAAGTAAATACCGATGTAATGTTTTTTGTACACTGTCCTCAGTCACCAATAGAACTATCTGCACTTATAGATGTTACACTCCATGTCATGGTAACCACATTTCGGAACCAGACTTTAAACTGCAAGGTGTTTCCTGCTGCAGATGTTGGTTAGACGACAACTTATTAGTTATGAAATTCAGACTAAGACTGAAGAAAGTGAAAAAAGGCAGGAAATTAAGGATAAGGGTGCTGGATAAGTTGAAAGATACAGAAGTTGCAGAGAGTTTCACATGAAGCATTAGGCAAGTATTGGCTGAAACAGGCGAAAGGAATGCAGTAGAAGACGAATGGGTAGCTTTGAGAGATGAAATAGTAAAGATAACAAAGGATAAAACAAGTAAAAAAGATAAGGCCTAGTAGAAATCCTTGGAGGTAACAGGAGACACTGAATTAAACTGATGAAAAGAACAACTCTAAAAATGCAGTAAATGAAGCAGACTAAATGGAATCCAAACATCCAAAAATGATTTACAGGAAGTGCAAAATGGGTAAGCAGAAATGGTTAGAGGATAAATCAGAGAGTGCAGAAGCATATATCACTGTAAGAAAGACAGACACCGCCTACCGAAAAATTAAAAACGTCATTGGAGAAAAAAGCAGCAGTGTATGAATATCCAGAATTCAGATAGAAAACCAGTACTAAGCAAAGAAGGGAAGGGTCAGAGTCGGAAAGAGTATATAGACCGGCTGTACAAGGAAGACGAAGGCTACGTTAAAGAATTGTAAGAGAATGTAGATGAAGGTGAGATATACTTAAGCCTAAACAAAGGGGCCACGCTCCGTCACAACTACTTGTAACCTTGAGGGAGACAGACGTGATAATACTATTCCACCTAGTGTGCTAGATGTTCGAGACAGGCGAGAAACTCTGAGATTTAAATAATAATTTAATAATCTCAGTCCGAAAGTAAGGAACCGCTGACCGGTGTGCATTTTACCGCGCTATCAGATTAATAATTCATGCCAAATAATGAACTATTTGCAGAAGAAAGGGAAAAGCGGTAGAAGGCGACCTAGGGAGATATCAGTTTGGATTCCGAGGAAATGTAGGAACACCGGGCAATATTTATCCTGACTTCTGTTGTATGACATGTTAAGAAAGGTGGTGGTGGTGGTTAGTGTTTAACGTCCCGTCGACAACGAGGTCACTAGAGACGGAGCTCATGCTCGGGTTAGGGAAGGATTGGGAAGGAAATCGGCCTTGCCGTTTCAAAGGAACCATCCCGGCATTTGCCGGAAGCGATTTAGGGAAATCACGGAAAACCTAAATCAGGATGGCTGGAGACGGGATTGAACCGTCGTCCTCCCGAATGCGAGTCCAGTGTTCTAACCACTGCGCCACCTCGCTCGGTGTTAAGAAAGGACAAGCCCACGTTTGTATAATTTGTAGACTTAGAGAAAGCTTTTGAGAACGTTAACAGGAATATAGTCTTCGAAATTCTGAAGGTAGTAGGAGTAAGTAGCTATAGGTTGTTTACAACATGTATAGAAACCAGAAGGCAGTTATAAGAGTCAAGGGGCATGAAAGGGATACAATGGTTGGTAAGGGTGAGACACTGGGTTGTAGCCTATCCCCGATGTTATTCAGTCTGTACATTGAGCAAACAGTAAACGGAAACGAAGAATAATTTGGAGAAGTTATTAAAGTTCAGGAAGAACAAATGAGAACTTTGAGGTTTGCCGACGTCATTGTGCTAAAGATGAGATAGGTCGATATGTAACTGAAAAGGAGATACTGAGTAGAACTGGGGAGAAAAGAAATTTGAGGCACAATTTCTGTTAAAGAAAGGATTGGTTGAGACCACGAGATGAATGCAGTAAGCAGATTCAAAAGGAAGAAGGTTGCAGTAGTGGTTCGGAGAAGAAATGACTTGCACTGGATAGAGTGGAATGAAGAGCTGCATCAAACCAGTCCTAGGACTGAAGACTTAATCCGTTCCGTTCCATTGATCTTCCAAGTCATCTGCCTTCTCTGAAAGAATCAAAATGTCATCGGCACAGATCTAAGTTTCTGTTTGTTATTGAAACAGGCAACGGGGATGTGTAGCTAGGTAGAGAACACAAGCAGTCAAGTCCTAGAGGAACGTCTGGGGAAAAAATGGTTCAAATGGCTCTGAGCACTATGGGACTTAACATCTGAGGTCATCAGTCCCCTAGATCTTAGAACTACTTAATCCTAACTAACCTAAGGACATCACACACATCCATGCCCGACGCAGGATTCGAACCTGCGACCGTAGCAGTCGCGAGGTTCCAGACTGAAGCGCCTAGACCCGCACGGCCACCGCGGCCGGCTCTGGGGTAAAACCATTGAACATCGTTTTTTATTAAGTACTTCCCCCAAAATTTTATTAACACACAAGAAATTAATTAACACTTGGGAAACCGACAAATCATCATTACTTTCAAAGAAGACGATTATCTTCTATTTAAAAAGAAAAAGAAAACTGAAGATCAGTTTTAAGAAAAATTATTAAACACCAATAACTGGTGTTAATACACTTAGACATGCTTCAAAATTTTAAAAGCAGTACGAAAGATGATGCACATTAAGTATTAATGAAATAAAATTGTCAGGCCGGACGTCAGAACGAGACACAATCGCACTGACAGCATAACAGACTCCAGGCGAGGACCTCGGGCCCGAGCCCCCGGCGACAACAAGACAAGGAAGCATAAGTTAACCACTACAGTATGTACAGCAATAACTCTCTTAAGCAGTGAAAGGATAGAACAAAAATAAAGCTTTCGGCTCATTTCTCAATGATATCACACTTAGAGCGGGTGCAAATACGAGAGTGATCAAGAATCAAAGGTTTCTTATATTTTAAATGTTGAGTAACATATAAAATATTCCAAGTATTCTGTTAAATAGTAAGGACGGAGATACACTGCTCCCTGCAGGTGCTTCCCCTAAAAAAAAAATGGTTCAAAGGCTCTGAGCACTATGGGACTTAACATCAGAGGTCATCAGTCCCCTAGAACTACTTAAACCTAACTAACCTAAGGACATCACACACATCCATGCCCGAGGCAGGATTCGAACCTGCAACCGTAGTGGTCGCGCGGTTCCAGACTGAAGCGCCTAGAACAGCTCGGAAACAACATCCGGCGCTCCCCTTACTTTCTTTTAAAGCTCAACACAGTACAAGATTAAATCTAAATTTTATATTGAGCATAGGCGGCAATGCATTAAAATCAAAATAATATGGAAACAACAGTTTCCTTAAAATCGGACAATCGTTTTTTTAAAAAAAAATTCTCTACACAGATAAGCCAATTTCCGTTTGGGTGGGAGTTGACCAGTTGCTAGCAACCCCTTCAGATAATCAGCAATTAAATGCAAAATGTAAGAATGGAGCACAAGTAAAGTTGAAAACCAAGCGGAAGACAAGCGCCAAGCTGCTTCATACATATTGCTGACAAAGTAGACAAATTTCTGGCGAACATTACAAGTAACGCTCGCCCATAAGCAGAAGGAAGCAGGATGTAGCACTGTCCTCGACCGGGAAACCATAGGAGGCATTGATTCGGTGTCCGGCATAATCATAAGATAAAAGTGTTCCGAGCGATTAGGGCAGCGTGGAACACGGACCATCGGATACACCGAATCGCGATGACCTCTGCTGAGGGACTCCGAAACTACAAGAACTAGTACCGCCAGCAGAGTGGTACCCTCGCGAGGCACGTCATCAACAATCGCACCGTCCGATACGGTAAACATTGGTTCACCGCGGTCGCACCAACAAATCCGTGCGCCAGCGGTACTGACCAGTTGCTCCCCAAGAAGCACGTACGCTCAGGCTGACACCACTACCGACCCGCCCCTAGCTTCAACCACGTCTTTTACCCTCACTCCACTCCTTCCTTCATACCACAGGAATATCGCTGACTTCTGCAGGAGGGACCCCGAAACCACACGAACTAGCACCGTCAGGAGAGTTGTACCCTCGCCAGGCACGTTGCATCAACAACCGCACCATCTGACAGGGTAAACATTGCCTCACCGCTGCCGCAACAATAAAACCGTGCCCCAGCAGTACTGACCAGTTGCTCCCCAAGAACCACGTACGCTCCCGCTGACCCCACTACTGACCCACCGCTAGCTTCGACCTCATCCTCCACACTCACCCCACTCCTTTCTTCGTACACCACAGAGACAGAGACAGAGAGAGAGAGAGAGAGAGAGAGAGAGAGAGAGAGACGGAGACGGAGACCATAGACCCCTAAACCGGCAAAGTGCTGAACTCGCCGGCCTCGAACTTTCGATGTCGCAGCACTGCTCACTATCTCTGGCTTTAATTCTGTTTGGTAATTTCCTTTTGGTTTAATTTATCTCTTGCTCGGTGTACATACTGAATGTACTCGTATTACTTGTTCTGGTGAACTGGCAGATATTATCTTGTTTAATACTTTACTTCAAAATGTGTATCTGCCCATTCTGAACTTTCGTAAATACTTGTTTTGAAGCCGGTTTCGCACCATATATTTCGAGTAGAAGATTTATATTGGTGAGTTCCAGTTCTGCTATATTGTTCACTTACTGATTGTAGTGAGCAGCTTCATTGCAGCCAGTTATGAGGTAAAAATTATGTGAATGCGTGATGTCTGGTCTTTCAGACATGTCCGAAAGAACAGACAATGGCCGTGATCCGCAGTTGTGATAATAGGAAGTTGCCGAGGGAGAAAGGAAGGGATGATATCAGCTGCGTCGATGCTTTATGCGGACTCAGAGGTGACGAGTCAACGTGCGTGCCGGAGTGGGATTTGAACCCAGGATCTCCTGCCAAGTAGGCAGTTACGTTAACTACTTCGCCACCCGGACACAGTGTTTATCGCAATAGCGCTGACTATGTCACGCCTCTCGGCCGTAGCACATTACCACCAAGCGTCACCTATCCGCAGTAAATGTCCTCCGTGCTCATTGCTTTCAAATTACTCCAGAAGGCCGAACTTAATTGTGCATCCGTACTGAAGGTGGTGAATTCATTCTTCATCCAGGTGAATCAGTTATACGAATGCGTGGTGTCTGTCCTTAAGGACATGTCCCATTGCCCGCATCTCGTGGTCGTATGGTAGCGTTCTCGCTTCCCACGCCCGGGTTCCCGGGTTCGATTCCCGGCGGGGTCAGGGATTTCTCTGCCTCGTGATGGCTGGGTGTTGTGTGCTGTCCTTAGGTTAGTTAGGTTTAAGTAGTTCTAAGTTCTAGAGGACTGATGACCATAGATGTTAAGTCCCATAGTGCTCAGAGCCATTTGAACCATTTGACATGTCTCATTGCATCTGATATCGATAGATGCTTCCCTCTCCTCTCCTTTCCTTTCTCTCCCCTCCACCTTTGACTCGCATAATTGAGAAATAATAAGTACGGAGGTATAGAACTTACGTAGCTAAAATTTTGCATATGAAGCTCAAGAGTTTTTGCATGTAGGGAGCATCGAATACGTAACTTCATTTGCAAATGAGTGTGAGCGTCGTCGTTACAGGATACGTGGCGTCGTGGCTGTAATCGTACCAGAAGGCGCAGTTAGAAGTGTGTAAGTGCTAGCAACGATGCTTATGAGATGCAAATTGAAATAGGTAACTGGGGTAATGGTGTTGGTGCTGGAGAGCTGGTCTCTCCGCAGCCTGCGTGGCACATCGCGGCCGCCTTTCCGCGGCGGCGGTGGCAGGCCGTCGCAGACAGCGGCCGTCGCCGCGGAGCCTCTAATTTCCTGGCGCACTGCAGTCTCGGCAGCGAGGCGGCATAGCACGGCCGTTAAAACTTGGCGCGTTCCGCACTGTGGCAACGCGCAGCGCGGGCAGCCAGCCGGGCCGGCGACGACCAAAGGCATTTGTGTGCGCTGTTTACTGAAGACGATAAGAGGCGAGACAGGACAGGTGTGTCTGCGTGCACCGAGCTACAACTGGGAAGCCCTGTAGCGTAATGTGCCGCACTAGCTCTTGTTTCTGTTCCCGACGAACGCAATGACAGCATCGCTCAGAATGCAGATTCCACTTCTCATTTGGGAAGATAACTGGTTTATTAAATGGCGTATGCAGGTTATATTGGAATAAAAGTATGCATTTTTTGTTATGTGTTATATGTTCTGAAAAAGTTGCAGCATTATTAAGCAGAATGAACATTAATAAAAAGGTCCTATGAACATATGTCCGGAAACGGACATTATCCGTGCAATGGCAACAAATCGTCCCAGAACACAGTACAGAGCTGCATTCCTACCAGCTTATAAAAGTTTAAAGAGGCCTGCATGGGATGCAATGCACGCGTTCACATGTCGCATCATGAATTGCCACAGTGTTTTGCACGTTACGGCCTATCTCTGAAGAGCGTTAGATGCTTGGTGAATACGCCTTTTGATAGGTCTGCACATCAAGAACCGGTTAATTACACACAACGCTTTCAGATGATCCAGGTGTAAAAATACAGGGATTTAAGTCCGATGATCTAGCAACCCATGCTACAGCGTCTCCGCGTCTATGCAACGTCCGCGGAAGGTGGTGTTGAAGAGTCGGCAAACTGTAATGCGGAACTGGGGTCGTACTCCGTCATGCAGAAACCACATAACTTTCTTATTGCAAAAGGTACATTCTCAAGCAGAGACGCCTCAACCAATCCCCTAGGATTGTCTGTATCCCACAGATGACAATTATGCAGATTGTTGATGCCAATTCTCGTGAAGGATGCTTCGTCGGTAAAGAGGACTGAGACAGAAATGTTATAAATGAGAAGCTGTGCTGCAGAAACCATCGATAAATTCCCTCCTGCAAGAGGGAAATCCACTGGTGACAATCGTCGCAGTCGTTGCAGGTGACAGGGGTAGTAACGGTTGTCATGCAGAATACGCAGCGTGTTGACGGCCCAGTTGCCTGTAGCTTGTACTAGAGTTCGTCTCAGGATCCTGTAGAACACAGGTCTCCAAATCTGATGTACGCAAAATCCATCCTTTTTCATGACAATTCCAGGTCACACATTCCAGCGGCAATGTCATTCCGGCAGCGTTTTCACCCACCATACAGGCCGGACTTGGCTGTCTCTGATTTTCATCTCCGCTCGCTATGAAGTCAACGTTTTGGCACAGACTAAAAGCTGAAGATCAGCGTAGATAATTGGTAGAAAGAACAGGCGGCCGCCTTCTATGACGAGGGCATTGGAAAGTTGGTACAGTGCTACGACAAAAGGCTCAGCCGTGGCTGCGACTATGTGGAGAAGTAGCTGGAACGTGTAATCTAACACTTGCAAATAAAACATTTTTGACTTTCATTGTGGTTTCCTTTTTGCGACCGATCGGATTTTACTTTTTGAGTAGCCTTCGTATGTTAGATGGGGCTAAAAGTACGCACTTTTTGTTCTACTAAATACTTAAAATAAACTTGCAGCTATGTTTTGTCAGTTACGCATGAAACGGTTAGATTGCCTTCTTAGTAATATTGTGTAAGCGTTTCATTGTTACTCAGGTATTATTAGAGGAGTAATAACAGTTTCTTTAAAAATAATCTAGCGTACTGTTATTCAATGCTGTGGAGCAAGAGTATGCAGTGCGTACTTTTACTCCCAATTGAAGGAAATGAAAAGAAATACGATTAAATTCATGCAAAAAAAATTACGAACTCTTTGTATTTGGCGTATTTAGGAATTAAATATCATAATGATCTGAGGGTAAGGCCGAAAATTATCGAGAGGAATGCAGTGCTGCAGTATTCTCGCTCTCCCTCTAGTGAAAAAGTTTTCGTGAGTCGTCCGAACTACTTTGCGACACTGACCCCTTCTTTGCCATGCACTTATCGCAAATACCTTGCCCAGCACAAAATCCGAAGGGACTGGAAAAGAAGTTTAGGTAACTCCTCTATACAAGAAGAGTAAAACTACGGACAGGCAAAACTACAGACCAATACCCCTTACATCGGTTTGCTGCAGAATCCTTGAAGGCCGGCCGGAGTGGCCGTGCGCTTCTGGGCGCTACAGTCTGGAACCGAGCGACCGCTACGGTCGCAGGTTCGAATCCTGCTTCGGGCATGGATGTGTGTGATGTCCCTAGGTTAGTTAGGTTTAATTAGTTCTAAGTTCTAGGCGACTGATGACCTCAGAAGTTAAGTCGCATAGTGCTCAGAGCCATTTGAGCCATTTTAATCCTTGAATATATTACCAGTGCGGTTTTAGAAAGCATCGCTTCCGCGAAACTCAATTTGCCCTTTTCTCACTTGCTGTAAGCCCCGCGGGGTAGCAGCGTGGTCTTGGGCGACTTGTCACAGTCCACGCGGCTCACCCCGTCGTAGGTTCGAGTCCTCCCTCGGGCATGGGTGTGAGTGCTGTCCTTAGCGTAAGTTAAAGTTAGATTAAGTAGTGCGTAAGCTTAGGGACCGACGACCTCAGCAGTTTCGTCCCATAAGACCTTACCACAAATCTCACTTGCTGTACTGCGAACTAGGGAGGAACAGGCAGATTCCATATTTCTAGATTTCGGAAAGTGTTTGACACGGTTCCCAATGCAGATTGTAATGAAGATACGAGCATATGGAATATGTTCCTAGATATGTGAGTTACTCGATGACTTATTAAATAACAGAATCTAGCGTGTTGTCTTCGTAGACAAATGTTTCATTAGAGGCAAAGGGTATCGTCAAGAGCGCCCCAGGGAAGTGCGTAGGACTGCTATTAATTTCTATATACGTAAACGTTTGGCGGACGGAGTGGGAAGGAATCTGTAGTTCTTTGCTAATGATGTTGTGGTGTACGGAAAGGTGTCGTAGTTGAGTGACTGTAGGAGAATACAATATGACTTTGACAAAATATCTACTTGGTGTGGTGAATGGTAGTTAGCTCTAAATGTAGAAAAAAATGTAAGTTAATGGGGATGAGTAGGAAAACAAAAGTTCTGATACAGTCTCCTACTTGATACAGTCAGGTCATTTAACTATCTAGACGTAACATTGCAAAGCGAATAAAATGGAACGAACATTTGGGGATCCTGATAGGAAAGGTGAATGGTCTACTTCGACTTATTGAGAGAATTTGGGGAATGTGTGGTTCATATGTACAGGAGACCGCTAGTGCGGTCTATTTTTGAATAATGCTCGATTTCTTAGCATCCGTATTAGGTCAGATTGAAGGAAGACATCAGGCAATTCAGAGGCGGACTGGTAGCTCTGAACAACATTCAAGAGTTACGGAGATCCTCCGGGAACTCAAATGGGAATCCCTGGAGGGAAAGCGACGTTCTTTCGAGGAACACTATTGAAAATTTAGAGACCCGACATTTGAAGCTGACCTCAGAACGACTCTACTGCCGCAACCATACATTTCGCATACGGACCACGAAGACAAGATACGAGAAACTAAGACTCATATGGAAGAATTTGTTCCTTTTTCCATCGCTCGATTAGCGAATGGGACAGGGAAGGAAATTACTAGTGGTGGTACAGTTTACCCTCCGCCAGACTAACGGAGTACATATGTAGATGTAACTTTCCATGCGTATCCTTACGGCAACCCCTTAAAACCCGATAGATTTTGATGCTTGCCGTATTGAGCTCCTAGTTTCAATACGGCCAAGAGCTTGATGGTAGAGTGGCTTTGTTAATGGCTGTCGAGGTGATGTTCCTGCTCGGTTTCTGGAAGAGAAATACCACTATGGAAGATGTGGTTATATTGGAAGAGTGTTTGAGAGGTGGTTGTATTTGAAAAAGTCGCTATCCAACGAAAGAAAAACCACAGATAAGAAAAATTTATTTAAGTTGTCTATCTAAGGGATCTAAGGTAAATAAACACCATCAAGAAATGCTTCAAAACTATGGTTAGTGGTTTTCGTGTTAGGGTCTTATGGGACCAAACTCCTGAGGTCATCAGTTCACCGGCCGCTGCGGTTCTAGGCGCTTCAATCTGGAATCGCGCTGCTGCTGCGGTCGCAGGTTAGAATCCTGCCATGGGCATGGATGTGTGTGATGTCCTTAGGTTAGTTAGGTTTAAGTAATTCTAAGTCTAGGGGACTGATGACCTCAGATATTAAGTCCCATAGTCCTTAGAGCCATTTGAACCATCATTGGTCCCTAAGTTTACGCACTGAATCTAACTTAAACTAACTTACGCTAAGGACGATACACAAACCCATGCCCGAGGAAGGACTCGAACCTCCGACGGGGGGAACCGCGCGGATCGCGACAAGACGCAGCAGACCGCACGGTGTACCCCGCGGCTCAAAAGTCTGGAAGGGACTACACGTCAAAGTACAGATTATGGGGTAAGGGTTTGCAGATATAAGGAGCAATCAAAAAATTACCGTTAGAAGGCCGTACATTCCAGAATATGTATGCCAGTCACGCAACATTTCCTTGGGCATTGAGGCATTCGTCGCACCGGCGCTCTGGGATGAGGATACCCATTTGGTAAAACATCATGTCCTCCTGCGTAAAGTAGTCCGTAACTGCCTGCTGCACATGCTCCTCCGATAGGACCCGTCGACCTTTCCAGGACATTTTAAACGAACCGAATGAGTGATAACCGGATGAGGAGAGACCAACACTATAGGGCGGGTGCTCGAGTGTCCCCCTTGAGTTGGCGTAACTTCTGCGTTACGACATTTCCGATATGGGGACGTGCGCTGTCAAAATGTAACGGCACCCCTTGTCGAGCACCATTCCTCAATGGCGGTTTTCGACAAACATGCTGCCCCCTGCACACTCTTCATTCCCCAATGGATTATCAACTGGTGTTTGTCCTTCGGCAGCCAAGAAAAAGAAACAGAACGTTGATCATGTTTGGACGCATTTGGTAATAGCGCTGACATAGTGCACGTTTCCGCGTTTACCGCACGCAAATGGGGAAGACACGAATACCAGCTAATCCCTTGCTTACATGACGGTGGGGTAAAAGTATGCCCTGAAACCTTCCATCCCAATAGACTTGAATTGTTTTAAAATCACTCTACTCCATAATATCGCTGTGGCACTGGTACAACAACCGTAATAGATATTTAGATACAGAAAAAAAAACAGTCTTGGTTGCACAAGATAGATTCATTTACTCTTTACATGTGACGCATTTCTCCTGTTCTAAGCATCATCAGACAGTCGATAAATTCTCTGGATAATCGTGGCTGAGGCGTCGAACGTACTTGAAAGTCCCGTAGAACAGGGAGGTAACAGTCGGATGATGCCTCGGATACGAGTAAGAAGAATTTTTGTCGGTGATGTAATGAAGCATCGACTGTAGATACGTGGCTGTTACCTCCCAGTTGTATGGGAATTTTAATTACGTTCAACAGCAGGCAATCAAAGTGTTTAAAATTATTAACCTTACAACACAAATTTATTAGCGACTCGTTTTGAGCTAGCAGAGCTGGTCATCAGGCTTCAAGATGTAAAAATGGCTTAATCACTATTTATGCTGCTACTACTACATTTATAATCACACTTTGTAAACTACTGTAAAGTGGTTCGCGGAAGACATTTCCCGTTGAATCACGTACTAGGGCTTCTTCCCGTTCCATACACGTACGGAGCACGTACGGGCACTTACACTGCCTACGACTAGGTCAGTGTGATTGTTCCGTTTCATGTTCCTGCTAATGGTTACACTCAGGTATTTGTATGACTTGGCATATTAAAACTCTGTTGATTTTGTAGTTAGTGTCGTACTTTTTTTTCATTTTGTGAACTGCACTATTTGTTCAAAGTATGTAACTAACCTTCTCATCGCTCTGAAGTCTTACCATGATCCAGCGGAATATTTTTGCAGATTTTTCTGACAGTTGTCTACTAGGTCGTTAATACATATTGAGAACGGCAAACATCACAACACCCTTCCTTGGGCAGAACTGAAGTTACTTGTACATTACTTTAAATCCGTAGCAGTGCAGTACTAGTGAAGCGTGAGAAACCGCTAATAACCTCAGGGGAACGACACAATATCTCCGTAATTAAAAACAAAAGGTTTGGAAATGTATGTCGAGATAAGGTACAGATTATGATGTTTCAACACTTTAACACCTATTTAATGCATAGGAGAATCTCTTACCTGCATCTTAAGGAAGAGTGTAAAGCCATCATCAACATATATTTCATTGTCATTGTCACTGTCTTCACTATTGCTGCTTCTGCTATCATCCACTGATTTTATTATTAACTCTTCCACAATCTGTTCCTGCGTACTTTCTCAATGCCATGCCTCTACTGCCTGATTCCTCACGCACTAAACACTTGACGTGTTTTAATTAAAACGTTGATTTCTTATTTATGGACTTTTCCGTCGCTTCTTGATAGAACAATTCCATATTGAGCGTTGAATAACACTTAGGCGGTTTTTTGTTCTGATTTTTATTTGTATGATCTAGTTTTCGGCTTATTAGGCCATCTTCAGATAACTACGGGCTATTGTTTACAAGGAGCTTGTGTTCTTACGAACTGAACATTCTGGACTAAGGTACAACGCACTTACATACGATCTTTAGTTGTGGTATTGTCTTTCGAATTGTCAAACTGGTCTTTTGACTTTT
Source organism: Schistocerca serialis cubense (assembly GCF_023864345.2). Lineage (NCBI taxonomy): Eukaryota > Metazoa > Arthropoda > Insecta > Orthoptera > Acrididae > Schistocerca > Schistocerca serialis. Next base: position 985,627,464 of record NC_064638.1, read on the forward strand.
TGTTCTGTAAAACTGTTCATTAATATAATAAATCACATGTTATGGTTTCTCAGTACTATGTATGACAACAATTAGAATTATTCAGAATTCACATTATTACAAAATTGGAATTTTTTGGTATTTGTTGTGAACAGTTGCACTGGACACTAATTGTTGGTTGTACAACAGCGATGTTTTCTTTGGGGGTTACATTTTGTTATCAGAAAAGTTCTTCATTAATAAATATCAAACATTACATTGTTACAGTTGATTTATAGTCAGGAATGTAAACACATAAGGGGTATTATATTATATTAGGGTTTGAATTTATTTACAATTGCGACACTTTGTGGTTAGTAGCAGGTTTACTGAATTATGTAAAGTTTAAGAGTGGTGATGTGCTCTGTTGCAGATGGTCATTTAGAACCGATTTGGGATTTAGGGTTAAGTGTTTGTTAATTTCAAGTGCTTCTAGAAAGCTGAGTTTTCTGCCTTTGTTGGCTATATGTAGCATTTCAACAAGGCTGACTGAACATGAACGCACCTGGAGATTAAATAAATCAGACTCTACTTTGATGAACATGTGCTCAAAGAGGGACACAAACATGTAACACACAGAAGTGCTACATATAGCCAACAAAGGCAGAAAACTCAGCCTACTAGAAGCACTTGAAATTAACAAACACTTAGCCCTAAATCCCCAGCTGGTTCTAAATTACCAATTGCAACTGAGCACATCACCATGAGCGCTCACCATGACGACAAGTGGCAATCTGGAAATTGAAAGACACAACTAGAAGTGCATAGCGGCGTAATTTGTACTGTTTATTGTTTGGGCGCAGTATTCACATTCTCTTAAATTTTGAATGGCACGTCCTTGCATCTTCTCTTCTCTATACGCAAATATAAATTGAAGTTGCTTGCTCGCGTCCGTCTGAATACGCAGAAAATGTAGAAACTTTGATCCTGTATTGACTAACATATACACAGATTCACGAGGAAAGTTTTTGTATATAATTTTAGAAAAGCCTTACTAATAGTGATAAATTAAAGTTAAGGTGATGCTTTACCAACTAGCGAACATCCGCCATAATTCGAGAGGGCAGCAGTGCCTAGAGAACACAGGAAGTGGGATGTACCCTGTGATGACAAAAGTCGTTGGATATTTTATAATAATGTTTCGGACCTTCCTCTGCCTAGCAGCTCGACATGGCATGGAGTCTTTGGAAGTCGCCTGCAGAAATAATGAGCAATGCTGCCTCTTCAGCCGTCCATAAGAGCGAAGGTGTTGCCGGGGTAGGATTTTGTGAATGAACTGACCTCTCGATTATGTCCCATAAATGTTCGATTGGATACATTTCGGGTTGCCAGGTCATTCGCTCGAAGTGTCCATAATTGAGAGAAGGTTTGCAAGGTGCAGAACTGCTGGGGTAGAAGCACGGAGTCCATTTTGAGGATCCACAGAACTAGTAAATATTTATTTATAAAAACACATGAGACAATCCACCATTGGTAGTAGCGCAGTCACACTGATTCCAGCTGCTGTTTTATAAAGGAATACCTTTATAAGATTTTCTGGCCTCAATATCTTTGGAAGTTAAAGTTAAGATACAACCAGAGAGCGGTAAAATAAGTAAGCTTATGACGTATGCAGCAAGTTTAATTTAAATTTGGTTACCACAACCCGTTAAAAATGTGACAGGAATCAAACTACAATAGCTTGAAAATTTAACTTCAAATAGTTTATTTTAATGTATGTAAAAAGTTAACTAAAAACATTTAGATCTTCCTTCAAATTTACTGCAGTCACCAAGACTTATTGGCAACATCTTAGTTAAGAAATTTACAGTCAATCAAAATGGACAACAGAGTTTCTGAGCTGGGCAGGCCAAAAGCAACATTAGCCGCTTAGGGTACTTCGTCACGCATCGCCATAGGCAGAACGGCTAAACAAACAACAGCTTGATCTAATACAGAGGGAAACGTTTATGGCAAAGGGGGCACTTTCAAAAGTTACCACGGCAGCCTGCTTTACCGGATAAGACAAGTAACTGAAATTTGGGCACAAGCTTCACAAAGTATCATGAACAAATTCCACTTTTTAACCTACTCACACAGTTGTTATTAGCAGTTTACCTTTCAGACTCCTCCTTAAGTTAACAGACATGATTTCAAAACTCTAATTACTACACACGTACAAAATTACAAACTTTATTTGTAATATTGTATTCTCACGACCGTTCTTTTCACGTCACTTTAAATCATCACGATTAATATTAACGTTCAAAAACTACTAGGAACCCTGATTTAATATCAAAACCTTTTTTCTTTTAAAATATTGAACGTAGACGATTATGTTAGTCTGTAAGCAATCGACACAGCTAACTTCATGATCTCACAACCAAACGAGTACGTGACCTTAGCACATTAATAAAAGCTCTTAACATGTTTAACAGATTTCTACCAAATGTCGTAACACAATCTTTAATTTTAAACCATAGAAACAGAACGTTCAGATAACAACTAAGGCACTGCCAGAGCAATTCAAAAAGCCCGGACGAGGCACTAAGGCAGAAACACAACTAGTACCGAGCAAAATGATTTCAACTCTATAGACAGCATGGAGCACGAACCTGCTTGAAGGTCAGATTTGTAGTAGCAAGGCCACTCATCATTTATCACAGTCTCCCGTCGGCAACAGCAGAGGCACAGGGAGGTAGCAAGCACCGCGCCATCCCCAGGACAGGCCTTGGCGGGCGCAGGCAGGCACAAACAGCACACGAATAGCGACTGCATCTGCTTCGTGTTCACTGCCAAACTCCAGTTCCACTACAAGGAGGACACCGCACAGCGCCGCGTCGAATACAGCTGCGCCGCCACTGCTCTGCCACTATAGCAGCTTACTGTAGAAATGCTCCATACCAACTCACCTCCCCCCCCCCCCCCACCCCACCCACCCACCTCGCACCCTGTCACGCCTTCTCGTCAAGCCGTGTCAAACCATTTGCAGCGGTCCTTGCAAAATCTCAGTGCTCGGGCAGATAAATCCGAGGGGAGGCAAGAACATCGAAGGGTGTCACGGATCAAGAACGTTCTTCAAACCAATCGCGAACAATTGTATCATTTGTCATCCATAAACATTCCATCGTTGTTTGGGCATATGAGGTCCATGAATGGCTGAAAATAGTCTCGAAGTAGCCGATCATAACCGAGGGCCCTGTCCATTCCATGTAAACACAGCCCACACATTTATGAAGCCACCACCAGCATGCACCTTACCTCGTTAACAACTGACGCAACTTGCGCTCATGGCATCGAGCCGTCCGCGCCACATTCGAACCGTACCTTTAGCTCTTATCAATTATGATCGGGACTCATCTGATCAGGCTCCGGTTTTCCAGTAGCCTATGGTCCAACCGACATGGTCACGAGTGCAGGAGACGCGCAGCTGGCGATGTCGTGTTGTTAGCAAAAGTACACGCATCGGTAGTCTGTCACCATTGCCCTTTAACGCCAGATTTCGCCGCACTATCCTAACAAATACGTGCGTCATACGTGCGACACTGATTTCTGCGGTTATTTCACGCAGTGTTGCTTGTCAATTAGCACTGACAAGCCTACGAAAACGCCCCTACTATCGATCGTTAAGTGAAGGCCGTCGACCAGTGTGTTGTACGCGGTGAGAGGTAATGCCTGACATTTGGTGTTCTCGCAAACTCTCGACACTATGGATTTCGTAATATTCAATTCCCTAAGGATTTCTGAAATGGAATGTCCCATGAGTCGATCTCCAACCACCATTCACATAAATCATCTGAGTGTAAATGATAACTGCACCAATACACTGCTTATTTAAACTTTGTATGCGCGATACTGTCGTTATTTGTATATGTACATATCGCTATCACGTGAACTTTGTCAGTTCATTCTAATTTGCATTTGGTGTAGTGCTAGTTCGTGTTGTTGGAAATCGACGGTTATGGGATCGAATAGCAAGTGGTTCACTTTTTTCCAATCTTCCTTTTTAACTTAGCATCAACTCTCAGTCATGAGGAGATGCTCAATAACTATTATGACGACAATTGAAGATTGACGTTGTCTGCTTCCCTCAGATTAGTAATCACAATTCGCACTCTTGATTCAGTACAGATTTTTCGAACAGTGGCAGTAAGTTCCTCAGCTTTCCAGTATCGTAATAAATGTGACCAGTAATGTAAAGATAACCACCTTTAATCACGCAGTGAATTAATCAAATATTTTAACCAGTAGTTCCCTACAATCGTTTGAGAACAATTACGTAATGAAAAACATGCGAATCCAAAATATGTGGTATTTTATTATTTATGCTACAATTACAACGCTTTCCCAGAAACTACTGCCGCGAGCACTGCCACTTTGCTTCGTTGAAGTGCGTTCTTCCAGCAGTGCAGCAGATGACTCTACATTCAGGATTCTACATTCCTTGAATCAAACCTAGATGTCGACACGGCTCTTTGCGGTATGGCGAAGAAGCTTGCCATAAAGAGACCTCGACAAAGAATTTCTGAAAGGAGTCTCAGCAATGCATCGCAGTCCGTACTAAGCCCCACAAGAGCACTGCTGTAAAATGAGCTAAACATGTATATCATGCGTGTTTTTATTCCTATTTTTTTCTTTCAGTCGTTCAGCTTCAGCCAGTCTTCAATACACACTGAATCAGTCACACGCATACTTACACCCACTATATGCGTACAGTACTTACAAAGGCTCTAAACATATTAGCCGGCCGACGTGGCCGAGCGGTTCTAGGCGCTACAGTCTGGAACCGCGTGACCGCTACGATCGCAGGTTCGAATCCTGCCTCGGGCATGGATGTGTGTGACGTACCGAGCGAGGTGGCGCAGTGGTTAGCACACTGGACTCGCATTCGGGAGGACGACGGTTCAATCCCGTCTCCGGCCATCCAGATTTAGGTTTTCCGTGATTTCCCTAAATCGTTTCAGGCGAATGCCGAGATGGTTCCTTTGAAAGAGCACGGCCGATTTCCTTCCCAATCCTTCCCTAACCCGAGCTTGCGCTCCGTCTCTATTGACCTCGTTGTCGACGGGACGTTAAACACTAACCACCACCACCTGTGTGTGATGTCCTTAGGTTAGTTAGGTTTAAGTAGTTCTAAGTTCTGGGGGACTGATGACCTCAGCAGTTAAGTCCCATAGTGCTCAGAACCATTTTTTCTGCACTGTGGCCAGCAATCAAAATACGCTACACCACACAGGTTGTCTGGTCGTAGACAAAGAATGAGACCAGTGCGAAGCCGGGCCGTGTCGCTAGTGCAATTACATCAAGTTCTGGTGAAAATACTGGAGGAGTAAGATACCGTAGACGGTTCGACAGTAGTAGGACGTAACTGGGACCAGAGCGGAGCTCCAGATTGTCCGTGCGGACACAATGGCGTCGTGGTACGCGGCGCTCTACACTGCTGACACTTCCGATCCGGCAGCGGGACGGGACAAGGCGGGACGGTAGGGCCAGCGCCGCAGCCGATGCCGCCCCGTCCCGCCATCGCTTGTTAACCAGACGGCGCGCGAGGCGACGCGCTACGCTGCCCAGGCGGGAACACGGCCGACACTTTGCTCCAATTACTTATCGATCGCGCAGCCTTCCCATTTGCCGGCGGCCGTCCCCCGTCGTCAGCAGGTAGCGTGTGTGGCTGTCGTGCATACGGCTTCGCGGCAGCAGCCACACCGCGCTTGGCTGCTTTGAGCCACCGTCAGAGTGTTCTGTGGTCCGAAGAGACAGCTCGCGGCAGTGTACGTACGGCTGACATCACTTTGTGATTGCTGTACTTGACATGAGCACTGAGGACCACGAAGGTATTGCTGTCTTCTGGCTGATTTGATGCGGTGACTGTTTACTGGATGTGTTCACATGTCTGTCTTCCCCTACAGATTTTGTCCTCCCCCGCGTCCTCTAAGGTCATGGAAGTTATTCCCTCATGTCTTAACAGATGTCCTATCTTCCTGTCCCTTCTTCTTGTCAGTGTTTTCCACAGTTACTTTTCTCGTCGATTACGCGGAGAACCTCTTCATTCCCTATCAGTCCACCTGCTCATCAGCATTTTTCTGTAGTACCATGTCTCAAACACTTCGATTCTCTTCTGTTTCGGTTTCACATCGCAGAAATTGCTTTCCTAAATTAAGGCCTATTTTAGATACTAGCTAGCTTCTTTGGCCAGGAATGCCCGCTTTGCGTGTGCCACTCTGCTTCTCATGTCCACGTTCCTTCGTCCGTCATGGATTATTTTGCTTCCAAGGTCGCAGAATTCCTTGACTTCGTCTGTCCGCAGGTCGTGGTCTAGTGGACATCTGGATTGCAGTGGGCCCATATTCCAGCACGGCAGCTCAGCGTGTTCGGTCTGAGGGTTAGCTGCCATCTGTAATAAAAAAAAACTAAGTTAATGGATCAACGATGAACTTAAACAAGTGTCGTAGGACGTCCGCCCCGAAAAAATTCAACGATCAATTAGGAACAAAATGGTATATGGTTAGCGTTGCTGCCTCTGAACCGCGGGGTCCCGGGTTCAATACTCGACCAGGTTGTGGATTTTCACTGCCCGGGGACTGTGAGTTTGTGTTTTCATCATCATTCGTGAAGGTGTCTAGATTAGGACTTTGTACGTGTGCTACTGACCGCGGAGTTGAGCGCCCCACAAACCAAACATCATTAACTTCGTCTACGTCGTGATCCCCAATTTTGATGCTAACTTTCTCGGTCTTCTCATTTGTCTTACACCTCATTTACTTTCCGGTTTACTCACAATCCATATTCTGTGCTAATGAAACTGTTCATTTCATCCAACATATCCTGTAGTTTACCTTCAGTTTCACTGTGAATAACAAGGTCATCGGAGAATTTTATCGTCGATATTCTTTCACCCTGTGTTTCATATTCTTGAACCTTTCTTTTACTTCCGTCATTGGTCCTTTGATGTACAGATTGAACAGAAGCGGCGAAAGACTGCATTCCTTTTTTACGCCCTTTTTAATCCGAGATCTTCGTGGTAGCTCTTTCATTCTTATTGTTCCCTCTCGATAACTGTACACCCGTCTTTCTCTTTACGTTACTCCTGTTTTTTTCGAAGCTTCGAACATCTAGTTCCATTTGACATCTTCGACCGTTTTTTCTACATCGATAAGACACATGAGCGTATTGTGATTTTTCTTCAGTCTTGCTTCCATTATGAAGCATGAAGTCTCAACTGTCTCTCTGCGGCTTTTACCTTTGATAAAGCCAAACTGCTCGTCATCTAAGAGCCTCAATTTTATTTTCCGTTCTTCTACATTTATTTTCGTCAGCAGCGTAGATGCACTAGCTGGTGAATTGATTGTGTGACGATTTCGCACCTGCCAGCTAGAAAGTAAACCAACGCATGACGGAGCATGCAAGGAGGATATTAGTAGAAAAATAGCACAAGCAAAGAAATCCGTTAGTACGAAACATCGGCCGAGGTTAGAGGAAAATATTTCATAGAATTTACATTTTGGCTACAGCTTGCAAGGTAGTCATGGACGGTGGGGAAACCGGAAAGAAAGAGAATCGAAATGTTTCAGATATTGTGTTGTGGAAGGGTGTTTAAAATTAGGTGGACTGAGAAGAAGTTTATCCGTAGAAACGACGAAGGTGGGAATTTGTGTGAAATACTGACAAGATCAACGGACAGACTGATTGTACATGTGTTAACGCATCTATGGTGTTCGAAGCAGTTGTAAATGGTAAGAGCTTTTCTAGGAGGAAGAGGTTGGCACAGAATCGGAAATCGCTGTGCGCCGCTTCAGATTAGTCAAACGATAGATGATTCTAGAAACATTTCAAAATTAAAACAGTGTCTGATCGTCGCGCTCATTTCACCACAGTATCGGCATAGTAATAATAACTTTGCGCGACTCAATCGCCGAGTACAAGTGGTTAATTTGACGCAACATCGAAGACTTCAGTGTCCCTAATCCACCACAGTTACTCAGATGGAGAACAGGGACCTAGAGTGTAGCGTAAAATCCTAACCACGTGTATTTCCTGGCAATTATTCAGGTTGCGAAGGTTAGATTTAAAAAAGCAGCACTCCATCTGCAGGCCACAATGGGCCATCGGGACCATCCGACCGCCGTGTCATCCTCAGATGAGGATGCGAATAGGAGGGGTGTGTGGTCAGCATACCGTTCTCCCGGTCGGTATGATGGTTTTCTTTGACCGGAGCCGCCGCTATGCGGTCGAGTAGCTCCTCAATTGGCGTCACGAGGCTGAGTGCACCCCGAAAAATGGCAACAGCGCAATGCAGCCGGATGGCCACCCATCCAAGTGCAGCCACGCCCGACAGCGCTTAACTTCGGTGATCTGAGGGGAACCGCTGCATCCACTGCGGTAAGGCCGTTGCCTTTACATTAAAAGCATAAGAATTCCGTGGTCCAGCCGGATCTCAATACTGCGTCCTATAGTACAGTCACAAGAATCGACACTTCAGCATCTTGTTAGTCGTGATATCATATTTATTTGCTTCAATAAATACGCAGGGTGTCTATAAATGTGTTTGAAACGATTTGGGGTGGAGAGAGATGGCTAAAATATGTTATTCCGTCGTCAAAAAATATTTCGATTGCAAATTTTCTGTTATAAAACATTTTTAGATAAAAAATTAAAAGCGTTTAACGAAATCGTTTGTTCGACATGAGTACGGTTGATTTCCTTTCCCCAGCCTTGCACAATTACGCTAATGCTCCAAGAAATCAGAAGCTATCTGAAAAAGAAGTAGAGTGAAGAACGTGAAATCCTGCCACTGGCCTTGCCATAGTGGTAACACCGGTTCCCGTCAGATAATCGAAGTTAAGCGCTGACTGGCTGGGCTAGCACTTGAATGGGTGACCATCCGGTCTGCCGAGAACTGTTGCAAGCGGGGTGCACTCAGTGCTCCTGAGGACAACTGAGGAACTACTTGATTGAGAGCTAACGGCTTCGGTCTTGTAAATAGACATACGGCAGGGAGAGTGGTGTGCTGACCACGTGTCCATTCACATCCGCATCCAGAGACGCCTGTAGGCTGAGGATGACACGGTGGCTGGCCGGTATCGTTCTGCCTTCATAGCCTGTTCGGCCAGAATTTAGTTTAATTTTTAACATGAAATCCTGAATAGGGATATCTCTCGAAATAAGGCTTCAAAGAGTACTAACTCTAGAGGAAACCCCAAAACAAAACTGGAGAAAAGCGGTCAGAAGTTTGAAAAAAACCGCACTCTGATGGTATCAACATACTTGGAAACAATGGAAACTGAATGAAAAATTTTACGTCACGGATAGCAAGTCCAAATTGAGTATCCCAATAACAAATCTGTTAACATGATTGTTTCACTAAGCTAAAAGCATAGATGTTCATCAGCTGACGCGATCTGGATGCACTGTGGATTAATGATCGGCAGCAGTTTTCATTGAAAGTGATATGTTCCCAGGACCTCGGATACGCAGTATATTTCTCGGTCGTAACGTTCTAGTCTCAAATTCTCAGTGTTGTCTGTCGGTCATTGATGGCTGAAAGCCAGGACGGTACATGTCCACAGCCATCTTCTCACTTTTCAGTACAATAAACTTTACCAACAGCCGTACACTTTAAGATACTTTATTTCCAACGCATTCAGTTTAGACAATTCATTTTTCTAGCTTCAGGCCCCTGGATAATAAAAGGATATAGATGTAGTAATATAAGGGTGTACAAATCAAGTTTGCAAGTGACAGGTAATCATAATACCATTTCAATTTAAAAATGATGAATGTATTGGCCTTTAATCAAATCTATGTGTACATCCAGCACAATAGACTAAAACATATGTATATATTTGTTAGTAACATTAAACCAAACCTCTATTATATTCAGCACAATAGACAATAACATGTGTACATGTTTGTTAGTCATAAACCTATTTAACATCACAGAATTACTAGGGGAAATGTAAATTCCTTAAAAGGGTCAGAAATAGCGTACAGTCAAGAGCTCTGCAGAAACGAAGCTCGTCTTGTTTTTCTTTCTTTTCTTTTCTTTTAAATAACAAAATCCTATAATATTCTTTTAGATGAGGAACCGCCTAGTGTATTTGAGTACCAATTTTCATGTAAAGTTATATGTCACACGGTAAGCTATGATTTACAATAGTGTGTCTATATATAGACTAGCAAAATCATCGATGGTAAGACAAGTAGTTGTCACAGGATCAAAAATAGCTTGACACAAAATACCAACAGCAGTCGACGTATTAAGAGAAAATAGCATGCATATCGAACACTAGTAATTTTCACAACTATCTTGTGGCCTAGGTTGTACAGTAAATCGGAATAAAAGGTGTGATTGGTTTCCTTTATATCACTTAACGAGTCTGCCTTATCATAGTGAAACAAATCAACAAGAAAGTCAACTCCTACTTAAGCAAGACGAGTCCTCGAAGTTCACAATTTCACTGGGAGTATAAGGCAATACCTAACACGACCATCTATGGTTGCCAAACAATCCCAATACTTAGACATAGCAAGTTGTGCCGTGATAGGAAACATGGTTCGGAAAAAAATAAAAGGTAAATGAGTGTGCGAATACCACCATATTATAGAACTTGAAGCCCGTAAAGTGAGTATCCTCATGTATCTCCATGAATAACAAATCTCATCTCTAGTAAGAACATCATAACATATTCCATAAACTGTATGAAGAAGTAAGAACAACGCTGACGCGCTGATAAACTAACTGGGTCTTTATCATACTCATCAGGTGTGGTCAAGACATACCGAATTCTCACAAGCGAACTGGGGAATGTGTCAGTTTGGGTCTAAAAAGCAACTGGCATTATAAGGAAGCATAAATACTTCATTGTCCTAAGTATAAAAGTAACGTAAGGGAAACTAATAATCTAAAAGCATGGTCACTAATAAGCATGGGCTGCCAGCCACGCGAGGAGATTGCTATAAGGTGGGTACATAGAGTTGTGGAAAACAAGATCTTCGAATTCATATGAAGGTGACGTATGGTAAGCAGTAGGTAAACAATCAGTGCGTTATAGTAAGGTTGAAAAATTATAGTCATGCTAAGAATCTTAGACAACAAAATATAGAAGAAGAACTGTATAATGTCGGAAGCATAATGGTGAAGCTCGTGAGAGCTTAAGTAATGTAGAGATACATAAATATTGCTAAGCAAAAGTTGCACCCATCATCCAAAAAGAAGGCCCCCACAAAAAAACAGTACGTATTTAGCTGCATGTGCTCTATTTACAGTAATTAACTGCATGACTCACAGGAGTGGTGGATGAGCTGCATCAGGCAGGAGGGAAAAGCTGGTCATGGGCAGTAGCCGAGACTCTGAAGGTTAGGGCAGTTTCTCATTGGAAGGACAGTCATTACAGGCAGGGGTCTCTGGCCCGACGGCTCGGCAGCTGGTAAGCTGCACCAGACGCACTGTACTGTCTACTACTGTGACAAACAGATGCGTCCATGCAAATCGCCTCAAAACTGCAGGCTCTTTGGTGTTTGGTCAGAGACTTCCTCTAAAAAGCTTAGTTAGGAGGACGTTGCCACCCATCCAGGCTGATGCAAAAGAGATTCTTTTACGAGTCGGAATATTTGCTCACAGGACGTTCCAGTGCCATGTTTTTCGCCGACTGGCCTTCTGAGAAAACTGAGGGAAGGCCGGCTGGCCGAGAGATAGCCGTCTCGTTGCCTCCACATGGGAGGCTATGCAGCATTCATTGTTAAAAACTTTCTCTTCTCCTACTCATGTGAGACGCTTGCCGGCATCCAAATGCCACCCCACGTGGACTGCAAATTTCTCTCTTTCGCTATGTGACATGGTAGCTCATTGGAGAACGAAGAAAATATCAGCTTGGAGTGAGTCTGGAATTCTCGTTCCCAAAATGTAATGTGTGGCAAAGTAGCTCTCTGGGTAAGGAAAAAGATACTTGCTAGATGGATTTTTAGAATGCATTTGAGGAAAAGCTCATTAGTTAATCATTAGACCAGCCATTCCCATTGGTGGAAGCTTATTTGTGCAGATTTTGTGTGGAGCGGAGTGGAAGTGTAGAGTTTTGGATACCCTGGATAGGGATAAGGAAGAGGACGGTCTGGTCTGAGGTGCAGAGAGCTGTGTTAGAAATGCGGAAGAAGACGGACTTCGCTGAGAGCTGCGTTGAAAGCCGCAGCTTGCTACCTCCATAATTTCTCACCATACAATCACTGATTAGTTGCTGCCCCCAAACTGCCACTGAAAGTGCAGGTCTTGTCTCCCTGAGTCATCAATTCTGAGAGAGTAGCTTAGAGCGTTGGTTGTTATGGGACGATCACGTTTCATTTTGCAGGAAATACCGTGAGACAGCACGTTTCAATCTAGTCGCATAGCCGTTGACTCAACCATGACGAAAACATTTTAGGCATTTGGATGTGGGATCTGCAACGCTTCCTGGTTCGATCAGAACAATCATTGTACTTTCTGCCACGATTATGAATTTTGAAAACGACTTGTTGGAATGATAGTCACTCGCATCCTATCTATCTCCGCCAGTATTTACCAAGCCACTCTAATATTCAGTTAAATCGTGCCTATGTTCAGTGTTTATTATCCTTTTGGTTTGGTTTGTATCCGTGCTATTCTTATTAATGTGTTGTCTTTCCCTATTTGATGCGTGTGCTTGCGAAGAGTGAATAATAGTTAGTAATACTGAGTTCATGGGCAGAAATCTGTCTCTCCATCGATCCAGTCTGGGAAAGATTATTAAAAAGACCAAAAGGCTGATTAACACGAGTCGAGGTCTTGCAATGAACATGACAGATACATCATGGAGAAATGGTGAACCTGAATCAAGAAACGATACAGACGAAGATCATGGCAGCTTACTTGCCCAAATCGCCTCCTGGATAAGCCATGACGTGTTATTGTACCTAGAGTCACGTCGTAAGACCTGTTTAGTACAAGTAGTTACAAAGCTTAGAAACAACGCAAAGCAGAGATTCAGCTCATGTCCCCACGTCGCCGAGTGGCAGGTATCTCACCTAATCTCTCGTCCTTACTACCATCTTTAAACTTCCTTCAGCTTCAACAACTGATTAACATTCTTACTTAACATCTTTCGTTTCTGTGAATTTATTTAATTCTTATTTTTATCTCAGAATTATTACATTGACTCTTTATTACTTAAAAATATACACTCCTGGAAATGGAAAAAAGAACACATTGACACCGGTGTGTCAGACCCAACATACTTGCTCCGGACACTGCGAGAGGGCTGTACAAGCAATGATCACACGCACGGCACAGCGGACACACCAGGAACCGCGGTGTTGGCCGTCGAATGGCGCTAGCTGCGCAGCATTTGTGCACCGCCGCCGTCAGTGTCAGCCAGTTTGCCGTGGCATACGGTGCTCCATCGCAGTCTTTAACACTGGTAGCATGCCGCGACAGCGTGGACGTGAACCGTATATGCAGTTGACGGACTTTGAGCGAGGGCGTATAGTGGGCATGCGGGAGGCCGGGTGGACGTACCGCCGAATTGCTCAACACGTGGGGCGTGAGGTCTCCACAGTACATCGATGTTGTCGCCAGTGGTCGGCGGAAGGTGCACGTGCCCGTCGACCTGGGACCGGACCGCAGCGACGCACGGATGCACGCCAAGACCGTAGGATCCTACGCAGTGCCGTAGGGGACAGCACCGCCACTTCGCAGCAAATTAGGGACACTGTTGCTCCTGGGGTATCGGCGAGGACCATTCGCAACCGTCTCCATGAAGCTGGGCTACGGTCTCGCACACCGTTAGGCCGTCTTCCGCTCACGCCCCAACATCGTGCAGCCCACCTCCAGTGGTGTCGCGACAGGCGTGAATGGAGGGACGAATGGAGACGTGTCGTCTTCAGCGATGAGAGTCGCTTCTGCCTTGGTGCCAATGATGGTCGTATGCGTGTTTGGCGCCGTGCAGGTGAGCGCCACAATCAGGACTGCATACGACCGAGGCACACAGGGCCAACACCCGGCATCATGGTGTGGGGAGCGATCTCCTACACTGGCCGTACAGCACTGGTGATCGTCGAGGGGACACTGAATAGTGCACGGTACATCCAAACCGTCATCGAACCCATCGTTCTACCATTCCTAGACCGGCAAGGGAACTTGCTGTTCCAACAGGACAATGCACGTCCGCATGTATCCCGTGCCACCCAACGTGCTCTAGAAGGTGTAAGTCAACTACCCTGGCCAGCAAGATCTCCGGATCTGTCCCCCATTGAGCATGTTTGGGACTGGATGAAGCGTCGTCTCACGCGGTCTGCACGTCCAGCACAAACGCTGGTCCAACTGAGGCGCCAGGTGGAAATGGCATGGCAAGCCGTTCCACAGGACTACATCCAGCATCTCTACGATCGTCTCCATGGGAGAATAGCAGCCTGCATTGCTGCGAAAGGTGGATATACACTGTACTTGTGCCGACATTGTGCATGCTCTGTTGCCTGTGTCTATGTGCCTGTGGTTCTGTCAGTGTGATCATGTGATGTATCTGACCCCAGGAATGTGTCAATAAAGTTTCCCCTTCCTGGGACAATGAATTCACGGTGTTCTTATTTCAATTTCCAGGAGTGTATTTGAGTTTAACATGGAAAAAAATACTGTTATAAATTGAAAAAATGTCAAAATACTAGGCAACAGGTCTCTAAATATGGAATAAATGAAATCAAATTAAGTGGTGTATGCTTCTCCATACCGGCAGTTTGCAGAGCACCTCTCGTATTTTTTATGGAACACCGCAGATCCGAGATTTTTCGGACGCTCAAGAAGACGAGATGGATACCAAACCGGAACCTTCACAGATGCTAAAACTCTTCATATAAGATAAGCACACTGCTGATTGCTGTTTTTCTGTGTTTAAACTGTGTTTCACTTTTTTGTTGTTTGCTATGGCAACTCATAACAATTATAAGTTACAGCAAATGGTAAAGAACTCGACCAGTTGACAATTAGATGGATGAACCTTTTTACTCGGTTTCGAAACTCTTCACCTAAAACAACACGAATGCGTCACTGCTTCTCATTATTACATTCGGCCAAAGTTAACCGTAGACCATTGTGTATATAACATATACATTTCGTTGTGATAATTCTGCTGGTTAGTATCATACTTTATTCTTTCAAGAATAATTTTGGACGGCGCTTGCAGTAACGCAGACTTCTTAAAAACAGTTGCAGGAATGTGTTCGTTGGTGCTTGCGTGATTTGTGTGTGTGTGTGTGTGTGTGTGTGAGAGAGAGAGAGAGAGAGAGAGAGAGAGAGAGAGAGAAAGAGAGAGAGAGATGGGGCTACTGCAATAACTCGATTATTTATCATGAAACCGGATTCTCTTTGAACTGTCTGAAGCTTTATAGTTTCATACATAACAGTAATGTGGTTCACATTTAAAGTCGAGAATGGATACAATTATTACCTTCTGTTTTTCGTCGTCGGCCGCGGTGGTCTAGCGGTTCTAGGCGCTCAGTCCGGAACCGCGCGACTGCTACGGTCGCAGGTTAGAATCCTGCCTCGGGCATGGATGTGTGTGATGTCCTTAGGTTAGTAAGGTTCAAGTAGTTCTAAGTTCTAGGGGACTGATGACCACAGGTGTTAAGTCCCATAGTGCTCAGAGCCATTTGAACCATTTTGTTCTTCGTCAACTTAAGTTCTCTCATCCATTTCCCATCATTATACCTTACTACAGAAACATAAAACGCTTTGCGGTCACATGCTGGTTACCCGTAACTACACTCGTTATTGGTCTAGCACCCAAAAGAGTCAACTAAATTTCCACCTTCAATGATTACTGAAGGTGGCTCAGAATAAAGGGTGTCTTCCTTTCTTCATTAGGTAGCTTACTTTCTGGAATGATCCAGCTCGCCAATGGAATTAGGAGCACCAAATTCATGTAATTATTCACATGAATAAGTCGCCCAGTCACTATGTAATAGCTGACGTGTTCCATGTCATACGGAACAGAATTCCTGACATCTGCAAGACAAGCGTTTAACCTAGCGAAAGCTGTTGCACAGGTCTTTTTTTTTTTTTGTTTCACTGACACCATTCTGAATTCAGCTTGGATGATATTAGTGTGTATGAAAGAAAAGACAGAAGAAAGATGTGTTATCATGTGACGCAAGTAGCAATAATTGCGCCAGTAGTCACATTTAATTGCTTTCTACTGTAACTAGCGACCTTCTCCGGATTCCGCTTGCCGGACGGCTAACTTGGAGTAACAGTAATAAATAATAAACACCAACCTTCTTCTTGAGACAGTCCATCCAGTAGTGGAAACCGTATCGATAGGCATATAGCAATTCCTGAGATTGGCTTTCATACACAGACAGGTAAATGCGTCACGGGACTTTAGGTCAGTATATGTGGAGAAGGTGACACTGATAAGGAGCTGAGTTTGTTTATCGTTAACTCTTTTGGAGCTTTTCAGCTATATCCGAAATCAGAAAATGAATTATGGAGTACTCAAAAAAAGCTATTGCGATTGTGAATCATATATTATGAAAACTGACTGTCAACTGACATCAACTTATTTTATACTTCTTTCATCTGTCTGAATAAGCAAGATAGAGAAGTTATGAACCTATAATGACTGTAATTACCATAATCAATGTTTCGACGTTAATAGTGAGAAGCCGGCCGGAGTGGCCGTGCGGTTCTAGGCGCTACAGTCTGGAGCCGAGCGACCGCTATCGCCGCAGGTTCGAATCCTGCCTCGGGCATGGATGTGTGTGATGTCCTTAGGTTAGTTAGGTTTAATTATTTCAAAGTTCTAGGCGACTGATGACCTCAGAGGTTAAGTCGCATAGTGCTCAGAGCAATTTGAACCATTTGAATAGTGAGAAAATGTGTGAAATTACGAAAACTATACCACAGGTGATTCTTGTACCTACATTCATTGTAAACCCGAGTGGACGTAACGAAGAAATATCGAAGACAGTAGGTTGGGTTTAACGAGCTTACCACTCAATGGAAACTGCCATGTCTTCAGAAATGTCTCGCCAAGAAAAATATTTTTCCTAAAGAGATATAAGAATATCAACAAAATACAAAAACGCATTTAGGGTGTCCATGAGGCGTTTTTCAGTATCTCAGTCGTAACAGCGTTGGCTCCGAAAGATCGGGTTCCGAGTTAGATGTATCGCTATCATCTCCACTAGTTTAAGAAGTTTAATTGCAGTGTACTCTTCTCTGCTTTCTAGTTACTGGATACGACACTGCTTCGAACTGTAGTGTCCAATACGTAATTATAGGCAATTTTCAGGTCTCTCACAAAACTCGTAATCCAACTAACTGAACATTATAGTATCAAAAATGGAAGTAAAATTTGGGTTCCATATTCAGTTGATGAAGGTTCTATTCAATGCAGCTCAATTTTAGCTTCATCACATGAAGATTTAGAAGATGCTGTAGGTCCGTTAACAAATGCGAAGTCTCCATGGAAACAAGGGATTCCCAACGAATTACTGAAGTATGGAGGCTATCCACTAACTGTAACAGTTCACCAAGTTGATTAACAATGATATAATTGACAATAAAATTCCAAATGAATGGGGAAGTAGTATTACATTTCTCATGTACAGAAAAGGGCTTAAGAAAGACCCATCCAATTACAGAGGGGTAAACCTACAGAGATCAGTTCTTAAACTCTTAACAAAAATAATACGTAATAAAATAACAAGATTTACAATCCTTACAGAGGAGCAGTATGGTTTTAGATCCGGCAGGTCAAGCACAGATGCAGTATTCATTCTTAGACAGGTTGTAAAGAAGTCCAGTGAATACAACAGACCAGCTTGCCTTTGTTTTATTGATTTACAGAAGGCTTTCGATAGGATTCCGTGAACAATTGACTTCAAACTTCTCTACAATAGGGGAATTCTTCCAACTTAATAAAAACAACTGAGTCGTTTATTCCAGCAACTATACCCATGCAAAAATTGGTTCAAATGACTCTAAGCACTATGGGACTTAACATCTGAGGTCATCAGTCCCATAGAACTTAGAACTACTTAAACCTAACTAACCTAAGGACAGCACACATATCTATGCCCGAGGCAGGATTCGAACCTGCGACCGTAGCAGCAGCGCGACTCCGGACTGAATAGCCTAGAGCCCCTCGGCCACAGCGGCCGGCTGGAAATTGGTACGAGGGTAACTTTGCTGCATATCAGCTAATAGTGGTATTAGATAAGATGAATCTTTGAGCCCGCTAATTTTTGACACAGTCATGGACGAAGGTGATATAGAAGGTATTTGATAGTAATGATTGGAGTAGGGGTTAAAGAAATAAAAATAATGTTTTTATGCTGACGATGCAGGTCAATTAGCAATCTGTCAAGATAACCTGCAGAAATTTTTACATATATTGATGAAGGCAGTCAAAAACCTAAACATGGTCATATCCACTCAAAAGACCAAATGTAGACCACATCTGTGGAACCAATTAGATGCCAACTGGAAGTGATTGGACAAGTCATTCACGAGGTAATGACATTTATATATCTTGTAATTTAACTGTCCAGCAATGGATTTGTAAAAAAAGAAGTTAGAGGACAAGTAGCAAAAGCAATCAAAGTGGCAGGGTGTATAAATGACACTGTTTGGAAAGACAAGCGTACAAGAAAAAGATGCAAAGCCAAGAATAGGCCATGCCAGTTGTGACACACACATTTGAGGAAAGACCTGATACATAAAAAACTACGAGACTTTTGGAAACCACGGAAATGAAAATTCTGCAAACGATTACACGGAAGACACCGTGAGATAGAGAGAGAAGTAAAAGCTTTAGAAAAGGATATAAAGTGGACTCCCTTAATGAGTGGGTACATAACATAAAGCATGAATGGAACGAAACATAGACAGGATGGGTGAACGGAAGACTGTGAAAATCGTAAGAATTAAATCACAAGCTAGTAAAAAAAATGTTGGCCGTCGAAGAAAAAATGGAGTGACAATCTCACGGCGGACTGACGAGCACTGAGGGAAACAGGCTGTAGCCTTGGAGGAAAGGAAGAAGAAGAAGGAGAAGATGATGATGATGTTGAAGTGACCAAAATTAGAGTCACTTTTTTCTAAGGAAACAGAGAAACTGAATTCTAAAATCATGGGAAACCGTCATTTGGTTCCAGAATGAGATTTTCACTCTGCAGTGGAGTGTGGGCTGATATGAAACTTCCTGGCAGATTAAAACTGTGTGCCCGACCGAGACTCGAACTCGAGTTCGAGTCTCGGCCGGGCACACAGTTTTAATCTGCCAGGAAGTTTCAAAATCTTGTTGGTCGTCGAGTGATGTGAGCTCCACTCTTGCTAAATCACACAGTGGATAATGTTGACTGAAAACACCGCTGCATCTGTATGGTTTCTTTACTTAAAATTCACGACCGGTTCGCCGTTAATCGTGAGGCTGGCCTGTACTCGGCTCGTCGTATCCACTATCACATGGTTCCTGCTATTGTCCCTCTTCCATATTAATCATGAGGTGCGGCGTGATGTTTAGAATGGAATAAAATTCCGCCAATAGAGGAAGAAGTTTAACATTAAATGTGATGTAGCATCGTGTTGTAATTGACTTCACCTGATGATGTAACTAACATTACGAAACCGGTCTTACTTTTTAAACAAGGTAAGGATACAACAGCAGCGGTGTTTTTACCGAACTTGAACTTTTTAGCTGTAGATGTCCGTTAAATAAACTTCCGCGTTCAATCCTGAATAACAGGTAATGTCAGATGGCTCTGAGCACTATGGGACTTAATTGTTGAGGTCATAAGTCCCCTAGAACGTAGAACTACTTAAACCTAACTAACCTAAGGACATCACACACATCCCTGCCCGAGGCAGGGTTCGAACCTGCGACCGTATCGGTCGCGCGGTTCCAGACTGAAGCGCCTAGAGCCGCTCGGCCACACCGGCCGGCAACAGGTAATGTCGAAAGCTCTGTGAATTCGTTCATGGATGATAACATACACACAGAAGTGGCAACGCTCTAAAATCATAGCGAAATGCCGTAGCAGCTGCAGATTTTTTCCTCCTATTTACAGGATTAAAAGTTACCGCTCAACATAAACAAACGTAACGAATTCTACATAAATAGGCCGATAACCCTGGTACTGTATTACTAAGCAATTGTTGAACAGTCACTGGAACCAGTCACATCCATGAAGCATCTCGGAGTATGTGAACGGAGCGATTTAAAGTGTAACGCCCACATAAAGCTAATTGTAGGTTCATATAAGACGGAGGTTCATAGGCAGAACTTTCTGGAATTATAGTCCATCCATGAAGGTTGTCGCACACAAAACCCTCTTTCGGCAGATATTTAAGTACGGTACGGGAGTTACACCAAGTGACTGAGTATAAAGAAGAACCAAAGCAGAGTAGCAAGTCAGATTTGATCAAGGATATACTGGTCTGACTCCGGTGGTAATCGCTTAACGGAGATGTAACAGACATGTCGAGCATACGTTCCTGGAAAAAACAACGTATATATTGCGTCCTCATAGGTATATCCAGTGAAAAGACCATGGAGGTAAAATTAGAGCTCATACTGAAGCTCGCAAAAAAAGTTCTGCTCGTGCGCTGGAACAGGAAAGGCAGGAAGTGACATTGGAACACAAGTACCTCCACCACATGCTTATAAGATGGATTGCGGAGTATAGACGTCCATGTAGATGTGGATGAAGGTCTGAAGTTTGTCCTCATTATGATGCAGCAAGAGTTCATTGGTAGTCTGTACAAAGAAAGCATCGCGGCATTATTAAGCATTGATTTAGGAAAACCGAAATTGGGGTATGTGGATGGGTATATGAGCTCGGTTCTTCCTAAATCGAGTAAGTTATTCATTGCCTAATTCGTTATGTGACTTTGAAATTTCGTAGGTGGGTGGCGAATTACACAGCAATAAACTGGAAACGAAAGGATAGTTAACAAATATGGTGATGCAATGTAATATCAGGCTAAACGGAACGAAAGCGTGGAAGGTTTGGAGACAAACTGTAAAACCACGAGGTGAAACGGGAAAAGTTAATCTGGACTAGCAAGAAAGAGATTATACGACCAAGACATCTGAGGGTGTAGATAACCAGAAACCGCTCGATTTTTGGAATGATGTTGATTATAATCACAATGAACAGCTCCGTGCGTGTGTGGCGACGTAAACGTCGCCGTCCGGAAGGCGGAAATCTGGACTCGACGTGTCCTACTGCGCTGCGGCATTTGGGTTACAACTTGGAAAGGCCACCACAAGTCGGACGGAGGCGAAGGTGCGCTGCTGCCCGCAGGTGATCAATAAAGGTGTGGAAGGGTAGGGAAAGGAAGAGGTGGGGGGGGGGGGGGAGGGTGCTAGGGGAGCCAGAGCCACGCTTACATAGGTCGCGTGCCGCCGGGCAGGCGAGGCTGCCGCTGCACTGCGCCTGCCAAGCGAGCAGCGGGCTACCCGCTTGTCAACTCTTCGCCGCCAGCTATGCACAGTGCCGAGCAGCGGCTCCGCACGCACTGCTTGTCAGCTACATCTAGGTTCTGCTGTCGTCGTGGATGAACCTGCCCTCGGCAGTCTCGGAGGAAACAGTGACAACAACTCGTCGATTCCGAGATCATTAGAGACACAGCGAAAGTTCAGCTCCACAAAAAGTAAATAAAAAAGAAATAACAAGAAAATAAAAACAAAATAAGAGGGAGTAGGGTGAATGGTTTAACGGTATGAGCGTCGCATGGAAGCGATAACTAGCTCTCATAGACAACGATGCCAAAGAACTAAATTTTGCGTCACCCTCAAGAAAGTGGCAAAAAATAGGGTTCAGTAATTTTTAAATCATATACAAGTTTTTCAGTGGTCAATAAGTTAGCAAATTAAGATTATTCAGATCTCTTATACATTTAACAACATAATAGTCCGGTTTCAACTGAAAATGAACCATCTCCTCATAAAAAAATTGGAAGGTACCCTGTTTTGCACAATTCATAGGGTAAAATGGGGTTATCCATTTAAATGAATGGGGAAACCTTGAAAAAATATTGCTCTTAAAAAAGGAATATATCATGATGTTCAGATGTCTGTGAAATCTTGTGGGACTTAACTGCTAAAGTCATCAGTCCCTAAGCATACACACTACTTAACCTAAATTATCCTAAGGACGAACGCACATACCCATGCCCGAGGGAGGACTCGAACCTCCGCCGCTACCAGCCGCACAGTCCATGACTGCATCCGCTTAGACCGCTCGGCTAATCCCGCCTGGCTGAATATATGAAGCCGTTTACAAACCAAAAGTGGTTTTTGGCGAAGATGTTAAATTTTCAAAATACTCCAGTAATACAGAAAATGTTGTCAATAATTGATCCTAATAGAAACAGAAAAACACATTATTAAGAACAGAAATCGCAGACAAAATAGTTGTCTTCTTTCTCAGCACTGGAACGTTGTTTATGAGCCCAGCCACGTTAAGATGGACACTGGATCCATGTCCCCTACGGTAACAAGTCCGAATATAGCCTGTTACAAAATCTACATGCTCAATCTGTGTTTTGTTTGCCTAATGTCGGCGAAGAACCTTATTTTCTCAATTTTTCTAAGTCTCTCTAATATTTCCTAATGTCATTTTCTGCTTCTTCGCTCTCTTTATGGCTTGCCTCTTTTTCTTCTTCCGCGTCAAACGTTTTCGTTTTGCGTTTCTCTTTTCTTCTTTCTAATCCCTATTTTTCTTGGGCTTCCAAACCATTTTGATTTTGCCGATTTGTGCTTTCTGCTACATCAACCTTTGGAAGAGGCATTAGAAGCAATGGTGACACACAGAATGACGACGTCGTACCAGTAGTTCCGGCAAACACAACAATCGTTCTGATATCTTTTCTGAAGTACCAGGAAGAGCTACCAACTGACATCCTGGTTCAGGTTATTTGTCGTTTATAGAGGACTGAGAAACTTTGTCTTGGAGCACATTGGGGCACATCACTGGCTGGCCTGCAGGAAACTTGTCGGCAGTAGTCCGCCTTTCAAGATGATAAAGTGCGATCACATCGTGCCCGTGGCAGAATTGAATCGAATAGCCACTAGTGTTGCTGAGATGAATCATACTAAGCATGCCTTGGACCAAATGAAACTTGCAGTGGATGGTCGCAGGAAACCACCTCACACACTGGGTGACTTATCGATATCCGACAACCTTATGGAAGCCCCGCTAAGAAGACTGCAAACATGTCACAGTGCACGACGTGTATCAACTCGGTATTGAATGCTACCCAGCAGCAGATTCCGATTTATAGATGGGCAAAATGAGGGCTTTCGAACAGACTGACTTTACTTTTGTCATTGTTTTAAAGTAAAGTTGCTTATTGCTTCACTCTTTTCCCGTCCTAAACCTTGCAAGATTTGTAGGCAGCAAACGGGTCCACGTGACAGGGCAGAAGATTCGCGTACTATTCGTTGGCGAGAGACCAAGGTACATTTATCAGGAGTCGCATTACGTCTTACATAAGAAAACTTCTACTGCCTGCCTGGATGTTAACCCCTTTGAAGGATGGAAGAAAAAATAGGGTTTTGCATCCCTTCGACAACGTCGTCATGAGAGACGAAGAACAAACTCGGATTGCTTTGTTAGGGATGTGGAAGCCAATAGGACTTATCTGGAGCGATTCAGTTAAATCACGGAGAAACTAAATCAGGATGGTCAGAGGCGGATTTGAACCCAGATCTCCCGAATGCCTAGTCCAGTCTGCTAACCATTGCGCCACGTCACACGGTAACCTCTTAGGAAGTCGGATGCACATCGAGGTACTCATACCATGTCATCGGTATGTACTAAAGTGTACTGTTACTCTATCAGTCCGGAAGACTTTATACCACGTTCCGAGCATAGAATAATTGTTCAAATGGCTCTAAGCACTATGGCACTTAACAGCTGAGGTCATTAGTCTCCTAGACTTAGAACTACTTAAAACTAACTAACCTAAGGACATTACACACATCCATGCCCGAGGCAGGATTCGAACCTGCTACCTTAGCAGCAGCGCGGTTCCTGATTGAAGTGCCTAGAACCGCTCGGCCACAGCGGCCGTCTAGAATAATTGTGCTACTACTCCTATGCTAATTTTTTTCCTGGGTGAGGTTGGGATTAACAGAGGTAAAGATGTGGGCCGATTGCTTATGTGCCGTTCAATTAAGAGGAGGATCTGGATGGTATGTTGCTAAGTGATCGTTCACGCTCATATGGGAATTTGCTCTGTATTTGCTGCACTGTGACTCGTATACTGTGACTCGTATACCCTTTCTCTCAATTTCCGATCGTCGACAGCGACACTTGTCAGCAAGTTGATGGTCGCGGAATTTTACTCCGTCGGCGATGATTTACCAGGACTGCGGCAGTGACGGAACACTTTTGACGCGGTGGCGCTTTCCCATCTCTGCCAATACAGTGTCAAATTACTTCCAATCACATGACTAGGTTAACTAATGTGTATGAAGTTATGACTGATGCAATATAGCAGGAACCTCCAATGGAGTCTCCCAGGAGCGTTTGTTACTGGATTGTGGCAGCAGGAAAACATCAGTTTTATTAGAACTGGGAAGGTATGCGATACAGCCTTAAGTGATTTTAGTGGCATTGGAACAGAGCTGTGAGCAGAGAGCTTGTTACAACAGTTTCAGGTGTTTATTTGCTCTTCGCCTTCGGTTCATCCAACATCAACCACGACAACTGACGACAGTAAGGTACTTCATTAAATGCTGTAGAAAAAATTCAGCGACTGTCAGGTATTGAAGAAATCACTTGTTAATGAATGCAGTGCTAACATCATTAACAAGTATTAAAGTTTCCGTAGGATCTGCTCCAGAATTTTGTTGCATATATTGACTTACTAGTGTGTAAATATATCAGGAAATTCCGTACATCGACCCCATAGCCAGTGTTTTCTTGAAACCATCGTCACAGGTTATCAGAACTGGCGCTACCAGAAATGGTGCAGGTAAGGTGGCAGACACCTTGGCATGTGTTCATAAACGAGAGACTCACATTACCACTACAGACTAAAGATGTTTAACACCACTGCTTCGTTCAAAATGGCTCTGAGCACTATGGGACTCAACTGCTGTGGTCATAAGTCCCCTAGAACTTAGAACTACTTAAACCTAACTAACCTAAGGACAGCACACAACACCCAGCCATCACGAGGCAGAGAAAATCCCTGACCCCGCCGGGAATCGAACCCGGGAACCCGGGCGTGGGAAGCGAGAACGCTACCGCACGACCACGAGATGCGGGCACACTGCTTCGTTCAAACCAGAAAGACTCCCTTGCTAAACTTCTTAAACCTTATCGGGTAAGTGGTGTAACGAATGCAGATTACTTTGAATTGTAGTAAAAGAATTCTTTTTCTTTCTGTTCATCTACATTATGAGATAATTCACCGAATCTTGCAGACGCAGGCTGTACGAATATCAGTTGTGGCACCCAGATGAAGTAATTTCGGGAAGCGAAGGAAACTGTCGACTGGAATGACCGAACGGTGGCTGAATCCTCTTTCTCTCCTAAGCGAGCACAGTTTCATCCTTGTTGGAAATCTTGATTCGTATGAAGAAGAAACAGACATCGCACGATTCCTGCGATAGCCTAATACATTTTGGTTAAAGGATGGTAGGTAAATCATAAATGAGTTATCGCTGTTCCATATTGTAACTGCGTGTAGCTCGTTTGTTTTCATATTTACACAAATATAAATACTACGGAACGTTAACAGCAAAACGTCGACTGTTTGGGCTACTTTATCAGTAAACCTTTATGAAATGTCGCTTTTAGGAGCAATAAACGTCGGTGAATGCAATCAACTCTATCTCCACAACCTCTGAAATTTGTACCCCAGTAAGGGACGAAACGTCACGCATAGGAATATGGCTTGAGCAAGGCTAAAATTACAGAGATCATGAAAGTAGAAGGTTAAGATATGAAGATTAACATAAACGTAGTAATTTCTTCGAAGTATTTAAAATAATTGAGTCGTCTTTAAGTAATGTTTCAATTCTGCACCAATTGTTTCAAAAGCTTTAATTTATTTTCCGTATTTCTTGCTTTTAAATGCTCAATATATGTTTAAGGTTCTGAAGTATACATTATGGCATAAAAAGGGTGAATCACTATAAGATGTCTCTGGCTTACTAGAACTACTTTCATCACAAACGGTGATCGAGCAATAGGAGCAGTCATTTTCTGCGTAGAAACTTTACTCATAGTCACAACTGTATGTGATTTTCCAACTGTTACCGGTTTCGGCCTTGTGGTCTTCATCAGATTTGTTCTGCACTCTAACACAGTATAAAAATTGTTCGCCCACATATTATGCCTAGCTTACGGATCCACTGTGTGATACTTTGTGCCGTATACCATCAAAAGCTGCGTGTCTGCATGTCGTCAAACGACGAAATCGATAACATACTACTGGCCAGTAGTGGTTCAACATTAGGAAGGATTTCAAATAACACAGTATTAGTTATTATGAGTACACAGGATTGTAGGAAGAATGCCTAATTATACTTATAGGTGATTTGAGAGTTTGAAGAGCGAGCAATTTAATTATATAGAGAAGCCACTTCTGGGAGCAAAATTGGAAAATTAGCTCTTTCGTGACTGGAGGCCGAACTAAACTTGAATGACAGATAATCGTATGCCATTACACAACGCCATGACCGAGTTCATCAGTGCTCATGGCTCGCGAGTACTTTCTTTAGCTATTAAATCTGCAGAACGTGAAGTCCAGAGCTACTGTCGAACACCCCCTATATCAACGCAGGATAGGGCGGGCAGCAAGCAGTCTTCCGTTATCTTTATGAAACATAATGACACGAACATCTGGAAGATAGTGCACGGTCACCACCATTAACACATCTGAAATGTAACGCCTGCTGGCGATATTACCGCTTACACGATCGAAATACGATCGAGTTGTGGACCCAATGGCATTCCGTATCACCCTGTCAGATGTTGTGTATGTGTGACAATGAGAAATGAAATCTTTCAGCGTTCGTCCCCATCGAAGTCTCCGCATACTGACACGTCCTTTGCGTTGCTTACACAGAAACAGTACTCTCTAGACATGGTCGCATTGTCCGTGTTAATACTTGTCTTGTCCGCAGCTCGTGGTCGTGCGGTAGCGTTCTCGCTTCCCACGCCCGGGTTCCCGGGTTCGATTCCCGGCGGGGTCAGGGATTTTCTCTGCCTCGTGATGACTGGGCGTTGTGTGCTGTCCTTAGGTTAGTTAGGTTTAAGTAGTTGGTGGTGGTTGTTAGTGTTTAACGTCCCGTCGACAACGAGGTCATTAGAGACGGAGCGCAAGCTCGGGTTAGGGAAGGATTGGGAAGGAAATCGGCCGTGCCCTTTCAAAGGAACAATCCCGGCGTTTGCCTGAAACGATTTAGGGAAATCACGGAAAACCTAAATCAGGATGGCTGGAGACGGGATTGAACGGTCGTCCTTCCGAATGCGAGTCCAATGTGCTAACCGCTGCGCCACCTCGCTCGGTTTTAAGTAGTTCTAAGTCCCATAGTGCTCGGAGCCATTTGAACCAATACTTGTCTTCCTGATCCAAGGGTGATCCTATGCAGCCGAGCGGACAATATATCCGTCCTCCTGAGCGCCAGACGCATAAGGTTGTTGAGACGGTGTTAAGACTCTACGTGGCGTACAGTATAGTTCACCGGAACGCACCGGTTCCGTATTAGCATGACAGTCTTGGGATCTCCAACTAATCGTTGATGAGTGTCTTTGAATTGCTGCGTTGTCGAAATTGGAGACCAGTTTTACGGGCACTTAATGGAAAAGCTTCGAGTTAAAATTTGTTTCTATAACCAGGAGGCATACTGAAGTCATTCGTTGGCCGTCCCACATCTATTGTAATGTTTCTGTGTAACGTTTTTGCATTTATTGTCGTATACTTTCACCCTTGTCAGGTTTGCTTCTAGTTATGATACTTTTGCTTATGAACTCACTTGCCAACGGCTTTGCCGCAGAGGTAACAGTGGTTCCTGTCAGTTAAGCGCTGTATGGCTTGGCTAGCACTCGTATGGGTCACCATCCGGGTCTGCCAAGCACTGTTGGCGAGCGGGGTGCACTCAGCCCTTGTGAGGCCAACTGAGGAGCTACTTGATTGAGGAGTAGTGGCACCGGTCACGAAAACTTACAAAGGCGAGAAGAGCGGTGTGCTGAACATGAGCCCCTCCGTATCCACGTAGGGTGACGCCAACGGGCTGAGGATAACATGGCGGCCGGTCGCCTTCAAGGCCTGTTCGGACGGTGTATTTATGTACCTGTTACAGAAAATAATGATTAACAACATAACTTGTTCGCAGGTGTGAGTATCTGTAATATATAACGGCATACTCCTGCTCGATCTCACAGCAAGACAAGATTCAGCTTACCCAGAGACAGCGCCCTCCGGTAAATGGGAGACGGCGGAGCACGAAATGAATAGCGGCAGCACCTGCAGCCCCACGCGGGCGCCGGCACGGGCGGCCGAACTCCGCGCAACGGCGAGTCCATCTCTGGTGCTCCTGTTTGGCTGCGGTTATGATTTACACAGGCCCTACCGCCCTCTGGGGCGCGTAATTAAATTCCAATGAGATTACGTGCCGGCTCCGCCTCCCGCCATGTCCCGGCTTGGAGGCGCTGCGAAACAGGCGCACGCCGCTCAACATCGCAAGCAGACGTCACTTCCCTACCCTCCTCTTGCAATGATTGGAGCATCCTGACGTAATATTTCAGAGCGGAACAAGACACAGTCCGTTTTCGTTGCCCCACATAACTGACACGGTAACAAGTAAAAAATGTTAAATACAAACGTGTAGTCACTTGAGATTTCTGTCGATGTTTGTTTGTGGGTCCATCCTAGGTACTGGGGGTGTCATCAGTTTTACACCAGTTAAGATGGCGTAGTGATTAAGGTTCAAATGGCTCCGAGCACTATGGGACTTAAATTCTGTGGTCATCAGAACTTAGAACTACTTAAACCTAACTAACCTAAGGACATCACACGCATCCATACCCAAGGCAGGATTCGAACCTGCGACCGTAGCAGTAGCGCGGTTCCAGACTGTAGCGCCTAGAACCGCTCGGCCACTTCGGCCGGCAGTGGGTCGTGTTCAGGAGGTGCAGGTTTCAAATACAGGTCCACAAAGCGATTCGTGAAGTAACTTGTTCCCTGAATGAACCTTTGTCACTGCAGCGGGATGTGCACTGTTTTAAACCTTCCTGGAAGATTAAAATTGTATCCTGATCCGGGACTCGATCCCGTAACTTTTGCGGACACGGACTGATCATTCCAGACACCGCACGAGAACCTCACTGTGTACAGGGATATATTAGCAGATGTAAATCTACGATTGCGGGTCATAACTCCTGCCTGGGTTGCTCAGTCGGTCCGCAGCTCGTGGTCGTGCGGTAGCGTTCACGCTTCCCGCGCCCGGGTTCCCGGGTTCGATTCCCGGCGGGGTCAGGGATTTTCTCTGCCTCGTGATGACTGGGTGTTGTGTGATGTCCTTAGGTTAGTTAGGTTTAAGTAGTTCTAAGTTCTAGGGGACTGATGACCATAGATGTTAAGTCCCACAGTGCTGAGAGCCATTTGAACTATTTTTTTGCTCAGTCGGTATGAACAACAGCATCGAAATGCAAGTTTCTGCGTAGAATTACGGTGTGGCACACAGTTTGAATATGCCAGAACCATTTGTGCGTCGTCCTGGGAACCTCGAGAATAATGAACGTCTCCTTTTGCAATGGTTAATGCATCGTCGTTGTTCATTCATACCCACTATAAACCTATATTAATCAGTCAGAACGTAAATATTTTCTTGAATTTACCAGGACAATACAGGACCTCCGACATAGAAAATCGAATTTATAAACTGCAGTACTATAGCAAGAGTACAAATTCGGCTGTGGGAATTTTTTTCATGTACAATCATGGTTCCGTAGTCAACTCCAAACATTTTTCCATGCAGATACTGACAGTCCTTTATCACAGTTGTATAACGTATTAAGAGCCATTACTTTTGAATTATTAAACAGTTTACTTACTTTTCGGTCTCCCGTACCTTAGTCGACAAAAGCGGAATCCTTATAGCATCACTTTGTTGTCTGTCCGACTGTCTGTCTGCCTCTCTGATTGTTAAAAGCTTTGCAGTCTCACGTACCTTAGTCGATAAAAGCGGAATCTTTATAGCATCACTTTGTTGTCTGTCAGACTGTCTGTTTGTCTCCCTGATTGTTAAAAGCGTTTTTCCCTAGGAAGGGGTAAACGCATCAAGTTGACATTTCTATCACATAGTAGGGTTTTAATTCCTTTGCCTCTGTAATACATGCACGCTTCTAAATCAGTGCCTTTTATGTTACATAATCTAATATATTTTTATGATACACATTTTGACTCATCAAAATCTATGTGGTACCACTACTTGACATAGAATCATGAAATTCGACAAGGACCAAGATCTCACAGTAGAAGCAAAGGAAAAAAATCCAAAAAGCGTTAATTTGTAACTACATCACACGAAAGAAATATTTATTTTGTTATTCGACTGCCTGTCTGTTCGTTCCACCGCCCTGAAAAACCTCTTTTTATCAGGAGTGGGAGGACCTGTCAAGTTGAAAGTTACGACGCAAACAGTCTATCATACCTTGGCGATGTAAAATAACTCAAGCTTCTAAGTCAAAGCAGTCAAAAGACACGTCCCTTTATGCCACATATTTCCGTACAAACTCACTCATCAAAATCTATGAGGTACCTACCGTCGACACAGAATCATGGAAAATGGAAAGAAGGAAGGTGTCACAATACAGGGAAAGGGAAGATATAAAAAAATTGACAATTTGTTAATATCTCACGTGGAAAAATATTTCTTATTAGTACCGAAATCCTTGTAATTCTGGGGACCGATATCGTGGCACTATCAGTATCGATAACATGCAACATTGGCGTAGATTCTCGATTTCCAGGATGGATGAACTTTCTGTGCACATAATTAAGTTTCTACGGAACCTTCGGTGATCGAGTCATAATCGCACTTACGCCGATATTTTTTTCATTTGTCTCGTTTTGATTTGACTGCCCCTTAAATGTACCAAACGTGGCAAGTCAGAGCAGATGTTTTTTACATTAAAAATGAAACTATTGGTGTTACTGTCACTCTTGTAATGGGTAAAATCGAATTTAGATAAATCATTGTAGGGAAATGCTGGGATGGTTCTTTCAGTACTACTACATCTGATACCTATCGACGTCCTTGTTTAACCCGAATTGTATCTCAGCTTACAAAGATATAAAAGTAACACTTTATCCTTGAGTCTGCCTTCCCTTCGTTTTCGTAACGACCTCATATTTTGCGTAAACCGAGAATCACATTGTAATAGCTGAGCGAGTGATTGAAAATAAGTAGCAGCAGATCCTCGATAAAGTTAACTCCACTGCACCAGATGGCAAACTCGTTAGACTCCATACAGAATATGTTTTATAACAGCCGCCAGTCTTGCAACAATCAATCAGAAGTCTCTG
This sequence comes from Schistocerca serialis cubense, assembly GCF_023864345.2. Taxonomy (NCBI): domain Eukaryota; kingdom Metazoa; phylum Arthropoda; class Insecta; order Orthoptera; family Acrididae; genus Schistocerca; species Schistocerca serialis. The sequence goes on from NC_064638.1 coordinate 985,659,016, forward strand.
GAGCATTTTGTATATTTGGAAAAGACACTGATCATTCTAGTCATTAAAAAGTCTTCGTACAGATACGTGTAATTAAATACTAATCTCAGAGGTATCATATTGCTTTGCATTATTGTTAATAGACTGTTGACTTAAGACGTTATGGCCAGTGTCCATCGTGAGATCGAATGCTGACTACTGGTGCTGTCAGAACTTCACGCGGTGAAGGAAGTATACAACCGGACGAGCAGAGACGGAGGGGAGGGAAATCCCAGAGAAGTGGATATCCACTCTCATAAGTGGCTTTGACGAAGGTCAACCTATCATAACCCGGTGACTGCGAACGAGTATCAGTTACTGTTCAATTTGTACTTTCGTTAGCATGAATGGAAAGTAGTTACAGGACGATGAAACAACGAGTAGGCGACGAGGTATTTGTCGCCTATGCTTCAAAACAGGGAGTTTTTGCCTGAGACCAATTAGTCCGCCCAGTAAAGCAGGAAGGGCGGAGAATATTGGCCGATCTGACGACGGATGTATCTCTTGTTATACTAGGTCTATTGTCACGTCGAGATACGCCGTCATACAGACGAACAGCTGTTCCAGATATGCACCCTGCAATGGAAGCTCGTTGGTAGCGGTAGTATTAGGCTACGGGGGGAAATTCATCCGTGATTCCCCGGGACCTGTGCAGATAGTCGAAGACCTCATGCCATCTGTGAACTAGGCGGACGTTATTGCGGACTACCTGCATGCATTCATGTTTGATGTCTTTCATGACGGCAATGGCATCCTCCACCAGAATAACTGTCCATGTCACAAGGCCAGAATCGTACTATTGTAGTGTCAGGAGCATGACAGTAAACTCAAGTTTGTATCTGAGCCATCAATTTCGACTTACCCAAACCCGATGCAATGCACCTTGGATGGTCTTTCATTTAAGGGATTTACGTGATCTTGCGTAGACATCTTGTGTGACATACCTCCCAAAACTATTCACGAGAGCCAGAACGCATCAGGTTCATATTCGAACCGTCGTCTGATAAGCAGAATATTTCCTTGTGAAGAATCGAAACAGGTTCGCCGTGTCACTGAAGCCTTCCTAGACAAATGAACTCAATAATTCCTTCATAATAAGGACAGCCCCAGAAGTGCAAGTAGCATTCAGTGTAGGTAGAGGAAGTGTTAAAAGGCGATTTGTAAGTCGTGACGTACATGAAGCACGTGAATGGTTGCATTTTAGCTCTCTGAGTATCTCCGCGGAGAAACCTGCTATGTAAGAAGAAAAATGGTTCAAATGGCTCTGAGCACTATGGGACTTAACATCTGTCGTCATCAGTCCCCTAGAACTTAGAACTACCTAAACCTAACTAACCTAACGACATCACACACATCCATGCCCGAGGCAGGATTCGAACCAGCGACCGTAGCAGTCGCGCGGTTCCGGACTGAGCGCCTAGAACCGCTAGACCACCGCGGCCGGCTATGTAAGAAGAATCATGTTGTTAGAAAACGGTTGCCATGTGTACGAGTATCAGAGTTTCATGCAAGGAGTGCAAGCTGATATTCACGATTAATAAATGTAATGAACTTCGCGTAAATACTTGATTAACTGTACTATCGTCAGCTAATGCGTGGATTCAGTCATAATCGTTAAACGTATGAGGACGCCCATCAGCGTCGATTTAGAGGGAGCGGCCTCTTCAATATAGCCATGGGGAAAGCAGACACCGAGCGAGGTGGCGCAGTGGTTAGACACTGGACTCGCATTCGGGAGGACGACGGTTCAATCCCGCGTCCGGCCATCCTGATTTAGGTTTTCCATGATTTCCCTAAATCGCTCCCGGCAAATGCCGGGATGATTCCTTTCAAAGGGCCCGGCCGACTTCCTTCCCCGTCCTTCCCTAATCCGATGAGACCGATGACCTCGCTGTCTGGTCTCCTTCCCCGAAACAATCAACCAACCAACCAAAGCCGACAACCAGAAGCAGAAGAAAGTACATGGTCCAGTCACATTAATGTGGCCATCTGTCAGTGGCCTGAATAATCACCTTTTCAATGGGGACGTGCAGTAAGTTAACGAGGTTCTCGATGGTACGGACTGTGACGTGGAGCCATGCCGAATCCAGTGCCGTGGCGAGCGGCGATAAATTCCTCGGTTGAGTATCCATGGCGCAAACAGCCCGATCGAGGTGGTCCCACAGATTCCCGATTGGCTCTAAATACAAGGGGTTTGGTGGCCTGAGGAGAACGATAAACTCACCCTGGGCTCTTCGAACCACTCCCGTACACTGTGAGATGTGTGACACGTTGCATTGTCCTGGTGGTCTACACCATCCCGCCGAGCAAAAACAAACTGCATGTAGGGATGGAGATAGTCTCTGGTCATAGATGAATACTTGGTTTGCTCTATTGTTCCTTCCAGTATGACCAAATCTGCTAGCAAAGGACACAAAAATATTTCCCATTCCACACGATCCCTTCTCCCAGACCATTGATCCAAGCACAAAAATTTTGCATGTGATTTAGCACTGTAAGATGGGGTTCCCATATTGCTTCTGACGATAAGGGAGACACTTTACAGACACTTAATAAACTACTTTTCGCCTCACACCGGATTTTACGTGCGTATTTTACGTGTACTGGTAGGGTAACTTTGTAGTTTTCTACCTCTGAAACGGATAAACATAGCGAAACGTTTCGACGTTGTTCCAGATCTGGATCTCAAAAGTACATCGTAAAAATTTCAGACACTATATTGGGCGTAGCAGTGTTGGAATCTGCGCCTCGGTTTTGCTACGAAAAAGTGATAAAAAACCTTTTTGGGAGTTTTCTAAGGAAAGGGCTCTGAACTAATGGTGCAGCACTATGTAACACTATACAGCCGCTAAAAATTGCGCTCCGTATGCCCCTTAAGTTCCAACGTAACCCAGATTACGTGCAAAAGGAACGAACCAATTTACTCCATTTGCTTAAGCAGGCTGGAGTTCGTAATATTCATACTTTGATCTTCAACGAAGGATATTGAGACTAAGACTACAAATGGTTCCTGCCGAAGTGCTATCCAAACCACTTGACTCACCGATACACTGGCTCTATGCCACTATGGGACTTAACATCTGAGGTCATCAGTCCCCTAGAACCTAGATCTACTTAAACCTAACTAACCTAAGGAAATTACACACATCCATACCCGAGGCAGGATTCGAACCTGCGACCGTAGCAGTCGCGCGGTTCCGGACTGAAGCGCCTAGAACCGCTCGGCCACCGCGGCCGACACTCAACAATAGAACCCAAGGTATGAGCACTGGAAGAAAATTGGTTTTTGCCCGGCTCTTTGGAGCATTTTGGGTAGCGTATGCTGACGTATGCGTACCAACGTATTACAAGGTAGCGCCCCACATTCTCGAGGTCTGTTTAATGGAAGCAGAGCACTAGCATGTGCATGATTCAGAGAAACACAACACGAAACTCATGTAGCACCAGATGAAATATCTAAAATAGCAGCAGAATGTACGTGTTATCTTCAGCTCTTGCCTAGTACAGCGGTGCGGGTCTCCTGCATCGTCCCCTACGCTCTGTCAAGGAATATGGGACTTCAGGATCATCATACGAGATGGTGACAGATGTGGTAACAACATCGTGGTTTCCGCAGTGCTCCAACAAACGGCAGCTATGCTACGCAGAGTTGAACAAATGAGCTAATGTTCCCTGATTAAATGTTTCTCCTCATAAGTATGTAGACCAGTCCGTTTCAGTCGTGGCCACTGTGAGCTACCGCGAATGAAATATAAACGCAACATAATTGTCACGTTCCATTTGGTGGCTGCAGCACGTGAATTACGTATCCGTTTAATTTAAACAAGTTTCCGGGCGGCGCGCCGCCCCAGCGCCGACCGCAGCAGTGCTGCGCGGGCCGGTGTAATTGCGCGGAACGACGCGCGTGACGCGCACTCACTGTTGCTGTGTCCACCGCTGGGGTCGCCGCCACTGCTGCAGCTGCACGGCGCCTCCAGAGCTGGCCGGCCGCATTGTCAGACACTTGGCAACCGGCGACGGCAGAGCGCCAAGAAGAGGATCGCCTCCATTCAGAAGCTGCGGCCAGGCACTCACACACTGAGCCTCTTGTACGAATATCTTTGCCGACATTCACAGACCTCTGACCAATCCATCGGCCGTGCTTCAGACGTCTAACTCGGACGCGGTTTGCGCAGTCTCAAATAGTTGTATTATTATTTATCGATATATTGAATCCTCTGAACAGTAATAAGTACTGACTGCTGTCGTCCAGTTTCCCTCTTTACCAGACATAAAATGAGACTGAACATCGTGTACCGCAACCACGCAAATCTACGTCTACACCTACATCTTCATCCATACTCCGCAAGCCAACTGACGGTGTGTGGCGGAGGGTACCTTGAGTAACTCTATCGGTTCTCCCTTCTATTCCAGTCTCGTATTGTTCGTGGAAGGAAAGATTGTCGGTATGCCTCTGTGTGGGCTCTAATCTCTCTGATTTTATCCTCATGGTCTCTCGCGAGATATACGTAGGAGGGAGCAATATACTGCTTGACTCCTCGGTGAAGGTATGTTCTCGAAACTTCAACAAAAGCCCGTACCGAGCTACTGAGCGTCTCTCTTGCAGAGTCTTCCACTGGAGTTTATCTATCATCTCCGTAACGCTTTCACGATTACTAAAAGTTGCTGTAGCGAAGCTCGCTGCTCTCCGTTGGATATTCCTTATCTCTTCTATCAACCCTATCTGGTACGGATCCCACACTGCTGAGCAGTATTCAAGCAGTGGGCGAACAAGTGTAGTGTAACCTACTTCCTTTGTTTTCGGACTGCATTTCCTTAGGATTCTTCCGATGAATCTCAGTCTGGCATCTGCTTTACGGACGATTAATTATATATGGCCATTCCATTTTAAATGACTCCTAATGCCTACTGCTAGATAATTTATGGAATCAACTGCTTCAAGTTGCTGACCTGCTGTATTGTACCTAAATGATAAAGGATCTTTCACTGAAAATACTACTTGGTCACATGATGATCAGTAACAATGGAAAATGACGGCATTACTGTATCATTTTCGATTAATACGAGGTTGGAAGTTCAAGGCCTCAAAACTTAGAAATCTTGTCTTTGTTTAATAAAATAATGTGATTGTTCCTGATTCTAAACATATGTACAATATGTGTATTACCACATCATTTCCGTGTCTGAATGTCTTTTTAAAACAGATGCGGCGATTTTACTTATTTATGCGTAGCTGTTACATCACTGTCAAACTCAAAAAATTGCCTGAAGTGTCTCTTTATTTGATTCTGGCACCAATATTTTCATAGCCAACATACAGGGTTGTCCATTGATAGTGACTGGCTAAATATCTAACGAAATAAGCATCAAACGAAAAATCTACAAAGAACGAAACTCGTCTAGCTTGAAGGGGAAAACCAGATATCGCTATGGTTTGCCCGCTAGATGGCGCTGCCATAGTTCAAACGGATATCAACTGCGTTTTTTTAAATAAGAACCCCCATTTTTATTACATATTCTTGTAGCACGTAAAAAAATTTGAATGCATTAGTTGGACCACTCTTTTTGCTTTGTGATAGATGGCGCTGTCATGGTCACAAAGTTATAAGTACTTGGTATCAGGTAACATTCCGCCAGTGTGGACGGTATTTGCTGCGTGATACATTACCCGTGTTAAAATGGACCGTTTACCAATTGCGGAAAAGGTCGATATCTTGTTGATGTATGGCTATTGTGATCAAAATGCCCAACGGGCATGTGCTACGTATGCTGCTCGGTATCCTGGACGACATCATCCAAGTGTCCGAACCGTTCCCCGGATAGTTACGTTATGTAAGGGAACAGGATGTGGTCAGCCACATGTGAAACGTCAACCACGACCTGCAACAAATGATGATGCCCAAGTAGGTGTTTTAGCTGCTGTCGCGGCTAATCCGCACATCGGTAGCAGACAAATTGCACCAGAATCGAGAATCTCAAAAACATCGGTGCTGAGAATGCTACATCAACATCGATTGCACACGTACCATATTTCTGTGCATCAGGAATTGCATGGCAACGCCTTTCAACGTCGTGTACAGTTCTGCCACTGGGCACAAGAGCCGGCCGCGGTGGCCGTGCGGTTTGGCGCTGCAGTCCGGAACTGCGGTACTGCTACGGTCGCAGGTTCGAATCCTGCCTCGGGCATGGGTGTGTGTGATGTCCTTAGGTTAGTTAGGTTTAAGTATTTCTAAGTTCTAGGGGACATATGACCTAAGATGTTGAGTCCCATAGTGCTCAGAGCTATTTGAACCATTTTTTGGGCACAAGAGAAATTACGGGACGTTCAGACAGACAGACATCAGTACTCAACTACTTACACCTTTTAGCTCATTTGTTGACTTTGATACTAATTTGTTGGAGTGTTGTAGAACCATTGTTCTCCTATCCTGTTACCTGATCCTGGAGCATAACTGTGTAATAGTGACAGAGAGAAATTGTCTTAGCGATATACTGCACCAGAAGCCGTTTCACGAACTCATAAACTAGGACTACCGTAACAACAGTGGCAACTCGGTCTCCACAGTAGTAGTGAAGAGGCCTCTACAAAACTGGCGACGAGGGTTTACAAAAGGATCGTCTTCAACATACGAAAAAGTCTTAGCAAGGGTAATAATGCAGTCGTTATTAAATGCTCTTTCTTTTACGCTGTTACTAAAACAAAATTGTGAACATGAGCATGGTACTGCAGATACGGTTAGCCTCATGTAGACGACGGAGGTTAGGGATTGTACAGAACGAGGACAACAGGAATATCTCCTACAAATTCTCAAAAGTAACATGCTAGGATACTATGGGTGCTGAACTGTAGAAATCAAACCCACAGACATGTTACCAGCCAGACACAGTAGTGGCAAAAAATGGTTAATGTCTATGAATGTAAAATGAGAAATAATGTTTCACGCATATTGGTAGTCCTCTTGCCCATTGTCTCAAATGTTATAATTTTGAACACAGACATACTTGTCGGATACAAGATTACGGACACGTGGCATGGTGTGAATACGTTCAAAATTCGGAAACACTTCAACTCTTACAAAATATTTTAGGAGAGAGGCTTGCGAAATAGTCTTTTCAGTAAATCACCTCCTTATGATCTTAAAGTGACTGTAATGCCACGTAGCGTGATGAAGACAAAGAACCAGGATCAAAAATACTGCTAAAGGTAACGCGAATTCTTAACGGAAGATTTACGGAAATTTTGTGAACAAATAAGCGCTCTTTCTAGGAAGGAAGAAATTCATGGTAGACTAAATTCACTGATCTATAGACGCGCTTCGTTAAATCGCATCACAGACCAGGCTCCCACTTTAAACCAATTTGAATAAAAGCAACCAAGAAATATAGTAGCAGGGTAATCTATTGAATTACACTTCTAACTGAATCAGATTGAAACTCGCTACATGTCGATATCATTAAGATCCTTATCTGAGTCCAAACTATAGCAGTAAAGTCGGAAGGATTACCGTCTATTCAATTAACACAGAAGGTAAGTGACTCTTACCCGTCACAAATTTCGGCCGTTCGCGTTCTCTCTGAAAGTGGAGCGGCACACAGAACCGTTAGCCGATACCAACCAATGCTCATAGATGCTTAAAGGGAAACAGTATATCTCTGACTTGTCCTACGTTCACCGCTATTTCGATACTGTCAGGATGGTAAAGCTCGGGTATACAGTCCTAAACTTTCTGATTACCTGCGGGACCTTCGAAACGGATTCGCTCATTTGCCCAGTCACTGAGAAGGGTACAAAGAAAGGGGTGTGGATTAGGTAAGCATAATTTCATAATAAATAAACGCATTTTTCAACTCTCCTTCTTCCAGAGGCCCGTCATCACAGAAAGAGGAGTAACACGCCAAGAAAAGCTAAATGACAAGAGCTTGCGAAACGGGATTGACTGCACAGTTTCACCGTGGTTTTGCTCACACTTTAAATTGTATCCTCCAGTAACTGGCTGAGTAAATCAGTTAAGATCAGAGGAAAGCAAGGGAATACAACTTCTATGAAGACCATGCCTAATAGAGCTCTGAAGCCTATATTCAGATTAGGACTTGTCCTTTCCTTTCCTGTAGCCATTCAGTCTCATTAGTTCATATGGGAATATAGTTAATTATCATGATAGGACGCCAGTTTACATGTTCAAGCCTGTTGCTCATTCTTTATTTTTATTATATTCTTGTAGTCTTCATCCGATTGTGTTTCTACAATAAACACATGAGAAAACGAAGAAAACTTAAATTTGGTTTTCAGACAGAGATTTGAACTCAGACCATTTCGAATGAGGCTCCAGTGCCTTAGACGTGCGCGACCGCGCTCAGTGTCTACTTTCAGCAACTCTCAGTGGTGTAAAGTACACAGGACTAAAGAGGGGCTGCGGTGTAGTCTGTTGCATAAACCGCTGTGTGGACTCTCGTCGCAGAGGATAAACATTGTGTCCCATTGGTACAGCTGAAAAGGAATGTAACCGCTGCTCATGTAGCTTTCTCCACAAAGGCGAAGCTCTACACCGACATTCTAGGTAATGCTTTGCGTAATGAGGAAAGACCTGTGTTACATTTTTGTTTACTGATGATGTTTGTTTTTCGTAAACGGTGAAGCACCAAGTAAATGTGAAACTCGTATAATGCCCAAGCATTGATGTTCGTCTGTCTTCATTAGCAAATCCATACCACAAAGTGCGTCTTCCATTTGAGCAGCCATACCTGCACAGAACTGAATGTTCTTTGTGTAGTGTTCTGCAAAATCTCATAAAATTACGTTCTTTGTTGAAGACGCTTTACGCGAAAATTTCAGGACCTAATACGCGAGCACAAGGCGAGTAAGATGATTAAAATGCGTCACCAGTACAACAGCCAGCAACACAATATAGGCACTACACGAAGGAAAGGCTGAGAGACGTAGTTTCTCTCACTCCACCTGCTGACATCAACGTCCGTATTTTTCATTTCAAATCTCCTTACCTAATTGTATTTTACTGCTTGCATTAAAGCCATTCTTTAGTTTTGCAGCACCATTTTTATCTACGACTCGTCAAGTACTGTTTATTATGTGACAGAAGGAGCTTTGCGAACAGCACAAGTGGGTTAATGCAAACATCGTATGGTATCATTGATAGCGTTCCATCCGCCTAAATCGGAAAGGTTCCATTGATGGAAACGGAAAGTGTTACACCATAAACGACCAGTCCGATATTTGTCAAACCTTGTGCAGATTTTCGTCGCATCCACAACATTATTTGATTGCATTTTCGTCACATTCTGAACTGATATACATCATAATGAGGTTTGTACCCTAAGGGCAGTTCGAAACCCATATATTCCTTGTAGAATGGTAACATACAGCCTGCAAATATCATCTTGAGGAATTTCTTGCCGTCTCTGAAGCACTTGCTGTGTCATTTCATAAATACTGCTAGGTGGAGAATGGTACGCAACAGTGTCCTCCTGAGTTCAAATGGTTCAAATGGCTCTGAGCACTATGGGACTTAACTTCTGAGGTCATCAGTCCCCTAGAACTTAGAACTACTTAAACCCAACTAAGCTAAGGACATTACACACATCCACGCGCGAGGCAGGATTCGAACCTGCGACCATAGCAGTCGTGCGGCTCCATACTGAAGCGCCTAGAACGGTTCGGCCACAATGGCCGGCCCTCCTGAGTTCTGAGCCTAGATTCTATGAATGTAAAATTTACATTTGATTAGTGCCAACATTAAGGTTTTTTTGATGACATGGGCATTCTGTCAAGAAAGGGCAAGGAGCATGGAGGAGCTGTTGAACGGAATAGATGGCGTCTAGGGAAGAGGTTTAAGATGAACATAAACAAAGGCGAAACAAGATTATTAATTGCAGTCGAATTAAATCGGCGATGCTGAAGGCATTAGCTTATCAAATGATACACTAACTGTACTAGACGAGTTTTACAATTTGGACAGCCACATCAATGATGAGGGCCAATTTAAAGAGGACTTAAAATACAGACTGGCAACGGCAAGAAAAGCGTTTCTGAAGAAGGTAATTTTTTTTAGCATTTGATATAAATTTAAGTGTCATGAAATCTTTTATGAAGTTATTTGCCTGCAATATACCCCTGTAAGGAAACAAAACGTGGGCGATTAGCAGTTCAAAAAAAAAAAAAAAGAGCAGAATAGATCAGCCTTTAGAATGAGGATCACAAAAACAGCAAAATGCTTCTTAACTTTTGACCTAAGACATTTGGAAAAACGACTGACAACCTAAAGCCGGATACATTCACAAGTGACTGAACCCATCGCTTCCAACAAAATGCATGATCAGTGTATTAATCATTCTTGCACCTCGCTCGGGCCATTGATGCTGTCCCTTTTTACATACAGGGGCAACAAGAACACATATATATACACTCCTGGAAATGAAAAAAAGAACACATTGACACCGATGTGTCAGACCCACCATACTTGCTCCGGACACTGCGAGAGGGCTGTACAAGCAATGATCACACGCACGGCACAGCGGACACACCTGGAACCGCGGTGTTGGCCGTCGAATGGCGCTAGCTGCGCAGCATTTGGGCACCGCCGCCGTCAGTGTCAGCCTGTTTGCCGTGGCATACGGAGATCCATCGCAGTCTTTAACACTGGTAGCATGCCGCGACAGCGTGGACGTGAACCGTATGTGCGGTTGATGGACTTTGAGCGAGGGCGTATAGTGGGCATGCGGGAGGCCGGGTGGACGTACCGCCGAATAGCTCAACACGTGGGGCGTGAGGTCTCCACAGTACATCGATGTTGTCGCCAGTGGTCGGCGGAAGGTGCACGTGCCCGTCGACCTGGGACCGGACCGCAGCGACGCACGGATGCACTCCAAGACCGTAGGATCCCACGCAGTGCCGTAGGGGACCGCACCGCCACTTCCCAGCAAATTAGGGACACTGTTGCTCCTGGGGTATTGGCGAGGACGATGCTCAACCGTCTCCATGAAGCTGGGCTACGGTCCCGCACACCGTTAGGCCGTCTTCCGCTCACGCCCCAACATCGTGCAGCCCGGCTCCAGTGGTGTCGCGACAGGCGTGAATGGAGGGACGAATGGAGACGTGTCGTCTTCAGGGATGAGAGTCGCTTCTGCCTTGGTGCCAATGATGGTCGTATGCGTGTTTGGCGCCGTGCAGGTGAGCGCCACAATCAGGACTGCATACGACCGAGGCACACAGGGCCAACACCCGGCATCATGGTGTGGGGAGCGATCTCCTACACTGGCCGTACACCACTGGTGATCGTCGAGGGGACACTGAATAGTGCACGGTACATCCAAACCGTCATCGAACCCATCGTTCTACCATTCCTAGACCGGCAAGGGAACTTGCTGTTCCAACAGGACAATGCACGTCCGCATGTATCCCGTGCCACCCAACGTGCTCTAGAAGGTGTAAGTCAACTACCCTGGCCAGCAAGATCTCCGGATCTGTCCCCCATTGAGCATGTTTGGGACTGGATGAAGCGTCGTCTCACGCGGTCTGCACGTCCAGCACGAACGCTGGTCCAACTGAGGCGCCAGGCGGAAATGGCATGGCAAGCCGTTCCACAGGACTACATCCAGCATCTCTACGATCGTCTCCATGGGAGAATAGCAGCCTGCATTGCTGCGAAAGGTGGATATACACTGTACTAGTGCCGACATTGTGCATGCTCTGTTGCCTGTGTCTATGTGCCTGTGGTTCTGTCAGTGTGATCATGTGATGTATCTGACCCCAGGAATGTGTCAATAAAGTTTCCCCTTCCTGGGACAATGAATTCACGGTGTTCTTATTTCAATTTCCAGTAGTGTAATTATTCAATTACTATACCTGCTCATACTCTCAAACATCATCACTGTCGGTGGATCTCTCTCATGCCTCCAGCGTTATGCTGGATATCCGTGAATTAGGTCCTACAGTTGTGGGGTTTCACCTCTTCATTACGTGGGAATTAAGCTATCACGCAAGATCGAACCGTCAGCGAATCTACCTTTTTGTAACGTTTTCCCTATTTCAACGCAGATTGTAGTGCGTTTTACCTTGTCTTCTGTCCTACATTTCTGGTTCTTTTTCGTTACTTACAGGAAAGATATTTTTTGTTCGTTACTTACAGGAAAGATATTTTAAATGTACGTGCCTCACCGAGGTATTTGCCGTATTTTTTTGTCGCTTTCTGTACACTCCTTACATACACAGTTCGAATAGTTTCCACCGCCCCTGTCGACGTCTGATAGGAAACGGCAAACATAGACTATATTTGAGCTGTTGAACCTAATCGCATGTTCCTCGACGGTGGGCGCTTCGAATTGTGTTCGAAAGTCTCTTTGCGTCGTTACATCCGCCGCTGTTCGAGCTTAATCGAGCAATAAAAATGCCTGCTATCTGAGTGGGATCATCATTTTTGTAAACAATAACAACAATATTGATTTCAGTGGCCAGCATACGAACATCACATTCAGGCAGGACACCTACCGAAATCATTTGTTGTCAGAAATTCCTAGTCGTGTGCAGAGCGTGAAACATTATAAGCATTTGTTCTTGTGACCCTTTTCATAATATGAAGCGAATATTGCCTTACAACTCTTTGTAAGTAGAGCCGATTTACCTGTCTGCACCCCATGTGTGTTCCTTTAATTCTACAGCGAAAATTTCGAATAAAATTGTCAGATATCGAAACTACCATATTCGATTTTGAGCGTTAGCATTAAGATAAGAGGTTCTACTTTAAAAAGACGGACTTCATACTCAGTATTCAGAATAACGAACGGTTCATATTCCTGTCTGGTTACCCTGAATACCTTTAAGCCAACGCTAGGATGATTTCTTAGAAAGCCCGTTCTTACGACACAAGCGCTCACCATCACGTGTTATTTAGCGTGCTTTCACCCTCTGTTGATAAGTGTCCGCCTCGGACACCGCCGCGCCGCCGGTAGCCGCAGGCGACGGCGGGGGCGGCCGCCCCACCATAGCTGACGGGAGAAGCTGTTGGGTAGGGGGGAGGAGGGCAGTAGCGGAGGGGGTGACTGGTCGCGCGGCAAAGTGTTTGCGCTGCTCTCGAGACGCGAGCTGGCGGCGGCGCGCCTTGTTATGGGGGCAGTAGTTGTCTGGCAGCCGCTGCGGGCCTCGCCGGGCGGCTCAAAGCAAAACGGGCCGCAGCCTTTCCCTCGTCGCTGTCCCAAAGGCGCCTTTAATGTGACAGGGACTCCAGGTCGAAGACAACTAGCAGGTCTTAGAATTTATCTTGAATACTTCTCTTGACATTAACTGGTTGTGGGAGCATGGAACGCCGAACCGTGTTAGGTTACACTACTCGTTACCGAGACGTCACCACACACATCAAGTTGCGATGGTGAACAGAACGGGCTATAAGATCGTACATAAAAAACACACAGTCCCAGTTGCAGACAACGTTTGAAAGAGGAACTTCAGGGTTTCTTTCAAGGCAGAAAAGGAGGCATAAACTGTTCCTTTTTTCAAATTTTATACGAATATCAGAATGGCTGTAAGCATGCCATAATGAACTAAAATTGATGAACAGAGGAAGGATGCTGGACGAAATGGGATACTTGTCAAATTGCCGGCCGGAGTGGCTGAGCGGTCCTTGGCGCTTCAATCTGGAACCTCGCGACAGCTACGGTCGCAGGTTCGAATCCTGCCTCGGGCATGGATGTGTGTGATGTCCTTAGGTTAGTTAGGTTTAAGTAGTTCTAACTTCTAGGGGACTGATGAGCTCAGATGTTAATCCCGTAGTGCTCAGAGCCATTTGAACCATATTTTGAACTTATCAAATTCTAAGATGATCCGAAAGAAATATCTCCACTTCCAACAGCAGATAACTGTAGGTCACAAGGGGAAAGAAGCGTTCTAGGTGACTGGAATAATTCCTTTTCTCAAGAAGGGTCGTGAGCAGACACACGTAACTATTCTCCTATATCGCTGAAGTTACTCATATATAATGAGCTAGTGGATAATTCCATGTTGCTGTTCTCTGATGTTGTTTTTGTATACAGAGAAGTCGCAGCGGTAAACAGACCTGCTGAGGATCCACGCTGGGTGCAGAGATTGATTTTTGAATCTAAAATAATCAAATGTGATGTATTGCACCTAAATTGACAGGAATACCCATTATTGTATAATTACCCGACTGCCTAAGAGTCACTGGAAGCAGCCACAGCCAGTAATTATGTGGGAGCATATGTGTGGAGTGATATAAAGTAAATGACGCACTCCTATTTGTAGATGTCAGACTGAGATTCGCAGGTGGAATCCGTAGAAAGTGTAGTCCGCGAACGACTCTTGTAGCTTACAAAACCCTCGTTCGACCGACACGTGAGTACTGCTAGTCAATATCAGACCCTTACCAGATAGGATTAACGAAGGAAACAGGGAATATGAAAGGAGGAGGAATGCGTTTCTCACGTGCACGTCTAGCAACCGCCGAAGTTTGCCACAGATGCACTTCCACTCCAGAGGCAGGCCATAGAAAAGAGGCAATCCGCATAATGGCGTACTGTACTGTTAAGATACCGAGAGGGTACGTTACCTAAGAATCAACCAACATACTGTGTCTTATCAAAAGTATCGGGAACTGATTACTGGGTGATGCACTGAAGAACCAAAGATACTTGTAAACTTGCCTAATATTGTGTAGGAACCCCACAAGAACGCAGAAGCATCGCAACACTACGGGACATGGACTCGAATAATGTCTAAAGTAATTCTGGAAGGAACTGACACCATGACATGCAGGGCTGTCCATAAATCCTTAGGAGTACGAGAGGGTGGAGATCTCTTATGAGCACCACGTTGCAAGGCACCCCCGATATGCTCAATAATGTTCATGTCTGGGGAGTTTGGTAGCCAGCTGAAGTGTTTAAACTCAAAAGAGTGATCCTGGAGCCACTCTCTAGAAATTCTGGACGTGTGGGGTGTCGCATTGTCTGGCTGGAATTGCCAAACTTCGTTGGAATGCACAACGTACATGAATGGATCCAGGTGATTAGACAGGAAGCTAACGTACGTGGTACCTGTCAGAGACCTATCTAGACGTATTAGGGGTCGCATACCATTCCAACTGCAAATGCCCAACATCATTACAGAGCCTCCACCAGCTTGAACAGCCCCTTTCATATGCAGGATCCATGGATTCTTGAGGTTGTCTCCATACTCGTACACGTCCATCGACTCGAGTGAATTCGAAAAGAGACTCGTCTGACCAGGCAACATGTTTCCAGTCATCAACAGCCCAATGTCGGCGTTGACGGACCCAGACGAGGCATAAAGCTTTGTGTCGTGCAGTCAACAAGGGTACACGAGTGGGTCTTCGGCTCCGCAAGCCCATATCAATGATGTTTCGTTGAATGGTTCGCACGCTGACACTTGTCGATGGCTCTGCATTGAAATCTGCAGCAATTTGCGGAAGGTCTGCACTTCTGTGGGTCCCATTCTTACAGGATCTTTTTTCCGGCAGCAGCGATGTCGCAGATTTGATGTTTTACCGGACTGCTGTTATTCACGGTACACTCGTGAAATGGAGGTACGGGAAAATCCGCACTTCATCGCTACCTCGGAGATGCTGTGTCCCATCGCTAGTGCGCCGACTGTAACACCACGTTCAAAATCACTTACATCTTGATAACTTGCCATTGTAGCAGCAGTAAACGATCTAACAACTGCATCAGACACTTATTGTATTACATAGCCGTTGCAGACTGCAACGACGTATTCTGTCTGTTTACGTATCTCTGTATTTGAATACGCATGCCTATACCAGTTTCTTTGGCGATTCAGTGTATAAGAAGCAGACCCACCAGCATAAAGCAAGGCGCGAAATATTGTATTGACAGTACAGAAGCATTAAGAGCAGAATAGGTTGGTCTGGGTACTTCGAACGTAGCCTGGACATTAGGTGACACCTGAGTAACAAACTCATCAGGGAAATTTCAACCCTTCTAAAGCTACCAAAGTCGACTGTTGGTGATGTAGGTGTGAAGGGGAAACACGAAGGAACAACCGCAGCTGAACCAAGACCAGGCACATCTCACATACTGACAAGAAGGGACCGTCGAACATTGCGGAAGGTGGTTTTTAAAAATCGCGTGAAAGCAGCGGAACTAATCACTCATGAATTCCAAACTGATAGGATCAGTTCAGCAAGCACGATGACTGGGCGTAGGGAATTAAAAAGAATGCACCAAGTGATTTGGAGTGATGAATTACGATGTACCGTATGGGGATCCATTGGAATTGTCTGGCTCTGGTGATTGCCTGGACCACGTTACCTCTAGTGAAGTGCGGAGAAGGTAGTTTTACAGTATGAGTGTATGTTTCGTGATTAGGGTATAGCTCCCACATTTTACATAAGATAACTCTGAATACAGAAGGACATGAACACAATTTAAACCATTGTGTTCGATGTTAAGTACAGTGAGAGTTCGGAGAAGATGATTGTTCGTGTAAGTACGACAATCCACCCTGTCATAAAGCAGCATCTGTGGAGCACGTGGTTTGTGGACAAAAATATTCCTGAAATGGAGTGGCCTACCCAGAATCCCGACCTGAACGAAATGGAGGACTTTTGGGATAAGCTGGAACGTCAGCTTCGCTTCAGAACCCACCGTTCAACATCACTACTTCGTCTGGTTCCAGTTCTTGAGGCGGAATAGGCTTCCATTCTTCCGCAGACATTCAGACATACCATTTAAAGTGTCCTCAGGAGGGTTCAGACTGTCATGAAGGAGAAAGGCGGACACAGGTCAAATAAGTATTTACTTATATGTATCCGAATACTTTTCAACAACTGCTTCCTCCTTCGTCTATCCCGTGCAAAGACTGTAACGGGAAAAGCTGAAAGATTCAGGCTGACATATTGGCTTTCCAACACTCATTCTTCCCCCGCACCATTCGCAGTTGGAACAGTAAGGAGAATAGTGACAATGATACAGAAAGTGGCATTTGGAGTATCGATGTAGAAAATGTCAAAGAACTGTGCGCAACATCCATGAGACGACTATTGATCGCCACAGTTAACTCACACTGTAACTCAAGTGAATGTGAGAGGGTAATCATGTACTGAAGCTTCACGTAATGGGGTGAAGGGTGTAAGAAAGTATCGGAGTTACAAACATCTAAGAGGATTTCTACACGATGTGCGATTAGTATATTAGTTGTGCGTAGCAAGCCCTTTACGGATTTGAGATCCTGTCGTCAGTGCCACAGGTCTCGATGCACACGTAGTAGATCAAAGTGAAAGTATGAGAACGAGGGGCTGTGGCAGACATGTAAAAAAAATTAAAGAAATGTGAAGAATAATGAGATTTTTTGTTCACATTAAGGTAATAATAACGGAAACTCTGAAGTTTGTCTGTAGAATATTTGTTAAATGAATAGTTGATATGAAGATTAGTCTTATACTTAAGACATTTGAAGCATATGGGTAGTTGTCTTGTAAGTATTAAATTTATATGTTTAAATTTCTGTAGGAAGGAAAAATATCATCACACAAGTACTTGTGAACATCTAAGAATAAAAAATATGTAAACAAAGTAAGAGACGAGATCATAGTAGACAGATTTAGTGTCATAGTAGTTGTGGTGTAGTAATTGGTCAGTTAGCTGAGGAAAAACGTATGCCGCATCTCTGAGCATACTTAAAGTAAAAATTGTAGTTTTAGATCGATTTTAAATATTTAGATCTGCAACTGATCTGTATCAATCAATCATTGTCATAAATTATATTGTTACCATTTGATTACATATCACTCATAACATAGTTATCTGTTTGAAATCTTCAGCGACTTTTGTCTCCACGTTGTGTGTAAACAGTGTAGGTGATATGACAGCAATTTACAACTGGACTTTTTATCTCTCTGTTCTTGCGCTTCGGAGCATTTACTTCATTACAGGAACGATAATGCCAGGGAATACCTTGCACACTGGGCCTCATGCACGTTTCAATCGGTCTTGGGTGTTTTAAGAAATTACACAGTGTACTGAAAATGGGTCAGAATATATTCGTAATCTGTGCTTATAAAGTCAGTTATTTTTACACAACAAAGCTCAGCTGTGGCAGCTTTAATCCGATTTTAGGTTTTGAGTTTCATAATTAATTGTTCATAATCACAACTCTGTTAGTACTCAAATCTTTCCAAGTGCTCCATCGGAGCACGTCTGCGAGTCTGAGCAACTGTCCGTCTAAAGTATCACCAATCAAATATGTATAGTTTTGTTAGAAAGTTCTAGTTCTATTCCACTTGTACTGATCTTGTCCAACAGACTCTGCTGTGCTTGATTGTTATCTCAGTCACTTGCAATATCTTCTGCTTATTTTATAATAATTAAACGAACACGCTTTCCCCGGATTCGGTTGTTGGTCTCATCAAGGATCTCCTTAAAGATTCTATGCTAGTAGAATTTAAGTATTATTGATGAGAAAAAACATCCACGCTGAATACGTCGTAAAACATTTGTTGCACGTGCTTATCATACATTTTGTCGTGTAACTACCAGCGGAACCTAAAGTAATACAGAAAGTAAATATTCCGTAATACTCGACGTATTGCCGTACCACGGTTATGTGTTCACAAAAATGCACGGAATGTCAGAAAATTCTTTTTACCTTTAAAAACATTCATTTCCAGAGCAGTCACATTTTTCATTTTGTCGTGGCACTTTAGCAGCCTTGCAAACGCTTTCCGCCGTTACTTTTTAAAAAAAAATAGCTGGCTGGTTACAAATGAAAAATAATGGCGACACACCGCTGAAAGTCCATTGAAGAGATTAAGAACATTTTTAACTCAGGAGAGGTTAAAGGGAAATATCTACGATCTGTTTCGAAACTACAAAATCAGATGAAGTTACTTTAGACTTAAAAAGTTAACGTTGTATTAGTAATTATTCGCATTATTAAGGAATCGTCATACCTTTTTGCATATATCTGCAGCGCGTTGGTGACAATACTTTCACATTTCCCGATTTAACTTCTTGCTTTTGCCTGCAGACCAGAAGAAGAACATCACATAGGCATAAATGCTGTAGTCAAGCAGAACAAAAAACCAACTCCATACGGACAATAGCAGAAAAAAGGTTACGTGTTGTAGTCCTGACAAAAGGACACTGGAAACTCATAAAACAGTGGTTCAAATGGCTCTGAGCACT
Source organism: Schistocerca serialis cubense (assembly GCF_023864345.2). Taxonomy (NCBI): domain Eukaryota; kingdom Metazoa; phylum Arthropoda; class Insecta; order Orthoptera; family Acrididae; genus Schistocerca; species Schistocerca serialis. The sequence goes on from NC_064638.1 coordinate 985,678,219, forward strand.
ATGGGACTTAACATCTGAGGTCATCAGTCCCCTAGAACTTAGAACTACTTAAACCTAACTAACCTAAGGACATCACACTCATCCATCCCCGAGGCAGGATTCGAACCTGCGACCGTAGTGGTCGCACGGTGCCAGACTGAAGCGCCTAGAACCACCAGGCTACACCGGCCGGCCATAAAACAGTCACATAAAATTTTTATTTACTTCTTTAAATTCATTGGAATAATGGAGTTCCTAACGCAAAATGGTTTTCTGCTACTCCCTTTTCCTATCGCCCTTTGAAAACATTTCAGACTTTTTCTTGGATTTTATGAGAATGTGTCATGTTGTAGGTTCAAAATGAGTGATTTTAAAATTGGACTTTGAAGCTCCAGGATATCGTTCAACGTCGTATAGATTACTTTCCTTGAAAATGATTCACAAATACGTGCTCTCTGTATGGCATAGGAGGATTTGACTGTGGCTCTGAATTTCATTTTAGTGGGAAGTAGTAATAATATACTGACATGACGAGCAATATGTTAAGGTAGCAACGTTAATGACGATGATATTGATTTCATTTAACACAATTTGGTTCTGGACTTTACTGTTTGGTACTCGTTTTTAAGAACAGTCTTTAGACATTTTAATATGGTATCCCATGTCCAAAGTCTGATTTATGGGTTTTTATAGCCCTGCCGCCATTGTGTACAGCTATGGAGACAGTTCTATCCTGATCTCATGTAACAGTGAAGTTTTCCTTGAAGTAGCAGAAGAAGAGCTGCAAACCTTTCCACAGAATGCATTACATCAAGCCTAAAATCATTTTCAAAGTACTTATGTACCTGAAAACTTAGCGGCATAGTTTGTGAGGGGAACGCTAACAAGAAGACATTTCGTACAAACTGTCTATAAGAAGCCTTCAGAGTTAGCAAACAAAAGTATTTCGCAGTTTCGCAATATCATTAAAGAATGTCGATAATGCACTAAGGAAAACGAGGAAAAAAGGGAACCAGCCAAGAGTCTAGAAGAGAAGGTGAAAGAAGGGACAAATGACTTGGCTTCGCGCATGACCGATAAGATAATAATATTTCTCACTCGGGTAAAAAATGTAACACGTTTGAACTTTGAGGCATTCATGTATAGAAGATATGTGTAATGTATAATTAATTTGTAATAATTTCAAAAGATAACTTCTCTCCAAGCTAACAGAAAAGCAATATTATACGCCGCTGTCGAAAGTTTTGAGATTCTTCTTATTTTGAAACCAAAGATGTACCGTTAACCGATAAGTACAGACGTCGAATCGTGTTACATAACTACAGACATGGAATCAAATTGCCTCCGTACATTCCGTTTGTCTTTTACTCTTTATTATCACAACTTTTCTTTATTTTATGTGTAGCTAGGGGAGTTTAGAAGAATTAGGAAAAGAAATTTCATTCAGTAAATCAAAATCATATTAAAGTATTTATAAAACACGAAAATTGTTGCTTGACTTATAAATTATGCAGTTTTCACCGAGAAATTTAAATTACTGACTCACTCATTTCTTAGAAAGTAATAAACATTGTTCTTTAATATGTCAGATATAAATAATTTAAAACAGTACACTCTTTGAGAAAAAAAAGTTATGTCAGATACAAATGTGACAGACAGCTGACGAGTACTCTCCACAGATTAGTTGCAGAGTTTGCATATTCTAGAAGGTTTCATTTTCAGTTTCTTGGGACCTATAGAGCAATATTTATAGTCGCCAATGTATCTCCACCCTAAACTGATTGTCCCTCTTCTTTACTCAGAAAATTCGTGGTTGATGGTCTCACTTGACGGTGAACACAAGGTTTAAGGGTTTAAACTGATTTAGTTGCGATTAAGTAGTTCAGTTTTTTTCCCAAGTGCGTATATTAAAAGACATGAGGCACCACTATTTTTTCTCACGCAATCAGACTGACTCAGTAAAACGCAACGCTAAATTCAGTAACAGATAACTTACTAAGGAACAGTTGTGAATCTTTTCGCTGCAAATGCAGACTTAGTAAAGACTCATTTGACGGTACTGATTTTTAACGAAATTACAACATTAAGAAACCATCGGGTATCTAGCAGTGTGGAGTCTGTCTGACTCACGTCTGTGATGTAGGATTAAGTAAAATACAGTTCGCTAGTACAACAAACAGAATGGCGTTAACATAGATGCATAAATTTATGGAATTTTACTGAATTTTAGGACTATTCTCTTTTGACGTTGGGTCTGTATTTATCGACTACATAACATGTTATTGCACTGCTAGCCATTGAAATAGCAACACCATGAAGACGACGTGCGCCGTGCGGGATTAGCCGAGCGGTCTTGGGCGCTGCGGTCATGGACTGTGCGGCTGGTCCCGGCGGAGGTTCGAGTCCTCCCTCGGGCATGGGTGTCAGCCTTGTCTTACACCCTTGTTAATACGAGCACTTCGTTCTTGATCGTCCAGTCTTATTATTCCCTCTTGGTTGTTGTACATATTGTATATGACCCGTCTCTTCCTATAGCTTACCCCTACTATTTTCAGAATCTCGAACAGCTTGCACCATTTTATATTGTCGAACGCTTTTTCCAGGTCGACAAATCCTATGAAAGTGTCTTGATTTTTCTTTAGCCTTGCTTCCATTATTAGCCGTAACGTCAGAATTGCCTCTCTCGTCCCTTTACTTTTCCTAAAACCAAACTGATTGTCATCTAGCGCATTCTCAATTTTCTTTTCCATTATTCTGTATATTATTCTTGTAAGCAGCTTCGATGCATGAGCTGTTAAGCTGATTGTGCGATAGTTCTCGCACTCGTCAGCACTTGCCGTCTTCGGAATTGTGTGGATGATGCTTTTCCGAAAGTCAGATGGTATATCGCCAGACTCATATATTCTACACACCAACGTGAATAGTCGTTTTGTTGCCACTTCCCCTCATGATTTTAGAAATTCTGATGGAATGTTATCAATCCCTTCTGCCTTATTTGACCGTAAGTCCTCGAAAGCTCTTTTAAATTCCGATTCTAATACTGGATCCCCTATCTCTTCTAAATCGACTCTTGTTTCTTCTTCTATCACATCAGACAAATCTTCACCCTCATAGAGGCTTTCAATGTATTCTTTCCACCTATCTGCTCTCTCCTCTGCATTTAACAGTGGAATTCCCGTTGCACTTAATGTTACCACCGTTCCTTTTAATGTCACCAAAGGTTGTTTTGACTTTCTTGTATGCTGAGTCTGTCCTTCCGACAATCATATCTTTTTCGATGTCTTCACATTTTTCCTGCAGCCATTTCGTCTTAGCTTCCCTGCACTTCCTATTTATTTCATTCCTCAGCGACTTGTATTTCAGTATTCCTGATTTTCCCGGAACATGTTTGTACTTCCTCCTTTCATCAATCAACTGAAGTATTTCTTCTTTTACCCATGGTTTCTTCGCAGCTGCCTTCTTTGTACCTATGTTTTCCTTCCCAACTTCTGTGACGGCCCTTTTTAGAGCTCTCCATTCTTCTTCAACTGTACTGCCTACTGCGCTATTCCTTATTGCTGTATCCTTAGTACTTCCGTATCCCACTTCTTTGCGTATTGATTCTTCCCGACTAATGTCTTGAACTTCAGCCTACTCTCCATCACTACTATATTGTGATCTGAGTCTATATCTGCTCCTGGGTACGCCTTACAGTCCAGTATCTGATTTTGGAATCTCTGTCTGACCATGATGTAATCTAATTGAAATCTTCCCGTATCTCCCGGCCTTTTCCAAGTATACCTCCTGCTCTTGTGAGTCTTGAACAGGGTATTCGCCATTACTAGCTGAAACTTGTTACAGAACTCAATTAGTCTTTCTCCTCTTTCATTCCTTGTCCCAAGCCCATATTCTCCTGTAACCTTTTCTTCTACTCCTTCCCCTACAACTACATTTCAGTCGCCCATGGCTATTACATTTTCGTCCGCCTTTAAATACTTCATTAACCTTTCAATATCCTCATACACTTTCACTATGTGTTCAACTTCAGCTTGCGACGTCGGCATGTGTACCTGAACTATCGTTGTCGGTGTTGGTCTGCTGTCGATTCTGATTAGAACAACCCGGTCACTGAACTCTTCAAAGTAACACAGCCTCTGCCCTACCTTCCTATTCATAACGAATCCTACACCTGTTATACCATTTTCTGCTGCTGTTGATATTACCCGATACTCATCTGACCAGAAATCCTTGTCTTCCTTCCACTTCACTTCACTGACCCCTACTATATCTAGATTGAGCCTTTGCATTTCCCTTTTCAGATATCCTAGTTTCCCTACCACGTTCAAGCTTCTGACATTCCACGACCCGACTTGTAGAACGTTATCCTTTCGTTGATTATTCAATCTTTCTCTCATGGTAACCTCCCCCTTGGCAGTCCCCTCCCGGAGATCCAAATGGGGGACTATTCCGGAATCTTTTGCCAATGCAGAGATCATCATGATACTTCTTCAATTACAGGCCACATGTTCTGTGGATACACGTTACGTGTCTTTTATGCAGTGGTTTCCATTGCCTTCTGCATCCTCATGTCGTTGATCGTTGCTGATTCTTCCGCCTTTAGGGGCAATTTCCCACCCCTAGGACAAGAGAGTGCCCTGAATCTCTATCCGCTCCTCCGCCCTCTTTGACAAGGCCGTTGGCAGAATGAGGCTGACTTCTTATGCCGGAAGTCTTCGGCCGCCAATGCTGATTATTTATCAAAATTTAAGCAGTGGCGGGGATCGAACCCGGGACCGAAGACGTTTTGATTATAAATGAAAGACGCTACCCCTAGACCACGGGCAATGTTTCTGATAATACTGTCGATTAAAAATTTGTCCCTGTGGCACGAATTCATGATGAACTAATCCATCAAAGTGAGAGAACACTATCAGCATGCCTTTGACATTCGATCTGCCCTGACAATATATTTCGATCTCGGAGAACCTTTCCCGTCTGATTGTGAATATTAAACCTTGGTCTCAAACATCATATCCGTAGACACACTTCTACTCACCAGCTTTGATTCTCTTAACGAACATCTCGCTCTCATTTGCGCCATCCAAAAGCTCAGAATTCGAGGCGAAGTTCTTTCTGGACTTGACTCATGAGCCGTGAGACGAACTTGGCAACATGATGCATTCCTAGATGCTCCGTCAAGATTTCATTATAGGATCCAACAGAAATGTTACCTTCTAATGCAGTCTCTCGAACAGTCAGTCTTCGATTGGTGCGCATAATTACACTACTGGCCAATTAATTTGCTACACCAAGAAGAAATGCAGATGATGAACGGGTACTCATTGGACAAATATATTATACTAGAACTGACATATGATTACATTTTCACGCAATTTGGGGGCATAGATACTGAGAAATCAGTACCCATAACAACCACCTCTGGGCGTAATAACGGCCTTGATACGCCTGGGCGTTGAGTCAAACAGAACTTGGATGGCGTGTACAGGTATAGCTGCCCATGCAGCTTCAACACGATTCCACAGTTCATCAACAGTAGTGACTGGCGTATTGTGACGAGCCATTTGCTCGGCCACCATTGACCAGACGTTTTCAGTTGGTGAGAGATCTGGAGAATGTGCTGACCAGGGAAGTAGTCGAACATTTTCTGTATCCAAGAAGGCCCGTACAGGACCTGCAACATGCGGTAGTGCATTATCCTGCTGAAATGTAAGGTTTCACAGGGATCGAATGAAGGGTAGAGCCACGGGTTGTAACACATCTGAAATGTAACGTCCACTGTTCAGAGTGCCGTCAATGCGAACATGAGGTGACCAAGACGTGTAACCAATGGCACCTGATGCCATCACGCCGGGTGATACGCCAGTAATGCGATGCCGAATACACGCTTCCAATGTGCGTTCACCGCGATGACGTCAAATACAGTTACGACCATCATGATGCTGTAAACAGAACCTGGATTCATCCGAAAAAATGACGTTTGGCCATTCGTGCACCCAGGTTCGTCTTTGAGTACACCATCGCAGGCGCTCCTGTCTGTGATGCAGCGTCAAGGGTAACTGCAGCCATGGTCATTGAGCTGATACTCCATGCTGCTGCAAACGTCGTCGAACTGTTCGTGCAGATGGTTGTTGTCTTGCAAACGTCCCCATCTGTTCACTCAGGGATCGAGACGTGGCTGCACGATCCGTTACAGCCATGCCAGTCATCTCGACTGCTAGTGATTCGAGGCCGTTGAGATCCAGCACGGTGTTCCGTATTACCCTCCTGAACCCACCGATTCCATATTCTGCTAACAATCATTGGAGCTCGACAAACACTAGCTGAAGTGTCGCGATACGATAAACCACAATCGCGATAGGCTACAATCCGACCTTCTTCAAAGTCGGAAACGTGATGGTACGCATTTCTCCTCCTTGCATGAGGCATCGCAACTACGTTTCACCAGGCAACGCCGGTCAACTGCTGTTTGTGTATGAGAAATCGCTTCGAAACTTTCCTCATGTCAGCACGTTGTAAGTGTCGCCGCCTGTGCCAACCTTGTGCGAATGCTCTGAAACGCTAATAATTTGCATATCACAGCATCTTCTCCCTGTCGGTTAAATTTCGTGTCTGTAGCACGTCATCTTCGTGTTGTAACAATTTTAATATCCAGTAGTGTATATTGAGGTTGCTGAATGATCGTCGTCGGTAGACGCCGATGGGCGCCGTCTTGAACGATGCTCATTAACTTCCGAACGGCCATTTTTAAACCGTGTGAATATTCGTAACACCTAGTACGATTAAGACTCATCGCCGTTAGCTTTCTGCATCAATTGGTGTGTGAGGCGTCTTGTCATGGTCCACGCGGCTCCCCCCGTCGGAGATTCGAATCCTTCCTCGGGCATGGGTGTGTGTGTGTGTTGTCGATAGCGTAAGTTAGTTTCAGTTAGATTAAGTAGTCTGTAAGCTTAGGGACCGATGCCCTAAGCGGTTTTGTCCCATAAGATCTTTCTAGAAATTAATCAATTAAAATTTTAAAGCTTTCCTTGAGTTTCACGGAAAATTTTATGCAGACGTATTACCCCTCTATCATCTCGAAATTCGCAAACTGTGCGACACAATACAACACTGAACAATAACTTATAGACTTACAACGATGAAACGTCCGGCAGTTACACACTAAACACAGGTGTGTGCTGGGACGCTAACCGCATTACGTTACAACTCACAACTGGCACGAAATTGTGAATGCTCCGGATTCTTTTGAACAGACCTCGTACGTCACTTTAGTCCATTCCTACACTGACCCATGGGAAACAAAACATCAAACAACGTGTGTCTGGTAAGTTCACCACCTGCGTGGCTTGCGAAACACTTCAAGCAGAAATGTGTATATCTGAGAGTTGCCCATTCTGCTGGGCATGTTTGACAGAACAGATACCATTCGTGATGGCGTTGCTGTTGCACACATTTATAAGGAATAGGGACAGGGGAAAGAACGGAAAGAGACGGGTAGGAATTCGAAACAAAACCTAAAGTGCACACCGAGGTTGTGCAGGTATTTTTAGTGCAGAACAGGTACAGTGATAAATGGGGGTAAGAAATAGAATTAAACGTAATTACTCTGTAACGATGTACCAGAGACTATTTGTCACGCAGCACTCTCGAGCGGCGGCAAACTACTATCGCCGCAACTGAATTTGGGTGATACGGGCCTAACAACCCACTTAATCAGAGATTTTTCTATATAAAGTAATTCACATGAACCATAATTTATTTGTAATTTTATTTCTGTTTCCTGGATGGATGAGAGACATTCAATAGGCAGTGCAGAAGCCACGGTATAAAACTATTGTCCTAAATAGTACTAATGAATCTGGATATGGTTACTTTCTCCAAGTTGGCGTTTGTAGTTGTAAGAGATCCCTTTGTGGCCAAGTTTAAACAGTCCTTCCCATATGGATAGACTGATCATGCGCCCGAGAAGCGGTCCTGAGCGTTAGAGGAAGGCAATGCTTGCCATACTAACTTAACTTCTTGGCCTATCCAACACTGTGCAAATAAACACAGTTAGGAAGGGTATGAAGAGCAGAATCTCATACACAACCTTATACGGAATCCGAGGTATCATATAGACTGGTTAGTTGGAGGTTCTCCTAGTTGCGACTATCAGACCATTGGAAGTGATGGCCACTCGTAATTACGATCGAAATCACACCACAGCGTCCTTCATGATGCTGGTCAGGTAATCAGTCTCATGTACTGCCATCTGGCCGGCCGCTGGTGGCCGAGCGGTTCTAGGCGCTTCAGTCTGGAACCGCGCGACCGCTACGGTCGCAGGTTAGAATCCTGCCTCGGGCATGGATGTCTGTGATGTCCTTAGGTTAGTTAGGTTTAAGTAGTTCTAAGTTCTAGGGGACTGATGACCTGAGATGTTAAGTCCCATAGTGCTCAGAGCCATTTGAACCATTTTCTACTGCCATCTTCTCTCCTTCTTTCTGCGAGCTTTCTGCACTATGTGCGGTCTCTCATATTCAATTTTCCATTTCCTTTTATCTTACATGTTTTGTCATGCACGCCTCACTCCATCGTTCCAATGTAGCCAGGGTCTTCTTCTTTTTCTGTGTCGTGGAGGTCCTTAGTGCCATATTTTTGAAGGCCGCATTTCCTCCGGCATTCTTCTAAGATGACCATACCATGTCATCCTTTTATTTTCAGTTGTGTCGACAATATCCTTGGTAACTCTCAATCGTTCTCGTCGCACATTTCTAATTTGGTCTCTTCTTGGTATTTCACAACTTGGTCTCCAAAACTCAGTTCCCATTGCCTCTAATTTCTATTGATGGACCCAGGAGACTTCCTACATTTCAGCAGGATATAGAACGACGGTGTCAAATGAGGTTTCGTATATCTTTCTTTCCAACTTTTTTCATGTTATTGTATTGCAAATCATGGTGTGTAACTACTTAATTGACATCTACGTTTTTACTATTTTCTGCCTTGTTTCCTCATTGCTTCCACCTTTATCTGAAATAATTGTGCCAAAATATTTATATGGTACACTATACTTTGCTATAAACTCATCAACAATAACAAGATCCATCCCTTCCCCACAAATGTTCAAATGTGTGTGAAATTTTATGGGACTTAACTGCCCGTGGGAGGACTCGAACCTCCGCTGGGATCCATCCCTTCCTCTATCTCTGACAACCAAGTAGTCAGTAATTCTAAAGTTAATTTTCATGTCCCTCTGCTCATATTCTTCTTTAAGCTTTCTTAATATATAAGACACACCCTCCTCTTCCTCGGCGAAATGATCTGATCGTTGGCGAAATTTTGCGAGAACAGGATGTCTAATGCCATCTACCAAAATTAAACCCCATCACTCTCGTTCGCCCAGAGTAACGTGTTTTATTTCTTCCTTTTATCTAGCAATTTAGGTGTGCAGCTTTTCTTGAGTGACCAAACACTGTCTCCGAGTCCTATAACCAAAATCTGATACCCAGGGGCATTTCCCACAGACTTCATTTCCTTCTTACTTTGTTTGAGTTTTATTATTGATATAATTGTGGTCTTTACTTTTCAGATAATATGTATTTAAAGTTGTCTGTTGTCGTACTACTCTCTTTCTGCCCCTAATCTATAATCACGCAGGATATATTCCCTGTGATTGTGTGTACAAGGTCGAATAACGCCTTTAGCGGGAAATTAATTGGATACCTTGGGCTTGAACAGGGCAGCGAGGAGAGTAGTGAGTGTTAGTTTCCAAGCCACACATCTGAGAAACGATTGTACCTTTTATGAGGAAGAAGACTTGACTGATTTGATACAAGAAGAAACAGGAGTCGGCAAAGAAGAAACAGAAGTTCAAGTATTAGAACCATAATTTAAAAGAGCTTAGAGAGACGTAGGATCAGATAAGGCAGGAAGGATAGAAAACAACCCATCAGAATTTCTGAAATCATTGGGGGAGATAGCAACATAACGACTATTCACGTTGCTGTGTAGGATTTACAAGTCTCGAGATTCTTTCGGAAGAACATCATCGACACAATTAAGAAGACTGCAAGAGCTTACAAGTGCGAAAATTATCACACAATCAGTTTAACGGCTCATGTTTCCAAGTTGCTGATTAGAAAATGTTCACAAGAACAGAAAATAAAATTGAGGATACATTAAATGTATTCGCAATTGCGAATATGGAAAACCATCAGCTGCCGAATGGAACGACGACAATGAAAATTTCTGCCACACCGGGACTCGAACACGATTTTCCCACTTATCGCGGTCGCCTTACTATTTGGCTATCCGTGCACGACTCACGACCAACACAAACTTTCATACGTCGTTAATTGCGTCTACAACCGGTACTCGTATAGCCGTTATGTATATTCCCCTAAATGTGAGACACTGTACTTGAAAGTCGATTGCTCGGTGTCGGCGGATATATACGATACTGTAGTGTCTGTGTTCTTCCAAATTACTATAAATAATAATTAGCAACCAATGCTGTACAATCGCAATAAAGTATTGAGATGTTGAATTGACTCTTTTATTAGACATGTTACGCGTTTCGGGAGTGCACCCATCTTCAGACATCTGTTACAAAAAAGTACAAAACATAAGTGAACAGCACACTCAACACGTCTCAACGTTATAGAAAATGAGATCTGGTCATATGAGTTACATACCACAAACTTCAATTCCTTCCTAACCAACCAAGGGTACAGCCTTGACAACTCAAAGAAAGTGTCGAATAATATATGACTGTGACACAAGTAGTCTTGAAGCAGAGCGTATACTGCGCTAAACAAGTCAATTAGCAGCGAAGCGCCCTCGGTAGGGGGCGATGCAATGTTATGTGCTCCATGCCTTCAAATGTAATTTAATAATAATATACTCAGCATATAACATCTGACAGGGTGTAATTACGACTAGAAATCGGAATTGTGCTTCCGTACACGTTAACACTAAAGGATTTTTTTAAGTAATTAGTTGACAGTTATTAACATAAACATGACCGCAGGCCTCAGACGGGATTTTATGTCTAGTATATCATTCTGCCTTCCCCATGAACCATGGACCTTGCCGTTGGTGGGGAGGCTTGCGTGCCACAGCGATACAGAAGGCCGTACCGTAGGTGCAAGCACAACGGAGGGGTATCTGTTGAGAGGCCAGACAAACGTGTGGTTCCTGAAGAGGGGCAGCAGCCTTTTCAGTAGTTGCAGGGGCAACAGTCTGGATGATTGACTGACCTGGCCTTGTAACATTAACCAAAACGGCCTTGCTGTGCTGGTACACCGAACGGCTGAAAGCAAGGGGAAATTACGGCCGTAATTTTTCCCGGGGGCATGCAGCTTTACTGTATGGGTAAATGATGATGGCGTCCTCTTGGGTAAAATATTCCGGAGGTAAAATAGTCCCCCATTCGGATCTCCGGGCGGGGACTACTCAGGAGGACGTCGTTATCAGGAAAAAGGAAACGGGCGTTCTACGTATCGGAGCGTGGAATGTCAGATCCCTTAACCGGGTAGGTAGATTAGAAAATTTGAAAAGGGAAATGGATAGGTTAAAGTTAGATATAGTGGGAATTAGTGAAGTTCGGTGGAAGGAGGAACAAGACTTTTTGTCAGGTGAATACAGGGTTATAAATAGAAAATCAAATAAGGGTAATGCAGGAGTAGGTTTAATAATGAATAAAAAAATAAGAGTGCGGGTAAGCTACTACAAACAGCATAGTGAATGCATTATTGTGGCCAAGTTAGACACGAAGCCCACACCTACTACAGTAGTACAAGTTTATATGCCAACTAGCTCTGCAGACGATGAAGAAATTGAAGAAATGTATGATGAGATAAAAGAAATTATTCAGGTAGTGAGGGGTGACGAAACTGGAATTCGAGAGTAGGAAAAGGGAGAGAAGGAAACATAGTAGGTGACTATGGATTGGGGCTAAGAAATGAAAGAGGAAGCCGCCTGGTAGAGTTTTGCACAGAGCATAACTTAATCATAGCTAACACTTGGTTCAAGAATCATGAAAGAAGGTTGTATACATGGAAGAATCCCGGAGATACTAGAAGGTATCAGATAGATTATATAATGGTAAGACAGAGATTTAGGAACCAGGTTTTAAATTGTAAGACATTTACAGGGGCAATTGTGGACTCTGACCACAATCTATTGGTTATGAACTGTAGATTAAAACTGAAGAAACTGCAAAATGGTGGGAATTTAAGGAGATGGGACCTGGATAAACTGAAAGAACCAGAGGTTGTACAGAGTTTCAGGCAGAGCATAAGGGAACAATTGACAGGAATGGGGGAAAGAAGTACAGTAGAAGAAGAATGGGTAGCTCTGAAGGATGAAGTAGTGAAGGCAGCAGAGGATCAAGTAGGTAAAAAGACGAGGGCTAGTAGAACTCCTTGGGTAAGAGAAGAAATATTGAACTTAATTGATGAAAGGAGAAAATACAAAAATGCAGTAAATGAAGCAGGCAAAAAGGAATACAGACGTCTCAAAAATGAGATCGACAGGAAGTGCAAAATGGCTAAGCAGGGATGGCTAGAGGACAAATGAAAGGATGTAGAGGCTTATCTCACTAGGGGTAAGATAGATACTGCCTACAGGAAAATTAAAGAAACCTTTGGAGAAAAGAGAACCACTTGTATGAACATCAAGAGCTCAGATGCAAACCCAGTTCTAAGCAAAGAAGGAAAGCAGAGAGGTGGAACGAGTATATAGAGTGTCTATACAAGGGCGATGTACTTGAGGACAAGATTATGGAAATGGAAGAGGATGTAGATGAAGATGAAATGGGAGATACGATACTGCGTGAAGAGTTTGACACAGCACTGAAAGACCTGAGTCGAAACAAGGCCCTGGGAGTAGACAACATTCCATTAGAACTACTGATGGCCTTGGGAGAGCCAGTCCTGACGAAACTCTACCATCTGGTGAGCAAGATGTATGAGACAGGCGAAATACCCTCAGACTTCAAGAAGAATATAAACAGCGTAGTCCATGTTTAAGATAGGGAACATCAAGGGAGTGGGCGATCAAGAGCGCCGTGGTCCGGTGGTTAGCGTGAGCAGCTGCGGAACGAGAAGTCCTCGGTTCAAGACTTGGGAAGACTGTAATTTTGTATTTTCAGTCTGTGACAAACTCTTACGTTTTCATCGCTTTTTGGGAGTGATTACCACATCCACAAGAAAACATAAATCGGGCAAGTTAGAAGAATCTTTTTACCCATTCGCCAAGTGTACAAGTTAGGTGGGTCGACAACATATTCCTCTCATGTGACGCACATGCTGTCACCAGTGTCGTATAGAATAAATCAGACGTGTTTTCCTGTGGAGGAATCGGTTGACTTATGACCTAGCTATCAAATGTTTCCGGTTCCCATTGGAGAGGCACGTCCTTTCGTCTACTAATCGCACGGTTTTGCGGTGCGGTCGCAAAACACAGACACTAACCTCATTGCAATGAACAGAGACGTCAATCAACGAACGGACAGATCATAACTTGGCGAAAATAAAGAAATTAAAATTTTCACACGAGGGAGGACTTGAACCATGGTCCTCTTGTTTCACAACTGCTCACGCCAACCACGGGACCACGGCGCTGCTGAGCTCACGCTATCCTTGATGTTGTATGTCATCCTGATGGAGTACTCAGTTTGTATATTTTGCTTATTTTTTCATACTTCCACACAACTTCTTCCTGTTTTCTCGACTGATCTGTGTTCAGTTTTTCAAGGCCTATCCACTGTGTCAACTTATAACTAAACCTGAGGGGGGTGCGATGGGGAGGTTCCCTTGTTAGAAGAAAGATTAAGGAAAGGCAAACCTACGTTTCTAGCATTTGTAGACTTAGAGAAAGCTTTTGACAATGTTGACTGGAATACTCTCTTTCAAATTCTAAAGGTGGCAGGGGTAAAATACAGGGAGCGAAAGGCTATTTACAATTTGTACAGAAACCAGATGGCAGTTATAAGAGTCGAGGGGCATGAAAGGGAAACCGTGGTTGGGAATGGAGTGAGACAGCGTTGTAGCCTCTTCCCGATGTTATTCAATCTGTATATTGAGCAAGCAGTAAAGGAAACAGAAGAAAAATTCGGAGTAGGTATTAAAAACTATGGAGAAGAAATAAAAATTTTGAGGTTCGCCGATGACATTGTAATTCTATCAGAGACAGTAAAGGACTTGGAAGAGCAGTTGAACAGAATGGACAGTGTCTTGAAAGGAGGATTTAAGATGAACATCAACAAAAGCAAAACGAGGATAATGGAATGTGGTCGAATTAAGTCGGGTGATGCTGAGGGAATTAGATTAGGAAATGAGACGCTTAAAGTAGTAAAGGAGTTTTGCTATTTGGGGAGCCAAATAACTGATGATGGTCGAAGTAGAGAGGATATAAAATATAGATTGGCAATGGGAAGGAAAGCGTTTTTGAAGAAGAGAAATTTATTAACGTCGACTATAGATTTAAGTGTCAGGAAGTCGTTTCTGAAAGTATTTGTATGGAGTGTAGTCATGATGGAAGTGAAACATGGACGATAACTAGTTTGGACAAGAAAAAAATAGAAGCTTTCGAAATGTGGTGCTACAGAAGAATGCTGAAGATTAGATGGGTAGATCACATAACTAATGATGAAGTATTGAATAAAATTGGGGAGAAGAGGAGTATGTGGCACAACTTGACAAAAAGGAGGGACCGGTTAGTAGGACATGTTCTGAGGCATCAAGGGACCACAAATTTAGCATTGGAGGGCAGCGTGGAGGGTAAAAATCGTAGAGGGAGACCAAGAGATGAATACACTAAGCAGATTCAGAAGGATGTAGGTTGCAGTAGGTACTGGGAGATGAAGGAGCTTGCACAGGATAGATTAGCATGGAGAGCTGCATTAATCCAGCCTTAGGACTGAAGACCACAACGACAACAACATATCATCCAGAATTACGATGCAAAGTTCCTTTGGACATGCATACATCCATCCATCATGTATATTCCCGTACAGGTGAGATATTTTACTTGATATTCGGTTGCCAGGTGTTGGGGTGTAAATACGATATTGCGGTGCCTGTTTTATTCTGGATTACTATTCATGCATGTCCAAAGGAACTTTGCAGTAATTCAGAATAATACAGGCAATGCAATATAGTAAAACTGAGGATGTGTTAGATGATGATTAGTTTCACTTTAGGAAAGGTAAAGGCCACAGAGAGGCAGTTATGATATTGTCGTTGATAATAGCAGCAAGAATAAAAAAAATTAAGAAACGTTCACAGGATACGTCGGCCTGGAAAAAGCATTCGGCATTATCAAATGCTGCTAGATGTTCAAAATTTTGAGGAAAATAGGGATATGCTATAGGGGAGAGGCAGGTAGTCTACATCATGTACAAGAGCCAAGAGGGTATAATAAGAATGGAAGACCAAGAATGAAGTTCTCAGATTACAAAGGGTGTAAGACAGGGGTGTAGTCTTTCGTCCCTGTTGTTCGATCTATACACCAAAGAAGCAATGATGGGAATAAAAGAAAAGTTTAGGAGTACAATTAAAATTAAAGTTGAAAGGATATCAATGATAAGATCCGCTGATAACATTGCTATCCTCAGCGAATGTTAAGAAGAACTACAGTATCTGTTGAATGGAATGTACGGTCTAATGGGTACAAAATGTGGATTGAGAGTAAATCGAAAAAAGACGAAAGTAATGAGAAGTAGCAGAAAGAGAACAGCGAAAAACTTAACATAAGGACTGATGGTCACAAAGTAGATGAATTCAGGGAATTCTACTACCTAGGCAGCAAAATAACCAATGATGGACGGAGCAAGGAGGACATCAAACACAGACTAGCACTAGCAAAAAGTGCCTTCATGGCGAAGTGATGTCTAGTAGTATCAAATATAGGCCTTAATTTGAGTAAGAAATTTCTGGGAATTTAAGTTTGGAACAGAACATTGTATGGAAGTGAAACATGGACTGTGGGAAAACCGGAAAAGAAGAGAATCTATGCATTTGAGACGTGGTGCTACAAACGAACGTTGATAATTAGGTGTAGTCATGAGGTAAGGATTCTGCGCAGAATCGGAGAGGAAAGGAACGTATGGAAAACACTGACAAGAAGAAGGGACGGGATGATAGGACGTCTGTTGAGATATCAAGGAATAGCGTCCATGAAGTTAAAATCTTCTTGGTTTCTTCTAAGAAGAAACATGACGCGGCCTAATAACCCAGAAGATTTAAACTTCAGTGACAACGGCCACGAAAGCCTGCAGACTTACATAATAGCGTCCATGCTACTAGATGGAGGTGTAGAGGGTAAAAACAGTAATTGAGGACTTAGGTTGTGCATGCTACTCTGAGAGGAGGAAGTGGGCACAGGAGAGGAATTCGAGGCAGGCCGCATCAGACCAGTCAGAAGACTCAAGAAATAAATAAATTCTTGAAGAATCTCCTTATTTTTTACGCTTATTACAAACAGCATTTCAGAAAAAATAATATAACCCACCCAGAAAAGAAAATTAAGGAAATTAGCGGTGATGAATTGACTTTTGTGATAGTCTAGACTGTTGCATGAATGTTCGATAGCTCTCAGCAGAGCCGCCACAGCGGCGAGACAGGCAGGGTGTGACCGCAGCCCAGGCGGCAGGGCTCAGGCTGCAGCTCCCCGCCGTCGCGTCAGTCACGTCACGTCGCGACGCGACACGCAAGCCGGCATCCGGCGACGCCGACGCCTGCGCCTCCACCTCCCCTCCCCTCCCCTCCCTGCCCCTTTCAGCCACCCCAGCCCCACCACCCCCTTCCCCCACGTACCGGCGAGCACCGACCTTCACGCAACGCCGGAGCCGCCGCCGGCGCCGCACGCAGCCGTATGGATTTCCGGGGGCGGGCGTCGCTCTAGCACCCACTCAGCCGACACCACTGAGGCGAGCTGTGTGCTGCGGCCGATACGCTGTGGGTCGGTAGAGTTCGTGGGCGGGCGTACCGTGCTGCGTCGGTGCAGCCATTATTCTTGGCACCTGTTACGGGTTGGGCCAGAACCTGATTAGCCTTCTGATGGATTCGTTATAGCCTTGGGTCTTTAGGTAATGTATAATTATATTATCAGCTTATTTATTTGGTCTGTAGGTAGAGAATATTATGAGAAATGCAGGGTTAGATGAACAACAAAAATTAAAAAATCTGGGATAAATACAAAGAACCTTAAGTATGCAGATGGTACCATCTTGTTGGCAGGAAGGGAAGAAGAGTTACACATAGCGAAAATGGGAAAAATGTGGAATACCACTTTCTTTTTCGGTCATAAATTTCTTAGTTTTTTTGGCTCCTCAGATTATGGGGTACAAATATGCAATAATCCATACATTTCAAGTTAGTTAAACTTAAAACAAGTCAATGAATATATATTCATCGTAAAAATGCACTGTAAAACATAATAACACAACAGAAAAACACACGAAATATACCATTTACAGTTATTAAATATCTTACTCTAAGTATCGTAACCTGCATATTCAATGTGCGCCCACAGTTTACGCCGGCCGCTCTAGCCGAGCGGTTCTAGGCGCTTTAGTCCGGAACCGCGCTGCTGCTAAGCTCGCGGGTTCGAATCATGCCTCGGGCATGGATGTGTGTGCTGTCCTTAGGTTAGTTAGGTTTAAGTAGTTCAAAGTCCAGGGGACCGATTTCTTCAGATGTTAAGTCCCATAGTGCTTAAAGCCATTTGACCCATTTGAACCCACATTTTACACATTAGAAACATTACCCATTCTTCCCCTTCTTTATCCTGTAAAAATTTACCTAGGCAAAAGAGACAATCGGCTTCTCCATTAGTGTGTACACTGTTGTCCAGAACGCTACAGACAGCTGACGATTCATGTCCCAGGCTTAAAAAATCATCCTCACAATCAGGTGATTCTTGGTTCCTAGGCTTTTGTGGCCTCTGCTTCTATGTCTCCTGTTTATTTGCTGCCGTCGTCGAGATTTAAACTGAACTCTTGTACGGAGACGAAGTTAGGACTGCTGAAGACTCTACTTTTCTTCATCAGGTGCCTGGCCTGTTCTCTGTTTGTGCAACGGTTGAGATTTGCCAAGATGTATAATTTAATATGTGGCGCAGGATGTTCCTGATTTGACTTCAACATTAACCTTTCCATTTTTACAGGCCTCAGCTTCTGCAGACGGCTCATTGATTGGATCATTGTGTAAATCCTCATTTATTTCTCCATTTCTGACAGGGTTTCACTGATGTTTTCTTGTCACCCTAAACCCATTTAAGCTATCTCCCCTGTCTGGCTCTTGAGGTAGGCCTTCCCAAACAGTTCGTCTATGTCAATGTTTGCTACTGGAAATGCATTTTCCCCCAGTATTTACGCCTACCTGCTCAGAGTAATAGGCATTCAAAGAACCCACGAAATTTCTATTCAGCAGTTGCATCTTGTGAGAGGCCAATCATTGACTACGTGTTGCCAAACTACGATCGAATTTGTATGGATGACAATGCCGTCACGTTATCAGGCCACAACTGTTCGCGATTGCTTTGAAAAACATTCGGAACAGTTCGAGCGAATGATTTTCCCACTTAAATGGCCCGACGTGGATCCCGTAGAACATTTATGGACGGCTACAGAGGTAGCATGGCTCAATGTTTCTGAAGGGGACTACCATGTGACGTGGGGATGCTGCATTATGCCGGTCAGAAGGTGGTCCGGACGATATTAATAGCTGTCACATGGCGTCTGTCACCTCCGTGTACAGCAAGTGACGGCCATAATAGGATAATAGGTTTCGTGGGCTGCCAACTCGTTTAACTAATTCCAAAACTGACTCTCACATTAAAAAAGGAAACTGGTGTAATATTCATATTCGATTAAAATACTGGTTTCAAAAGCAACATTTATGCAACAGACACTGCAGGGAAGAACTGTAATCGAGACTCATATCCTGAATTAATGTTACTAAAACATACACTGAAGAGCCAAAGAAACTGGTACACCTGCCTAATATCGTGTAGGACCCAAGCGATAACGTAGAAGTGCCGCAGCACTAAGCGACATGGACTCGACTAATGTCTGAAGTAGGGCTGGAGGGAATTGACACCATGAATAATGCAGGGCTGTCCATAAATGCGTAAGAGCACAAGGGTACGGAGGCCTCTCCTGAACAGCTCGTTGCTAGGCAGCACAGATAAGCTCAATAATGATCATGTCTGCGGAGTATGGTAGGCAGCGGAAGTGTTTAAACTCAGAAGAGTGTTCCTAGAGCAACTCTATAGCCATTCTGAACGTGTGGGGTGTCGCATTGTCCTGCTGAAATTGCAAAGTCCGTCAGAATGCACAATGGACGTGGGACGTGAATGAATTCAGGTGATCAGACAGGATGCCTACGTACGTGTCACCGCCAGAGTCGTATCTAGACATATCAGGATACCATATCACTCCAACTGCACACATCCCACGCAATTACAGAGCCTCCATCAGTTTCAACAGTCCATCGCTGTCATGCAGGCTCCATGGATTCATGAGGTTGTCTCCATTCGCTCGATATAATTTGAAACGAAACTCGTCCGACCAGTCATCAACAGTCCAATGTCGGTGTTGATGGGCCCAGGCGAGGCGTAAAGCATTGCGTCGCACAGTCATCAAGGGTACACGAGTGGATCTTCGTCTCCGAAAGCCCATATCGATGTTTCGTTGAATGGTTCGCACGCTGACACTTGTTGATGGCTCAACATTGAAATCTACAGCAGTTTGCGGAAGGGTTGCACTTCCGTCATGTTGAACGATTCTTTTCAGTCGTCGTTGGTCCCGTTCTTGTAGGGTGTTTTTCCTGCTGCATCGACGTCGGAGATTTGATGTTTTAGCGGATTTCTGCTACTTACCGTACACTCGTGAAATGGCCATACGGGAAAATCGCCACTTCATCGCTACCTTGGAGATGTTGTGTCCCATTGCTCGTGAACCGACTATAACACATCGTTCAAATTGATTTAAATCTTAATAACCTGTCATTGTAGTAGCAGTAACCGATATAAGAACTGCGACAGACACCTGTTGTCATATACTGGCGTTGTCGGCAGCAGTGCCTTATTCTGCCTGTTTATACATATGCCGGCCCGAGTGGTCGTGCGGTTCTAGGCGCTACAGTTTGGAACCGCGTGACCGCTACGGTCGCAGGTTCGAATCCTGCCTCGGACATGGATGTGTGTGATGTCCTTAGGTTAGTTAGGTTTAAGTAGTTCTAAGTGCTAGGGGCTGATGACCACAGCAGTTAAGTCCCATAGTGCTCAGAGCTATTTGAACCTTTTCTTTTTTTTTGTTTACATGTCTTGTATTTGAATACGCATGCCTATACCGGTTTCTTTGAATCTTGAGTGAATATCGCAATATAAAATTCCCCCATAACTTCTGTATTATTACGGACTCGCTAAATCCAAGACCAGATTTTGAATGAACGCAAAAATTTCTTTAAACTAATATATATTTTATACCTAATCTATCATTTGTTCTAAATTTCCTACGGATCTGAATCATTTGATTTTGTTAAGATGGCAGATATCTCTGTGCAAATAATAGTGGACTCAAACATGGCTGCTGCCACATTAATATACATTCAAATAAATTTAAATGCGTCAAAAAACTGCTTTAAGTTAATTCTAATTCAAATATCCTTCACACAGTATTATTCTGCTACTGAGTACATGTCTGTACTTCGTTTTGCGATATCACATCCCTTAAAGTAGTGGGTAGAGATTATTTTCGAACACATTTTAGACAGACGAAATCATCCCTTGGTAGTGGATCGATAATGCGGTAGGTCATGTAATTCCTGCAGTACTTTCAGTTGTTTTGTATTCCAACCAAATGTAGGTTGGCAACAGTGAGTAAACATGTCCTCTGTCAGTAGTGAGCATGTTTTGTGAGTTGTTCGCGAAATAAATACTGAACTGTGAGAACATTTTTTGTTCTGTCGGCCGGAGTGGCCGTGCGGTTCTAGGCGCTACAGTCTGGAACCGATCAACCGCTACGATCGCAGGTTCGAATCCTGCCTCGGGCATGGATGTGTGTGATGTCCTTAGGTTAGTAAGGTTTAATTAGTTCTAAGTTCTAGGCGACTGATGACCTCAGCAGTTAAGTCGCATAGTGCTCAGAGCCATTTGAACCATTTTTTTTTTTTTTTGTTCTGTCAATGTTTTCATTGGACATATTTACAAGAATAAGTGAATATCAACACTACAGGTTTAGGATCAACTACAGCTAGTAATTTCATCACATTACACTGATGAAATCCATTATTAGTGTTAGCGACATGATATGCTGAATGGGGGCCGATATTTTTATTAACGCCACATACAGGTAATGTCACAAGCTAGAAGTATTCTCTCGTATACTCCTAATGGGGGGCTTCTCTGCTCCTACTCGTATATTTAGTTGTAAGAAACTACGTTTTAGAACAGCCTTCCAGGCTCTCGTGAGCAGGGAAAGAAAGGCGTAAAAAATAGAAAAGAAATTCTTCCCCCGTATGTGGCATACAGCAAACAAGTGCTTAACAGTATTGGTTAAAAACAGTCTTGGTAGCAATTTTAGTTTTTTATTTTTCACCTATGCGTTTCGCCTTATTTAGGCATCTTCAGGTTATTTTAACTTTGGTATTTCTTAGAAGGATCCTTTAGTCAGTGTAGCCAAAGGGCATCGTCGAATATATAGGGCCAACATCGCCTTCGTTAAACTCAGTAAAAACTTTTCTAGATGGATGCGGGTGACACCAAGACTTGCATAACGCTTTCCCGTTCACAGGAGCGAGTTCAACGAAGGCGATGTTGGCCTGATATATTCGACGATGCCCTTTGGCTACACTGACTAAAGGATCCTTCAAAGAAATACCAAAGTTAAGATAACCTGGAGATGCCTAAATAAGATGAAACGCATAGGTGAAAAATAAAAAACTAAAATGGCAACTGAGACTGTTTTTAACCAATAAAATAGAAAAGAAACAAGCCGATTACAACCCCGTTCCAGCCGTAAGAGTAGCCAGCTGCAAGTCGACTTGCGCGCAAGTTGATACCGCCCGTTTCTACAGCAACGATGTCCAGACGGCAACCGCTGAGTCACTCGTCAGCATAAGCTGCAGCGCCAAGAAAGGGAACCTTTTAACGAACAATAGGCCGGCAGATTGCTTCCATTTCTTTTTGGCTCGCCTCCGTGCCGTGACAGTCCGGCGCCGCGTGTATTCTCGTGTAAAATGGAAAGTTTTGGAGCGCGGGGGCCGCGGCGCCGCGCGCTCCTTGAAGGGGACGTGACAGCTTAATGGGTGGCTCCCCTGGCTGCCAGGGCTGCCACTCCAGGAACAAAGCCGCCCTTTGTTTTGATTGGCGCCGCCCACGCCCCATTCCGCGCTCCCGCATTCAAATTGCCTGCGCCGTGTCAATGACGCGGCCGTACCGCGCTCTCCGTGCGCCGTTCTGAAAACTCAGCCGAGAACTCCGCTGCGAACAGGTGACAATGTATGGGTCGCGTTCCGGGTTTCTCTGGTCTTGCGTCGGCGACAACATTATGAGGACACGTGTTACCCCGTACTTGCATCTAACGTCCGCCAGTGACTCAACAGTGTCTGGTGGAGAGTACTTCTAGAATCGTTGTCATTTCGCCAAAATCCCTGTTTCCATTCGCGAACGGTGCGTGGGAAAAAAATGTGCCGTGGGTGTGGCATATTTTGATCGAGAGTCCTCTTTCGATGAGTTCGGTCGCATGGAGCAAGTCTTTTTATTTAACGCCGCTTTAGCGAGATGCGTGTCAACGATGATGGCGACAACACGATACCCCATGATGATGACAACACGATACCAAGTCTTCGCATTTACATTTTTGGTGTCCCACAATATTGGTTGGCTAAATATTATGACGATACGTTGCATACAACTTCACAGATATTGTTTATCCTGTAGTCAAGACTACGTAATGAAGCCAAAATCGTGGATAAAATTGAAATGTAGTTTGTTTATTAACACTTCTCTTTTCACTAATTAAATATGAAATATGAATCGGGATTGGAGTTGATGATCATATCCCTCTTTTTTAGTATTTTAGGTCCCCGTTAATTAATATCTGGTAGTTAATAACCAAACTATTTTTTATGCTGGCGCGTTGTTTGTATCAAAATGGTTGAAATGGCTCTGAGCACTATGGGACTTAACATCTATGGTCATCAGTCCCCTAGAACTTAGAACTACTTAAAACCTAACTAACCTAAGGACATTACACAACACCCAGTCATCAGGAGGCAGAGAAAATCCCTGACCCCGCCGGGAATCGAACCCGGGAGCCCGGGCGTGTGAAGCGAGAACGCTACCGCACGACCACGAGCTGCGGACTTGTTAGTATCAGTTACCCCCGGAACCGTCCAAGGATAAGATTCTATTAATGTTCCACGCACACGCGTTTCACCATTTTATAAAATGCAGAATTAAGTAGACTATAGCTTTTCGTTTCGCACAACTTTCGTGGGTTCCACAACCATAATAGTTTCCCAAGAGTATTTTTCCCAGCTTACACAAAGTTCGAATTATGTTGTCGGATTCATTTTCACTTCACCCGACGATAAACGTCTCTGATCACTTCGTCACACGTAATGTACACTCCTGGAATTGGAAAAAAGAACACATTGACACCAGTGTGTCAGACCCACCATACTTGCTCCGGACACTGCGAGAGGGCTGTACAAGCAATGATCACACGCACGGCACAGCGGACACACCACGAACCGCGGTGTTGGCCGTCGAATGGCGCTAGCTGCGCAGCATTTGTGCACCGCCGCCGTCAGTGTCAGCCAGTTTGCCGTGGCATACGGAGCTCCATCGCAGTCTTTAACACTGGTAGCATGCCGCGACAGCGTGGACGTGAACCGTATGTGCAGTTGACGGACTTTGAGCGAGGGCGTATAGTGGGCATGCGGGAGGCCGGGTGGACGTACCGCCGAATTGCTCAACACGTGGGGCGTGAGGTCTCCACAGTACATCGATGTTGTCGCCTGTGGTCGGCGGAAGGTGCACGTGCCCGTCGACCTGGGACCGGACCGCAGCGACGCACGGATGCACGCCAAGACCGTAGGATCCTACGGAGTGCCGTAGGGGACCGCACCGCCACTTCCCAGCAAATTAGGGACACTGTTGCGCCTGGGGTATCGGCGAGGACCATTCGCAACCGTCTCCATGAAGCTGGGCTACGGTCCCGCACACCGTTAGGCCGTCTTCAGCTCACGCCCCAACATCGTGCAGCCCGCCTCCAGTGGTGTCGCGACAGGCGTGAATGGAGGGACGAATGGAGACGTGTCGTCTTCAGCGATGAGAGTCGCTTCTGCCTTGGTGCCAATGATGGTCGTAGCGTGTTTGACGCCGTGCAGGTGAGCGCCACAATCAGGACTGCATACGACCGAGGCACACAGGGCCAACACCCGGCATCATGGTGTGGGGAGCGATCTCCTACACTGGCCGTACACCACTGGTGATCGTCGAGGGGACACTGAATAGTGCACGGTACATCCAAACCGTCATCGAACCCATCGTTCTACCATTCCTAGACCGGCAAGGGAACTTGCTGTTCCAACAGGACAATGCATGTCCGCATGTATCCCGTGCCACCCAACGTGCTCTAGAAGGTGTAAGTCAACTACCCTGGCCAGCAAGATCTCCGGATCTGTCCCCCATTGAGCATGTTTGGGACTGGATGAAGCGTCGTCTCACGCGGTCTGCACGTCCAGCACGAACGCTGGTCCAACTGAGGCGCCAGGTGGAAATGGCATGACAAGCCGTTGCACAGGACTACATCCAGCATCTCTACGATCGTCTCCATGGGAGAATAGCAGCCTGCATTGCTGCGAAAGGTGGATATACACTGTACTTGTGCCGACATTGTGCATGCTCTGTTGCCTGTGTCTATGTGCCTGTGGTTCTGTCAGTGTGATCATGTGATGTATCTGACCCCAGGAATGTGTCAATAAAGTTTCCCCTTCCTGGGACAATGAATTCACGGTGTTCTTATTTCAATTTCCAGGAGTGTATTTTAAACGTGCTTGAAAAGTCTTTAAATAATGTCCTTAACGAATTTCGCAGTCGCGTACCACTTTCTCATCGTCTATCCCGATCGCGATAACTGCGGGTAGAGAGCTCAATAATGTGTTACATATTCTTTTATATGTATTAAAAAACAAACGCGCCCCTATATCTTTCTGTCCCGCTTGGTATTTGCTACTTTGCTTTTTATTACTTTTCATTATTTTGCTTCTTAGTAATACTGTGCCGTTATTAAAGTTTCGTGTTACTTTTCCATTTTTAATTCTTCCAAAATAAAGTCTATTTATCCCCGATTTTAATTAATGTGATACTAATTGACACGCCTGCCCGCAAAGTACCTTTATAGGGTGCGGCATATTTTGACAGAGTGTCCTCTTTCGGGGAGTTCGGTCGCATGGAGCAAGTCTTTTTCTTTAACGCCGCTTTAGCGAGATGCGTGTCGACGATGATGCTGACAACACGATACCGATGTTGATAACAACACGATACCAAGTCCTCTAACGCAGAAATTCTCGGACCCGGTCGAGAATAGAGCCTGGGCCCCTCGCATGGCATTCAGCCAGCTGACCACTCAGCAGTGACAGTCGTGAAACCTGCGTAACGGAAGAGACATCGTCACTCACGTATCAGAATTAACGCTTGTTCTGACTGCACGACTGGTGGCTACAAGGCAGTACGAAGAATGATCTATGGTAGTGGAACTTGCGATTAACGTGTCGCCAGTTCTTCTATTCGTTATTGCCAGTAGATTTTAATCCTGATGGTGCCGCTGCTTCTTTATTGAAGCAGCTCCTCGTTTGGCCTCACAAGGCTGAATAGTTCCCGTTACAGACCTCCTCGTTTCAGAAAAATTCGGAGATATACTGTGAATCAAAAACGGCTGAAATGGCTCTGCGCACTATGGGACTTAACTTCTGAGGTCGTCAGTCCCCTAGAACTTAGAACTACTTAAACATAACTGACCTAAGGACATCACACACATCCATGCCCGAGGCAGAACTCGAACCTGCGACCGCAGCCGTCGCGCGGCTCCAGACTGTAGCACCTAGAGCCGTTCGACCACCCCGGCCGGCTACTGGGTATCAAACCCGGGTTCTTCTGCACCGAAATCAGCGACGCATATCATTCGGCTAAGGGCTGATCCTCCGTATGAAGCTTGATAACTCTGATATTCTTGTTGTGTTCATTTCACGACAAATATACGAGAGGGAGTAATATGTAGCTCGACTCTTACTGCAAGGTATAGTCTTTGATTTTCAAAAATTAAATTCTCGTTGATACAGAACACCTTCGTTGCAGTGTTTGCTTTCGGCGTTTGACGGGCATCTCCTTAAAGCTCGTCGGTTTCCGTTGGATCTTTCGTCTCTAATGACGTTGGTGCTGACTGGACTTTAAGCGTTACTTACCCTTTCTTACGTCCTTAGTTGGACCTTGTTCACCTCTTACACTAATCCAACCTGGTAATCGTTCCAGACTGATGACCAGTACTCAAGAACTGGTAGTATCAGCGTTTCGCAAGTCACTTACTTCGTGAAGGAAGTTTTTTCCTACTTATCGCCACCTGGCGTGATTCCACTTTACGCTGTACCAGAAAGGCACTCATGGACTTTTACTATAATTCCTGTATCCATTGTTTCTTCGATAACAGTATAGTGCATTATTTTACGTATTTATCGGCCGTACGTTACGTTTATTTACGTCCACAGTCAGTTGCAAGTTCCTACAACAATCGTCGCTATCTTCCCATAAGTGATACCGTATTTACTGGCTCTACACTGGTAAACGAAAGTTTTATTATTATTTAGCTCTCATTACAGCTAATTTCGTGAGGTAAAATACTTCTGGAATGTTTAGTGCTTATTACACGTCTAGTAACATTCAGCAAAACGTATTTAATGGTTACAGTAACAGATGTTACTGGAAACATCTAGCGCATGACATACATGGAAATAAAAATAGTAAAATCGTTTTATTGTTTTATAAACAGTGTGTTGTGTATTAATTTGGGATTTAAATCACCGAATCATATTTACGGCTAAGCCTGTCTAACAGAGAACCTTCACTGTAATGTCAAATGGTTCAAATGGCTCTGAGCACTATGCGACTTAACTTCTGAGGTCATCAGTCGCCTAGAACTTAGAACTAATTAAACCTAACTAACCAAGGACATCACACACATACATGCCCGAGGCAGTATTCGAACCTGCGACCGTAGCGGTCGCTCGGCTCCAGACTGTAGCGCCTAGAACCGCAAGACCACTCCAGCCGGCCACTGTAATGTCAGTTTGAATGAAACGCGTATCTGCGTGATATTTTGATTGAAGTTGGCCAAAATGTGGATGCCTATATGTACATTTTGCTGTATTTGTATTGTATTTATCATTTTTTTCTGTTTGTGTTGTAGATGACACCTCAAGAAAATTCCTTACCGATGTTATTTCCGTTCCAAAAATGTACATATTTCAACTGAAAATGCACTAAACATTTTCAAGTAAACGAGCTTGTAACGGTGACATCGTAGTGAAGAGACTACAGTATCTGACTAAAGCTCTGAATATGTAGCTTTGATTCTAAATGTGCATTGACGAATAAAATACAGAGTTTAAAAGGCAGTTGAAGAACTTCATCATGAAGTTAAAGAATGTGTTTGAACTTGTAATATAGTTTCTCCAAATGTAATGTATGTGTGTTTATGCATACATTTCGCTGCCTTCCTTTCATGACGTGTGTGAAATATCAATACAGTTTTCATTTCACTCCATAAACACTGCGGCGGTATTTATTTGTGTTTCCTTCTCAAATGCTAGGTTTGTTTGTGTGAAGAGCAATATGACAAGTTCTGCTTTGAAATCAGACAAACACCCTTGCTAACTTATATGTATCTACACGCTTTCATTTCATCAGGTCGTCCTGTACCTACAGAGGTATGAGGTAATTGTTTTGAATTGTCTGTAATTGCTAAAAGCACTTTATTTACCTATATTTGTCGGTATTTACGATACGCTGGAAGTGGAAGTCAAAACTGAGTCTTCCAGCATGCTACGCTGAGCGGGATCCAAGTTACGTTAAGAATTTCCGGTCTAACAGCGTCTAAAAGCTCAGCCTTGCGATGAACTATTGTACTTACAGCAGCGTAACTTTGATGAAACCATGAGAAATGTAACTGTATGGAAGAAATTAAAGTTATCAACCACAGGCTTTGAAGAGGACTGTCCCAAACAACTGCGAGGTCCGCGCAGGCAGCCGCAGGGGATATTTTCTTTTATCGTTTGTATGTTTCTCTCCAGTTTGGTGTCGGACCTTGTGGTCGAGCGGTTCTAGGTGTTTCAGTTTGGAACCGCGCTGCTGTTACGGTCGCAGGTTCGAATCATCCTTCGGGCATGGATGTGTGTGCTGTCCTTAGGTTAGTTTGGTTTAGGTAGTTCTAAGCCTAGGGGACTGAGGACCTCAGATGTTAAGTCCCACAGTGCTCAGAGCCCTTTGAACCATTTTCATCTCCAGTTTGGTCCTACTAACAGCCTGTTTTTGCGGTAAAAAATGGGTTCAAATGTGTGTGAAATCTTATGGGACTTAACAGCTAAGGCCATCAGTGCCTAAGCTTACACACTACTTAACCTAAATTATCCTAAGGACAAACACACACACCCGTGCCCGAGGGAGTACTCGAACCTCCGCCGGGATCAGCCGCACAGTCCATGACTGCAGCTCCTAGACCGCTAGGCTAATCCTGCGCGGCTATTGCGGTCATATTCGGTTGGTACGTGAGAAATGATTCACTTGAGTGTTGCGGTTTTGGCAAAGATTTCAACGAAAACACGTTGACCCTATCTCATGAGGGACTTAAGATGAAATGTATACCATATTCACATAGCAAATATAGTAAGGAAAAAGAGTGTGCCTAAAAGAGGGCTGTGTATTAAATGGGCCGCTGCAGCGGCTGCAGAATATATATTGGGGCATCTAGGATTGCCCAGTCTGAAAGTAGAAGTTCAAGCCATGCGGCTACGCCTTTAATAATAAAAATTGACATTAAAACAATAGCTTTTTGGTTGTCTTGTTTTTTCTGCTTTTAAATAATTTAAAAATACATTTGCTGGATGTTATTAATTTTTATTTTTTTATTTCATTTTTTTAATTTTTAATTTTTTGTCGATATATACATTCTACACCCTCATACATATTACAGTTAACACATCCTCACACACATTCGTTCACATTTTTTAATATAAATTAATAAATTAAATAAATAAATAAAGATAAATAAATAATAAATACAGTAAAATTCAAACAAAGTAATATATATATATATATATATATATATATATATATATATATATATATATAAGATGTGTAGTCTTGTTATTCGTGTAGATTGTCGGGCCATCTGGTGGAGGCAAGGTAGTGCAACCTGTGTCCAAGTTCTCGTACAAGTTCGCTATCTGACTGTTGTGTGCTTTCGCAGAAGGTTTTGGCAGTGGTTCTGAATCGGTCCCTAAAATAGGGTAACCCTGCGAGTTGGTGAAGTTCGTTCGTTCGGAACCGGTATGGCAGGTGGAGTGCGCTTTTTAGAGCACGGTTCTGAATTCTTTGTAGCTGCTGTATGTGGGTTGGCGCAGTATTGCCCCACACAACAGCGGCGTAGTCCAAGATCGGTCGCACCAATGTGAGGTACAATATCACCCCCAGTGTTTATGGTAGTGTTGACGATGGGTTTAGTAGTGGGTAAAGATGTACCATTCTCTCGAATGTTTTCTATATGAGGTTGCATGTCAATCGCCTATCAAGGGTCACACCAGGTATTTTGCTGTTTTTGACCATGGGACCGGGGTGCCCCTTATCTCAATGAGCTGGATGTTACACGGGAGAGGTCTTCTGCAAATAGCTATTGTCTGCGTCTTCGTAGCGTTGAAAGACAATCGCCATTTCGTCGCCCATTCACTCAGCTTATTACATGCTTGTTGCAGTCTTGCCTGGAGGTGTGCAGCATTCATAAAAAAAATGGTTCAAATGGCTCTGAGCACTATGGGACTTAACATCTGCGGTCATCAGTCCCCTAGAACTTAGAACTACTTAAACCAAACTAACCTAAGGACATCACACACATCCATGCCCGAGGCAGGATTCGAACCTGCGACCGTAGCAGTCGCGCGGTTCCGGACTGAGCGCCTGAACCGCTAGACAGCATTCATACTTCGGGAGTAGATGACTGTATCATCGGCATATAGAGATAGGTGTGTTCTGGCCGTTGACGGTAGATCGGATGTATACAAGATGTATAACAGTGGTCCCAGTACACTGCTCTGAGGTACTCCTGCTTTGATAGGTCTGGTGGACAATGTACCACCTTGAGTGCGGACATGAAATGTCCGATTTTCGAGACAGCTCTTCAAGAGTGTTGCGTGTGACACGGGGACCCCTATATCTAGGAGTTTATACAGGAGTCCCTCGTGTAACACGCAATCAAAGGCGCGAGAGCCATCCAGAAATACAGCCCCGAAGAATTCCTTCCTTTCCATGGCGCCGATGCTTCCTCAACTAGGAGTAGTGGTGGTGGAGTGGCCTCGGTAAAAGCCGAACTGGACGTCTGGTATCAGGTGCTCTGCTTCCACATGCTGATGAAGTCTCTTTATATACAAACGTTCAAAGAGTTTCGATATGGCAGGTAAAAGACTGATTGGTCTGTAGCTAGCAGGTGGTGGAGGGTCCTTTCCTGCCTTCGGTATGGCGACGACCTCGGCATGTTTCCGTGTGAGGGGGAAGTCGCCAGTTGCTAAGATCTCATTTAAAGCGGCCGCTATTAGTGGTACTGCGATAGGTGGTAGTTGCTTCAGCAGCTCATGTGTTTGGAGGTCTGGTCCACCTGTTTTTTTTTTCATTTAGTTCTTTGAGCTATTTTGTAACTTGTGCTGTGGAAATCGCTTGAATGTGGTCGTCTTCGGCTCGACTGGCGAGGAATCTAGGAAGTTTCTCGTTGACTAGGCCAATGTGGGCTGCGTTGGCGGGGTCATTCATCGGCTTGAAGTTTTTTGCGAATACATCTGCCAAGGCATTAGCTTTGGCGTCTGGTTCGCTAATTATATTGTTGCCCACATGTAGTGTATTCAACTGGACTCGAGTAGGGCGAGTATATCTCGCGGGAGGAATGTGGAGTGTGGAATCGCAGTGTACTAATGCTGCCGAAAGTGGAACAATATTCGAATTGCATATGGCGGAACGGATGACCACCGGTTTGGTACCTACTAATGCGATCCATTAACGTCCAGATGAGGTGGGCCGGCTGGAACAGCAGGCCCGTCAGATAACAGTTAAGAGAGAGGCGCAGCGCGGCGGACAGTTTGCAGGCGTCGCAGCGCCTAATTGGGAGTGCTGGGCCGGCCGCCGTCGCGCTCCAGACCGGGCCTGCAGAACAATGCCCAGGCGGCGGAGGCATTCACGCCCCGCCCGGCCCGCCACAGCCCTTTGTCCCATTAAGAGTGCTGGCGCAGGCGCAGCCGCCGTCGCCCGTCCACATAATTCCGCGCCCGTGCCAGCCTCCGAGGCACACAGCCCTGCTCAATCTCTGCGCATATCTCCCAGTCACACTGCCGGTACCGTGTGTGTATGGGCCGGGCTGTTCCCGGTATGACGACACATACGATCGGAGCTGAATGAAGAGGGCAAATGTGCCAATGTGATGGGGAAACTATGGTCTAGAAATCTGTAAATGCAAAAGAGAAATTATCAAATCATTCCTTCGCCTGCTGACGGTAATGTAACTCCAAGTAGACGAACAGTGTTATTCGTAAGTAGCTCCGAGGATTTACACTACTGGCCATTAAAATTGCTACACCACGAAGGTGACGTGCTACAGACGCGAAATTTAACCGACAGGAAGAACTTGCTGTGATATGAAAATGATTAGCTTTTCAGAGCATTCACACATGGTTGGCGCCGGTGGCGACACCTACAGCTTGCTGACATGAGGAAAGATTCCAACCGATTTCTCATACACAAACAGCAGTTGACCGGCGTTGCCTGGTGAAACGTTGTTGTGATGCCTCGCGTAAGGAGGAGAAATGCGTACCATCACGTTTCCGACATTGCTGCTCGCGTTGGTCAAGATCCTATTACTGTTAGCACAATATGGAATCGGTGGGCTCAGGAGGGTAATACTGATCGCTGTGCTGGATCCCAACGGACTCGTATCACTAGCAATCTAGATGACAGGCATCTTATCCGCGTGGCCATAACGGATCGTGCGGCCACGTCTCGATCCCTGAGTCAACAGATGGGTACGTTTGCAAGACAACAACTATCTGCACAAACAGTTTGACGACGTTTGCAGCAGCATGGACTATCAGCACGGGGACCATGGATGCGGTTACCCTTGACGTTGCATCACAGGCAGGATCGCATGCGATGGTGTACTCAACGACGAACCGGGTGCACGAATGGCAAAACGTCATTTTTTTCGGATGAATCCAGGTTCTGTTTACAGCATCATGATGGTCGCATCCGTGTATGGTAACATCGCGGTGAACGCACATTGGAAGCGTGTATTCGTCATCGCCATACTGGCGTATCACCCAGCGTGATGGTATCAGGTGCCATTGGGTACACGTCTCGGTCACCTCTTGTTCGCATTGATGGCACTTTGAACAGTGCACGTTACATTTCAGATGTGTTACGACCCCTGGCTGTACCCTTCATCGATCCCTGCGAAACCCTACATTTCAGCAGGATAACGCACGACCGCATGTTGCAGATCCTGTACGGGCCTTTCTGTATACAGATAATGTTCGACTGCTGCCCTGGCGAGCACATTCTCGAGATCTTTCACCAACTGAAAACGTCTGATCAATGGTGGCCGAGCAACTGGCTCGTCACAATACGCCAGTCACTACTCCTGATGAACTGTGGTATCGTGTTGAAGCTGCATGGGCAGCTGTACCTGTACACGCCATCCAAGCTCTGCTTGACTCAAAGCCCAGGCGCATCAAGGCCGTTATTACGGCCAGAGGTGTTTGTCCTGGGTACTGATTTCTCAGGATCTATGCACCCTGATTGCGTGAAAATATAATCACATGTCAGTTCTAGTATAATATATTTGTCCAATGAATACCCGTTTATCATCTGCATTTCTTCTTGGTGTAGCAGTTTTAAGGGCCTGTAGTGTAGAAGATGACTGCACGGAAACTACAATATAGGCACAAAAATGACACATATCCGTGGGGAGATCATATCTGTCCAAGCTCCGATTCATAATACGCGCCGTCGCCGTTGCTTGGTTGCAGAGCACACCAATAGGCGCTCCTGCAGTTAGGCAACGTAACTAAAAAATTTCTGCAGTCGTTGCGATTTCCCGTACAGCAATGAAGTCCACACACGTACTCTTCCGCCCGTACTAACGTTCGCCAAATCACAAACAGTACCCCTTTTTGGCATCTTTAATGTGATTTCAGAACTTAGAGAGATATTCAATCCACTGGTAATTCTACATTTTCCATATGTCTAGCAGTTTTCACACAGTCTGGGTCACCACACGTTGCTTATGAATTTCCTATGTATCCATACTAATATTATACACACCAAAGTAAACCTATCTGCTACGTTTTCACTACTAAACTTTTAATTTAGTATGGAGATAGCTTGAACCATAAAGAAGCACACAGGTAACTGAAAAAAAAAGAAATCGGCTCTTGAGAGTGTGAAGTAGGGAATGGAACATCCTTTTTGTAATGTAGTAAATTTGTTATATTGTGTTCACACAGTATAATGTAAATACTTCAGTAACACAAAGCATAGATACGGTTTTCCAGCATGCTAGGATGTTGAAGAGTCAGAAAATTTTGATAGTGTATTTCAATATGGAAATGAGCCAAAGTTGTAAAACAGTTTTTTCTGCTACTTGATGATAACCTATTCTCAAATCACCCATCTAGTCAGAATAAATAGTAATCCACATACCAAAAAATCATGAAAATCGTCATCCAAAGGGTACAATGCAAGTGACCACGAAACCTGATACAAACAGAAATAGTGGATACACAGTGCATAGATGAGACCTGCCCATGCCCCTTCACACGCACCATTCATCAGCGACCCTGCGAGTGTCATCGTGAGCTGGGGACACTAGGGGGGAGAGGGTTGAGAGGAGGCAGCAAACATCACGGCTTATGCTTATTCGAAAAAGGAGGCATGTGAGGGTAGCTGACGCTATTGCACATACAACAGCTTACTCACTCACCCATCAGGTATCATAAGAACACTACTCACGTGTGAGAGCACCTGCAGGTATCGGCTGGTTTTTAATTTCGCTTACCTGCAAAACTCGCAAAAGTCGTCTAAAGTGGTGTCTGCCTGCGTGACATACACCCTTTTTGTTTGAAATCGTATTTATACAAACGCCTACTAATGACTTGGAGCAAATTCACAATTCCATGGATATACTTGTCTTTTGGACATTGGTTACCCAAGGTGGTAGCTTCTCAGGTCTACTTTATAACTGAGGTGATCTCTGCTTTATAAATGATAAACAAAGACTCCGAGCGTACCAGCGCCGTTCCTTGATTACTGATTTTCAGTACCACGTAAGTGAAAGATAGCAGGAAGCATTTAGTACATTTCGGTCCTTGATAGGTCGAAATTTCCATTGTGGGTTTTCCTTGTGATAGAGCCCAATATTTCCTGGGGGAGGTAGGGTGGGGATCCACTGGGGGCCGAACCGCACAATAACCCTGGGTTCAGTGTTGGTGTGGGGCGGCGGTGGGGTGAATGGACTGTTGTAGCCTGTTGTGGGGTTGTGTACCACTGTGGGCTACGGCGGGGATGAAGCCTCTCCGTCGCTTCTAGGTCCCCAGCTCCAGCAGTACAATACAATACGGTCTGTTTGATCAATGAACGGTTTACTAACTAATTCTAAGCCCTCTTCCAGGTAATTATATAACATTGTTTTCAAATTTTAAACATCCAGTCATGGGCAGACTGTTTTGATAACAAGCGTTTGCTACAATGAGGGCCAAATACTCGGAATTACGAATTATGATCAGTCACATATAAATAAGGAAAATATTTCGTGGGAAATATATGATATGTAATATCCTGAAAATAAGGTTCTACAACTATAATGGACGTCACAACGTACAGTACAAACTTAAGAAAATACTCTTTAACTATATAGCTCAAGAGGTAGTCGCAGTACGCAATTATGTACGTAGTTATCTTTCGGAAGTAAATGGAAACATTAGTGACACGAAATATTTTAACTGTTTGTCTGAAAGAAATTGAGTCGATTGTCGAAAAAGTGCTCTAGAGCTTAAGTGGACATCAATTATTTATTGTTAAGAAATCGAAGACCGTATCTGAAAATACTCTTAAGCTCTATAGGTCAAGAGGAGATTAAAATACGCCGTTACGAATTAATGTATGTAGCAGACGTAAACTGAAACACTTCTGACAAGATGACCTTTTAGCTCAGAAATAAATTAAATGGAGTGGCGTAAAATGAACTTCACGACACAGAATATGAGAAGCAAACAGAAGTTTTAGCAAATAAATCGTAACCGGTATCGGGAAATACATTATATAATTATATATATATATATATATATATATATAGGGTGGTTGGAAATTTCCGTTACAGACTTCTAGGACGTGTAGAGCGGTGTGAGTTTATTTTATTTTGAATAGGAACCCATAACCAGAAACGTCATCCTACGAGACTACGGAGCGTCAAAGTTACATGTGCGGGCGTCTGTAAATGTACGTATACACGGGGTGATTCCGTGATGGTGTTACAGACTTTCTAGGATGATGGAGAACGATAAATGTATTAATTTAAAGTAAGTATCCCTTTACCGGAAACGAACGAGTTCAAAGTTGTAAACGAAAACCGTTCTGATACCTCCGACAGTTGAATACATGCACAGGTTCTTGTGTCCGAAGAGTGTAATGCTGGTAACTTTCAGTGGTGATAGTGTGGACAAAGCGAGAAAAGATGTCCAATAAACGTTTGCTCTAAATTGCACATCTGAGGAGCTATGACCATTCGTTCATCTTCGCTAATGTGAAACATATCTCGCGTGCTGAGCAAGTGTTCATAGCTGTTCAGCTCGCTAGAACACATAACATATAAAAAATATAATATTTCTTGAAACGAAGCGCTATAAGGAATTGCAAATCAAAATGCCCATCATGAAGTGTCGTCACACCATTGATGACTATTACGTAACGGGTCAAAGCCTATGGATAGTGTCTCAAATTCCTCTTGAAATTCCCTCTCTGTTGACTACTTTCGAGACTGTTGTCAAGGGATCAGCACTGTCATTTTCCATTAAAAATGACCCGTAAATAGGTTGTGTGCTTGAACTTTTAGCCTATTACCTTTTCCAAACCTCTTCTTCCCTATGCTTCAAGAATTCACGATAATGATAAACGTCAATACACTGATGTATAGAATCCGTGGAGTATACAACACAGACTTTTCAAATACAGTGCACTAAGAGCCTCACTGAAACCAATAGTCAATTAAAACTGCAATACCACTGACGCGTTACTGGTTCAAATGGTTCTGAGCACTATGGGACGTAACTTCTGAGGTCATCAATTCCCTAGAACTTAGAACTACTTAAACCTAACTAACCTAAGGACAGTGCCGGCCGGTGTGGCCGTGCGGTTAAAGGCGCTTCAGTCTGGCACCGCGTGACCGCTACGGTCGCAGGTTCGAATCCGGCCTCGGTCATGGATGTGTGTGATGACCTTAGGTTGGTTAGGTTTAATTAGTTCTAAGTTCTAGGCGACTGATGACCTCAGTAGTTAAGTCGCATAGTGATCAGAGCCATTTTTTTTGTAGCGCCTAGAGCCGCTCGGGTACCCCCGCCGGCAGACGAGTTACTATCGTAGTAATTGTTGCGGACCGTTCCTCGCTATACAGACAACAGCTAATGGGCAGAAGAACGTCAATGAGTATGTAGAGACAGCGGGAAGTCGCAATCGGCTCGCGCCTCACAGCTAGCGATCAGCTGATTGCAAAACGTCAGCTGAGTTCGTGCGCCGGCCGCAATGATCGCTAGCAATTGACTGCTCTTTGCTGTGGAGCGGACGTTCCGTGGAGTGAACTTTTCTTTATTTCTTACTGTTTTACTTTTCCTCGGTGCCGGCCGTTGTGGCCGAGCGGTTCTAGGCGATTCAGCCTGGAACCGCGCTGCTGCTACGGTCGCAGGTTTCAATCCTGCCTCGGGCATTTTCAATCCTGCTCGGGCATGGATGTGTGTGACGTCCTTAGTTTGGTTATGTTTAAGCAGTTCTAAGTCTATGGGACTGATGACCTCAGATGTTAAGTCCCATAGTGCTTAGAGCCATTTGAACCATTTTTTTTCCCTCGGTTGTTGATGGAGACTGTATGATAATACCGGTTGTGTGTAGTTTCCTGTTTCTATGTTAGATGTACGTCACACTACATGTCATTATAGATAAGATGTTGAGTTTCATTGAGATCGAAATCTTCTTCCGTAGATGGACACTATGTTAGTTCGGTAGTCTCGCACTTTAAACCTACACCAGCGACAAGTAAGAAGTTTCAGAAAGCAGTTAAAATCTAAAAGAATACACAGAAAAGGAAAGGATAATATGTTGTGATGGATAATGAGGGGTGTCTACGGAGCACTCTTACCACAACAAGGAAAGTCGTGGTAGGAAATAAGCTAGTGCAGTAAGCTGTAAGGTTCGACTTCTAGTATCCCCCGAATAATTACGACGAGCGTGTTATACAAATGTGAAGATCAACAGATCTGGGCAGGATACGTGGACTTGTGGATGTCTTAATAGTGATGAAAGATTGGCGACCATAAAAAATATCGGAATATACAGTCTTTTACGGTAATATGGCAGTATAAGAAAATTAAAAGCAGTATGGCACATATTTAAAGAAACTTAGACAAGACAGCAAGGACTGTTTCAAAATAACGAGAAGGTATTACATGGAAATAGTTTAAGGCTACGCTCCATGTTAACATTCCTTTGAGACGGAATCAAATAGGAAATGTAATCAGCAAGGACCAAATAGAAGTGCAAATGAAACTGAATACATTTCATAACACCACAGAGAAATAGTGCTGGATGTAACAGATCTAAGCCGCTACAGAACTTTTAACTAGACTGTGGAATAAAATTATGTTCTCAGCTAGAAAAAAATGGTTTATCAGTTTGTATTAGTACCTTGGTTTACTTAACAGTAGTGAGGTAATGCAAGCTAGACTTAAATTTGATGTCAGCCTGCGGGATCAAAATTTCAGTTGTACCAACCTACACACGCCTTGTTCGAGCCACAGCTAGTCTCGATATGATGTTAATTACTCCCCTATGAAAAGTGCTTGGGATGTGAGCAGACATCCGGACGCCAGACTTTGCGTATACCGAGAATCGTCTGATGAAATATCGAAGCCTAGTCCTTCGTTTCGTCTGCTGAATTACCTGGCAGTGTTTTGTTACATGAGGCCACTCGTCACTTGACAGTAGTCTGTCGGCCATCCTAAAGTCGAACTCACTGACTCACTCAGTGTCTTGTCCCACGCCTGTTTGCGTTCAGGATACATATTCTGCTATGCAGAGTGCAGTGCATTGTTTGCTGTATCATCCTTTGTGTAGCCTGTATTCTCGTTTCCTGAAGCCGCGTCTACTCTAGTCGATGGTGTGGCCGAGCGGTTCTAGGAGCTTCAGTCTGGAACCGGGCGATCGCTACAGTCGCAGGTTCGAAACCTGCCTCGGGCATGAATGTGTGTGATGTCCTTAGGTTAGTTAGCTTTAAGTAGTTCTAAGTTATAGGGGGCTGATGACCTCAGATGTTAAGTTCCATAGTGCTCAGAGCCATTTTCACAATTTTTTTTAGTGTGCTATTAATGGCAGGTGCCAAAAATCCACAGCATTTTACCACTTTGACCAGTATGAGAGCGTATCCAAGAAACGAGACAGGGAACGTGCTATTCATATTGAGCTCGATATGAGTGACGAAATAGTCTCGGGATGTCACGAAAATGGTTGTTGGTGCTTTTGCTACTAATCAGTACCCATCATACACCAATGAGCCATTACATTATGACCACCTATTTAACAGTGGGTTTTTTCCACATTCAAATGCAACGCAACAGAGATATTGTTTGGCATTGGGTCTACAAGTCTTCGACAGGATTACAAAAGGATGTGACACCAAATGTCTGCCCACAGATCAGGCAATTCCCGCACGTAACGGGATGGAGGTTTACGAGCACCCAGCTGGCGCCCGATATATGTTCCAACGGGTACAGATCAGGCTCATTTTCTGGCCAAGACATCACTGTCAGGTCACTATAATGACCCTCAAACCATTGTAGGACGATTCTCACCTTGTAAAGTTGACAGTTGTCCTGCTGGAAGATGTCATAGCCGTGGGGGGAAGACTTCAAGCATGAAGCGATGGAGGTAGTCAGCAATAATGTTCACGAAGTTCACCGCTCTCATGGTGCCTTCGATTAGCACCACAGATGCCATGGAAGCTCAATTCAATGTACTCCATGGCATAACTCTGCAATGACCGGCCTGCATCTGTGGCGCGGTGCATGTTTCGTGTAGCTATCCGACTGGATGTCGGCGTGTAAGAACGCAGTCATCGATCTGGTGTAATAAGAAATGCGATTCATTGGACAGGAGAAACCTTTCTATTGATCCACAGTGAAAACTCAGTGTTGCTGTGCTCATTGCAGTCATAACCGACGATGTCGTTGGGTCCACACAGGAACACATAGGGGTCGTGTGACATAGAGCTCCACGTTCAAAAATGGCCACTGAACGGTGTTCTCCGAAACACTGTCATCAAATCTGCCACATGTCGCTGCCCATCCTGGATTACACGTCGGGGATCCTCCGACATCTACGTTTTGTGATGAGACATGGTGGTCCGACACCATGCGGTCTACTTGTTATTTCAACATCCTTCAACCACTTTCCATAGTACGCCAACAGCTGACCAGTTTCGCTGTTTCAGAGATTCTTGTATCCAGCTGCAAGGTCATTACAGTGTGTCCTTTGTCAGAACCGCTTATATCAGTGGATTTCAGCTCTTGCGGCCAGTATCGTCGCTACAATGACTGATTATTTTTCTCTCTTCCGCTGCTTGCATCATTATCTTACTGCCTCACGTGCCTGCAATACCTAGCAGTGGGCAGTGGTTATAATGTTTGGCTCATGATTGCACTTTTAACTACTCTTCAGACTGATACGCAATTGATGTCTGTGGCGAACTAGGATGCGATGTCGTTTTATGGAGATCTTATCTTGCGGGAGGGATGGGGAGGGGAAGTGGAAGGGAGAGAGAGAGAGAGAGAGATAGAGAGAAATAGATAGTTAGATAGATAGATAGAGAGAGAGAGAGAGAGAGAGAGAGAGAGTGAGTGAACACTGAGTACACTTACGTCTCCGTCTGTGACGGTAATAGCCAGCGAGACGTGTCGTTATAAGATATGTTGCGGAGTCTGTTGACTGTTGCAACTCATTTTTCCTCACTTTGTTTATCATCACTGGTGCGACACAGTCAATGTTCAACATTGCAGTAGGAACTGACGTGATGGTTGTGGTGGTCTATCTACAAATCAGTACACGCAGCATTAGAGGACAGAGTTGTACCTAGAGGATAGTGTCCTTAGTAACACATGACTTTTTCTTGTCAGTACTTCAGTCTAGTAACTGATTTTAAAATCACATGAAGAAATGTGAATGTAGGACAGCCGTAAGCAGTTTCTGTCATTTTCTGCAGTTTTTCTAGTTGTTGTTAATCTTGATGTGTTTTGTGCGTCATTTATAAATATTTAGCGTTTTACTTACTTAAGTGCTGTACAGTCTAGTATATTGAAGCTCTTTAAATATACTGATAGCTCTTCAGGAATAGAATTCTGTAGTGAATAAAATGCTAGATAGTTTTAGAACCATCCACAGCTTCTACTTCAAAAAACGGGCCAACTGGCTTTTGATAATACTTCTGTTTCATTTTATTTTACTTACTGATTATTATTAGTGAGTTAGAGTAATAATGTAGCCGATAGTTTATTAACTATATATTGACAAGATTTTCTCAACTGCAACACTTTCAAATCTCAACAGAATATTAAGTCCTAGACGTATATTACCACGTTGTATCATGTAACATGGTTTTGTATTTGGAAAAACCTTAACTGCGAATGCCCTAATTTACCGGAGTAATTTCTGTAAATTCAGAGAAAGCTGTAGCACGTAAAAAGAGTGCCACCAATTAAAAATGAACTAACAATACGTATTAAACTTCTATTACGGGGCTGGCTAGTGGCGAATGTCTGAAAAGTAGACCGAGGTACAGTACTCTCCCTAAGCTGTGATTGTGGCCTTTAAATATCCTAATACGATATCTGTATTACTTCAAATGTGGACTGTGGCTTGCGTCTCGCCATGCTGATATGGCGAGACTCAAATGCTTGGTGTAACTGTCTTGACTCTATCTGTAAGTACATGAGCCGGTTTAAACTGTGGAAAAATTAAAACCTTTATCCTTACTAAAATCGTACTGTCAAGGAGACCACATGGCAATGGGATTTTCGTATTTTTTATTTATATCTGTGGTATATAAAATGCAGAACTCAGATATGAATCACACAAAGCAGTTCGATCCATATCTCGAAAACTTCCGAGAAAATGGGCTTTGAAGTTTTTCGAGTGTCCTCAATACCAGCAAGGTCGATTTTTCCACAAGGAACGTGGTTCTGTGGTAGAGGGCTCATTGTCAAGGTTGTTCGACATCTAGCCGATGCAAATTTTTAAAAGAAACTGCATGTTCTAAACCGTAGATAAGAGCATTTCTGTGCAGCTTAAAATACATAAAGATGGGAAAAAGTCGGTAATGGTCGAAACTGGTAATCGCTGGATTGCTTGTGCAAGTCGCGTTTCGATAAGTTTCTTCGGATTTCTTTTTACTTCGGTTTGAATATCTAAGTCGTCTAAATACAAAATTCATGAAATATATGGTAATCAACACAATCTAATTGTCAGTTTTATGGGAAACGTAATTCTTCTTTTTCTAATTACATATCACAAACAGAAATCCACTCCTAATTCGAAATATAAATCTTTATTTACTTGTCTTTCATAAAATATTGTAAATAAAGATAGTTTAAGTGAAAATAAATTACAAATATTTTTATTATATTTATGTTTTTATGTGACGGTTATGTTTTTATACCTCGTAGTATGGAGTGATCGGACATTAAACGACAGTGATCTTCATCTATGATTGTCGATAACAATATGCAAAAATGGGACTTGAATACATTAACTCTAATTTCCATTATTTTTAATAACACCCACTGATGCTGATATTACGCCGCATAAGTGCAATAGCCACCCTGTGGTTAGTAAACGTAGGAGGCATTTCTGCCATGAAAGCATTTCCTTAGCCCGACGCAGCGGAACCAAGCAGCATAGTATCATTTTATGGGGACGAAATCACGTTGATTTATTGTCTGATGCACCCGAAAATGACCTAACACGCATGAAGTAAGAGTTTAATTTTAATCGTTAGGATTTATTACAGTTACTTATACTTGAATGAAGTTCACCTGCGTATTAAGCAATGTTCTATATTGCTGCTGCCCTTTATGAAGCGCAGCGGATTTGAAAAAGTCCTCAGAATGTGGGGGAGGGTGCGGGGGAGGGGTGCCTTTATGGGAACAAAGGAAAGAATTTTTTAAACTTGTAACTGATACAGCGTGCTGTAAGCTTTGCTCAGGGCGAGGAACAAGACAGAAAGATTTTATTACTCATTCACCTAAATTCCCGGTGTTCATAAACTTAAAACTTCGTGAAGCGATTTGCATGGGACAAGAGCAGGGCGAGAGAAAAATTGTCGCTTATTACAGTTGCCGAAACAAGATAACGAACGAGCATACTGCTCGACGTAAAACTGGATGGTGTAGAGAATGTAGCTTACGATACACGTCCCCACAGACTTTAGCAATTCAGAAAGCGTTTGATACTAAGAACTGCGGTTACCAACAATTTCTGATCGCAACATAACTAACGATACGACAGAAAGTAGTTTCACTGCATCGTAGCAATGTTGTTCCGTGATGAAGTTGCATAATGTGTCCCCATTGGCCAACAGCATCTCTAATGTTTCCAGCCTATAACACATCCAGTCTTCAGTTGTACGTTAGCTCCCTACATCCGTTTTGGCACACCTTCCGACCAGTCGCAACTCTAGGTTCTGGGTACAACACAATGGCCCAATCGGATCGCGTCCAAAGCGCGCCCTATGGATTCCTTATCCGCTCGTTGTGACGGAAAGACTCTCTCGAAATATCTTGAAACCTCTACCGCGAACTTCCAGCAGACAATGGAAACACACGCCCACTAATTCAGCTGGAAAGATCGTTCTACCTGCATGCCTGAAGACAGAGAGTGCTTTTGCCCTCTGCCACTATCTCTACGATTTCTCTGTTCTACGATCCCCCCTCCACCCCCCCCCCCCCCCCCCTCCATCCCGTGCTCTTGTCCTGAGCATTCCAACGATTCAGTCCTCCGTTTATAAGCTTAGAGTGAGCAGAAAATTCGTCTTATGCCAGAGTCATACAAAGAGGATTGATTTCGTACAAGACAGAAAGAGTTCATGAAATACAGGCTGCTGGTAATGAAGAAAAGTCGGGATTAAATAAAACGCATACCCCACAGGTGACTTGCTATAGGCATCGGTCCAAGTAGAAAATGATAAAGATGGCACATGAAAATGATAAAATACCATATCTAGTTGATAGGCTGGACCCTAACGTAAGATATACTCAAGTAAACGGATGTCTTTCAATGTATTTTTTTCCTTCACGGAAAAGATCGAAAAGCATGCAACTTTGTTTAAAAATCTACCATAGCCAGGAGTCGAATACAGACTGCCACTTGGCATAAAAGCACTCAACCACAGAGCCACAAGGCCTCTGGAAAAATCGGCCTTACTTTAGGATATTAAATGCGCTCGGAAAACTTCGAACTCGATTTTCTCAAGAATTTTTGAGATATGCATCAACTCGCTTTGTGGATTGATATTTGAGTTCTAAAATCACGTCCATTAATTTAAAAAATTTCAAAACTCTTGTGAGACAGGAAAGGTGAAGAAAGCATGTAGTCGCGCGGTTTTGTGTGTGTGTGAGTGCGTGCGTGCGTGCGTTTGTGTGTGTGTGTGTGTGTGTGTGTGTGTGTGTGTGTGTGTGTGTGTGCGTGAGAAGGAGAGAGAGAGAGAGAGAGAGAGAGAGAGAGAGAGAGAGAACACCGAACGTAGATTCTTCAATACACAGTTGCACTTCAGAGTTAGAGTCGTAATTACCACTGTAAATACCCACTCTTTCGTGTAAAGTCACTTGTTTCAAACTCTGTTTTATATGCTGGCTGTAAATTATATGGTTCAAATGGCTCTGAGTACTTTGGGACTTAACAACATCTGAGGTTATCAGTCCCCTAGAACTTAGAACTACTTAAACCTAACTAACCGATGGACATCACACACATCCATGCCCGAGGCAGGATTCGAACCTGCGACCGTAGAGGGCGCGCGGTTCCAGACTGAAGCGCCTAGAACTGCTCGGCCACATCGCCCGGCCCTATAAAATAAGAAATATTTTGAATGCTGATA
This sequence comes from Schistocerca serialis cubense, assembly GCF_023864345.2. Classification (NCBI taxonomy): domain Eukaryota; kingdom Metazoa; phylum Arthropoda; class Insecta; order Orthoptera; family Acrididae; genus Schistocerca; species Schistocerca serialis. Next base: position 985,722,899 of record NC_064638.1, read on the forward strand.
TGAAGTGTTGGCTACTAATATCCCATACAAATGCAAACGATATTCATTTGTCAGCGAAAGATTTCCGTACCGACTTATACCCTCTCTCTGCAACACTGATACGCGATGTGATTATGCTACCTAATTTCAAAGTTACAGCAGTAGCTACTGAGTCCCGGTGATGAAACTTGTGAATTCTTGCTGCCGTCCTGCTTGTAAACAAGCAGCCACAACTGGACTTCCCTCTGAATCACGTGTGGGAGAATGAAGCCAACACAGCGGTAAAAAGGAACGGAAAAAAAACCGAGAACAAGCTGCCACGCGTTTCAACATTCGTGCAAAACGCTCGGTCCGCAGGAAGAGACAGATGCCACGGACTGCCACTGGAGGGTGCCGGCACCCCTTTTCACTCGCCGGAGGTCATTCCCAGTCCTCACACGGCCTTGTTATTCACGTACCGCAGCGCGCGGCGCCCCGTTTTAAACCGCGCTCCCCTCCCTCCTGCCCTCGCCCGCCTCATTTCCATAACGTCGCCAGGCAGCGCATTTCTTTGTGCCCGCGGCAGTTCGGTAGCCGTGCAGCTTATGAATATTTGAAGGCCGCCGTAGATACGCGCCTCCGCCCCCGCCCCCGCTCCCGCGTCGCTAGGTACAACGGGACGAATGACAAGTTAACCCCGCTCCGCTACCACCTGCCCGCCTGCGGGCGCCCAGATAAAAGATGAAAGGAGCGCGGGCTAACTTGACGCACGTCAGATCCCACGAGCGCTCAGCCCCGTTCCCAGGGAACCCGTCTGAGAAGAACCCCCGGACTGGAGGAAACAAGTGGATTTTCCGTTACGTCGAGGTCAACTTTCAGAGAGAGCTGGCGGTCCTGTTAAATTGAATAGAACATTTGACGAAGATCCAGCAGCTCCTTCCGCCAAAAAAAAGAGATTATTTTTGTTCATCCTCTCAATACATATTTTGTACAATACATTAAAACCTACGTTTACTTTCATACGCTACAGCCGGCCGCGTTGATCTAGCGGTTCTGGCGCTGCAGTCCGGAACCGCGGGACTGCTACGGTCACAGGTTCGAATCCTGCCTCGGGCATGGGTGTGTGTGATGTCCTTAGGTTGGTTAGGTTTAAGTAGTTCTAAGTTCTAGGGGACTTATGGCCTAAGATGTTGAGTCCCATAGTGCTCAGAGCCATTTGAACCATTTAAATCATACGCTACAAGTTGAAACATCTCCTTCGAAAACTTTATGAATTGCTGTGCGTTATTTGATTTTCAAACTGCTAAGCAGAACTGAACGTACTCAGACATTTCTCTCTTTACGTATTCTGATCAACACTAAACTGACACACAATATTTTTAGCGCAAAGCAGTCTGACTTTCAATAATCCCTATAAAAGAATGGCCCTGACTAACAATAACCTATACCTTTCATGAATCACTTACCTCACAAAAATCTTCGTTACTCGAACTACTGCAAAACAGCGAGCGCCAATACTGCCAGCTAAATAAAAGATTCTAACTACTGAAGGCACTAACTACTAATAGGCATAGTAAGCAAATGAAAGATTTTGATAGAGAACAAATATATATATCAGTTCATGACATCCAGTCTTACAAATTTACCATCTCTGATGGACACACGTCCAGACCATCCGCTCTCAAAACTCTGCCATCTCACTCCCCACATACACCACTGCTGGCGGCTCACCTCCAACTGCCCAACGCAACGCGCTGTTCACATCCAACTGCCCCACACTACTATAGAGAATATTTCAACAATGCCAACCAGCCACAGACTGCACACAGCACAGTCAGTGATTTTCATACAGAGCGCTACGTGGCGTTACCAATATAAATACCTAAGCAGCCTACCTACAAAGTGTGTGGGATGGTACTTTTGTACCAACATCGTCTTTCCCCTCTGTCGTTTGTGAAGATAACGTTTCTCAAAGATTTTCTTTGCCTCATTTCTACCATAAATTTCCATTATTTGAATCAAAAAGAATACGGTTTACTTCCAAACTTAACGGAAGTGACCACGTCAGAGTTTGGCAACAAAAAAAAAAAAAAAAAAAAAAAAAATAATGGTTCAAATGGCTCTGAGCACTATGGGACTCAACATCTGTGGTCATAAGTCCCCTAGAACTTAGAACTACTTAAACCTAACTAAGCTAAGGAAATCACACACATCCATGCCCGAGGCAGGATTCGAACCTGCGACCGTAGCAGCCGCGCGGTTCCTGACTGAGCGCCTAGAACCGCTAGACCACCGCGGCCGGCCGGCAACAAACGCCAAAGGACATATAACACGAAAATTACGGTATATAAATTCGTAAGTAATTAAGGAAATGGCTATAATTTTGCTGGGTTTTAACTGAAAGAGATAAATAAACTCCCATCTGGAAATGAGAATCCCGTAATATGACGCCTTATTCAATGTAAACACAGCTTACGTAGTTGACAGCAGCAAAAATCAAAATTTCGCCGGTAACGTGCCTTGCTCCAGAAGCGAGCGCCGCTCGCTATCTTTGCTATGATTGGTCGGCACCCAGAATCTAATGGCGGACACCGCAACTTACACGGATTGGGGAATATCACACCAAAACGCGTAAATACGCCTGATACAACACTGTCCGAAAATTACCTCGAGCAATTAAACAGAGAACCGACTCGTGGAGATAACATCTTGGACCTACTGATAACAAACAGACCCGAACTTTTCGACTCTGTATGTACAGAACAGGGAATCAGTGATCATAAGGCCGTTGCAGCATCCCTGAATATGGAAGTTAATAAGAATATAAAAAAAGGGAGGAAGGTTTATCTGTTTAGCAAGAGTAATAGAAGGCAGATTTCAGACTACCTAACAGATCAAAACGAAAATTTCTGTTCCGACACTGACAATGTTCAGTGTTTATGGAAAAAGTTCAAGGCAATCGTAAAATGCGTTTTAGACAGGTACGTGCCGAGTAAAACAGAGAGGGACGGGAAAAACCCACCGTGGTACAGCAACAAAGTTAGGAAACTACTGCGAAAGCAAAGAGAGCTCCACTCCAAGTTTAAACGCAGCCAAAACCTCTCAGACAAACAGAAGCTAAACGATGTCAAAGTTAGCGTAAGGAGTGCTATGCGTGAAGCGTTCAGTGAATTCGAAAGTAAAATTCTATGTACCGACTTGCCAGAAAATCCTAGGAAGTTCTGGTCTTACGTTAAATCAGTAAGTGGCTCGAAACAGCATATCCAGACACTACGGGATGATGATGGCATTGAAACTGAGGATGACACGCGTAAAGCTGAAATACTAAACACCTTTTTCCAAAGCTGTTTCACAGAGGAAGACCGCACTGCAGTTCCTTCTCTAAATCCTCGCACAAACGAAAAAATGGCTGACATCGAAATAAGTGTCCAAGGAATAGAAAAGCAACTGGAATCACTCAATAGAAGAAAGTCCACTGGACCTGACGGGATACCAATTCGATTCTACACAGAGTACGCGAAAGATCTTGCCCCCCTTCTAACAGCCGTGTACCGCAAGTCTCTAGAGGAACGGAGGGTTCCAAATGATTGGAAAAGAGCACAGATAGTCCCAGTCTTCAAGAAGGGTCGTCGAGCAGATGCGCAAAACTATAGACCTATATCTCTGACGTCGGTCTGTTGTAGAATTTTAGAACATGTTTTTTGCTCGATTATCATGTCGTTTTTGGAAACCCATAATCTACTATGTAGAAATCAACATGGATTCCGGAAACAGCGATCGTGTGAGACCCAACTCGCTTTATTTGTTCATGAGACCAAGAAAATATTAGATACAGGCTCCCAGGTAGATGCTATTTTTCTTGACTTCCGGAAGGCGTTCGATACAGTTCCGCACTGTCGCCTGATAAACAAAGTAAGAGCCTACGGAATATCAGACCAGCAGTGTGGCTGGATTGAAGAGTTTTTAGCAAACAGAACACAGCATGTTACTATCAATGGAGAGACGTCTACAGACGTTAAAGTAACCTCTGGCGTGCCACAGGGGAGTGTTATGGGACCATTGCTTTTCACAATATATATAAATGACCTAGTAGATAGTGTCGGAAGTTCCATGCGGCTTTTCGCGGATGATGCTGTAGTATACAGAGAAGTTGCATCATTAGAAAATTGTAGCGAAACGCAGGAAGATCTGCAGCGGATAGGCACTTGGTGCAGGGAGTGGCAACTGCCCCTTAACATAGACAAATGTAATGTATTGCGAATACATAGAAAGAAGGATCCTTTACTGTATGATTATATGATAGCGGAACAAACACTGGTAGCAGTTACTTCTGTAAAATATCTGGGAGTATGCGTGCGGAACGATTTGAAGTGGAATGATCATATAAAATTAATTGTTGGTAAGGCGGGTACCAGGTTGAGATTCATTGGGAGAGTGCTTAGAAAATGTAGTCCATCAACAAAGGAGTTGGCTTACAAAACACTCGTTCGACCTATACTTGAGTATTGCTCATCAGTGTGGGATCCGTACCAGGTCGGGTTGACGGAGGAGATAGAGAAGATCCAAAGAGGAGCGGCGCGTTTCGTCACAGGGTTATTTGGTAACCGTGATAGCGTTACGGAGATGTTTAATAAACTCAAGTGGCAGACTCTGCAAGAGAGGCGCTCTGCATCGCGGTGTAGCTTGCTCGCCAGGTTTCGAGAGGGTGCGTTTCTGGATGAGGTATCGAATATATTGCTTCCCCCTACTTATACCTCCCGAGGAGATCACGAATGTAAAATTAGAGAGATTAGAGCGCGCACGGAGGCTTTCAGACAGTCGTTCATCCCGCGAACCATACGCGACTGGAACAGGAAAGGGAGGTAATGACAGTGGCACGTAAAGTGCCCTCCGCCACACACCGTTGGGTGGTTTGCGGAGTATAAATGTAGATGTAGATGTAGATGTCCGCATAGAAGAATACACACACCCCTAGAGAAAACGTAAAAACACATTCAGTACCAGCTACAATACAATTAATGAATAAGATAGAGAAAGTAAATAGCAATAACTATTATTATTCCTTGGTCAATAATGTCATCATGACCAGGAAACACACTTCACCGAAATTTCATTTACTTCAAAGGAAAGCAAATACCGAGGAACGTTTGTCACAGGATAGAAGAAAAACTACAGTTGAATCAATATGAAATGTTTTAAATCTATACAGGTGGCCGTTTGACGTGCAGCTTATCTGTATCTCTGGCCGTTGCGTTGTTACATCAGCTGTGGTTCAGTGATTCTGACAGCGTAATTACTGTATTTCCATCAGTCATGAGATTGCCACAAGAACATTCTCTTGCTTAGTTAACGATTCTCCTGGCGGTAATATTATCCTCCGTATAATTCCTTTGGTCACAGACTAGTTAAACGTCGTTGTTGCGTATACCCAAGTTCGTATGTCGTCTTTTACCCTCAGGGCTTCGTTAGGTACGTCCCGTGTGCAGTTTCAGTCACCTAGAACCTGCAATACAAATTTGGCTGAAATCAAAAGTGCCATTGATCTGTGGTTTTCGCAAAATGGATTCGAAGCCAGGGACTCATGTTGTTAGCCAACCAACAGATTGTAATAATGCTTGAAAAGTGTACTGTTTGTGCAGACATACACTCGTTTAAATTGAATAATGCGTATTGATATTAACAGAATGTCATTGGTGTTTGTCGAAGGATTTTAGTACGAGTCGTTTCCGAGATCTCGTATTTTGAAAAAATTCCACACCGACAGTTTTTTGTGCCATTCAGTCTGCGTAGTAGCTAGGAGCGATGTTATGTTTGTTTACAGAATTCTAGTGTGTCCCCTGAGTGCATTGTGACTTGCTAGTGAGTTAGTGTTTAACAGTCCAAGTGGACGATGAGATTTACCAAGCAGAAACAGCTGACATACTTATGGTGTATGGAGAGTGTACGAAGAATGCAATTCGTTGTTGTGTGTTGTATGCGGCAAGATATCCCAATAGACGTCAAGTATCTCATCAAATATTTATCAATGTCTTCAAACAGTTACGTGAAAGCGGTAGTGTAACATCTAGACAGTGTAACAGAACGAAACAAGTGACGGCACAAGAGGGGGAATTTAATGTTCTTGCTGCTGTTTCAGATGATCCTCACGTTACCTCCGGCGCAATCGCACGAGGAAGTGGCACGAGTCAGTCATGTGTCCTATGCCTTTTCTATTGACTCAGGTTCCATCCCCATCATATCTCTCTCCATCAGGAGCTGCGTGGAAACGATTATGAGAATGGTTTTAACTTATATACAGGGCTATTAAGACAAGGTACCCCAGATGTATGATATATCTTACATAGCGATGAAGTCACATTTATCAATCATGGTCTGGTAAACCGCCGAAACATGCACTAATGGTCTGCTGACAATCCCCGTTGGCTTTGTCAGGTGGAGTGTCAGTGTACATGGAGTGTAAACATATGGTGTGGGATAGTGAATCATCAGCTGATAGACCTGTTTTTCATAGATAGAAAACCGAACGCGCACAAATATTGCAGCCTCCTCACAGACCATCTTCCACGGACGCTAGAAGACGTTCCTCTGCAGATTGGGAGGAACCTGTCGTATCAATATGATGGCTGTGTAGCCCATAGTGCACGAAGTACTGGAGCATGTCTTCACGAATTGTTTGTACATCGTAGGATTGGACCCAGAGCATCTGTGCCTGGGCCGCCCCGTTCCCGGATATGACGCCTGTAGACAATTTTCTGCGGATAAAACTGAAAGGCGCTGTGTTCAAGGACGCACCAAGTACACCCGATGACAGACAACGACTTACTACTGCAGCGTGCTCGAACTTCTCCTCTGAAATGTTAGCACGTGTGTAACAGTCGTTCCCTACCAGATAGGTATTCTCAAAAATGTTGTGTTCAAGCGTCTCCTTAAGCATCTGACTGCAAATAATATATTGTCCAAGTCACAGTTTAGATTTCTTAAGGGTTCTGATATAGAGAAAGCTATTTACACTTATAGTGAGAATGTACTTAATTCATTTGATAATAAATTAGAAGCTACTGGCATTTTCTGTGCCCTGTCAAAAGCCTTTGACTGTGTGAGCCACAGCAATCGCTTAAGAAAATTAGAGTATTATGGTGTCACCGGCAATGCTGCAAAATGGTTTGAGTCTTATCTATCCAACAGGAAACGAAGGGGGTCGTTGTGAAATACCTGTGCAGTAAGCAGTCTTCATTGACTGGGAATTAATTACATGTGGTATTCCTCAAGGTTCCATCATTGGTCCCTTGCTTTCTCTTGTGTAGATCAATGACCACCCATCTGTTACATTGCCAAATGCAAGTTTGTTTTGATTGAAGATGATACAAACATTGCAATAAGTAGCAAGTCAAGTAGAGATTTAGAAATAGATGCTAATCAAATTTTCACTGGCATTAATAAGTGGTTTAAAGCTAATTCACTGTCATTAAACTTTGAGAAGACCCACCATATGCAGTTCAGAACCTGTAAGAGATTTCCTTCCAACATGAATATAACATATGAAGACATGCAGATCGAAGAGGTTGACAGTGTTAAATTTATGGGATTACATCTCAATAGTAAATTCAGTTGAGAAGGGCACACCACAGAATTGCTTAAGCGCCTAAACAAGTCTGTATTTGCCGTGAGAATGATGTCAGATCTAGGAGATATAAATATAATAAAACTTGCATACTTTTCTTACTTTCATTCTATTATGTCATATGGGATCATCTTCTGAGGCAACTCATCAAACAGAGAAAAAATTTTTAGGGTGCAAAAGAGTGTGATAAGAATCATTTGTGGTGTAAATTCAAGAACATCTTGTAGAAATCTGTTCAAGGGACTTTATATTCTACCCACTGCTTCTCAGTATATTTATTCCTTAATGAAATTTGTTGGAAGTAATATATCTCTATTTCCAACCAATAGCTCAATACATAGTATCAATACTAGAAATAAGAACAATGTACATAAAGACCCAAAAACACTCACCTTGGTCCAAAAAGGGGTCCATTATTCAGGAACACATGTTTTCAATAAATTGCCAGCAACCATTAGAAACTTGGTTTCAGATAAAGCACGGTTTAAATAGAGTTTGAAAGACTTTTTGATAGGCAACCCCTCCTACTTCATAGAAGAATATCTTAAAAGAGACTGTTAAGCCAGCTTAAGTAAAAAATATGGGATGGATTTCACTTGGTCACAACAGTCAAGATTAGATATTTTCTGTAAGGTACATTAATTAATAGTGCATAACAGTGTTTCATTTTGACAGCGTGTTGATTCTGTAAATATTAGCTGTTCCAGTTTACTGCATTGTATTAACCTATTTCGATTATCTCCTGACAAATGATCAAGGCAGTAAGTATTATACTCAAATGTTTTATGTATTTACATTATACTTTCTGACATGTTCCACACTCACGAGAATCATCTCATTTTTTGGGTCTGTGGAACGAAAACTGAATCTAATATAATCTAATCAGGAAGCGTGTAATTGTCACTGCCGGTGATCATTTTGAATACCGCCTGTGATGGTCAGTTGTCGCCACGTAAGTAGTCCATGCTTGGGACTGTACATAAAGTAGTAAACCACATTAATTTGGGCGCCACTGATCACGGTATAACTGTGATATGTATGCATGTAATGCCACTTATCACCGGACAATTATATATTTTTGTTTATTATAATTATATTTTTATGATTTTGGTTCGGGTGGCTTTCAATATTGTGGGTTAGCATGAGACTTTTAATTAACTTATACCGCAATAACACTCGTACGGACATTGGCTGCCCCGAAGTACCTACGATATAATATTTTTTTTAAACACAACGTGCGACTCACCGCCTTCTAATAAATAGTTTGCGTGAGCGCTGCTATTTAGAAAAGAAAATATGCGTATTCTTACGCAAACTGTAATTGTTAATATGGGTCTCAGGGGCTACTGGTTATTTATGTACCAAATGTCACAAATACTAACTGAGATATTGCGGAGCTTATGGAATATACTGATTTTCAATATTTCTTGTTCATTCTGCAAAAACTTTGTTAAATATAAGTAATTGTTGCGATCATGAGAGATGACAACTAAGTCAATAATACACACTTTCTAATAACAATTTCTATTATATTTTTCAAAATACAGATAAAACTGACGTTAATTATCAAACAGCACTACAATGGCGACCTCCTGCTAGACGAAACAAAACAGATTAGGTTCAATCAATGCATTGTCTCTAATCTTCATGGTCTATCTTACACAGAGTTTATAACGAAAAGCTGTGTTTTGTTAATTACATCGATATTTGTGTTTTTATAATAATAATTTACAATATTTACTATTTGTCATCTTACACAGAGTTTATAACGAAAAGCTGTGTTTTGTTAATTACATCGATATTTGTGTTTTTATAATAATAATTTACAATATTTACTATTTGTCATACATCGCGCAGACGCACTTAGTCTTTAGATATTTTATGGTTCACATATTTCATGGCAAAAACTTCTTGTGCCTTTCTCAATATGTCCATTTATGTGACGTACCATCACATACTCTTGGGTTTTTCTGTAGTGTGTGCTTCCGCAGGTACTGCAGCAGTGCTGTGGGGGAGCTTTTCAAATTCCGATATCTCCTAAACCTGCACTAGAATCGTGCACTTGCCCGCGAAAGGCAAAGGTCCCGAGTTCGAGTCTCGCTCCGGCACACAGTTTTAATCTGCCAGGAAGTTTTACCAATGACATTAAAATTTACCATACCTTCAGGTTGTAATGTAGATAGGCACGTTTCTATTTAAAAAAAGTGTATATTTGCACAAATAAAACGTTTTCCAAGTATTATTACAGTTTGTTGCTTGACTACCAATACGAGTCCCTGACTGCCAAACCATTCCGGGAAAACCGCACATCAGGAGCACCGTACATTTGCACAGTCTTTGCGGTGTAAGGCTTAAATGATTTGTCCTGTATAATGTGAAGCCCCGTTACATATACAGGTTGTTTCAAACGTCTAGTACGACATATCAAGTCATGAGGATCAACTTTTGTGAAACGTTAAATATTTGCCAACGCTTCCCTGCAACTCTACGAGTCCTTTTGCATTCGCCGACCATGGATGACGAGACGTCACCGAACTAGCTTCGTCTACATTTAAGAAGAGAACCCTAAGAATGAATGTCTACAACGAGAAGGAAAATCTTTTAGGAGCTAATTAGGTATTTTAGTTTCGCTGAGTCTACCGCATTTCATATGGTGTAGAGACTGTATTATAGGAGACATACAAGAAACGCGCACCACAGAGTGCCTACGCCCTACCGCGTTTCATAAATACAAATCCTTAAACCATCAGTAAACATTTTGTCTCCAACAAATAGTTATTCTCAGTGATGTGAGCTATCTTCCCTACACGTGTGATCCAAAGACTTTGCAATAGACTGTATATTTCGAACTGTAACGCCCCTGTAACATATTCGGACGCTCCCAACCAAGGGTAAAGCAAAAAGTGACCATGGTGTGGACAATTTTGAATACGACATGTGTGTTGTTTCCTTGGTTACAAAAAAAAAAAAAAAATGGATCTGAGCACTGTGGGACTTAACTGCTGAGGTCATCAGTCCCCTAGAACTTTTTTAGAACTACTTAAACCTAACTCACCTAAGGACATCACACACATCCATGCCCAAGGCAGGATTCGAACTTGCGACCGTAGCGGTCGCGCGGTTCCAAACTGTAGCGCGTAGAACCGCTCGACCACTCCGGCCGGCCCTTGGTTACAACTGTAAACTAGTTGCTGATATTCAGCAGCATGAATATGATCACTAACGAGGGTAAATGAACAGAAAATAATTAACCCTTTAGATACCCGCAGCTGAATAGAATCTGTTTGTTCGGCCAATGTGACAGGCTGCGATAATCTAATTAGGCCACAGCAGCACATTTTTACATTACTGAACATAGGATGGGGTACTGATTAACAGGTGTTTTAGGACGAACGCTATTGTTGTTTATAAGGAATACTGTAGGCTATTTCTTGATAGCGCTACACCGGATTAACCAGATTAAAAAGTGTCTACTCGCGCTTGTCTAAAAACTTGTAACAACCGCAGTTCCTAGTAGAATCTCTTGTAATGTGTATTTGGATGAAATTTAACTTACTGCTCAGTCGGTATGCTGTTGTCCGTGGAGGCGTACAAAGAACTTCACTTATATAGACATATTACACTACTGGCCATTAAAATTGCTACACCAAGACGAAATGCAGATGATAAACGGGTATTCATTGGACAAATATATTATACTAGAAGTGACATGTGATTACATTGTCACGCAATTTGGGTGCATAGATTCTGAGAAATCAGTACCCACAACAACCATCTCTGGCCGTAATGGCCTTGATACGCCTGGGCATTGAGTCAAACAGAACTTGGATAGCATGTACTGGTACAGCTGCCCATGCAGCTTCAACACGATACCACATTTCATCAAGAGTAGTGACTGGCGTATTGTGACGAGCCAGTTGCTCGGCCACCATAGACCAGACGTTTTCAGTTGGTGAGACATCTAGAGAATGTTCTGGCCAGGGCAGCAGTCGAACATTTTGTGTAGCCAGAAAGGCCCATACAGCACCTGCAACATGAGGTCGTACGTTATCCTGCTGAAATGTAGGGTTTCACAGGGATCTAATGGAGGGTAGGGCCACGGATCGTAACACATTTGAAATGTAACGTCCACTGTTAAAAGTGCCGTCAATGCGAACAAGAGGTGACCGAGACGTGTAACCAATGGCATCCCATACCATCATGCCGGGTGATACGCCAGTATGGCGATGACGAATACAAGCTTCCAATGTGCATTCACGGCGATGTCACCAAACACGGATGAGACCATCATGATGCTGTAAGCAGAACCTGGATTCATCCGAAAAAATGACGTTTTCCCATTAATTCGTCGTTGAGTACACCATCGCAGGCGCTACTGTCTTTGATGCAGCCTCAAGGGTAACCGCCTATATGGCCTCCGAGGTGGTAGTGCATGCTACTGCAAACGTCGTCGAACTGTTCGTGTAGATGGCTGTTGTCTTGGAAACGTCCCCATCTGTTGACCCAGGGATCGAGACGTGGCTGCACGATCTGTTACAGCCATACGGATAAGATGGCTGTCATCTCGACTGCTGGTGATACGAGGCCGTTGAGATCCAGCATGGCGTTCCGTATTACCCTCCTGAACCCACCGATTCCATAATCTGCGAACAGTCAGTAGATCTCCACAAACGCGAGTAGCAATGTCGCGATACGATAAACCGCAATCGCGATAGGCTACAATCCGACCTCTATCAAAGTCGGAAACGTGATGCTATGCCTTTCTCCTCCTTACACGAGGCATCACCACAACGTATCAGCAAGCAACGCCGGTGAATTGCTGTTTGTGTATGAGAAATCGGTTGGAAACTTTCGTCATGCCAGCACGTTTTAGGTGTCGCCACCGGCGCTAACCTTGTGTGAATGCTCTGAAAAGCTAATCATTTGCATATCACAGCATGTTCGTCCTGTCCGTTAAATTTCGCGTCTGTAGCACGTCATATTCGTGGTGTAGCAATTTTTATGGCCAGCAGTGTAGATATTGTAAGTAGGCTGTTTAGGTTTTTATATTGTTAACGCCACGTAGCGCTCTGTATGAAAATGACTGGCTGTGCTATGTGCAGTCTGTGGCTGGGTGGCATTGTTGGAAGTCGCTATTGTAGTGTTGGGCAGTTGGCTGTTAACAGCGCGTAGCGTTGTGCAGTTGGAGGTGAGCCGCCAGCAGTGGTGGATGTGGGGAGAGAAATGGTGGAGTTTTGGGAGCGGTTGAACTGGACGTGTGTCCATCAGAGACAGTAAATTTGTAAGACTGGATGTCATGAACTACTATATATATTATGACTTTTGAACATTATTAAGGTAAATACATTGTTTGTCTCTATCAAAATCTTTCATTTGTAACTATGCCCATCAGTAGTTAGTGCCTTCAGTAGTTTGAATCTTTTATTTAGCTGGCAGTAATGGCGCTCGCTGTATTGCAGTACTTCGAGTAACGAAGATTTTTGTGAGGTAAGTGATTTGTGAAAGGTCTAGGTTAATGTTAGTCAGGGCCATTCTTTTGCAGGGATTATTGAAAGTCAGAATGCGTTGCGCTACAAATATTGTGTGTCAGTTTAAGCACAGTCATTCATTAACTTTTCTAAGGGGACGTTTCATAATATGAGTCATAAGCAACAGAGATTGCCCCTTTTCGCAGGATATGTGGCTCGAAGATCGAAATTTTTATCGAGGGGCACTTAATAGACGGAAAGCAATTCCTTTATTATTATTCACAAACACAGGTATGCTCAGCTGTCGTGTTATAGGCAACACCCGAAGTGGCGCAGAGAAATTCCATTCATTGTTGCTTGATAATCACAATGTTTTTGATTCGACACTTTCCACTGTACGTTTTCCAGTGTATTTTGCTAAGACATTTTAGACTGAAACCCTTGACGTCGCGTCAGTACGTATGCCGCGCGCGCGCCCCGCCGCCCGCTCGCCTCTGCCTGCGACTGACGCGCCGCTCCTCCTGTGTGTTACAGACAGCGTGACGCGGCGGCAGATGACGCGGGCGGCCGCCTGGCTCCTACTGGCGCTGCAGCTCGCCGCCCACGGACTGCGCCTCGGTCAGTAGCCCACCGTCCAGCGCTCACCAGCACCAGCGTGCGCTCCGCTTTTGGTGTGCACCGTTACATTCTCAACCTGATCCTTCATTTACACGTAGACAGAATACTCTAGTGAAAAAGGAAGTGAAAATGTGTATTCAAATATTACGCGCACTGTACGCTTTTTGTCATCGCACTTACAAGCTAATACACAAGCCTGCTTGTTTTTAATGATTACACGAAGAGCATTTGAAAAGTCCGTGCCGCTCGGGATTAGCCGAGCGGTCTAAGGGCGCTGCAGTCATGGACTGTGACGCTGGTCCCTGCAGAGGTTCGAGTCCTCTCTCGGGGATGGGTGTGTGTGTTTGTCCTTAGGTTAATTTACGTTAAGTAGTGAGTAAGCTTAGGGACTGATGACCTTAGCAGTTAAGTCCCATAACATTTCACACACATTTCAACATTTGAAAAGTCCGTGCAAAAATAAAAAATACTTACGTGTTTGGGGTAAACCTTTTTTTTATTATTCGACATAGTCTCCTTTTAGACTTCTACACTTCGTTCAAAGCTGTTCTAATTTGTTGATCCCTTGCAAATAATAGGAATTGTCCAAGTCTGCAAAATAGCTATTAGTTGCTGTAATCACCTCCTCGTTTGAATAAAAGCCTTGTCTCGCCAGCCATTTCTTCAAATTGGGGAACAAGCAGTAGGAAAGGGAGCCAAGTCTGGACAACAGGGGTGATGTGAAACGAGTTATAATATTTTTTCCAATAATTGTGCGACCACAACTGCTGAGATGTGTGCAAGTGCATTGTCGTGATGGAAAAGGACTTTGTTGCGGTCTAATCGCCGGCATTTTTCTTATAGTTCGGTTTTCAAACGGTCCAATAACGGTGAATAATATGCACCTGTAATAGTGTTACCCTTTTCCGAATAGTCGATGAGGATTATCCCTTGCGAATACCAAAATACCGAAGGAACGGTCTTCACCTTTTTGGTGCAGATTCTCCTTTGTTAACCCATTGTTTAGATTGTTGTTTGGTCTCAGGAATATAGTAATGAATCCACGTTTCATTAACAGTGACTAAACGACGCTTAAAGTCCTGTGGATTCTTCCTGAACAGCTGCAAGCCATCCTTGCAAAACATCAGACGATTCCGTTTTTGGTCAATCGTGAGCAATCGCGGAACCCATCTTGCGGATAGCTTTTTCATGTCCAAATGTTTATCCAAAATATTATGTACCCGTTCATTCGAGATGCCCACACCACTATCAATCTCACGTTGCTTAACTCTTCTATCATCCATCACCATACCATGGATTTTATCAATGATTTCTGGAGGCGTAACCTCCACAGGGCGTCCAGAAAGTTCAGCATGACTTGTGCCCATATGGCCACTAATAAAATTTTGAAACCACTTGTAAACTGTTCTAATCGAAGGCACAGAGTCATCGTAATGTTTATTAAGCTTCTCTTTAGTCTCCTCCTGAGGCGTTTTGCCTTTCATAAGGTAATGTTTAATCACCATAAGAAATTATTTTTCGTCCATTCTTTGACAATCACTCGACTTTCTTGATTCACACGAATGCCAAATTCGAGGGAAGAGACCAATATGGCTGAACCTAGATGTGCGTTCTTTCCAAAGATACTACTAACTAAACATGACCTCGATGCGCGCCGCTGGTGTCATCTCTCAGACTTTGCGCTGACTTGTCGAACGCCTCTCGTATCTGTTCTGCGCATTATCTCCGGTGGCACTGATACAGATAGAGCTGTAGTATGATTCTGTGTGACGTGAATATTTTTATCACTCTATTGAGACTGGCATTAAATTCAGACAGAGGTTATAAATACGTAATAGTACTGAATGTGAGTAGAGTTGCAGTTGAAAAAGGATAGCAAGTGGCCAGTTCCACAGGATTATTTACGCGATCAGTCATCTGTTGCAACAGATCGACCTCTGGAGGGGGTTGGTGGTCAGAGGACTGGCCATCTACATAGGAATAGTTGTTAGAACTAGCAGCGAGTCTGGAATCGGCTTGCAGTTTCAGCCTAATAAAGAAATATTAAACAAAATAGGCTACAGCCAAACATACAGTGAGGTGACTGAAGTCATGTTAGAGCGAAAAGCACAGATACAGATGGCGGTCGTAAACCGTACGCAACGCATTAAGAGATAGTGCTGTCGTTTGCATTCTAGTCTGTCATGTCGAAAGGTTTCCGACATGATATTGGCCGCATGACGGGAACTACACTCCTGGAAATGGAAAAAAGAACACATTGACACCGGTGTGTCAGACCCACCATACTTGCTCCGGACACTGCGAGAGGGCTGTACAAGCAATGATCACACGCACGGCACAGTGGACACACCAGGAACCGCGGTGTTGGCCGTCGAATGGCGCTAGCTGCGCAGCATTTGTGCACCGCCGCCGTCAGTGTCAGCCAGTTTGCCGTGGCATACGGAGCTCAATCGCAGTCTTTAACACTGGTAGCATGCCGCGACAGCGTGGACGTGAACCGTATGTGCAGTTGACGGACTTTGAGCGAGGGCGTATATTGGGCATGCGGGAGGCCGGGTAGACGTACCGCCGAATTGCTCAACACGTGGGGCGTGAGGTCTCCACAGTACATCGATGTTGTCGCCATTGGTCGGCGGAAGGTGCACGTGCCCGTCGACCTGGGACCGGACCGCAGCGACGCACGGATGCACGCCAAGACCGTAGGATCCTACGGAGTGCCGTAGGGAACCGCACCGCCACTTCCCAGCAAATTAGGGACACTGTTGCTCCTGGGGTATCGGCGAGGACCATTCGCAACCGTCTCCATGAAGCTGGGCTACGGTCCCGCACACCGTTAGGCCGTCTTCCGCTCACGCCCCAACATCGTGCAGCCCACCTCCAGTGGTGTCGCGACAGGCGTGAATGGAGGGACGAATGGAGACGTGTCGTCTTCAGCGATGAGAGTCGCTTCTGCCTTGGTGCCAATGATGGTCGTATGCGTGTTTGGCGCCGTGCAGGTGAGCGCCACAATCAGGACTGCATACGACCGAGGCACACAGGGCCAACACCCGGCATCATGGTGTGGGGAGCGATCTCCTACACTGGCCGTACACCACTGGTGATCGTCGAGGGGACACTGAATAGTGCACGGTACATCCAAACCGTCATCGAACCCATCGTTCTACCATTCCTAGACCGGCAAGGGAACTTGCTGTTCCAACAGGACAATGCACGTCCGCATGTATCCCGTGCCACCCAACGTGCTCTAGAAGGTGTAAGTCAACTACCCTGGCCAGCAAGATCTCCGGATCTGTCCCCCATTGAGCATGTTTGGGACTGGATGAAGCGTCGTCTCACGCGGTCTGCACGTCCAGCACGAACGCTGGTCCAACTGAGGCGCCAGGTGGAAATGGCATGGCAAGCCGTTCCACAGGACTACATCCAGCATCTCTACGATCGTCTCCATGGGAGAATAGCAGCCTGCATTGCTGCGAAAGGTGGATATACACTGTACTTGTGCCGACATTGTTCATGCTCTGTTGCCTGTGTCTATGTGCCTGTGGTTCTATCAGTGTGATCATGTGATGTATCTGACCCCAGGAATGTGTCAATAGTTTCCCCTTCCTGGGACAATGAATTCACGGTGTTCTTATTTCAATTTCCAGGAGTGTAGTAGACTCTGAACGCCAAAGGTAGCTGGAGCTAGACGCAGGGGACACTCCATTTCGGAAATCGCCAAGGAAGTCAGTATTCTGAGATTTACAGTGTGAAGAGTGTGCCGAGAATACCAAATTTCAGGCAGGACCTCCCACCACAGACAGCGCCTTCACTTTAACGAAAACAGCAGCGTTTGCGTGGAGTTGTTAGTGCCTATAGACGAGTAAACTGCTTGAAATAACCGCGAAAATCAAGTCAGGTGTACGACAAACGTATAAGTAATGACAGCGCGGCGAAATTTGGCGTTAATGGGCTATGGAAACAGATGACTGACGCGAGCTCCTTTGCCTAGTCGGCTGGAAAACCATAGCGTGGTCAGATGAGCCCCGATTTCAGTTGGTGTGAGCTGCGGATAGGGTTCGAGTGTGGCGCTGACCCCACGAAGCCAATGACCCAACCAGTCAGCAAAGCACTGTGCCAGCTAGTCGTGGCTCCATAGTGGTGTAGGTTGTGTTTACGTGGAATGGACTGGGTCCTCTGGACAAACTCAACCGATCACCGACTGGAAATGTTTATTTTCGGCTACTTGGAGACCACTTACAGCCATTCGTTGATTTCGTCAACCTAGACAACGACGGAATTTTTATTGATGGCAGTGAGCTATGTCACCAAGTCACAGATGTTCTCGATTGGTTTGAAGAACAATCCGGACAATTCGAGTGCTCGGCATGAACCCCATCGAAAATATATGTGACATAATAGAGAGGTCAGTTCGTGCACAAAATCCTGCACCAGTAACACTTTCGCAATTATGGGCGGCTATAGAGATAGCGTGGCTTAATATTTCGGTGAGGGACTGCCAACGACTAGTTGAGTCCGTACCATTCGGAGATGGTGAGTTATGTCTGGCAAAAGGACGTCCGATACGACATTAGGTAGTAGCCCATTTCTTTTGTCACATGAGAGTGTATGACCGTAGCATGAAGCTCGTTTTCTATTTCCTGTATTGATTTTATTCCTTACCACTGCGAAAGCTTTATAAAGCAATTGCTTGCGTGTTATCACACATGGAGCTCTAATTGCTTTCAGCATTGCTTTGATTTTGTATCCCACCACTAATTCCTCTCCTGTGCCAAACTTTTAATTTTAAAGTAGCAGTTGTAAACTATGTCCTCAGTTATTTGCTGTATGTATTCCGATCTCTGGTTCTTTCACAGTTTCTACCCTCTACAGCTACCTCTAGTAGCAAGGAAATTATTCTCTGATGTCTTAACAGATGTCCGCCGGCCGAAGTGGCCGTGCGGTTAAAGGCGCTGCAGTCTGGAACCGCAAGACCGCTACGGTCGCAGGTTCGAATCCTGCCTCGGGTATGGATGTTTGTGATGTCCTTAGGTTAGTTAGGTTTAACTAGTTCTAAGTTCTAGGGGACTAATGACCTCAGCAGTTGAGTCCCATAGTGCTCAGAGCCATTTGAACCTTAACAGATGTCCAATTAACCTGTCCCTTCTTCTCAACGGTCCTGCGAAGAATCCCCTATTCCTTACCTCATCACTCTACCTAATTTTCAACATTCTCACGTAGCATTACATCGTAGATGCTTTGATTCTCTTCCTTTCCAGTTTTCTAGCAAAACATTTTTCACTACCATACAGCGCTGTGCTCCAAACGTACATTCTCAGAAATTTCTTTTTCAAATTAAGGCCTATGTTTAATAACAGCAGACTTTTCTTGGCCAGGAAAGCCTTTCTTGCCTGTGGTGGTCTGTTTATTACAGCCTTCTTACTCCCTCCATCGTGGGTTGTTTTGCTGCCTAGTTAGGACAATTCCTTAATTTCATCTACTTCGTGATCCCCAGTTTTGATGCTAAGAATACCGCTTTACTCATTTCTGCCACTCTCATTACTTTCGTCTTTCTTCGATTTATTCTCAGTTCATATTCTTTACTCGTTACTTGTTCATTCAAATCTATAGATCGTGGAATTCTTCTTCACTTTTATTGAATTGATATGTCATCAACAACTCTTTATCATTGATATCCTTTCACCTTGAATTTTAATCCCACTCTTGAATATATATGTTATTTCCATCATTGCTTCTTCGATGTGTAGATTGAACAGAAGGGGTGAAAGACTACATCCCTGTCTTACACCCGGTTTAATCCAAGCGCTTCCTCTTTCCACTCTCATTGTTCCCTCCTGGTTCTTGTATAGATATTGTATGTCTGCCTTCCCTATAGCTTACTCCTACTTTTCTCAGAATTTCGATTATCTTGCACCGTTTTATATAATCGAACGCATTTTCCAGGTTGACAGATCCTATGAACGTGTCTTGATTTTTCTTTAGTCTTGCTTCCACTATCAACCACAACGTTAGAATAGCCTCTCTGGTGCCTTTACCTTTCCTCACGCCAAACTGATCGTCATCTAACAGATAGTCAGCATCCTTTTCCATTCTTCTGTATATTATTCTAGACAGCAACTTGGATGAATGAGCTGCTAAGCTGATTATGCGATATTTCATGCGTTTGTCGGCTCTTGCAGTCTTCGGAAATCTGTGGATGATATTTGTTCCGGAAGTCTGGTGCGATCGCCAGTCTCATACATTCTGCACACCAACGTGAAAAGTCGTCTTGTTGCCACTTCCCCCAACGATTTTAAAAACTCAGATGGAATGTTACCTATCGATTCTGCATTATTTGGTCTTAAGTCTTCGAAAACTCTTTTAAATTCTGATTCTAACACTGGATTCCTGTCCCTTGACTCCTGTTTCTTCTTCTATATTGATATCAGACGAGCCCTCCCCATCACAGAGGCATTCAACGTAGTCCTTCCATTATTAACTCTCTCCTCTGCACTTAACAGTGGAAAAAAATTGCACTTTTAATTCCCCCCCCCCCCCCCCCCCTCGTGCTTTCAGTCTCATCGAAGGTTGTTTTGACGATTCTATATGCTAACGCGGTCCTTTTAACAATCGTTTGTTTATCTATATCTTCACATTTTTCAAGGAGCCATCTCGCTTTAGCTTCCCTGCACTTTCTGTTTATTTCATTCGTAAGTGACTTGTATTTACGTATTCCTGAATTTTCATGAACATTCTTGCACTCTCTTCTTTCATCTGTCAACTGCAGGATTTCTTCTGTTACCCATTGTTTCTTCACGGTCACATTCCTGGCACCTATGTTTTCCTTTCCAATTTCTGTGGTTGCCCTTTTTTAGAGTCGTCCATTGCTCTTTAAATGAACTGCCTTGTGAACTGTTCAGTATCGCAGTATCTACAGCAGCAGAGAACTTCAAGCATATCTCTTAATTTCTTAGATTTGCCTTGTCCCATTTCCTTGCACAATGCTTCTTCCTGACAAGACCCTTAAAATTCATCCTACTCTTCATCATTGTTATTGAGATCTCAGTTTGTATTTGCTCCTTGAGGCCTTACAATCCAATATCTGACTTTGGAATCTCTGCCTGACGGTGCTGTAGTCCAACTGAAATCTTCTTGTATCTCCCAATCTTTTACAACTATACTTCCTCGTCTTGTGATTCTTCAATGGAGTATTCGCTACTATTAGCTGAAATTTATCGCAGAACTCAATTAGTCTCTCTCTCTTCTCATGCTTACTGCCATGTAACCCTTTCTTCTACACCCTCCCCTACAACCGCATTCTAAACCCCTGACTATTATATTTTCTTCGCGTACTGAATTATCCGTTGAATATCGTCATATGCTTTGTGTATCTCTTCATCTTCTTCTTGTTATGTTGGCTCAAGTGATGTTATCGGAGTTTGTTTTCTGTCGATTATGATGAGAACAATCCTATCACTGAAGTTACCAGTAGCTCACAGTCTGCCGTATCTTCCTGTTCATAAGGAATCCTACTCCCCTTTACAACTTTCTGCAGCTGTTATATTACCCCATTCTCATCTGGTCAGAATTCCTTGCCTTCTTTCCACTTCACTGATCCCATTCTATCTAGATAGAGGCTTTACATTTCTTATCTGATTTTATAGCTTCCCTCCCACATTAAAACTTCTTTCATTCCACACACCGACACTTACAATGTTGTTCTTTCGTTGTTTACTCAGTCTTTTCCTCTTGGTCACTTCCCCCTTGGCAGTCCCCTCCCGGAATCTTTTGCCAATGGGAAATGATTATGAGACCTTTCCAGTTACCGGAGTGTCGCCTGTGGACACATATTATGTGTCTTTACTACATCCTCATGCCGTTGATCATTGCTGATTCATTTGCATTTTAGTGTCACTTTCTGACTCCCAGGACAGGGGAGTGGCCTGAGCACTTTTCTCTTTGAAAAGGCCGTTAGCAGAACGAGAGTGACTTCTTACACTTCAAGTCTTCGGCGGCCATTGCTGATGGTTTTTATTCAAAATTTAAGCTGGGCGGGGGTCGTATTTGGGACAAGGGACGTTTTGATTAGTAATCGAAGACACTACCCCTATTCCACGTGTGATAGGAATCAGGCGGCATTTTAATTAAATGTAGAAATTTTGGAGTATTACTACATCACGAATGATTTTTATATGACATTTTCAGTTGGAGCTATGATCCACATAGACATAGGAATAAGAGGACATGTTTACTTACAAATTTTTGTTCCGGTGGAAACTACTATTGACTGCTGCAAATAAACAGCAATTGATGGCATCCCACTTTAACGTTCAAGACGATTGCGCCTTAACCCTACTGGAAAATAGTCTGCAACAGGTAAAAAAAAAGTTTTTTTCGGCTTATGAGTGCTACATCTATCACAGACGAAGAGTAACATTGTGTATGGTATGAATTTTACCGATTCTAGCTTGGGATTTAATACAAGTAAGTAATTTGCCAAAACTGCAGCTCCCATCGTAGATTAAGTGATAGGGAAGACTTACGGCCGAGCGACGAGGTATTTCTCAGGTGGACACGTACTCCAGAGGACTGCGATTAAAATTTCTGTCCTGCCTTGAAGTTTTAAGTTTTCTGATATTTCAGTAAAACACTTAAGGCGAATAGACAACGGCCTTGCCGCAGTGGATACACCGGTTCCCGTGAGATCACCAAAGTTAAGCGCTGTCGGCGTGGTCGGCGCTTGAATTGGGTCACCATCCAGGCCGCCATGTCCTGTTGCCATTTTTCGGGGTGCACTCAGTCTCTTGATGACAACTGAGGAGCTACTCGACCGAATAGTAGCGGCTTCGGTCAAGAATACCATCATAAAGACCGGCAGAGCGGTGTGCTGACCCTCCGACCCTCCTATCCGCATTCTCCACGGAGGATGACACGTCGGTCGGATGGCCCCGGTAGGCCACTGGTGGTCTGAAGACGAGTGCTTGTGCTTACTTAAGGCGAAGACCGGGGTGGTTCCCTAGGTGAAAGGGCACTGAGATTTCCTCCCCCGTCGATTCCCAGTCCGAGCTTGTGCTCGTCGCTAATGACCTGGTCGCCAACGGGACGCTGAACCTGCGTTCTTCCTTGGGAGGCAGTGCTCAATGCTCCATCACCTTTGCCACATGTAAGCTAGTCATGCAGACAGGAGTAGATGTCAGACTACACAAGCTCTGTGGAGGACAGGCCTGGTGTTATATATTAGTGGCACCCTAGTTACTGTCCAGGCCCAGGAGAATGAGATATGAACTGAAATTGAGGGTAGCAAGACAAAAGCTGAAAGGAAACCCAGGAGAACTGCCCTAGTTTAATCCTTGTACTAGTGAAAAGATGAATGAAACCAGTATTAGTGTCAGTAGTGTTGAGAAACAGCTGACATCTTTAAAAATTAACAAACCTCCAGGCCCAATGGAATCCGTCAGATTCTATTCTGAATTTGCGGCTGAGTTAGCACCTCTTCTAACTATAGTCTACCGTAGATCACTCGAGCAAAAAGTCATGCCCAGTTCTTGGAAAAAGTCACGGGTCACACCCGTCTATAAGAAGGAAAGTAGAAATGATCCACGAAACTACCGTCCAGTATCCTTGACATCGATGTATTGTAGAATCTTGGAACATATTCTGAGCTCAAAAGTAAAACGATATCTTCAACAGAACGACCTCCTCAGTGCAAACTAGAACGGTTTTCGAAAACATCAGTCACGTGAAACCCAACTCGCACTTTTCTCACATGACATACGAAAGCCTTGGATCAAGGCAAACAGTTAGACGCAGTATTTCTTGATTTGCGAAAACCAGTTGACTCAATACTGCATCTACGCCTATTGTCAAAAGTACGATCATATGGGGTATCAAGTGAAATTTGTGACTGTGCTGAGGACTTTTAGGTAGGGAGAACAAAGCATGATATCTTGTACGGATAGTCATCGTCAGGTGTAGACGTAACTTCAGGTGTGTCCAAGCGAAGTGTGTTGGGACCCTTGCTGTTAATGTTGTGTGTTAATGACCGTGGAGACGATAGTAATAGTAAAATCAGGCTTTTTGCAGATCTGAAAGAAGCTGCATAAATATTCAGTCAGATCATCATAAAATTTCAACGTGGTGCAGCGACTGGTAACTTTCTCTAAATTCATAAAAGTAAAATTTTGCACTTTACAAAACGAAAAAGCGTCGTATCCTATGACTGTAATATAAATGAGTCACTATTGGAATCAGCCAACTCATACAAGAACGTGGGTGTAGCACATCGTAGAGATGTGAAATGAAATGATCACACAGGTTCACTCGTGGGTAAAGCAGGTGGTAGACTTCCGTTCATTGGTAGAATACTGGGGAAGTGTAATCAGTCTACAAAGATGATTACTTAGAAATCACTCGTGTGACCCGTCGTAGTACATTGCTCAAGTGTGTGGGACCCGAACCAGATAGTACTAACAGGGGATATTGAACGTATACAGAGAAGAGCAGCACAAATGTCACAGGTTCGTTTAATCTTGGATGAGTGTCACAGAGACACTGAACTGGAAGATTCTTGAAGATAGACGTAAACTATTCCGAGAAAGTCTCTTAACAAAGTTTCAAGAACAGGCTTTAAATGATCACTCCAGGAATAAACTAAAACCCCTCAACTATCGCTCTCATAGGGATCGTGATAATAAGATTAGAATATTACTGCACACACACAGCACTCAAACAATCATTCTTCAGGCGCTCCATACGTGAATGAAACAGGAAGCAACTCTAATAAATGGTTCAATGGGACGTACCTCTGCCATGCAACTCACGGTGTTTTGCGAAGTGTAGATGCAGCTGTTAGCTAGAGGACTTACTGATCGTTCTCGGGAGCGCAGTGGGTGACTTGAAAAGAGTAGCCAACTGGAACAGCATATATCCTTACCGTGTAGGAATGGCAACAGTATGAGAACACAATGTTCGGTTCAAATGGCTCTGAGCACTATGGGACTTAACATCTATGGTCATCAGTCCCCTAGAACTTAGAACTACTTAAACCTAACTAACCCAAGGACAGCACACAACACCCAGTCATCACGAGGCAGAGAAAATCCCTGACCCCGCCGGGAATCGAACCCGGGAACCCGGGCCACAATGTTCGGAATCCATGCTACACTGCTAAATGTTGTGTCATCCTACGCCATACATACGAGGTGTGTTCAAAAAGTATTGGGATTTCTATAATTGCTCGGGTTATATTTGCCCGATTCGCGCGATTTTCCGTTGTTGCGTTAGTAAAAAAGTGTGAAACGTATCTTTACACTGGTAGCCATTTTGCATGTTTAGTCTGTCATCGGTTGTCAGGAACTTCACAGGTCTTTGCTTATGAGTGGGGATTATTAAGGTGTTTTAAAAATGGCTCTGAGTATTTCCATTAAATTTCACTATAAAGTGGAATAAAATCTAACAAAGTTTTAGAAAAGTTTAATATTGCTTTTGGTGATCTGCTATGAGTAAAACAAGGGTTTACGAGCGTTTGCAAGGTGGTCGTGAGGAAGCTGAAGATGACTAATGTTCTGGACTGCCCAGACAATCAACAACTGAAGTAGACGTGGAAAAACTGAAAGAAATAATTATGAACGATCACCGAATCACAATCAGAGGAGTTTTTGGTGATGTTTTATCTTCAGCTGGCTCAGGCCATGAAATCTTTTTGGATGTTTTGGGTATGAAATGCGTGCCTGCAACATTTGTGCCAAAGGTGTTGAATTTTGAGCAAAACCAGCGGCGGATGGAGAATTCTCAGGAGTCGCTAAATGAAGTCGACAAAGATGCAGAACTACTGAAACATGCTACAAACGATGATGAAAAATGAATGTACGTAAATTAGGTCGAAACTAAAACTCTGTCGTCCCAGTGGAGGAATTGTAGACGACTGAGACCGAAAAATGTTCGGCAAGTGCGATCGATTGTGAAGGTTAAGAACACTGTTTTCGTTGATTTTAACGGCATAGTAGTACTGTCTAGAAATTCAATGCCGTTTACTGGAAGCAATACGTAAAAACTCCCGAATTTGTGACGAAACAATTACAACTTTTGCTCCAGCGACCACGGTAAAGCAAATATGGCCCATTGTGATCTTTTTCAGTTTCCAAAAAAAAAAAAAAAAAAGAGAACGTTAACGTTTCGTCATTTTATAAGCTTAGATGAGTTTAAACGCGCATAGGTGAGAAAGCTAAGACTTAGCGCAAAGACTGCGTTCCAGAAATGTTTCGGTAATTGGAAGTAGTGTTGGCATAAGTGTTTAATATCTAAAGGGGGGGTGACTACTATGAAGGAAATAATATTAACGTAGACAATTAAGTGAAATTATTTCGAAAAAACAAAAAATCTTGACACTTTCTGAACACCCCTCGTATACAGTCTGTCATTGCATCAGCCTTCTCCACAAAACGGTGACTTCATTTCGTACTGCACGCTACATACTACCCTATAAAAGCCACGCTCATTATCGACGAAGTGCTCACAAATGAAAGTAGCTGAAACCTAGTGTTAACTTACTCCCACAACTAGCAAAATTCATATTTTTGATCCTGAAATCATAAATTTCGAATTTTTCTCGGAGACTGACCTAACGGTGTTGCAGAGTGGGAGAAAGCGTGGCGAACGGAATTCCTGCTGCTAAACTATAAACCAGCCAACTGTGGCTAATGGTTGAGGCTTACACTGCAGTTGTAATAGGACGCGTTCGTCATGCAGTTTCCGTAGTATATTCTTCTGGTGCTACACTCCAACTTGCAGCTAACGCTACGTTTGGAACACCGGCCCAGAACTGAAACACTGCTGACATGTGATAACCGTTTCTTCGGAAAAATAACCCATCCTCCGGCAGGTCAACAATGAAACCTACTGGAGCAAACGTAATTGCCCGACGTATGCTTACAAATGACGCCTTGGAATCTGTTGTTAGAGAAGTCAAACCTTTCGTTCAGCTAGTCAAATAATTATGTTAAGAATACGGCACCATACACAGTAATTTTGTTCTACTCACGTAATATCACGCGGCTCTTATACCCTTAATTACCCCTCCATTAGGACTTCATTAGATTTAGTTGTTATACGTCACTTCTCCTAAAAAATTAATTTTTCGTTTTCCACTGGTGTATTTTATTGTGAAATTGTAGTTCTAGTATTTAATGTGTCGTCTTAAATAAACAATTATTGGCAATAAACAACCTAGTCATATGGCCTTTGTGTCAATTATACAGACAGTAACTTCTAGAGGTAAATATTTAAGTAACAGTCATACTGAGTACAGCGAAGTCATGGCGCTACGTTACCTTTAAATGTTTTTCGGATTAGTTTAGTTATTGAACTCCTTACGTAATCTCCCGTGATTGGAGAGTGGGGCAGAGGTGCTCACCGTTGGAACTATTATTTCGAGATTACGAGTTCCGACAATAACTTTTTGTTTTTCATCTCTGTCCTAATGGGCAGTGGACATAGCGGTCTGTTTCAGATCACGGGTCAGTGCTGTGTGCGAATTCCTTCAGACAAATCTAGTCAAACACAACTGGAGTATCGAACTTCTCAGTTGGCTCTACTTGGCAAGGATTTTTCGGTTCCTAAATCTGCGTTACAATCAACGATAATCTCCAAAATACTTTGGTCGGTTTTGGGAGATTCAAATAATTTTTCTTTGTTCCCCATAAAATCTGTCCCAAGAATAATTATATTGACTAGTATTTGCCTGTGTAGCTGTTAGGGTGTATTAATGTTAGAAGTATAATATTTGTTTAACACATGATCTGCCTCCTATCTTCCCTTGGCACCTGAGTACAACCGCGTCTGAAGGGTCTTTCACAGTAGATCTACCGGCAAGCATCTAAAACCGATCCGTCGATGGATCTTTGAAAATGTCGCTAATGTGTCTGAGATAGGTATTATTTCATCACAGATATCAGTGACACTACAACTGCAAGAGACAAAGATCGTTCGTTTGTGTGACGAGCCGTATCGAGCTATCGGGCAGTTGCGGTCTCCTGAGCAGACATTTTCTCCCTTTCAGTGACTATAGCGACACTACTAACTACCTGGAGTATATGCTACTAGCTAGACTACCACCATGCTGTCGTCTTTTCGACAACCGCAAAACTAATCTCGTGTGGACTTTGTAGCAGCAACGCCTCTGTGAGTTGCTTTGTTACGTCAGTGTGTGCACAACCAGCATTTCAGTACCAGCCACGAAGTGTGTAAATTTCTTGCAGGACAAGACGGTGGTACAGGGACACATGAAACAAGCAGGCTTCTCCCGAAGTGGTTTGCGATTGACTTGAGTGTTCTGAAATGGCTGGAGTTAACGGCTGGAATTGGTTGGCTGTCAGCTCAGCAGCATCGACAACTTGTCTCGGTATATGTACGGAGTGATGACATCATTTGTATCAGAGATCTTCAGATCAATTTATCATATTGTGGCCGGTACAATGTCTACACGCAATTGGATTTCACACAGTCTACTTTTGTCAGAGGGTCTGATAACAATGTAATGTAAATCGAAACCATTAGCATATTAGAGAGTTCAAAATTTACTGCTGTTCAGAACTCTTGTGAGGCGTATCCACTGAATTTTACTGACATGTGAATAATAACGCCAGTTATAAAAATTTCGACGCCTTGACCTTGTCAGTGACCTCAGATATTCTTAACCGGGCAATGATCCTGCACCTTTCCTATTGTAAGAGAACCACGTGCCGTTAGAAATCTAATCTGTTAAAGCGAGTAAGATAATTCAGATTATGCTAATTCTTGTTTTATTAGAGGACGATCTGAATAGTTCAGTAACAACGTTGCAATCAGTCAGTAGCTTCAGTAGGGACAAGGGTAATCATCATAATTTGAATGAAATTGATGTTGAAGTAATAATAAAATAATCATTACGATTTGAATCGTAGTGCTATTAAGGTAATATTAAAATAATCCACGTTATCTTATTTGTTTCTCGTCCTCTTTCTCCCGCAATTGCAGGTATAAAGGTTCCACAGGTTAAGTACCGTCTTTTGCAATTGTAATCTCTTTAATAATAATTTTCATTACAGTTGCGAAATACAGTATTTAATCTATACAAGTTATATTAAAATAATTTATATTCAATGAAGCGCCAAAGAAAAGGGTATAGGCATATGTATTCAAATACAGAGACATGTAAACAGGCAGAATACGATGCTGCGGTCGGCAATGCCTATATAAGACAACACGTGTCTGGTGTAGTTGTTAGATCGGTTACTGCTGCTACAATGGCAGAGTATCAAGATTTAAGTGAGTTTCAACGTGGTCTTATAGTCGGCGCACGAGCGATGGGAAACAGCATCTCCGAGGTAGCGATGAAGTGTTCCAGTGCGACCATTTCACGAGTGAACCATGAATAATAGGAATAATGTAAAACATCAATCTCCGACATCGCTGCGGCTGGAAAAAGATCCTGCAAGAACGGTACCAACGACGACTGAAGAGAATCTTTCAACATGACAGAAGTGCAACCCTTCCACAAATTGCTGCAGATTTCAATGCTGGGCCATCAACAAGTTTCAGCGTGCGAACCATTCGACGAAACATCATTATTATGGCCTGTCGGAGCCGAAGGTCGACTCGTGTACACTTGATAACTGCACGATAGAAAGCCTTACGCCTTGTCTGGGCCCGTCAACACCGACATTGGTTTGTTGATGACTAGAAGCATGTTACCTGGTCGGAAGAGTATCGTTTCAAATTGTATGTAGCTGATGGACGTGCACAGGTATGGAGACAACTTGATGAATCCATGGATCCTGCATGTTAGCAGAGGACTCTTCAAGCTGGTGAAGGCTCTGTAATGGTGTGGGGCGTGTGCTTTTGGAGTCATATGGGTCCCCTGATACATTTAGATACGGCTCTGACAAGTGATATGTACGTAAGCATCCTGTCTGATCACCTGCTTTCATTCATGTCCATGGTGCATTACGATGGACTTGGACCCCTTCAGCAGGACAATGTGACACCCCATACGTCCAGAACTGCTACAGAGTGACTCCAAGAACGCTCCTCTGAGTTGAAACACTTCCTGGCCACCATACTCCTCAGGCCTGAACATTATTGAGCGTATCTGGGATGCCCTGCAACGTGCTATTCAGAAGAGATCTCCTCCCCGTCGTACTCATACGGATTTATGGATAGTCCTGCAGTATTCATGGTGTCAGTTCCCTCCAGCACTACTTCAGACATTAGTCGAGTCCATGCCACGTCGTGTTGCCGCACTTCTTCGTGCCCACGAGGCCCCTACACGATATTAGGCAGGTGTACAATTTCTTTGGCTTTTCAGTGTAGAAGTGCAGTTAAGGTAATGATAACGTAATTTAAATGCAATAATATTATCAAATTAAAGTAATATTTTCCAAACGTTCCACTTCGTGACTCATTCACGTTCCGTGTTTCCGTTTTATATCGTTGCTAATGCGTTGAATAATTATTAATATAACGTCATGAAAAGATCTCGAAATTATTTGAAAGAGTGAAGTCTTATAGCCTTTAATGGTGAAGTTGATGAGTTTTTACCTATATTTGTAAATGTTGTAGTGTAATTTTGGTTCTTACAGAGTTGGTACACTATTTAGTGATTTACTTAACGATTATTTGTATTTTTCAAGTTATTACATTTTACTTCCTTCAATGATTTGAAGCTGTAGTTAACATTTGTCTCTTTTATTTATCAAGTATTCCTGTTGGTTTAGTGTCTGAACTATTTCATCAGTAGACATTTATTAAGATAAGTTCCTTAATAATTACTGTTCTGTTAACTAACTGGTTAATGAGCTTGTTTTTATCGAATTTACAAATATGTTGAGTAAATAGCTCATGGATTAAAGCCAGACGTCATTGCCCAACGGGCACATTATTTAGACAAACGACAACGTTGCCATCATCAGATGAGCTGACGAACTGAAAGCCTAGGAGCTGGCGTCAGTATTATGTCACCTCCCTCCATTCCCTCCTACCAGGCGTTGTGTAAGCGTTCCGCATCCAGGCACGGGCGGGAATCCAGTGCAAGGTACCTGCATCTAAGTGAATTGTAAGCCCGCCTGGCGTCACTAAAATTACTATGCCCCCAAATTGACGAGAAAACATATGACTACTAAATGAGACACGAAACGCAATTTATATACCGACAGAATTATTGACAAAACGAATGACAAACAGTGGCAACATTAATGTAATGAGGCGTTGACCTACCTGACATGGCTTGTGGAGGAAGATACTAACAATCGTGAAAGTGAGTTATCTGCACTCGCAAAATGCCCTGCGATCGTCGTGAATTTAATTGAAAATAGATAGAGCAAAACGGAAAACGTCACACATGTGGTTGGAGTTGCAAGAAGATTGTTCATTGATTCGAAATACAAGTCTTCAAGGTCTTGAAGTGATTGCCATGTTATAAAATGACTTTAGTTTCCCTACACATCGTCTCGTGTTTGCTGCTTTATCGAACGGTAATGTTGTATGTGGAGGCTGAAGTGGCAGCAAAATCAATCATAGGCAGCAGCAAAAACCATGCCCACGGCAAAGTGGAAACTAGCCCGAAATTTCTTTACGTCCCTCTACAAATCAACCCTGGTGGCGGCACTTGGCGGCGACCTAGTCGAAGATGGAAGCTCAAACGAAGTTAACAATGAAGGAGAAGATGAAGCCCAAGATGAAGTAGCAGTTCAAGATTAAGTTGACAGCGAAAATGAAGACATTCCTTCTCGAATGTGTACTACAAGGAATCTTCGGGAGAGTTTTGCTCAAATGTTTACTACAAGGAACAGATGCATTTTGCTTCTCTTAATAAATTCAGATTGGGTGTGGTCTGGAGCTTCCGAAAGCCGACCGATAAAAACGCTCCTTAAAAAACGGTACTCCTTTTCCAGAGGGTCTCCTCTATTTGGTTAACGTATAATGTTCTTCCTACCTTCTTACACAGAAGAAAAAATTCGCTCCACTCTCTCTGTCTCTCTCTCTCTCTCTCTCTCTCTCTCTCTCTCTCTCTCTCTCTCTACCTCTTTCTGCGACATATGAGGCAGTCTTCGTCGGCACGGCTGAACTCCTGCGTCTCATCTGTAGTTTATTTATTTGAAGCAATCCCTGTGATTTCTGTGTTGTGTATACCTTTTTGTGGTGTTTAACGTCTTTAAAGATGTAAAACTGTGGATCCTCATTTCATTTTCGAGATGTTTATCTGTGGCATTTAGTGCTGTCCAGAGAAAAACTGTGCACGTTAGTGCTTTATCATAAAACGTTTCTCGTTTTGTAAGTTGTAAAGTACTGTCAGTATGAGCTCGCACCACAGGAGGCCCTATCTGTGTGTCCACGAAGTCTTAGGCACCCTAAGGTGGTTTCACAAAGAACTGACAAATCGTGTGCTATTGACCCTCGGAGGACTTTCTGCAAGATGTTTCTAAGGCTGTCGGCCAGCACTTAGTGGCACTGCACCATCCAGAATGCTTTCTACGTTACCTAACATTTATAAGGCATGCATATCCGAATCAAGAGTAAATAAAGAGCAAGGTTACGTTAGTCAGTTACTGACAATCCCTAGTACTGCTGTTTATCATTTTCCTTGGTGGCAATTAAAAATTCTGACTGCTTCTAGAAAAATGATCGTTTAACATCAGCATCCCCTTCCCCCTCCGCCCGCCACCAAGTCGTTCCGTCTGAGGTTCACACCCGCAGATGCGTGCTCGCGGTGTCTCTTCTGTTGCTCTGCCTACGCCTGAAATCAGTTCGTCGTGGGATATCACTCTCCTCGTCTCAGTGAAACTCAGTCCAAGATCTCAGGCCTCGTTAAGAGTGTAGCCACCAGCACGCTGCCACACTCACTCAAATATAGATAGACTGTTTAATTACACAGTCGAAGAAGTTGGGAGTCTATGTTAGGCGTCTGTGTCAACACGTCATTATGGACATAATCCATCCCATGACTGCCGACTTGGTAGGCTGCTATATTTTGGGAGCCATCGGTGTTCTTAGGTTCTTAGCTACAGTCTTCGAGAGTGCGCACGGTTTGACCTACGTATGTATACGTACATCATGTCACATTGGCCGGGGATCTGATAGAGGCTGGACTTTCATTGGCCGATGTCGTCCTTTATACTTCTAAGTAGTGCCTGTGTTTTAGCTGGTGGATGGAAGGCAGTTTGCACTTGATGTTTAAGAACGTATAATACGCCATAAAATGGAATAAATCACTGGTCGTATCCCCATTAGGTTCCTCTTCCGTGTCCGTATGCGCCTTCGTGCAGTACACTGTGGGGCCCAACATGCCGGCTGCTCTTCTGTCTACCAGGATATCCAGAAAGGAGAGCACTCCATCCACTTACTTTCATGGTACAATTGGTGTATGGAACTGAAACTGCGGAGGACATCATTCAGCTTTCCTCCTCCATGAGGCCATACGACGAAGGTACCTTCGTCATACCGGAAGAACGTGGTAGGCTTTCTTTGAGTTGACTCCAGGGCTACCTCCTCGAAGAACTCCACACACATTTTCGCGACCAGTGGTGAAAGTGGACTCGCTATGTTTACCCCTTTCGTCGCTTCATAGTAGCCGCCGTGGAATAGACACATTACATCTACAACTGCCAAACCAGTTCATTTACTTGACTTGGAAATGGATTGATGATGTCATTTGGGCCAGCAGACTCCAAACATAGGAAGGCCACCGGAAGTCAAACATCTAAATTGGAGAGTATATCAGAGAGAACACTTTCTGATGCTCCCTGAAAGGCCGTCATCAATCACACGGACAAGCAACTGGACGAGGACGTTGTTTAAATTTCTAAGAACTCAATATTGAGCCAACCTTTGAAGCCACACTTACCGCTGACATCGTCAGCGCAACTGAAGAAGTACTTCGCGAAACCTCCCGTACTCTCCTGTCAAATAAACCAATGAAATCAAATATCTCTAACTGGGAGAGGACCGGCCTTAAGGGACTTAAGAGAAGATACAGATATCGTGGTTTTGCTAACCGATAAAGGCAACACAGCTGTGTTTTTATCTCACCGGAATTATAATGAGAAGAGCTTATTGCAAGAACTACGCCGATTCTACCAAGAGCGTTGAGACGAAGACCATAGCGCTTCTCAAGAAATTCTGATTGCCAGACGAAGTTGTTAGGAAGCTACAACAGAGGGCACCGGCTCCATCAAGACTTTATGGATTTCAGAAGGTTCACAGGTGCCTTTACGCCCCATTGTTAGCAACATTGTTCTCCTGACGTACTCACTCGCTGAATAGCTGGAGGGCATGATTAGCGCTTACGTCGGAACTTGTCTAAATCACATGAGTTTTATTGTCGCCTTAACAATTTTAGGCTTAGTGATTCTGACATCGTTGTGGGTCTCATGTGGCCTCTCTTTTCACCTAAGTACCTTTGAAAACACTTTGGAACATACTGACCAGAAATGTGAAATAGAGACAAACAACATTTCTAGGCATTTCTTGACGTCGAGTACAATGCAGACGGAAGAAACAGCCATGGGGAGTTCATTTTCAACAATTTTCACCAACATGTGTATGGTACATTTGGAGGAGGAAACCCAGGAATCAGCTCGGTGGAAACATACAGCGTTCTTCACGACCATACTAATGCGATTCAAGATGGAAGGAAGGGTGATATCTGTCATAAATTTTAATCCTTTTGTGGCAGATCGATTTCAGCTTCTGCATAGCTATCTTCAGTCCAATAATATCCAAGTGATGACGACCCATCATACATAAAACGCACATCGTGTTATAGCTTTACTATTATCTTTAATGTCATTGTAGTACCATGTGCCATTAATTTACGGTGAGTCATCATGACCTGGATGTAAATGCACTGAAAATAACTACAAAGTAGCTGAAATCGACCTGCAATAAGAAGATTAAAAATGTATGACCGATGCTGTCCTTCCTCCCATTCTGTAAAATCTAAGTACTTCTTCCGGGATCTCGGAGACACATTCATCATATGGCCTTATAGAAGAGACGATCTATATTTCGTCAGACATTACAGTTCCGTGCACCAGTACATCAGTTTTGCCATAGAAGTACAATTGTATGGAAGGTTCCCCTTTTGTGGACGTCCTGGTAAAAATAAAAGTGACTGGCACGTTGGGCCACAGTGTTTACCGTAAGAAGACGCACTCCTATCTGTACTTATCCGTGAACAGCTGTCACCACCAGGTTTAGAGAAGCGGCGTGCTCCTAATGTTGGTACATCGGGTTCACACCCTGTCTAACAATGAGAGCTCCAACAAACATGAACATCAGTGGACGGTGTTCCCGAGAAACGGATTCGCAGAAAGGCAAATTAGGAGAGTTCTATGTCCTACACCGCCCATATAACAGGCAAAAAAACAAGAGGAACCTCAGGAGATAGGGCGGTGTGGCCATTGCATTTATTCCATTTTGTGGTGCATTTTGTGGGAATATTGAACGAACTCTTTCGAAAAATCCATTTAAAACAGCCTTCTGCCCACCGGCTAAAATACAACCACTGTTTGGTAGTGTAAAGGATGACCTCAGACTGCGGAAATCCGCGATGTATCGGATTGCTGCTTACTTGACATAACTTACATAACTTACTTGACATAACCAAACCGTGCGTGTCATGGAAGATCGTTGCCGAGAACACCAATGGCGCACCAGATTGAAGCAGCCTAACAAGTTTACGGTCTCGGAACACTGCCTATCGGAACTACGCAGAATGTATTGTGATCGTCTTGAGGTTCTGACGCAGACCGTCTCTAACTTCTGAGACTGCGTAATTAAAGAATCTATCGAGATACGGGTAACAGAGCCGCTAATCATTGATGGCAGGACTACCCCTTCGTAAGACCTGGGAACCAACACCGAGTCTGATTAAGAAGAGGAGGGGGGGGGGGATATCCCACAACGAGCTGATTTTGGTGCAGGCAGAGCAAGAGTAGAGACGATGCCAGTACGCGACCGTGGGAAGGAACGACCTGTTGGGGGAGGAGGAGGAGGAGGGGGGGGGGACGCTCGGTGCGTCCCTGTACGTGGACACGGAACGGTTACAGAATGCCATGTGATAGGGAAGGATAAGAGGTGCCTTCAGCCCGGTGCCAACTCCTAGGCATTCAGTCCTTCAGCACACTTGATGCTGGCAACGTGGTCGTTTGTCGAAATATTGTGCCTTTTGGACAGTGCAGTCTGGTCATTTACACATGAAGTAATTCATCATGAATTATGCTGGGAGAAACTGAAGAATTACGTACAAATAACTTCACTGATAAGTTGTAGTTTACTCAAAATTTCGCGATTCTCTTCTGCGTTTTTATTGTTTGTGATTTGCGTTACTGCATAACGTTCATTAAAATTATACGTGAGAAGGTGGAGTAAGTTATTTGCAGAAGTATATTTTTCTACACTTTCCAACTAAACCAGCTTATTATTTCGCAAATGATTCCATCAATTTTCTGATCGGACTGGGTTCATACGATCAAGATCATATGTATAGCCGATTAGACAGTGGTGTAGGTTATAGTAGTACAACGCTTTTCGTTGACTCGAATGAGCTCACATTTAGATTGCATTCGTCTTTGACACCAATATCCAGTTAATGACGGCACAAAATGCGATAATGATCATTTACAACTTATGTTTGCCATGGGTGTCTGAGAAAACAGAGACCACAACATCCGCCGTAAACTGAGTCACACGATGCTTCCATTGCTTTCAGCAGGGTGTATCGTGACCACGAGTGCATTTGTAATGCTTTATATTTTATCATGAGCTTAACATACTGTTGTGTACATAGTTCCGCGTATTCAGAGCGTACACAACTTTCCCACTAGAGTGCGTCCCGCTAAGCACATCAGCGCAGGCGCAGCGCTGGTCCGTCTCCGCACTACGAGATGGTGCTGTCTTAGAGACGGACCAAATTCTGCTCCCGCCGATCCGCGTATTAATATGTAACGCAGCCAATGAGATTGCTGCTAACGTAGAACCTTTTCTCTTCTCGGATCACACTCGCGCAGTGATACCTGAACGCGCGAGGTATTATAACGAGTGTACAGACCTCCGATTAGTCAGTCTGCATCAGTCTGCATTTGTCTGTAGTCAAGTTTCAGTCTGCGCCTAATAAGATTATCATATTCCTGTACATAGCCATGAAGATAAATGAATAGACACTTTGTCAAGTATCAGAGATATGTGAGAATAAGATTAACGTACCAAGACCAAGGGAACTTCAGATTGTCAGTTGTAAACAGCATCCAGAATCAAGTTACGTAATATCGATGATTTTTATTATTTTCATAAATGTGTGTAAAAACTAATCAAGTTCTGTTTAAAGTTGGTCACCGTCAATCTGCTACTCTAAGCGTGCAAGTGACATTTCTATCGTCTGACCTAACGGCAGAAGATAAACACGCCACGATAAAACCACGAGACATATTGCTGACACTCGCCTACTTCGTTAGAGCGACAAGTAAAGTAATCTGATGGTGTGTGTACCGAAGGTCTTACAGTACGCACACCACACTTACTCTGGCCGAAAAAATTTCAGAGCATGTCCCCATAGTAGTCCTCTGCAAAACTGCAAGCAGAGTTTCGACAGCAAGTCGTTAAGGGGTTCCCTGTCCAGCAACGGATTTTGGTGCTCTATACTATGTCAGGGAACCACACTAAAGCCGCAGTGTAAGCGCTTGTACACAGGACGTTGTTCGCAAGACGGTATTTACTTCATTCAGGTACATTGGCCTGGAAATTTCATGGTATTACGATTGCTAGATGGCTTTCTTACGCTCTTTATCAGCCTGCGCTTTTGAACTGTGAGTCTAATTGCTTTCCTGTTTCTGGACCTGTTTCTTTCAAGTCATGATGGCTTATCGAGTTTGTAGCTGTCTGTATCCTACCATCACCGTCTCTCTTTTGTTCAGCTCAAAGTACACTGTCCAGTCACATTAATATGACGAATTACCAAAAGCCTGAATAAATACATTTGGCAATGCAGACCGTTCCGAGACCTGCAGGGAATCAGTGAGGTTCTCGAAGGTACCGACGGGGATGTGGAGTCATGCCGCCTCCAGTGCCGGGCAGGCTGCACTTGCTATCTCGGTTGAGGTTCCATGGCAGTCCCACAGATTCCTGATTGGGTTTAAATCCGGGAGGGGGGGGGGGGGTCTATGGCATGGGAAGTATGATAAACTCATCCTGGTGGTAGTTGAACCATGCACACACACTGCGAGATGCGTGACTCCCTGCTGTAGATGCCATTATGTCTGGGAAAAAACAAACAGCGTGGAGGGGTGGACATGGCCTGTAAGGGAGCTGCATGCGTACGTTGGGCCATTGTGCCTTCCAGAATGACGATATCATCCAGGGAAGGCCCTCTGATCTGAACCCTTTCGAGGATGGTTGCTGTGTATTTGCTTTCAGCTGTTTCACGCAGTAGACGCCAGCAGTCATCTGTCCGATGGAGTATAAATCGGGATTAATCTGGAAAAGCCACCTGTCGTTACTCAGTAGGTGTTTAACTGTGATACTACCGTGCAAAGTCCAGTCTTTGACCCCGACAAACAGCAGCCAGCACTGGTGCGTGAAACAGGCACCTGCTCCGAAGGCCCATACGCAGCAACGTTGGCTGAACGCTCATTGAGGAGACACTGCTGGGAGCATCTTGTTTCATCTGGGAGGTCAGTTGCTCAACAGTTGCACGTCTGTACACCCACACACGTCTTCACAGCTGTTGTTCAAACATGTCATCTATGGCCCATAGTGCAGCACAGTTTCCTTAGCGTCGGTTTTGTATAGCGTTATTTGGCCTTGCACTGTGTACTTTTAACAAGGCGGCATGTGAACGGATTACAAACTTGGCAGGTCAAGAAATATTTCCACCTGTGTCCCATACCCAATGACCATGCCCTTTTGGACGGATAAAACGCTAACTTTCCGCGTTACGACAGTGACTACACTGATTCCTGCTACCCGCACCCCCCCCCCCCCCCCAGCCGTCCCCACATGACACACTTTATATACGCTTCACTTGTAAGTAGGCTGTTTATGTTTTCTTATTGGCAACGTTACGTAGCGCTCAATATTATGTAAGTAGGCTGTTTATGTTTTCTTATTGGCAACATTACGTAGCGCTCAATATGAAAACAATGGCTGTGCTGTGTGCAGTCTGTGGCTAGTTTGCATTGTTGGTCGCCATATGCAACGTCCCCTTTCAACAATTTATATATGACTGTGCTTAAACTGACACACAATATTTTGTTAGCGCAACGCAATCTGACTTTCAAAATTCCCTACAAAAGAATGGCCCTGACTAACATTAAACTATACCTTTCACAAATCACTTACCTCACAAAAATCTTCGCTGCTCAAGCTACTGCAATACAGCGAGCGCCACTACTGCCAGCTAAATAAAAGATTCAAACTATGGAAGGCACTAACTACTGATAGGGATAGTTAGCAAATGAAAGATATTAACAGAGAACAAACAATGTATTTACCTTGATATCATCATGTATAAATATAGAAGTTCATGACAAATTACAAATCTCCGCCATCTCTCTCCCCACATCCACCACTGCTGGCGGCTCACCTCCAACTGCGCAACGCTACGCGCTGTTCACATTCAGCTGCCGCTGCCCAACACTACAATGGCGAGTATTACAACAATGCAAAGCAGCCACAGACTGCACACAGCACAGCCAGTGATTTTCATACAGAGGTGGCGTTACCAATAAAAAACCTAAACAGCCTACTTACATAGCCCCCATGCTCCCCACAAAAATTTTACAAATTTGATTGGGCAGTGGCCAATACAGATTTGACAAAAATTTTTCACAATTACAGTAACAAAGATATAAAATGCACACACTTATTGATACAACGTTGGTCAAAAGCTAAAATTTTGTCACAGTCCATAAAGACAGTCCTGATCATTCATTACGGTAAAATATAGAGTTTTTCTCAAAGTTTGAGCAGTAGAAGAAAATGCACACGGAAGTAGTGGATTTCCATGCAGTCTTGAAGAAGTAGTGTTGTCCTTCCAATGGAAAGACAGTGCTGACTCTCGACATGCAGACAGGTAATGGGCCACAACAGAGCAAACCCACAGCAGAGTCAGTCGAAATTTTGAAGAGTATTGGTAGGTAGGTCATCACAGAGCAGACCCACTGTAGTCCTGGTAGAGATTGTGGTATTGGTGGGCCACCAGATGTGCAGACCCACTGCAGTCCTTGTAGAAATAATGGCGTTGGTGGGTCATCATAGATGCAGACCCACTGTAGTCCTTGTAGAGATAATGGTACTGGTGGGTCATCAAAGATGCAGACCCACTGTAGTCCTTGGAGAGATAGCCAGCAGCCATCTGTTGTGACTGTGCAGGTGCACAATCACCGTTGAAGAGTCTTGCGGATAATATAGCAAGTCCATAAACCACCACTTGTGCACTCACAAAGTTTTTGAAATTGTCCTTAGAACCAGCAATGCTGTTATCCAGTCCCTTGCTGAATCATTAACACACGTGCAAACACTATCAGTCCCTACTTCTCACGTATTGTCCATGTACTATGACCAACAGAAACGTGTGCAGTGAAATGTAACTAACAAGTTAATAATATCATGAACTGGTGTCAATTACAATTTTATAACATGAGAATACAATTACATAGGTACAAAACACATCATTAAAAACATAATAATACAGATAACGTTTGTAGTAATAGGGGCTTTACAAAAGAATAGAAATAAACATATACATCAGTGTTACAGGAATTATGACATAAGTAAATACATAAAAGATCAGAATAACTTTTGAAACACCAACTTCACACATGAACATTAAGACAGAACAGAATAAATAATGTATAAACATCTTTACAAAGAAAATAACATGGTATTTGAAAAATTCTACAACATAAATCTTATTAGCTAAACACATAAAGACAGGAAAAAGACAAATACACAAGGGTACATAAACATATAGCGGAATAATACAAAAGGAAAGGACAGGGTTTGTTGTACTGCAGTATTTTGCAAACAAAACTTTCTTTATTTCTCGGAGATCTCCCTTCATTCGTCATTATTCCAAAAAAGTCCTATCTATACCTGCGTTCTGTATTCTATTCATATTTCTTTCAAAATAAATATGGCTCATTGTACAATACTCATTTAGGCCCAAACCGTTTTCATGTAACTTTCAAAGCATTCTTCCCCTATTCTCCATAGTTCGTTTCTTATAGTCTACCCCCTCTTAAGCTAACTTAAATCTACTGAGCTCAGATATTAAACTAAGGGATGAGGCAATGCAGCAAAACAAAACAATAAACACAAGCAGCAATGACAAAAAATACAGATTGGCAAAGCTAGCAGCAGCAAATGTAATAACTTATATCAAAACATGACATAGCTCAAGCAGAAAAAATAGTACACTAAAGATAACAATGCAGATAAGGGAAATGTATAATCACATCTTAATGTCTATGTAATTAAAGTGGTGCACCACAAATTATTCTACAAAAGAAATTACCAAGTACTTGAAAAGAAAATTATAGATGCAGTTACTGGTACTAGTTCCTTCTTATTGTTCTTTCCTTTCCAAGAGCTCCTTTATCGAAGAATGTGGGTCATAAAATAATTATTTAATAGATCTGTTGACAGAAAGTGTTCACATTAGCAAATGCATTTTATTTTATAAAAGCAATGCTGCAACACAGCTGGAAAACAGGTATCAAATGAAATAAGCAATTATGTACAAAGCATAAAAATATCATTCAATAGCTATGTGGCATTTCGTAAGTCAGTAGCTCTCAATTCTCGTAGAAAGACACTTGTCATTATCAGGTTTGCAGATGTAAGAATGTTTCCAAGTTATTATTAGCTGTCGTATTTGCGATGTTTTCTACAAAGGAATGTCAGAAGCGAGGTTAATGGCCTCTTTTTTTTTTTTTTTTTTTTTTCTCCACCTAATGGCTTTTTCTCCGGGCGGCTGGCCCAGCTGGGCGCCACAACGCATTACGTGCAAGTGGTCACTTAACTTTCGTACGGAAATATTTACGACAGCAGTTTCCGCTACAGTGACAGTCTCACATAGAAATATTTCACAGGTCAAGAATGAGCGTTGCAAATCTGTAGAAACAAAATGCTATTGATATAAGAGTGTCCAAAAAATTTTCGTCTGCATTGTAATACATTCATGCATATACACACACATTTAATAACTCTTAAAGTACGATTCTTGGTTTCCAACAACCTTTTCATAAATCAGAGTCCCTAACCCCTACTCCTTATTCCTTACCTTATTACACATATACATATTCATATTCATCAACACGTCTTCAATATTTCATCATAATAGCTACATAGCATAATCAGATTCCTCATATAGCATCAGCTTATTTATCATAAACGTACCTCAACAGCATAGCACACATCGTCGTCGAAATAATAACATCATAACACTTCAGTCAAATCTCAAAATCGTCGTAACTTCCTCCAATAATTTCAAAACGTAAAAAAATTCTCTGCTCATTTCAATAGTGTCATCTACCTCAAACGTACTTTAAAATCATGCTCCCTTACCAAATATATCATTCAAAGCTCTCATAGTATCACAATGGTTCCGAAAAATGTGAGCATTTCTCAAAGTACAGACAAAATACAATTTCGTAAGTGTGAAGTTATCCAACTATGTAATTACGTAAACATCTGTCACTGATATAGTAAAATAAATGTTTGTCTCTCTCAGTTACATGATCAGATAGCTGTGTAATTCTGTGTTAGAGAAATATGGTACCGATGTGTAAAGTTGTATAAGCAAATACCATATTAGCTAGAGTTCCTTGTGGTTGCCACACACATGGTACACAAAGTAAGCGTGTACCCCCCTGAGGATTAATGTAATTATACCCTCAGGTGTTACAGATTACAGCAATGAAATGAAATGCATCACTGAAAACCTTTGTATCATTGTACTTCAAATATCTTTAAAAATAAATGTTTTAAGTACAAAATTAATCACTCAAATGCGTGTCCTGTAGCGCTAAATGTTCGTCTTGCTGTAAGATAATTCTGTGGAAGTGTCGTACTTATCGTCCTCCGAAAGCTAAGTTCTGCAGAAGTCAATGTACTTACCTCATGATAAACAAAGTGAAATGCTTTGTGTATAGATATCATAATTATTGTGTACATTACTGTGATCAAGAAAATACTATACTGTAAAGTATTGTTGTGCTAAGAAAAAGGCCCTCACATTGTAGCTTACTACTAAAACATGTTTTGCTTTCCAGAAGAATTCAGAAAAACTGTGCGGATATAAAACAGAAACACTGCAAAAGCAACATTGTAAATTGTCACTCATTAGTAGCGTCGTGATAAAATCGTGTAGCTGTCACATAAACTAACTATTGTCTCATCTGGTATCTCACAGAAAGTACTTTAAATCCGGAATGTATTTTCAAGTAAACCAAAATGTTGCATTAAAATCTCATTAGCAGTACCAGTATGTGTCCTAAGTATGTAAGCCTGATAGTCGTTACGTAATCATGCAACTAACAAGCAAGAATGTACAAATACAACACTGTGTCGTCTGTTCACCATAACAATGCATTCGTAATTTCTGTTTAAATAAGTTCTCTTGGTTCTTGACTGGATATTTCACTTCAAACATTGTTACATGTTAACAGATTCTAAATCTGACAAAGCATACTAGAAATGTGAAGTGAAAAGTTTGATGGCAAAGACAAAGTTAAAAAGCAGATTATCTCTCAGTAAGCGGTTTTACATGTGAAGTGTGGTGCAATCCTTTACTCTTCCTAGTACGCAGACTTTCAACTTCAACGCAATTATCATGTGGTATACGTCGGTAAAGAATGCTAAATCTTTTCTCAAGGCTAGCGTCTATGTTATTTTTCTCTGAGCCACCTGGCGCACGCGGCTGCCTGCTGTGCGAGTCATTGTCTGTCTCTTTGTTGGCGCGCGTCGTTATTGGGATTAGGAGACCTAACTTCTACAAATTCACCGTGACGAGAGGGCCCTGCCCTGTTTAAATCCCGCCAGTTCTGATGCAATTCAGGTCTGTCGTTACGATCACATCGTCTGTCGTCATGTCGGTAGTTCCTGTAGTTCCTTTCTTGTCGGTTAAGTGGTGGAGAATTTCTCCCTGAATCGTAACTGTGCGTTGGACCGTTGCGTCTAAAGTTATTCTGTCTCCCTTGATAATAATTATTTAGGTTCCCAAATTGTCTGTTTCTCTGATTGTCTCTGTGATAGTCACTACCGCGGAGAGGTGATCTTTCCCTGTAATTATTACTACTCTGCCAACGGTTGTAATACGGGTGGTGTCTGTTTCGGTCACGATTTGTGTTGTGAGAATAGCCTTGTCGCGTCCAGTTATTATTTCTTTCATCGCGGAATTGCGACTGATGTGATCTGTAATTGTTGTGCTCCTGTGTTCCGCGATTGTCAGTGTCACTTTCCAGTTCTTGTAACAGTCCCTGAAAAGCTTCAATGTCGTCTTTGCAACGTCCTGCCAAAATAATATGTCGTAAATGTTCAGGTAATTTGATTAAGCAAATGCGGATGAGTTCTGAGGGGCTGTATGGGTTTGACAGGTACTGATTCTTGTGCAACATGTCTTCAAAATATTTCACAAGACTGGAGAATTCAGATTGTTCGAAATGTTTCATCATTATGATGCCATGTTTTACGCGGTCTTGTGTGGCTTGAGACCAATATGCTGAGAGGAAGGCATGGTAAAATTCTCCTTCACTGTGGCAATCGTGAATTACCGATCGCATTCTTACAGCTGGTTCATTCTCTAAGTAGCCACACATAAATTCTAATCTGTGCTCCAATGACCAGTTGGGAGGAAAACAATGAGGGAATTGATGGAGCCATGCTTGTGGATGAATGTCGTTGCCAGAATTCTTAAATGTTTTGAATTTACGTGTAGTAATGAACAGCTTTCAAAATCATCATGTCGTCGAGTCGCATATCGGTCATTGTTAGGTCGTGTCGGCCGTTCCATCTCAAAATTCGGTGCACATTGCCAATTTCTTTCATAACTTCCGAAATGCCCTGTGTTATTATTTTGTTTCACACTGCTAGTGCTGCCACCTACCGTCCGTCCGTTAGTGCAATTTGAAGTCGAACATAGGCCGTGGTCACATTAACGTGA
This sequence comes from Schistocerca serialis cubense, assembly GCF_023864345.2. Classification (NCBI taxonomy): domain Eukaryota; kingdom Metazoa; phylum Arthropoda; class Insecta; order Orthoptera; family Acrididae; genus Schistocerca; species Schistocerca serialis. Next base: position 985,767,732 of record NC_064638.1, read on the forward strand.
CTGGATTTGTATTGGTTCGAGGCACTGGTTCGGTACTGCCCCTCATTAAACATGGAGGATATCGCTAAATCAGCACATACTCTGTATAAACCGTTTTGAATATAATGGCTGAGGGAACATTCAGATGTACTACTTACTAAGGCTTCATCCTGTACTATTGGCATATTGAGTGCGTGATGAATGTTGCTTAAATGTCTGTGTGGGTGCAATAATTATTTTAATCCTGTCTTACTTAATTTGGCTTCTTAAAACTTTGTAATACACTTTCGCGAATTATCTTCTAGCATTAGCCAGTCCAGTTCTTCAGTATCTCTATGCCCCTCTCTCATGGGCCAAACAAACCTGCGAGCGTTCGAGCTGCCTCTTTTTTATATGCATTTAAAATCCCCAGTAGGTGCTGTTTGATATAGCTTCCATATACTTTAGAAGTAAAATATAACGTTATTAGCCCAGAGACACCACGGGGATTGTTTGGATGCTTGGTCCAATTCGTTTCATTTGTTGCTGCTTCTTCAATTTGCACTTCAGATGAAAATGAGGTGAAATGAATGGGATAACACAAACACCCAGTCCAGTATCTTTCCACTGTCTCTGTTCATCTTCTCCTCCTCTTCTCTATCTCCTCTTCCCCCCTCTCTTTCTGCACAGCTCATCATCCTCCATTTACCTGCCCATCTTCTACTCGCCCCTCTATCTATCTGTCTCATCCTTCCCTTTTTCACTCGCCACCTCCTCCACCACTTCCTCCTCCATCCACCCCACCTCTTTCTCTGCTCAACCATACCCTACCACATGTACAGAGCCTGCAGTGCTTCCCCATGCTTCCTCACAATATGACAGTCATGCAGCCTAGCCTAGATGTCAGGCACAACCTAACTTTCTGACCCTCACTCCCTCCAAAGCAGCTAGGTAGTTCTTACCCTCACAGAACTTCATTCTAGAGAATAAGCAATATGTATACCAATTACTGAGAATCTTCCTTTTAGATCGCATTATCTCAGTATCTTAAGCATGAACTGATCTCTGCCATGAGTTTTACTTCTAAGGGAGCCTACGAGATCATTCCACTTTATATCCTTAAAATTTGTTACAGCCATGTACATGGGGACTTACCATAAATAATTCAACACATTTTTTCTAAATGCAAATTTGTTTTAATCAGGATGACAATACACCGTATTATTTCCCAATCTCTTAACCACAAAAAGTTATTTTTTAACATAACCTCCGTTCAGTGCGACGGCCTTACGCTGCCTTACTGGGAAGGCTTGTAATCCCGCATAGTACCGCTCTACTCGTCGAAATTGGAGACAACGTCATGCTGCATCAATAAACTGCCCGTCACCCACATACTGCTTCCTGTGGAGTGCATCCTTCATTAGACCGAGTTCAGAAAGTGTGAGATCTGTGCTGTAACGTGGATGAAGAAGAACTATCCAACGAAATTTTATTAGCTCTTCCCGTGTCTGCAAACATGTGTGATGCATTACATTGTCTTGGAGATGGGGAAATTGGTTTGCAGTATTGGTGATCGTTACACCATGAGGGAGGACACCTAAGTCATTCACAGTCACAGAAGACAGTTGCAATGATGATGTTCGACAAGAAATTGTCACGATCAGCTCAGTAACGAGGATGTAATTCCGCACAGATGGTGCTTCGTTCTTCAAAACGGTCTTCCGTTAGGCAGCAAGGGACCCAGCGTGCACACACCTTTGAGTATCACAATTGGTGGACGAGTGTCTCAGCACTACAATCAGAGACGTCCAATTGGACGGCGAGGTGTTTGATTGTGACCTGTCGATCACCTCTAATGAGAGCGTCCGCACGTTCCAATACTGCACAAGTCACAACTGTGTGTGGCCTGCCGTCACGCGGTAGATCGGCCTCGTTTGCACGACGTTGTTGAGATGATGTCAGAGGCTTCGCCCAACCACTCGCTGTGCTTTCGTTCACTGTCAGATCTCCGTAGACATTCTCCAAGCTCCTCTGAGTATCAGAGATGTTCTAGCTTTCCGCCAAATGAAACTCAGTAACGCACCTCCGTTGCAAACTCTATTTTTATGGTTACATATAGTGCCACCACCTATCAGCCCTTCATGGAACTAACTACAGGGGTTAAAGTGCGAATATTCCACGATGTTTCATAACAAGTTCCGCATTTTCTAAACCAAAATAGGCGGAGAAAAGAATATTACATTGCTTATTGGACGCCTCTTGTGCATGTATAGGTAATGACTCATTGGTATTGAGATATTTTTGTGAAGTGTACAATTTTAATGACTGTGTCAGTTTAGATGTCTAATTAATGCTGCCGGCCGGGGTGACCGAGCGGTTCTAGGCGCTACAGTCTGGAAGCGCGCGACCGCTACGGTCGCAGGTTCGAATCCTGCCTGGAGCATGGATGTTTGTGATGTCCTTAGGTTACTAAGGTTTAAGTAGTTCTAAGTTCTAGGGGACTGATGACCTCAGAAGTTAAGTCCCATAGTTCTCAGAGCCATTTGAACTATTTTCTAATTAATGCTGAACTTCAATAATAGAGGACATATTCGTGTGACAGTTTGTGAGAAGACGACATTAATGATCCTCTACAATGGATAATACAAGCCTTTGTTGCCAACAGACGAGAAAAATCCTGGTTTAATGTGACTGTTGGGACAAAAGTTGTGATACGTTCCCTTAACACTTTTTCGTGCTGTTTGCATATACTTTTACCATTGTTCATTATTTCTCCCAGAAATCTTTATCAAACAAAAACAGTACCCAAAATTCTTGCAATATTTAGCGGCAAAATATTACTGAATACTGCAGTCCACCTTATTATTGACTATTTTTGCCAACAGCAAATTAATTGCTACCATGGAATTGAAAAATGATTAAGATACGCAACGATTCTGCTTTTCATTAAAATTTTTGTTTCCCTGAATTCAATGAGAAAGCTGCTTTCCGAGAACTAACAGAAAGATAGTTCTGAAATACCGTTCAGTAAGTAGTTTGAATTCGAATTATTGTACTCATATCGATGACTCATTCTTACGTGTCGTAGCTATGTTTCAGTTTGTATAAGTTCAAAGAGTTTTTAGTCTGCACCTCATAATTACTAGCGAAGACACTAGCACACTGGAGTCGCATTCGGTAGGACGACGGTTCACATCCCCTGTCGGTCACCCAGATTTTTTGTTCCCTCTGATTTCCTTAGTTCGCTTCACGTAAATGCCGTGCTGGTTCCTTGACCAGGACACGGCCGACTTCCTTCCCTATCCCTAACACAGCCCGAGCTTGTGCTCCATTTCTGATGAACTCGTTGTCGTTAGGACGTCAAACACTAATATTCCTTCTCTCCTTGGAACTTTTATGTTAGACTAGTCATATATCACATTGAACACCAATATTCCTCCTTTCCATCGAAGGTTTACGTTAGACTAGTCACATATCACAAATAAACCTTAAGAGAAATTTTGAAAGACATGTTACGCTAAATGGTAAGACGGCGAATGAACAGAGAACACGTTTAAATTCCTTCCACACATTAAATGAACCCATGAACCCATCCACACCGGGACTCAGCACTGAATCAGGACCTAATGACGTGGTGATGTGTGACATTATACGTGTGCAAACAGAATAAGAATGAAACACTGGCAATATTTATTTTGTGTCTATATTATTCTTTGGAAAGTAGATTGTAGTGATGGGCAGATTTGCAGCATAGACCAAGGACTAGGACAGGTTGAAAGGTGACAGTTCGATTATGGCTTGATGAAGTGCTGTCGATGTCTCAAATTAACCCACACTTTCTAAGCTTCCTGTTATATTTATTCGTGTCAGATCATTAAAACTTCTTCATATTTCAGGTAGTGGAACATAGTGTGCGATGTCATTAGTGATAATGTTGATTATGTCATGACCACCAACGCAGGACTATGTAACATATGAGACTGAGGGAATAAACAGCTATTTTGGTGATAATATTAACGAACATAGAACATGTTCACATGTGATTATATTAGGCAACATACAAGAGCACAGTTAATGAAACTTCCCGGGCTGTTACGCCGTGGTCGAATGGATTTCACCTTAAAATCCAACGTTTCGTTCCCGTCTGCGAAGAATATTTTCCAGGGGGATCGTAGCTTCTCTGAATATTCGATTCACACCCTGGCTCGCTACTGACTACAGCAAAAGCCCCCTTCCGCGTGCTTGCGCGGAGTGGAGTGAAACCACGTGTTTTGAATACGCGAGTGTAATTGTTGGTTGTCGACTGCTATCGCCAGTTGTTGCTATCACCTGATGACGGAAGACTGGTGCACATCTTCTTCAGCACCGGAATCCAGACGTCATTCAATTTCACGCCCTCCTCCTTGCTACTGAAATTCCTGATTGTTTAACAATGTCTATGGCCTCAGTCTATTGCCTTTCTTGGAATAATAGCACGGAAAATTTTATTAATTGTGACATTTCCGGATGTGAAGGTTTACATTTTACAATTAGATGCCTGTACGGGGAGGATATGTCAAGGACTGTCAGAAACATGTAAGGTCTCCAGAAGAAGAGAGTGCAGTTTTTGTGTCCCTTCACTTTTATGTCTCGTTGCAGAGCGGTCAGTGTTATTCCGAAGTTTTTGAGGATCAAGCGATTATGCAGCTCGGCCAAGGCGAAGCGGATTTTCAAACGGATGGAAGGGGCTTTACTGCGAAAGCGGATTCAAAAGACCCGCCGGGACGTGCAAGCACAAACGTTAAGTTAATGCTTTTTCTGTCCATCCTTGTGCCAGGAGGTCTGGAGACTATGGCCGTTCACTATTGTAAGTAAATGAAACACCTACAGCCGTCGTTACGTTGTCATTTATTGTGTAGCTACTAGTTTCGGCGCTTCAATGCACTATCTTCAGGCCTTATTTGATGTTGAAAGGGTTATGACGATCCATATACACGATACATCTGTGGCCAACAACTGGTTCACGCAGACTCTTCAACCATCAATTGATAACCCCTTCAACATCAACTAAGAACTGAAGATGGTGCACTGAAGCTCCAAAACTTGTAGCTACGCAATAAATGACACCATAAGGACGGCTTTAGGTGTTTCATTTTCTTACATTAAGTTAATTTCTCCCCATATTACTGTCGGAAGTAAATCAAGTAATGATGACTAGGATAGAAATGAAAGACTATTCCACGATACTATCTGGAAGCGCATGCCGACAACATCTAATATACTGAATAAGAAAGTTGCTAATTTGCAACCTAATCGGACGATCCACCATTTAGAAGCTACCCATACGGTTATTAACTCACGCGGACATTTGTTACCTGACGATGAGAAATGTGTGCTTGCCAAGGGTGGAAATTTTGCCATGGAGAAGATAATAGCCTATGTGGAAGCATGCATTCATAGTGGGGACACGGTTACCGCTGAAGAAATCCGTATAGAAGCCGTAAGAGCATTGTCTCCCCCAAAACCTCCAAATATTAAATTAACTATTGGTGAGAGGAATGCCATAAAACGCCTAAATGAGGGCGATAGTGTTACCATTCTCCCCACTGACGAGGGAAATGCGAAAGTTGTTCAGAATATTGTCGACTTTTATAGTAAGACTAATGACATACTAGATCCGCCAACATATAAGATACTGAGTAAAGACTGGCAAAGTTCTTAGAACTGTACGCGTTTGATAAATAATCCGTCTATAAAACAGAGCGTTGAGAAAACTGATCAATTCAGCTGCGCTACGACCAAGACTTTACGGATTGCCGAAGGTGTACAAAAAACATGTCCCTCTAAGGCGCCTCGTTCTTGACAACATTATTACGACCGTGTGTCGGCTGATCGGCGCATTTTATCAGTAAATTAAACGGCATAGTGGTACAGCCAGAGGACATGCTATTTAGTTTTGATGTGATATTGTTATTTACTGTGGTTCCACTCATTGAAGTATTGCAACAGCTGATTCGGATTTTTCCTCCCGTTGTTGCAGAGCCGTTTAAATATTGCCTCACAACCACGTGTTACAAATGGGAAGATGAGTTCTATGAACAGACGGTGTCGCTATGGGAAGCCTCTTAAGCTCAGTTATAGCAAACTTCTTTACAGAAAAATTGGTGGATCAGGCATTGGGAACTGCGAAAAAGAAACAGAGTATTTGGTTCCGGTACGTGGATGACACGTTAATTTTGTGGTGACATGGCAGGAAGGAACTGGGTCGTTTTCACAAACATCCCAACGGAATCAATCCAATGATTCAGTTTACCATGGAGAAGGCAGACGGAAGACTAAATTTTCTTGACGTGCTAGTTTTCAAGAAAGAATATCATGCACACAGACCGTAGTTCACAGCGGGATTAGAACCACCACCCACAACAAAAGCGAGGCATCATAAAAACATTGGCGGCCAGGGCAAGGAATATCTGCGAACCAGAGCTGCTTGACGCAGAAATAAAACATCTCATCAATTCATTGCTCAAGAATGGTTACTCGTTCGCTGAGGTAAAAAGAGCATGAAGACCACCGCGTAGAAACCATAGCGATGTTCAAGCACCGGTGAGATCGAAAGTTTCCCTGCCTTTCATTAAGGACGTTACTGACCACATAGAAAAAAATCTTGAAAAAATATAACACCGCGAGAATCTACAAACCCACCTGGAAGAGATAAGATCACTTAAAAGCGGGCAAGGATGTTGGCCAGCCACTGGAGAAACCAGGAATTTGTTGGATTCCGTGTAGTTGTTGGAAGCTGTACGTGGATAATACAAAAAGAACTCTCAAAAAACGACTAGAATAGCACAACAGCAAATGCAGAGGAGGGGAGATTGAGAGATTTCCTGTTGCGGAACATGCATTGCAGGCAGGAGACCACCACATTCGTTTTAGTAGGACTCAAGTATTGGCAGCCACAAGCGGATACCTAGAAAGGCTATATAGAAAAACCATAGAGATGGCAAAATATCTCTGTAATTTCAATAGGAAGGAGGAGGACGTGAAATGGTATGACATCCGGATTCCGGTGCTGAAGAACATGCGTATAAGTCTGCCATACGGGGTTATAGCAATAGCGGACGTCGGCAATCTACAACGGCCAATTGCGCTCGCGTATCATGTGACGTCACGCCAAGCCGCAAAGCACGTAGAACCGGAATTTTATTGTAATCAGTAGCGAGCCAGGCTGTGAATCGGACATTCAGAGAAGCGCCGTTCCCCCTTAAAAATGCCCTACGAAGATGGGGACGAAACGTTGGGTTTTAAGGTGAAATACATTCGACCACGGAGTAACAGCCCGGAACATTTTTTTAAATGTGACATTTCCGCGTGAAAGTTGACAACAGCATCCTGAATGCATGTAGAGGCCTGGAAGAGTAGTACAGCGACCGCTTAATGGCCAATGGCTCCATCAGCTGGTTAAACATAAACACCAACTTGGATTGCGTTCTTTATAAGAACAAGTTTTGGTCACTGCGGTGTGTGGGTGAAATCATATGCCTTTGGTGTTACTGACAGAAAAGGAATGAAGCTCAAAACTATAAGACTACAACGTTTTGAAGATAAGTAGCCGTACTTGTCGAATCTGTTTATTATAGCTTATGCGCTACAAAAATAAAACATCGAAACATTACAGACCAATGCAGAAATGCTTGCCGTTGGTACGGATCAGTGTGATGAAATGTCGATGAAAATTACGCTGGTAGAAAAAATGTTTCTCACAGAGTTATTACAGGCGAAAATAGCATCAAAGTTTCACTTAAGCAAACATGAGAGATCAGGTATTGTACGAAGGTTTACTTAAACATTGGATATTTCACTTACTGTGAAAGTAAAGCACTTCTTCCTTCGGGAGTAATGGTGGCCTCCCATTACGATTTTACAACTCCTCTCTTGATGGGACTTCATAAGTAATTATAGCTCTCATTAGTTGTGGATGTCTGAGGGACGAAGAGAACAGGTTGCGTTTTCGCTTTCATGCCCACCGAAATGTATCGCAGTCATCAGTTATAGGAATATCGATGTATTTCTTAATAAATCTGTAGTGACAGAGATCTTTAAATGAAACAGCAAACTGAAACCGCTCTGCTAATTAACTCCTCAACACCATAACACAATGCAGATCCCATGTAGTTCAATGGCCACTCATCAACATCAGAAAATTCAGTTTGCTGCCGTATTCTGAATTCACGTGAAAATATTCAATGTCCTAACGTCGTCCAAAATATTTTAAAGTCCAGGACTGCCTAGAGGAAAGCCGAAGTCCCCGCCAATTCAAATAATTCTTCGGCGACTGTCATAAATTATTTGAAGTCCGGTGGCAGTATAAATTATTTCAAAATCCCGCAACCTATTGAATATTAATTGATGAGTGTCATGGCGGCTGCAGTGTAACACGTGTTAAGTTCGGCTCGCGAAATTTAGTTGAATTCGAAGGTGTTCTCGCAGGTGGTGTTGTCTAGTACAAGTGGAAATCGTGAAAACAACAGTGTTCTGTGGAGTAGTGCTATTTTTTTTCTGTGCTCCGCCAATATCTTCGAGAAAATGGTAAACAGAAGAGTGAACAGCAGCGCGTCCAGCAGCGGGGAAGCAGCAGGTGCGGCGGGCCCGCTCTTGGCGGAAGGTGCAGCCGCGGCTCCCGGTATAGCGGAGCTGGTCCGCTCTGAGGTAAACGCTGCGCTCCGCGATAAAAACAATCTCGATCTGATAGCAGGCACTATATCAGATACTGTAACGGCAGCAGTATTGGCCAAAATGCGTGAAACTGTTGAGGCCAATACTGCCGAAATTACAGCACTAAAAAAGTCTGTGTCTGAATACGAGAAAAAGGCACGAGAGTTGGAAGTCAAACTATCTGCCGCAACTGACGAACTAGAACAGTACCAAAGGCGAAATAGTCTACGACTGTTTGGAGTAGTAGAAAATAAGGAAGAAGACACGGACAACCTGCTTATACAGGTTTCGCGTGAAAAATTAGGCGTTGAAGTGACAAGGCAGACATTGACAGGAGCCATCGGGGGGGGGGGGGGGGGGACGAAAATTACCAGTTGCCACCAAACCTCGTCCAATAATAATTAAATTTGTCTCGTACCGAAAAAGGGCAGAGATCTTTACCCAGAAGAAGAAGTTAGCAAGGACAGGGCTTACAATAAGGGAAGATCTGACACACGAACGGCTAAAGATTTTAAACAGTGCCATATCCCATTTCGGTCTTCAGAATGTGTGGACTCAGGATGGCAGAGTAATCATTAAGACAGCAGCTGGAAGGAAGACAGTCACAAACATGACAGAACTGAATAGTATTAAGTGAAGTTACTCGAGCCAAAAGTGCAAACTTAACACCATATGCAATTGTAACAGCCCCAATACTCAGATATAGTCTTGTAATTTTATTAATTTTTTAATTATACCCATATTTGTAACTTCAACTAATTGTTTTTGTAACTGTATTAACTTTTCACTATTTTTCTGTGTCTGTAGCTCTAACCATTACTTAATTTTAGCTACTGCTAATTCTTTTTTTCATTTTCTCAGTTTATTCTCTTCCGTTCTGAAATAGTTCTATTGCAATTATTAGTCTCTCCTTTAGTTCATTAATCACCCATCTCTTCGGTTTAAACTGTTCATAACAAAAATCACTATCAGTATCACTTTAGCAAATTTCAATCAAATTGTAGCTTCCTACGATAATCACTACCAGTATCACTTCAGTAAATTTCAATTTAATTCTAGCTTCCTACGATAATCTATTAATTACTAAGCTTACTTCTCTCTGCTGGCAGCATCGGCCTCTTAAATCACTCCCTTCTCCCTTATTTCCACTCTAAGCTGTTTCAAATACGCTAATTACATTTCTCCTCTTACGACAGAGGATACACAGTGACACACAGCCGTCACTATTTTGGTCATATTCTCCTTGCACAGAATACCACTAATCCATTTTCTATACTCCCGCAACCTCAGAAAATCTTTAGCAGGCGCCTTTCTTTCGGCACTCGCGGTGTCACAAACAGGGCGTGCAAAATCTCGGACACCCCTGTGTTATGTCACTTGGCGGAAGCAGCGGCCAGTGCACCCTCGCGGCAGGTAGTGCCTAACAAAGGGACAAACCAGTCTGCCACCCTACTCCAGGTTGCTCGGCGGAACGCGTCAGAGCTTTTAACAGCTCACTGTAACATCCAGTCTTTACCCGCGCATTACGAAGAACTTAGCCTCATCTTCAACCAACTAAACTTCCACGTAATCCTCTTATCCGAAACGTGGTTGAAACCACACATATCCTCTGCATCTTTTCATCTCCCAGGGTACACATTTCTTAGGGCAGACAGATCAAAAAAGCGAGGTGGCGGGGTCGGCGCGTATATACGAACAGATCTCAAAGCGAAAGTCTTATGTACGTCAAATCCTGCTGAAGAAAAAGAGGCTGAATTCATGTTCATTGAAATAAATATACAAAGTCGGAAATTCTTGACTGGCGTCGTTTACAAGCCGCCAAAAATAAGCTCAATGAGTTCCTTCCAGTCGGAATTACATTCACTTCAGTGTCAATACGAACATGTCATCGTAATGGGTGACTTGAACATAGACCTGCTAAGAGACACTCCCTCCGCAATAAACCTAAGAAGACTGTTTAGTTGCAATAGCATGAACATTCTTCCATTACAACCTACACACCATACGGCGCACAGTCATACTCTTATAGACGTAATCGCAACGAAACAGACTGACAAAGTAAGAGATGTTGGTCAAACATCGGCCCCTGGCCTCTCAGCACATGATGTAATATTCCTGGCCTACTCTGTGCAGCCCCCAAGGATCAAATCGCGTCACATAACTTGTAGGTACATGAAACGTATTGACCTTGACGCTCTAACAGCCGATTGCTCAGAAATCTCATGGCATCAAATAATCAGAAAACCCACAATCGACGGCAAAATTAATGAACTTGGTGATAAACTCACTGCCCTCTATGACAAACATGCACCTGTGCGCACAATCCGTGTAAGAAAATCTCCTGCTCCCTGGCTGACAGCTGAATTACGTCAAATGATGACTAATAGGGATGCTGCCCACAGGCGTTTCAAGGCAGATCCGAAACCCGAGCGTTTCGAAGAATATAGAAAGCTACGGAACAGAGTGAAACAATGCATTCGCAATGCTAAAATCAGGCACGCTCGCTCCCTTGTATGCAGCGATCTGACGCCCACGACTCTATGGAAGAATCTCCGTAGCTTGGGGGTCGGAAAGGCAAAATCGGAAACTACTTTTCATGTGTCAGCTAACGAATTAAATGAATTCTTCTCTGCACCTCTGAATACCAGCACAGCTGATAATTACCGTCCACAAGAATCCCCAAACAGGATAACTAACAACGATACCTTCCATCTAAAACATGTAACAACAAATACGGCAAGAAAAGCAATAATGAGAATCTCTTCTGATGCAATAGGCAACGACAGTATCGGTATAACCATGATTAAGAATGTTGCCTATATCTTAGTACCTGTCTTAACTGACATATTTAATTTTTCCCTCGTGAACGGAATATATCCCACTGCATGGAAAAGAAGCCTAATTCGACCCATCCCTAAGATCGAAAACCCGCAACTGCCTAGTGATTACCGACCAATTAGCATACTGCCTGCTGTTTCCAAAGCACTTGAATATATTGTTCATGACCAAATCACTGAACACTTGCATGAATTCAGCCTATATGACAAATTTCAATCCGGTTTCCGTAAACATCACAGCAGAAACACTGCTCTAATTAAAGTAACTGATGACCTGAAATATGCCATCGACAATCGAAAGGCAACAATATTGACGCTACTGGACTTCAGCAAAGCTTTTGACACTGTTAACTTTGACATTTTGCTCAGAAAAATGCAACAGCTTAATTTCTCTGACAGTGCAATGAGATGGTTTGAAAGCTACTTAAAAGACAGACAGCAATGTGTTGTCTGCGTAAATGAAAAATCTTCCTGGAAACATGTTTCGTCGGGAGTGCCACAAGGATCAGTCTTAGGACCACTTTTGTTTTCTTTATATGTCAACGATATTTCGTCGGTTCTGTCCTCCTGTAAATATCATTTCTATGCCGACGACCTCCAGCTCTACCTAAGCGTCAGCCCTGAAGATGTAAACACTGCAATCGCTCAGATGAATGATGATCTGTCTTCAGTAGTGAAATGGGCGAAAAACCTGGGGCTTAAACTAAATGCAAAAAAGACGCAAGTAATCTTAATAGCCCATCAGAAATTAATAAGTTCAGATTTCCGCGAACGGCTACCTCCTATTCTGCTCGACGGTACTCCAATACCATATCAGAAAACAGTGAAGAACTTGGGTGTAACTTTGGATGAGCATCTCAACTGGGCGGAGAATACAGTCGCAGTGTGCCGAAAGACGTCTGCTTGTCTCTATGCTCTCAAAAAGTTTCGGAACATATTTCCACAGGACTTGAAACGCCAGCTCGTGCAAGCACTCGTTCTACCGAACCTCCACTATTGTGATGTGATTCAACAAGGCATGAGTAGTGAAAACAAAAGACGGCTAGAGCTAACCATGAATGCCTGTGTGCGTTACACCTGCAACATTCGCCGATATGATCATGTTAGTGCTTCATACTCCGAGCTAGGGTGGCTGCGGCCGGACAAATTGCGTGACTACCACACTCTATGTCTACTCCACCGACTCCTCATCGCGCAAGCACCCCAGTACCTTGCTTCAGAGATTAAAAACCTGTCATGTCATCATAATCGAAACACGAGGTCACTCTTATTTGGTATCCTAACTGTGCCCACTCACAAAACAAAAACTTTTGCAAACTCCTTCTCAGTTGCCGCTGTCCGCCTCTGGAACAAACTGCCCCTTACCTTGCGCAAAATTCGATCTCCTGCTGCTTTTAAGAAGAAGTTGAAGTATTTCCTACTATCATCCTCACAAAGTTCTCCACAAAATTAATGTAGAAGGACAATCCCCTCATCTGTCAAATAGCAAAGCTAGCGTCTCCTATCTTGCTCCTGAGATGCCTTCCTCTTCATCTTTCTCTACTAGCCACGCAATCTTCTTTTCCTTTATATTTCCTTAATTATGTTTCATCATGTCTCTATTCTTCTCCTCCCTTCACCATGAGTCTCCCTCATACTCCCTGCTGCCGGCACTCCTATCTAAAATCTGTCTCTTCAATAATGTCTAATTATAACAGTACTTGTGACCTCAGAATATAAACTCTATATGTATGTATTTTTCCAGGTGTACCTTTCAAATTGTTTATTTCACTTTTTGTACTAGATGTAGTTTAACATGCCTACTAAAACATATGAATGTAAAATAAGTAGAATGCCTGGTTAGATGTAAGAGAGGGCCTGATGGCCCTAATCTTGCCAGGTTAAATAAATCAATAAATAAATAAATAAATAAATAAACACAGACGGAATATTGCGACTAAGTTACTGTCGGGAGACGGAGTAAATCGCACAACGTAGCAAAACCGCATAGTTTTTCTAAGCCTTCATGCTACCTTCTCACTGCTCATCTACCTTACTTACAGCCTAAGTCCCTGTTTCACAGCACCATTCAGTTTACATGATGCTTCACCATTTCAAACTTCTTGCACTTAGCATTAATTTTATACGTGTTAAGATACTCATCACTTAGCCTTAATTTTATACGTGTGAAGATACTCATCTTTCCATCACGCATCTCGTCGTGTATTTAAAAAGTTTCAATGATAATTACTTGTCGTGTATTCTGTACATTACTGAAAACGTGTACTGCTGAATAGACGTTTACACAAAAATCACTTTATATTAGTGTAAAGTAGTTACTGTACTTTATGGTTAAAAAGGCAAAATGGTTAGCATCTATGTAGTGATCCTTAAGCCTACTGGTTGTTGGTAGTAGTTTTATGTACTATTCTGGGGGAACGGAACTGAGACCGTGTTCTTTTGTACTTCTTAGTGCCGGTTTTCTTGAATCACATCGAGAGCACTCTAAGTTGCATTTCATTCGACTCTTACCGATACTCATTATCCGTTTTCTAATTTCTAATCAACATTAACAAATATTTTTATTAAAATTACGTCCAAAACAAGGAAAAATACTAATATCACAAAAATAAATGCTAATTTCTATCTTTAGGTACCAGCTTAGCATTCTACATTGATTTACGCTTGTCTTACGCAATATGTAAAGATCCGTGGTTCACTATCTAATAATCTAATTGTGTTGCGACTATTAGTGCAGGATTTTCAGATTGAACTGTTGTACTTCTCTTTCTTTTCTAGCTATCGGGCTTTATGCAGTTTCTCTTGTGACAGTAGTTTTGAAACATCCATTAGGCGACTGAATGCTTTCTCAGCAGGCACAATGGACTGACCGCCATGCCCCTTGTTTCCCATCACATTCGAACTCCTCCTGCTGTCCTACCTCGCAAATCACTTCTGTCGGCAAAGCCCTTAAGACAGGCGCGTGACGAGTACTGCCGTCTGTAGGCCGATCAGAGAGTTACATCCTCGTTTATGATATCTTGACACGTGGGTGCCGCTCAGCACGCAGCGGCGACCAAGGCCTCTCAGCTGCCAGGCGGCTTTTGAGTGCGAGATTTTGCTCAGTGATAGAATTTGAGAACCGTCGCACGTTGGAGAAACGTATATGACTGAATGAATACACTACTGGCCATTAAATCTGCTACACCATGAAGATGACGTGCTACAGGCGCGAAATTCAACCGACAGGAAGAAGATGCTGTGATATGCAAGTGATTAGCTTTTCAGAGCATTCACACAAGGTTGGAGCCGGTAGCGATACCTACAACGTGCTGAAATGAGGAAAGTTTCCAACCGATTTCTAATACACATACAGCAGTTGACAGGCGTTGCCTGGTGAAACGTTCACGTGATACCTCGTGTAAGGAGGAGAAATGCGTACCATCACGTTTCCAACTTTGATAAAGGTCGGATTGTAGCCTATCGCGATTGCGGTTTACCGTATCGCGACATTGCTGCTCGCGTTGATCGAGATCCTATGACTGTTAGCAGCATATGAAATCGTTGGGTTCAGGAGGGTAATACGGAACGCCATGCTGGATCCCAATAGCCTCCTATCACTAGCAGTCGAGATGTCAGGCATCTTATCCGCACTGCTGAAACGGATCGTGTAACCACGTCTCGATCCCTCAGTCAACAGGTGGGGACGTTTGCAAGACAACAACCATCTGCAAGAACAGACGTTTGCAGCAGCACGGACTATCAGCTCGGAGACCGTGGCTGCGGTTACCCTTGACGCTGCATCACAGATAGGAGCGCTTGCGATGGTGTACTTAACGACGAACCTGGGTGCACGAATGGCAAAACGTCATTTTTTCGGATGAATCCAGGTTCTATTTACAGCATCACGATGGTCGCATCCGTATTTGGCGACATCGCGGTGAACGCACATTGGAAGCGTGTATTCGTCATCGCCATACTGGCGTATCACCCGGCATGATGGTATGGGGGTGCCATTGGTTTCACGTCTCGGTCACCTCTTGTTCGCATTGACGGCACTTTTAACAGTGGACAACTGATCGTTGTGACTGAACACTTACGTTATTGATCAACAAGAGAAAGAAATTATCATAATGCAACTATATCTAGTGAAGAATAAACAGAAGAATCGATTGGTACAAGAACAGTATAGTGGCAAAGTAGCCTCCCAACCGCAAATTAGGGAAATTTCTATAAAATCTAGAACACGGTGTTTGGTTTGAGAAATATAGATTACACCACCGTGAGTGCAAGAAGTTGCTGTTAGATTAACCTAATACTGTATAAGGCCAACCACTCGTCACGTGGTCGCATGCTCTGACACAAAGGGACATGGGCCTGTCTCACAAAAACTATCTTTTATTCATTATTAGATCGACACGCATATTATGAAAAAGCATAAGCAATGACGCTGGAGGCAATACAATAATTTTAAGAACAGAAATTCCTACTCTAATGTGAACAACGACTGGCTTCGCGCGCTTCTATTACTTAGCGGACGAAGGTCTGACGCCTAGTCCAGAATCACTGAATTAGCGATGGACAGTTCCAAGGATAACGATAATACCAATGCTTGCTGACGGATCGATCCCCTAACGCTATAAATACATCACAGCTAACTAGCACATGCAGCTACCGAGAGGTTCGCAAAATCTCGCTTTCAGCCGCTAGCAGCAACTGTCCCCGTTCTCTTGTCTCCAGAGTAGAGCCGGCTCCGTTGGGGGCGAGAATTGACGCTCACCTAAACCGGACAATCAGAGGGCACAGTTTTTGCCACAAACTAGATTTCGTTCTAGCTGGCAGCCCGAACTTAGAGGTGTGGCTCGTGATTCGCCAGAGTTTCGTCAGGGTAACATCTTTACAGTGCCAAAGGTGTGTGTGTGTGTGTGTGTGTGTGTGTGTGTGTGTGTGTGTGTGTGTGTGTTTGTGTGTGTGAGAGAGAGAGAGAGAGAGAGAGAGAGAGAAGTGAAGCTTCAAAGTTCGTACTACAACTTGTGAGAATAAGAAAAGGCACTACTTTAGCCTCTACAGAGCACTAAAACTGCCGGCGCAAGACTTCGAGAACAGCCATGGAGGGAAAAGGAAGCCGTCACGGCCACACCAAGAAGACAAGCTGAACTGAATGTAAAAAATTAAGAAAAAAATCTTGCTCTCTTCCACAGGCATGCTAATGCAAATTAAAAATTAGTGAAAGAATGTATAGTTTCATTAGAAAATTAAAAAGTTTAAAAATGGGAAAGGTGTGTATAATGAATGAGAATGAATGCAGTCTTTTCAAGATCTCCGAAATTTGAGGCCCTGTCTGACTTACAAACTTCTATTAACAATGAGACCAGGTCTCTATCTGAAACTCTATGGACTGTGACTTAACATTGTGGTAACCAGGAATTGTTTATAACATTCTTTTCTCCACTTTCCAGTCAAATCCCAGTGACGACCTTATCCTCTGTCACGGTGATTTGACAGGCCATCATTCGACTGGTATCTTGAAACCGAGCATTAGAAGTGTGTGTGAGCGATGTAGGCCACGATGGAGGGAAAAATCACTCTATTCACATACAAGGGGTAAGGTTTTGATTGTTGGTTCCAAAATATTAAGTTAACTATTTAATTTTTGTTTGTTGGCAGGTAAATGTCTGCAGAACCAAAACAAAATGGTGCAGTAAGTTTACAGAGTCGGGACGAACTGCTACATCTTGTTTAGTCGAGATGGATTGCTCCAACTTCTTTAGTCGGGATAAACTGCTCCAACTTCTTTCTGAATCCTCTAGAAGCGTGCTACGGTGCTGTGGCACGAGGATTTCAGTGTGTACAAGAGCTGCAGCCACGTACCTGCAAATAAATAAAAATTAATTACATATCAATATTTTCGAGATTACGAATAAAACTTTACGAGAAACCCTATGGAGTTCAAGATATTTGTTTACGCCGGAAGATACGTAGGAATCCTTCTCCAAATATATGTATTATGGCTTGAACACTTAAATTAATGTTGCTTATAAATTTTAGAATCCTTATAAAATTCTTGTTCTGAAAGAAAGTAGATATGTTAGTACATTGACACCTTGGTTCACACCGCTGAGGTTTTCTCGTTGACTGGTGAGTTATAGTTACAAAGAAAATTATTCCCAGCGTTCTTCGTGCCACGATGGCATAATGTCGAGGCTTTTTGTCACAACAGTGGGTGTGGTATGTTGCGTGCTTGCAGCACATAAAAATACTTACCCCACCGTGGATGCGGTACACTTGCTATCTTCACAGAGAGAAAACATTTTCGTAATATACGTATAACAACAGTAGCGGTGGCACTGCGCTCAATAATTATAATGCAAATGTGGGAGACATAGACATTTGGAATAATTACTGGCAATGCCACTAGCAGGTAAATACTCATTTGTTCCGTTCGCAACGTAACTGCAGTCGCTTAACAACTTTAATGCTACAAATTTAACGGCACTGGAGGGCGCTTTGTTTGTAGTATTAGGCCATTTGCTTTATATTGCCCACTCTATTAGTCCCTTTAGATCGCTAAACAGCTTTCCTAAACCGTATATTCTCAGCCAGTACTGTATTCGAAATTACATGACCCAAAACGTTAGCAAATCTTGTCTATACTTTGACGATATTTTTATTTATCAACATGTCAGAAACATTCCATGTATTTGTAGCTCATGTTATCTGAATTATATAGTAGTACGACTTTTTTTTAAAGGAGTTACAAAAATTTTTATGTTGACGTGCATTAGGACTTAAATTCGTAACTTATATTTTACAATTGATGAGAAATTGCCATCAGTCTAGCACAATGTAGTAACTGTCTCAAATGAAGTTCGTTGATTACTTGTCGTAAGTGGTAAATAATCTACTGAAAGTTACCTCTGTGTTGTTATCGGGCAAAGGGATTAGGTTCTCTGAGGAATTTCATATTATACAAGCAAACACTATGTTGCCACTTTAAGCATATATCTGTGCGCAATCGGTGTTTACACTAACAAAAGCGAACAGAATACAGGATGCAGCAGAAGCACAAGCTATGTTTCCTATAGAATCATCCCGGCAATCGTCTTAATAGATTTAGAAAAGCCATAAAATCCTACGCTGATCAGGCCAAACATTGGCTGCCAAGGAGGGGAAGAAAGCCAATGTGCATTTCGTTTACGTGTGGGTGGAGTCATTCCAGACATGGAACGGGTCCTTCCGGATGCCTTAGACCACAGGGTGCAGCCAACTGCAGGTGGTGGCTCACGTCAGTACCAATGATGTGTGTCGCTTTGTATCCGACGAGACGCCCTCTGGTTTCGTGCGGCCGACAGAAGTGGTGGAGGCTGCCAGTCCTGCTTGCGAGATGAAAGCCGAACTCACAATTTGCAGCGTAGTCGACAGGATCGATTGCGGACCTGTGGTACAGAGCCGAATGGAGGGTCTGAGTCACAGGCGAAACGGTTCTGCGACTGCGTATGCTGCAGATTCTTCGACTTGCGCCCTAGGGCGGTTGTGTTTCGGGTTTCGCTGAACAGGTCAGGAGCCAACTATACAAGGAGGCGGCTACACGGGTAGAAGGGACGTCGTGGCGTGGAATTTTAGGTTAGAGGGTGTAGGGAAAACACGAAAAAGTCTCATAGGATGCAGGCAGATCACAGGAAGAACGTACGTACAGAAACCATCGGTATAACTGTTGTAAATTGTCGTAGCTCTGTTGGAAAAGAACCAGAGCTCCTAGCGCCAATAGAAAGCACTATTACTCAAATCTTTATAGGTACTGAAAGGTGGCTAAAGACGGAGAAATGTTCAGCCGAACTTTTTGCGAAGAAACTAAGGGTGTTCCGAAAGGATGGACTGAACACAGTTGGCGGTGGCGTGTTGGTTGCTTTTTCAGATATGATGCTTGGCGGAGTCTTGCTGTGAATGGTAGCCTGGCCAGATGCACACGTGATTATAATTACGCTGCAAGCGGACGGTTCCCAGTGTTTCCGAATGACTTAGCAGATGCAACATGTGTCCAGATTTCGTTCCTGGATCTTGTTCTTTCGGCCACCGCTGTTCCCACAATGCATCGATCTTGACGTACGGCTGCATTAGGCAAACATCCTGCGCATGGTCTATAGATGTGGAAATGTTCCACAGACAGAGCTGAAAGCAGTCACACATCGCCGATGCATTGCGCAAAATGAGCAGCTGTCCGTCGATACACCAATTTTCCAGCAGGCCCACAATGCGACCCCCTTTAAATGGCTGAAACTGTTCAACAAGAGTACGTACTCTTCGGTTGGGCATGGTTATACCCTACAATGAATTTTGTATATACAGTTCAACTCTAAACTCAGCACAGTTACCGCTCACCGTGTCAAAACAGCGGGTGCACAGACAGGCTTCGTTAGTGACATCTCATCGTCGACGACCGTGAATCACTAACGTCACAACCGCACATCTTTTTGAGTCTTCTGACTGGTTTGATGTGGCTCGCTACGAAATCCTCTCCTGGGCAAACCTTTTCATCTCTCAGTAGCACTTGCAACCTACGTCTTCTGTTATTTACTGAACGTATTCCAGTCTTTGTCTTTCTCTAAAGTTGTACCATCTAGAGCTCTCTCTAGTAGCGTGGAAGTCATTCCCTGAAGTCTTAACAGATGTCCTATCATCCGGTCCCTTCTTCTTATTAGTGTTTTCCAATTATTCGTTTCCTCGCCCATACTGAGGAGAACCTCCTCATTCCTGAAGTTGTCAATCCACCTAGTTTTCAACATGTAGTACCATATCGCAAATATCTCGATGCTCTTCTAGTTTTCCCAGTGCCCGTGTTTCACTACGATACAGTGCTATGAACCAAACGTACATTCTCAGAAATTTCTTCGTCTAATTGGAACCTATGTTTCATAGTAGTAAACTTCTCTTGACCAGGAATGGTCTTTCCCCCGGTGCTACTCTACTTTCTGTGTCCTACATGCTTCCTCCATCGGGGGTAATTTTGCTGTCTAGGAACCATAATTCCCTAACATCATCTACTTCGTGATCACCAGTTGTGATGTTCCTTGTTGCAGTAATTTCTGATACTTCCTATTACCTTACCTTCGTCTTTCTTCTGTTTACTCTCATTCCGCATTCCGTACTCATTACTCTGTTCAACAGAACCTGTACTTCCACTTCACTTTCACTGAGAATAGCAATGTTATTATGTCGCGTGATTTAATGGAGCATCAGGACTCTTCCTTCAAGAATTCGCTTTACTCATGGAGCTACATTTATAAACTACAGAAATCTTAGTGGAAGATATTTGCATTATTGGACAGCCTGAAAACAGCATTGGCTGAAGCAGGTTGAACATGAAAGGCAGTGGAGGATGAACGTTTGGTGCGGCATTATTGGAAACTACGAAATTGGTCCTAACTTCATAGAAAGAACTTTAACGGACAAAAGATACGGCTCCACTCGACGAACCATCACTTCAAATACTCAGATGTCGTTGGTACCAGCATAATGTGTCCCAGGCCCACTACTCATTCGTGCCTTTTTTCTAATTAAGTTCATAACAACGCAAAATCCCGAAGATCGGCTAAAATTTACAGACGCGCCAAATTTGGCACGGACCTCAATGCGAGATGCCTTTAATAGATTCCACAACGAAACATTGTCTCGAAATTTGGTAGAAAATTCGAAAAAATTCTGGTCGTATGTAAAGTACACAAGCGGCAAGACGCAGTCAATACCTTCGCTGCGCAGTGCCGATGATACTGTTACCGACGACTGTGCCGCAAAAGCGGAGTTATTGAACGCAGTTTTCGAAATTCCTTCACCAGGGAAGACGTATAGAATATTCCAGGATTTGAAACACGAACAGCTGCTAGCATGAGTTTCTTTGAAGTAGATACCTTAGGGGTTTCGAAGCAACTCAAATCGCTTGATACGGGCAAGGCTCCAGGTCCGGATTGTATACCGATTAGGTTCGTTTCAGATTGCGCTGATCCAATAGCTCCCTACTTAGCAATCATATTCAACCGCTCGCTCGCCGATAGATCTGTTCCTACAGATTGGAAAATTGCGCAGGTCACACCAGTGTTTAAGAAGGGTAGTAGGAGTAATCCATCGAACTACAGACCTATATCATTGACGTCGGTTTGCAGTAGGGTTTTGGAGCACATACTGTATTCAAACATTATGAATCACCTCGAAGGGAACGATCTATTGATACGTAATCAGCATGGTTTCAGAAAACATCGTTCTTGTGCAACGCAGCTAGCTCTTTATTCGCACGAAGTAATGGCCGCTATCGACAGGGGATCACAAGTTGATTCCCTATTTCTAGATTTCAGGAAAGCTTTTTATACCGTGCCTCACAAGCGACTTCTAATCAAGCTGCGGGCCTACGGGGTATCGTCTCAGTTCTGCTACTGGATTCGTGATTTCCTGTCAGGAAGGTCGCAGTTCGTAGTAATAAACGGCAAATCATCGAGTAAAACTGAAGTGATATCAGGTGTTCCCCAGGGAAGCCTCCTGGGACTTCTGCTGTTCCTGATCTATATAAATGACCTGGGTGACTATCTGAGCAGTTCTCTTAGGTTGTTCGCAGATGATGCTGTAATTTACTGTCTAGTAAGGTCATCCGAAGACCAGTATCAGTTGCAAAGCGATTTAGAAAAGATTGCTGTATGGTGTGGCAGGTGGCAGTTGACGCTAAATAACGAAAAGTGTGAGGTGATCCACATGAGTTCCAATAGAAATCCGTTGGAATTCGATTACTCGATGAATAGTAAAATTCTCAAGGCTGTCAATTCAACTAAGTACCTGAGTGTTAAAATTACGAACAACTTCAGTTGGAAAGACCATATAGAAAATATTGTGGGGAAGGCGAGCCAAAGGTTGAGTTTCATTGGCAGGACACTTAGAAGATGCAACAAGTCCACTAAAGAGACAGCTTACACTACACTCGTTCGTCCTCTGTTAGAATATTGCTGCGCGGATCCTTACCAGGTGGGATTCACGGAGGACATCGAAAGGGTGGAAAAAAGGGCAGCTCGTTTTGTATTATCACGTAATAGGGGAGAGAGTGTGGCAGGTATGATACGCGAGTTTGGATGGAAGTCATTAAAGCAAACACGTTTTCCGTCGCGGCGAGATCTATTTACGAAATTTCAGTAACCAACTTTCTCTTCCGAATGCGATAATATTTTGTTGAGGTCAACCTACATAGGTAGGGACGATCATCAAAATAAAATAAGAGAAATCAGACCTCGAACATAAAGGTTTAGGTGTTCGTTTTTCCCGCGCGCAATTCGGGAGTGGAATGGTGGAGAGATGTATGATTGTAGTTCGATGAACCCTCTGCCAAGCACTTAAATGTGAATTGCAGAGTAATCATGTAGATGTAGATGTAGAATGTAATAGCTTTATCAAATGGCACGCACGTTTCCTGATTTCACGTCGACGGACTGTTTTTTTCTCTGTTGTTAACACAAACGTGAAGTCTGAGCACAAGTTGCGACGGTCAAAGATAATTCAGAAAATATCTTTGTTGCAGCATGTGCAATGATATCGAGGGAATCTCTTCAGTCTGTCCAGAAGTCCTTGCCCGAGCGACAGCAAAGGTGTAGTGCAATAGGCGGTGTTTATTTCTAACACTTAATGACACAGATGGGATTTTAAGAAAGTGTTGATGGCCACGTCCTTTTGAACGATTGCCTCTTTCTCTTTTTTTTCTTGCTGGCGTAAATTTTCAATGTAAGTGTACACGTTGACAAACTCATGATGCGAAGTACCATTCAATTTTTGGCGTGAACGTTTGTTTCATGGCTGTGGTGGAAACAATAGCAGAACTGCTATAGTAGTTAACTGGCGAATCATCCTAAAATGCCACATTCTTAGTCTTTCCGTTTGTTGTTCCTGCAGCAGGTTAATGGTTTTAAGTGACTAAGCAGTTAACGTCATCAGGACGGATTCTGTATATTCCTCCTGTCAGCATCTGTTAATCATGTCATCAAGTGAAAGAATGTTTTCTAAACGTTTGTGTATCATGTATGTGAGGCGGAACGTGGGCATGAGCCCCGTATTTGTCTAATTAGACGTGGGAAACCGTCTTAAAAATCACATCCAGTGTGTTCGACTCACCAACTCTCGTCAATCCATGAAGCGGATTCGATTCCAGTCAGACTTTCCTCATCAATTCATGGTTACTGTACGTTAACGCCCTCCTTGCCGGCCGCGGTGGCCGTGCGGTTCTAGGCGCTCCAGTCCGGAGCCGCGCTGCTGCTACGGTCGCAGGTTCGAATCCTGCCTCGGGCATGGGTGTGTGTGATGTCCTTAGGTTAGTTAGGTTTAAGTAGTTCTAAGTTCTAGGGGACTGATGACCACAGAAGTTGAGTCCCATAGTGCTCAGAGCCGTTTGAACCATTTTTTGTTAACGCCCTCGGCTATCCCCGCAGATTCTTTCGTTTGGTGTGTCAGTCCAATTACTTGTAGACAAGTGTGATTCGTATCAGTTTTACATCAAATTTTTCAGCATTGCTCCGCTTTTGTATGTTGACTCCCCCAGCTACGTGAAGTTTCAGCGCCCCTCATCCTGACGCGACAGTTTAATTTAACACGATTCGGTTAGGTGTGTTGTATTTGCTACAGAAAGCACTTTTAGCTGGAGTTTACTGTATCAAATTCGACTGGGCCATAAATTCGTAGGCCAACTGGAAGTTCCTTCAGTAAAAGGTTGCAGGAACATCTTAATATATCAAATTCAGAATCTGCAAATCTCGAACTTACGGGAAAAGGGGCACAGTATTGCAAGCCTTTCTGAAAATCCTGTTCATCTACTAAAAAGAAAAACGCAAGGTTTGGGATGTACTGGATGAATTGGAAATTTTTGGACAGAACGAAGATAGAATATACAACGCGTTTAACAATCAATTGTACCTGAGGCGTAATAATACTTCGATAAACTTTGATTGCTTGTAGTGTGAAATGTATTCAAGAAAGAATATTCATTGTTGTGTTTTTAATGTAAGAGAGCAACCCAGCGCTCCCAGGCAAGTGTACATTACAACACATCGTCCACGTGACACTAGTATTTATCTGGGCAGTCAGTGTTTCCGGGTGACCAGAGACGGCAGCGCCTACTTTTGCAAGTTGCACCTTCTGTGTCTGGTTGCCACAGCTTAGGAAGTGGCATACCTAGTTTCTTTTACTTTGTACCAACGGTCTTGCACTATTTCCACTATTGACTATGTTATGAGCCGTATTTTCGAAATTGATTTTAGCCTTCAGCTGTGTTTCGTTTTCCTATAGGTACTCGCACACGCAATTAATGGCCAGTAGATCGATTCGATCCATCAGGTATCTTCCTTAGACGATATTACATATATATATATATACATATATATACATATATATTCTGTAGCATATATAGCTTTTAAATAATCACAGTACTCTCAGAACGGTAATACCTCGAACAAGAACCTTGGGTTCACCTTTGAAGGATTAATGTAATAACTTTTGTAAGTATAAGTCTTCAAATAATCATCTATAACAGCACAAAATCGCAATACAGTTTATAATTATATATCAGTTCTTAAATATGTGGATTGCACCTGATGACGCCACTGTACGCCGTGAAACCGGTAGTGTTCAAGTTTTACCAGCTGTCAGCGATGTTTTCATTCATCTGTATTCCATTTGTCTTCTGACGTGTTGAGTAACAGACATCAATACTCCATGCGAGTCGTTTCTTCGTTCCGACTCTGTTCCCTCGGAGTGGCCGCTTCGGCATATGATCTCGTGTTGTCGGCCCCTCCATTACAAAAGCTTTCGTGCTCCCTACCCTACGCCACTCAATTAATGTCCGACCTCACTTTTCGGGACATCCTAATAGTACATGACTCATGTCTTCTCGACAACTACAACTGCATTCACTAAGTACTCTGCATGCATGACGTCGGTAACAAGTCAGTATTGCTCCAATACTTACGTAAATGTTGTTGCTCTCGCTCTAATACACTGTCCAGCCAGGACATTATGACCCCTCCCTCGTAGCCGGTATATCCATCTTGGCACGGATAACCGTAGCGACGCGTCGTGGCGTGGAAGCAATGAGGCCTTGGTAGGTCCCTGGAGGGGGCTGGCAGCATATCTACACACCCAAGTTATCTAATTCCCGTTAATTCCAGGGAGAGGATTGACGAGCTCTGACGCCACGTTCAGTCACTTTCCAGAAGTGTTCGATCGGGTTCAGATATGGCAAGCTGGGTGGGTCAACACATCAATTGAAACACGCCACTTCGTTCCTCGAATCACTCCGTCACACTCCTGGACTCGTGACATGATGCATTTACCTTGTTGAGAAACACCACTGCTACCTAGCCTCCAACCAGTATACGTTACTCCTTGGTCGTCACGGTGCCTTACACGAGCTGCACTAGACCCATGGACGCCCACGTGAATGTTCCCGAAAGCATAAGCGAGCCGCCGCCAGCTTGTCTCCGTCCCGCAGTACAGGGTGTCAAGGAGCTGTTTACATGGTAGACGACGGATTCGCACATTCCTATCGGCATGATGAAGAAGATATCTGGTTTCATTAGACCCTGCAACGCTCTACCACTTCGCCAAAGTCCAGTACCGATGTTCACGTGCTCATTTCAGTCGTAGATGCCGATGTCGTTGTTAACATTGGTACATGCACGGGTCATCGGCGGCGGATGACCTTCGTAAGGAGAGTTGGCTGCAATGTGTGTTCGGATACACTTTTACCCTCCCCAGCATTAAATTCTAATGTTAGTTCCGCCTGTCTGCCCAGCCTACGACGACCAATGGTGTAGTTACCGAAATGCTAATGCCGAGCCTTCGGGCCATCACAATCTGCCCTCGGTCAAACTCAGACAGCTCGAGCGCCTTCCCCATTCTACACACGGACAGCAGCTTACTAAAACTACATGCGCTGTGTGTGTGAGTGTCTGACTACGAGTCATTTCTAGCCCGGTGACGCTGCTATCGCCTGGACTGTTTTACAGCGATTGCAGCTCGGTGGCCATAATGATCTGTCTGATCAATGTATATGCTGTGTGCTTTACCCTGGTAAAGCAAACAGGATAATTGGAGGCGATGACGCCACTGTACGCAGTGAAACCGGTAGTGTTAGCAATTAAAACCAAGTTTTACCAGCCGTCAGTGATGTTTTCATTCATCTGTATTCCATTTGTCTTCTGACGTAGTCGTTTCTTTGTTCCGGCTCTGTTCTCTCGGAGTGCCCTCATGACACAGGGTACGTGGAGGAGATTAGTGTTTAACGTCCCGTCGACAACGAGGTCATTAGAGGGAGCACAAGCTCGGATTAGCAAAGGACTGGGAAGGAAATCGGCCGTGCCCTTTCAAAGGAACAAATGGCTCTAAGCACTATGGGACTTAACATCTGAGGTCATCATTCCCCTAGACTTAGAACTACTTAAACCTAACTAACTTAAGGACATCACACACATCCATGCCCGAGGCAGGATTCGAACGTGCGACCGTAGCAGCAGCGCGGTTCCGGACTGAGGCACATAGAACCGCTCGGTCACAGCGGCCGGCTTTTCAGAGGAACCATCGGCATTTGCCTTACACGATTTAGGAAAACCACGGAGAACCTAAATCAGTATGGCCGGATACGGATTTGAACTGTCGTCCTTGCTGGATCCAGGGTGCTTGCAGATATTTTTAAACAGGGACACACATTAAACGGTTGTGCACGAGGGTTCTTACAATGATTTAAGGTATCTACGTCAGGTACACAATATGGATATTGCAAGTCGGTGGTCCTAATGTTTTGTCTGATCAGTGTATATGCTGTGTGCTTTACCAGGCCACTTGCACGCCTTTTTAAAGACTGACACATTTTAAACTGTTTTCCACGAGAGATTCTTGGTTCAAATGGGTCAAATGGCTCTGAGCACTACGGGACCTAACATCTGAGGTCATCAGCCCTCTAGAATTTAGAATTGGCTCAAATGGCTCTGAGCACTATGGAACTCAACTGCTGTGGTCATAAGTCCCCTAGAACTTAGAACTACTTACACCTAACTAACCTAAGGACAGCACACAACACCCAGCCATCACGAGGCAGAGAAAATCCCTGACCCCGCCGGGAATCGAACACGGGAACCCGGGCGTGGGAAGCGAGAACGCTACCGCACGACCACGAGATGCGGGCAGAATTTAGAATTACTTAAACCTAACTAAGCTAAGGACATCACACACATCCATGCCCGTGGCATGATTCGAACCTGCGACCGTAGAGGTTGTGCGGTTCCAGACTGAAGCTGTTAAAATCTTTCTTATTAAGTCAATAAAGTGTATAAATTGAGTTAACTTGGTTTTTCAGTGAAGTAACTTCTAGTTTGCCCTTGGTCTAACCTGTCTGAGCTTCCACTGGAAGTATTTGTAGAAACGACATTCAGATGGTGTACGTAATTCTAAAACCACAGTTTCGCCCTTATTACGTGCTTTATAAAATTACCGGAAAGAGAACCATTATGACTTTACTTCTGCCTAAAGTTCACAGTCTTTTAATTTAATTATACTGTCTATTTTAAATGTTACGTGAATCACTAGTACACTGGTTTCGCATTCAGTAGAACAGATTTCATATCACTGCACGGCCATTCAAAAACACAGTGAAGAGCAGAATGATAACTGCCGTTGCCCATCACGAGACTAAACGCCACGTGGCGGCGTTGCGGTACGGGGCGCGGTAATGAATGTACACAAGCGAACGGTACGAACTTGCGCTCACCGGTTTGACTCGCACTGACAGGGAATGTAGCGCACGACTAGGACTTCAAAATACGTAAACAGAAAGACGCAACTCTCAACCCATTCCAGGAAAATCTAGTTTGAAAACTTTAGGCGCGCTTGTATAGTTTGCTTGGTAGCAAACATTCATACAGCCCGCAACGGAGTGAGTAAGCCGGTAGTTTTATAAGCACGAGGTCTCTGGATCGAATCTCTCTGCTGGTACTTTTTTCTTTTCATTCCTACGTAACTGTGACAACACATTTGTTATGATTCTAAGTATTATCAATATTAGATGTGTCATTTATTACTTCCGTAATTCTTATACTGAAAGAAAAGGAGACAAAAGTTATTTCGGAAGGAGTTTAGTAACAAAAAAGACACACAATAACTTTCAATCAAATCAGTATAGCCACCTCATTTGTGTTATTGTATTTGCATTTGTGAGAAATATAATACGCTTATGATTCTGCGTATCAGACGTCCGACAGTTTGTTGGTACGTTTGTGGAGGTTGGAGGCATTAGATGTCTACGCACAGGTCAGGTAATTCTCATAAATAACGGGCTGCTGATTTACGTACGCAGTTATGGCACTGGATAGCAACCCAGATAGGTTACACAGCATTTTCATCATGCGAATTTGGTCACCGGGACATCAACGTGAGTTCAATATAATGCTCCTCAAACCAGTATAACACGGTTCCGGCTTCGAGACATAGACAGTTATACTGCTAAAAGGCGTCAAGCATGGAAGGATACAAGTGGTTCGCAGCTGTCAGCGTGTCTTCGATTGCTACCACAGGTCCCATGCAAGCGCAGGAGAATGTCTTCTATAGCATAATATTGCTCCCACCAGCCGGCTTCCGTGGCGCGCTGCACGTTACGAGCCACCGCTCACCTCGTTGACGGTGTTTTGGAAACGATCATCGACTTAGTGTAGCAAAACTATGATTCACCCGAAGATCGGAGACATTTGCATTGATTGACGGTCGAATTCCGATAGTCCCGTGGCCACTACAATCGTAATTGACGATGTCACTGCGTCAACATGTGAACAGGTAGGGGTGGCCTTCTGCGGAGCTCCAATTTCAACATTGTATGATGAACTGTGTGCTCCGAAACAACTGCGCGTGCATCAGGACTGTGCTCATTCGGCAGAGAAGTCAAGCCTCTTTTCCCAAGACGTGGGTAAGGCTCTTTGAGATATCAAGCGCTATCTGAATGTCTTGAAGTCCTCTAGGTGTGATAGGTACGACAGTTCTGAATAAAAATTCAGGCCCACAAATTTCACCGGATCCTTAAAATGTGGAATGGCGCCCCTCATTAGTAAGTCTGACAAGGCTACATTTAAAACACGATGAGAACGATTACAGTTAAATCGCACACACACTTACCTGCAGAAAATTGGAATGTAGCCCATTCCTCTAACTTCACTGTAATTTGTAACTTACGAGACGTTCTCGCAGCCTGTGAAGGAGAAACAAAACCCACAAAATAGTCCACAAATAACGAGCATGGCAAAGGACACCTTAACATAGATGTTATACTGTATACGGCTATGGCAAACCACCACTGAAAATATTTCCCTTATGAACACCATTCTCAGGCTCAGTGCTGACAGCACGCCACTCGGTACCTGACAGAGCGTTTAGATAATAAAGGACCGAATAAATACTAGGATTTGGCCGCCTAAGCCCCATTAGTGGATCTGTCCTAAAATATTGTGCCTCCAAGTAGTGTCGTACGCGTTACTGATGTCAAAGAATATTGCTACATAATAATGTTACGTAGAAAAACCTCCTGGGTAGCGCTTCTAGTAGTTTCAGGTTATCGACAGTCGATCGACATCCTGAATCCACACTCAGAGCGGCTAAGGAGCTGCCTGTCTAATGTCCAAACCAGACGATGGTTGCCTATTCGCTCCAAGGTCTTTCCTACACTTATCGTTAGGGTAGAGCTCTGGTAACTACTGGGACACTTTGTGCCCCTTTCCTGGTTTGAGGAGATACATCAAAGTCTCTTTCCTTCATGAGCTGGTAAATTGTCCTCTCTGCCACGTCGAATTAAATTATTGTAAGAGGATTTCCTCTGACGGCGTTTGCAAGTTGGCTGGTTCAAATGGCTCTGAGCACGATGCGACTTA
The DNA here is from genome assembly GCF_023864345.2 of Schistocerca serialis cubense. NCBI lineage: Eukaryota > Metazoa > Arthropoda > Insecta > Orthoptera > Acrididae > Schistocerca > Schistocerca serialis. The sequence goes on from NC_064638.1 coordinate 985,798,120, forward strand.
ACTTCTGAGGTCATCAGTCGCCTAGAACTTTGAACTAATTAAACCTAACTAACCTAAGGACATCACACACTTCTGTGCCCGAGGCAGGATTCGATCCTGCGACCGGAGCGGTTGGTTGGTTGGTTGTTTTAGGGGAAGGAGACCAGACAGTGTGGTCATCGGTCTCATCGGATTAGGGAAGGATGGGGAAGGAAGTCGGCCGTGCCCTTTCAGAGGAACCATCCTGGCATTTGCCTGGAGTGATTTAGGGAAATCACGGAAAACCTAAATCAGGATGGCCGGACGCGGGATTGAACCGTCGTCCTCCCGAATGTGAGTTCAGTGTCTAACCACTGCGCCACCTCGCTCGGTGACCGGAGCGGTCGCTCGGTTCAAGAATGCAGCGCCGAGAACCGCACGGCCATTTCGGTCGGGTT